>NC_135809.1:121614029-122214029 GCF_964213995.1 Mustelus asterias
GCATTTTCAATAACAGCTTTCAAAGGGATTGGATGATCACTTGAAGAAGGAAAACCTGCAGTGTTCTGGAGAAAGCGCAGGGGAGTGAGATTAATTAAATTGCTCGTTCAACACACAATGGGCTGAATGGCCTCCTTCTGTGGTTTATGATTCCACAATTCTGTGTGAGAAAACCTGATGATACCCTGACTAAATCCAAACAAAATGGATATAAACAATTTCATTGTAAGAATGTAAACTAAGAGCAGACACCATTTTGGCCACAGATAACTAAAACATTTGTCTCATCCCACGTATTGTTATTTCCTTCCTTTGGCATCACTTGAACAGTGACGGGAAAGAACCCTTGCCACTGTTTGAATGGATGTTAAAATATTCATTGTGAAACAAACTGTGGCAAGTGCCTTTGAGCGTTAGTTTTAGCACCTCACGGCAAAGCTGCTTTTTCAGTAATTCACCAAGGTTTTTTGTGTGCATGTTAAGATGGGAAGATTGAGGGGGTTGCTGCATTGTGCATTTGTACAGGTATCAAATCAAAATAATGGCAGGGCGCACAGCTGCAAACTGAATGCAAACGAACTGCAGATATGGTATTGAGCAATTAAAACTTTATAAAATTAGAGAGTAGCTGAAAAGGGTACATTTATAGGGTTAGATGAAGAGGGTATTTGGAGCATTCACATTGGCATAGATCAGTTGGGCTGCAGGGACCTGTAATTCTATACATGTTGTCCATCCAAAATGGTACAAATATGGTACATTATTAGTCAGAGTGTAAATAAAAAAAACTTGAGTAATCAGAGATAGCTGTGTGCTTTGAAACATAGAAACATAGAAACAAGAAGCAGGAGTAGGCCATTCAGCCCTTCGAGCCTGCCTCCACCATTCGTTTTGATCATGGCTGATGATCGAATTCAATATCCTGATCCCCCCTTCCCCCCATATCCCTTGATCCCTTTAGCCCCTAGGGCTGTATCTAGTTTCTTCTTGAAATCACACAAGTTTTAGCCTCAACTACGTTCTGTGGTAGGGAATTCCACACATTCATCAGCCTCTGGGTGAAGAAAATTCTCCTCACCTCAGTTCTAAAAGGTTTACCTCTTATCCTCAACTATGACCCCTAGTATTGGACTCTCCCACCATCGGGAACATTCTTTCTGAATCTACCCTGTCTAACCCTGTTAGAATTTTATAAGTTTCTATGAGATCCCCTCTCACTCTTCTGAACTCCAGTGAATATAATCCTAACTGACTTAGACTCTCCTCATATGACAGAGCTGCCATCCCAGGAATCAGCCTGATAAACCTTCGCTGCACTCTCTGTATAGCAAGGACATCCTTCCTTGGATAAGGACACCAAAACTGCACATAGTACTCCAGGTGTGGCCTCACCAACGCCCTATACAATTGCAGCAAAACGTCCCCTATTCCTAAATTCCTCGCATTATGAACGCCAACGTTCCACTCACCTGATGAAGGAGCAGTGCTCCGAAAGCTCGTGATTCCAAATAAACTTGTTGGACTTCAACCTGGTGTTGTGAGACTTCTTACTGTGCCCATTCCAGTCCAACACTGGCATCCACATTATAACATTCCATTTGCCTTCTTTACTGCCTGCCTTGAAGGTCAGTGAACTTTCACTAAGGTAAAGTCAGTTGTTGAAATGTATCCTACAGAACCTCTAAGCAAAGATGATGAAACAATCCGGTGAACTCCAAACTTTCTGTTAATATTTGGAAAGTGAGAGGCTATTGACAAAAACCATTGTCTCAGCAAGATGAGATTACACCTCGTGATAGCGAAGTGATCCCACAGGCTACCTCCTTTACAGGTCTTCACAGTATAGCTGACATTTCATAGCTGGGTTGCGAACCTAGAAATAGCTTGTTGCAATATTCACAGGCCAGTCTCTAGTGTGATAGTATTTGGCTCACTATGTTAAGGTAAGCATTTGTCATTTACCTGAGTTAACACTCCTGCAGAAAATAGCAGTTGGAATATCATTCTGACTGCATTACTTGTCTAAATACAAGTCTTTCTTTTAAAAGCAAAATACTGCAGATGGTGGAAATCTGAAATAAAAACAAAAAGTGCTGGAAAAACTCAGAAAATGCTGGAAAACCTCAGTAGGTCTGGCAGCGTCTGTGGCAAGAAACAGAGTTAACGGGCGCGATTTACCCGAATTGGCTCTAAGTGCCCACGCCAACGGAAAAACCGGAGTGTTTGCCTCTGGCGTTAGCAGGGGCTGTCTCCCAAATTTGGTAAACACCAAATTTGGTGACGGGGAAGTTCATTACAGAATGAAATTCAGTATTACAGCGGTCAGTCAAAATTTGGTGCTTAACAAGAGTAATATTAATAAAGTCATTTTTGATACCAGAACAGTTGATCATAAGCTTGAATAGAGAGTAAGTTTTTAAGGAGCATTTTGAAGGATGAGAAGTGGATTGGTGGAGTGGTTTATGGAAAGAATCCCAGGGGATAGGGTCAGGGCAGCTAAAGAAAAGTCAATGGTGGGGCAATTAAAAGCAGGGATACACAAGGGACTAGAAATGGAGGAGGACAGCGATCTTGAAGGCTTGTAAGGCTGGAGGAGGTATCAGATTCAGTGAGAGGCGAGACCATGGAAGGATTTGGAAACAAGGATGTGGATTTTAAAATTGAGACATTGTCAGAACAGGAACAACTGTTGGCGGGCAAGCACAATGGTGTGGGTGAAAGAATGTTATGGATGAGCACAGGTTTGTGCAAAGTGGAAGATGGGAGGCCAGCCAAAACTTTGTAGGTCACTAAAAAAAAATTTACTGGTAGTTATCACATTGTTGCTAGTGGGACTTTGCTTTTGCAAATTGACAATTGCACTCCCAACAGTGACTTCAGTTCAAAAGTAATTAATTGGCTGTACAGCGGGTAGTGACGTCCTGAGTGCTACCTTGATACAAGTCTGTGTTTTCCCTTTCAGGTAAGGTCGTTTCTCTAAGAATGCCAGTCATGGCCGCTATTACTGTAGACACATGACTTTTAAACTACTAATATATATGCATTGATCCCAGATAACAGTGCAGTAACTTCCAGTTACAATATCAAAATAATCTGTTGCCTGGAGACTTATGGGGAAGAACAAAGGCTGATGGGATAACCATCAGGGCGGTATGATGGCACAGGGGTTAGTACTGGTGTCTCACAGCGCCAGGGATCTGGTTTCAATTCCCAGCTTGGGTCATTGTCTGTGCAGAGTCAGCACGTTTTCCTCATGTCTCCGTGGGTTTCCTCTGGGTGCTCCGGTTTGCTCCCACAGTCCGAAAGACGGGCTGGTTAGGTGCATTGGCCATGCTAAATTCTCCCTCGGTGAACTCGAACAGGTGCTGGAGTGTGGCGACTAGGGGATTTTCATAGTAGTTTCATTGCAGTGTTAATGTAAGTCTACTTGTGACACTAATAAATAAACTTTAAACTTTAAGCTCAGACATACACTGGAATGAAATCCATTATGAATGGACAACAAACATGTTTGACAAATGGTACACAATCTGTGGGAACATTCTGTGAAATGTGCAGGATATTTTTATTCTGTGAAATGTGCAGGATACTTTCTCTCTAACCAAGTAAATTTCTAAATATTGATATTGCTTTTTAAGTGCGCTTGATGCAGATAAATTTGGGATCATTGTCCCTATTTGGACACTGCTTGATGTAAGGCTATTACAGATTTGTTCATGGCAACTCATGGGCGGCACGGTAGCGCAGTGGTTAGCACTGCTGCTTCACAGCTCCAGGGACTTGGGTTCGATTCCTGGCTTGGGTCACTGTCTGTGTGGAGTTTGCACACTCTCCTTGTGTCTGTGTGGGTTTCCTCCAGGTGCTCGGTTCCCTCCCACAGTCCAAAGATGTGTGGGTTAGGTTGATAGGCCATGCTAAAATTGCCCCTTAGTGTCCTGAGATGCGTAGGGTGGGGGGATATGGGGTAGGGCCCTGGGTGGGATTGTGGTCGGTGCAGACTCGATGGGCCGAATGGCCTCTTTCTGTGCTTTAGGATTCTAAGAACCTTCTAAGTAACAGTTTACTGTTAAGCGGATTACACCCAGTTTTTCTGCACGACTGGATTTTAGTTTTAGTGTTACATTCAGCCTACCTGCCTGGAAACAAACCACTGACTAGAACAAAAGAATTAACAATGCACTATTAGAAGTAAGGAAAGTAGGGGGGGGGGGGGGGGGGGGGGGGGGGGGGGGGCGGGGGGGGGTGCACGGAGGGGAATGACACTTCAGACTTGACATAGAAGATTTTGGGCACAATTGTCCCAAAATTTTCTCAGTTTCATAACGGCGAGAATAATGGCGTGATCCACGCGGTCTCTCAGGCGCACTCTGCACCGCAATCATCCCACACTCACTCAGTCACTTTCTTTGAAAGTTGGGACTTTGGCATCTGTATTGCAGGGAGGGGGAGGGGCTTAAACACATTGGTGAGTCCGGCTTCAGATTGCTCGGGTGCCATTGTGCAAGGGTGCCCCAGTGCACTAAGAGAGCCCCCCAAAGCCATTGGGACCCCCAGCTCCATCGGGTCGCCGGTATCGGGCATCGGGATCCACCTGATAAGTCCCCCTGTCTGAACCTCAAACGTGTACCTCCATCAGGAACCCTGACTTGACCCCCCCCCCCCCGCATCAGGATCGCCTTCAAGACCTACCCTGCACAACACCCCCCTGTCAGGTCCACCCCCTCCACGCATAGCCCTGCCCCACGTCATGGCCCCCACTCAGCCCCACCCGCTCGGCATTGCCCCTGGTACACTGGCGGTGACCAACTGACACCACCGGGCCATGTCCCCAGTTGGGCCCCGCCCCATTGTCCGATGGGCACCACCTGGCCATGTCCCCTACCACATGGGGGCTTCAGTGGCTCCCCTGCGTGACCATGGCGCCAGGTCTCCACTAGTAGAGACTAATCGTGATTCTCGCCGTTATTGTGCCGCGTCCGAAGGCCGGTGAATTCTGTGCGTTGGGATTTGAATGGGTTATACATAATTAAATGCTACTTTAAATATGCCAATTGGACTCGTTCCCCCAGATCCGGTTCACACCATTAGAAAGGGCCTGGGAGAATTGCAAACTGTTGGTGCTGGGTGCGAAACGGATTTTTAAGCCCTCAAGTTATTCCCCGGGACTGGCGCAATCTACCCACCAAGTGACCAGGTTGGAGAAGCGTCCCCAATGCTTTCAGAGGATTACCATTGATGTAAGGGGGTGGGCATGCCGCAAATCTGCTGGGGACGGGATAGTTTCACATGTTGCACTTTTGCTGATGGCTGAAGAGATCAGTCCTTGAGAGGCCAGTTCTCCCACAAGTGCTGGATATGAGGTGGTTCCGGCAAACAGTACTTTGTACATAATTCCCCAATATCGGAATCCTTAGTTACATGTGAACAATATTGTGAGTAAGAAAGCCATGAGCCAGCATTGCCAAAGGAGTTAACAAATGTGCAAACTTGGAGAAGAATTTAAAAAGAAATGCATGGTCTGAGGAAGATTGCAAGAATTAAATGACAATGTGAGTAATACTCATGCCTGTATTTTTCTCTTGGCATATCGATGGTTGCAGGGTTGGATTTTCTTCTGGACGTGGACATACTGTCAAGCATTGTGCAGTAATATATACACAGCTCATGGTGGCCCAGTGCTAGTTGTGTAAACAGTGTGGAAATAATCTGGTAACTTATAGTTGTTTTCAAAAATGAAGCGCTTGTTCTTTGACATCTACTTAAGATCAGGTCACGTTTAATTCATTTAAGCCCGGAAACAAGATCGATGGACTGCAAACAAAGATGCAAGGCATCAGAAAATGGCAAGTAGCGACATTTACAGCAGCTAAGACTCTTCCAAACCTTCGCTCGTAGGCAGTGTGTAACTCAGTCTGCACTGCCAAATTAACAGAAACCGTTGCCTCCGCGAATCAACTGAGTGTGTCTTGAAACGTTTGGGCCCTGACCTTACCTCCGTTCATGCCACGCTCCTGCTGCAGCTCCCTGGAATTCCTCTCTGGAATTTAGCAGAATGAACGGAGATCAAATTGAGATGTACAAGATGATAAAAGGTACGGATAAAGTAGACGTGAAGCGGATGCTTCCTCTTGTGGGGCATTCTAGGGCGAGAGGTCATAGTCTTAGGATAAGGGGTGGCAAATTTAAAACAGAGTTGAAGAGAAACTACTTCTCCCAAAGGGTTGTGAATCCGTGGAATTCGCTACCCCAAAGTGCGGTGGATGCTGGGACAGTGAGTAAATTTAAGGAGGAGTTAGACAGATTTTTAATTGGTAATGGGGTTGAAGGGTTATGGGGAGAAGGCAGGAAAATGGGAACGAGGAGCATATCAGCCATGATCGAATGGCAGAGCAGACTCGATGGGCCGAATGGCCTAATTCTGCTCCTATATCTTATGAAGTTAAATCTCCGTTCACTGCGGTGGGATGAGAAAGTCCCGCCGGCGTGAATGGTGGTAAGATTCCGGCCTTACTTTTTTTGTGGCTGTTTCTAGGGCGTTTTCAAAATCTGCAAAAGTGTAAAGATTATCCTGAAAGGTGGAACACCAAAGGCTGCTTAATTAAATTTGGCTCATTTCTGATCTGTTGGGAAAATTCTAAGGTTGACTCAAAATGTTCAATTTTAGTTCAGATTCTTGTGGTTGTTAAGGGAATTCTGCTGTTCACCTGCATAGGAACAAAGGTTGCTTTGTGCTTGCACACCATTATCTTCCATTTCTTGTTTATGTTCAGTAAGGCATTTGACAAAGTCCCACATGGCAGGTTGGTTAAGAAGGTTAAGGCTCATGGGATACAAGGAGAAGTGGCTAGATGGGTGGAGAACTGGCTTGGCCATAGGAGACAGAGGGTAGTGGTCGAAGGGTCTTTTTCCGGCTGGAGGTCTGTGACCAGTGGTGTTCCGCAGGGCTCTGTACTGGGACCTCTGCTATTTGTGATATATATAAATGATTTGGAAGAAGGTGTAACTGGTGTAATCAGCAAGTTTGCGGATGACACGAAGATGGCTGGACTTGCGGATAGCGAAGAGCATTGTCGGGCAATACAGCAGGATATAGATAGGCTGGAAAATTGGGCGGAGAGGTGGCAGATGGAGTTTAATCCGGATAAATGCGAAGTGATGCATTTTGGAAGAAATAATGTAGGGAGGAGTTATACAATAAATGGCAGAGTCATCAGGAGTATAGAAACACAGAGGGAACTAGGTGTGCAAGTCCACAAATCCTTGAAGGTGGCAACACAGGTGGAGAAGGTGGTGAAGAAGGCATATGGTATGCTTTCCTTTATAGGACGGGGTATAGAGTATAAAAGCTGGAGTCTGATGATGCAGCTGTATAGAACGCTGGTTAGGCCACATTTGGAGTACTGTGTCCAGTTCTGGTCGCCGCACTACCAGAAGGACGTGGAGGCGTTAGAGAGAGTGCAGAGAAGGTTTACCAGGATGTTGCCTGGTATGGAGGGTCTTAGCTATGAGGAGAGATTGGGTAAACTGGGGTTGTTCTCCCTGGAAAGACGGAGAATGAGGGGAGATCTAATAGAGGTGTACAAGATTATGAAGGGGATAGATAGGGTGAACGGTGGGAAGCTTTTTCCCAGATCAGAAGTGACGTTCACGAGGGGTCACGGGCTCAAGGTGAGAGGGGCGAAGTATAACTCAGATATTAGAGGGATGTTTTTTACACAGAGGGTGGTGGGGGCCTGGAATGCGCTGCCAAGTAGGGTGGTGGAGGCAGGCACGCTGACATCGTTTAAGACTTACCTGGATAGTCACATGAGCAGCCTGGGAATGGAGGGATACAAACGATTGGTCTAGTTGGACCAAGGAGCGGCACAGGCTTGGAGGGCCGAAGGGCCTATTTCCTGTGCTGTACTGTTCTTTGCTTTGTCTTTGTATGTGCGTTATGTCCATTGGAACCACAATGCATTATTGCGGCTATTTTATGCATTCTACCACAGTCTCTCACTGTTGTGTTGGCTGATAGCCCGCATTTATAAAGTGCCATTTATGTTCACTTGACAGATCATTTGAATATAGCAAGGTTTCACGAACTGCAAATGAGATAAGTATCATGTTAATTTGATTTGTTTGTCTAAAGATAGCTTTTGAGGTGGAATTTAGGTGAACTCCCCAGTTTGTGCCACAGGAGCCTTTGCCCAAACCTGAATAGACTCACGCGGCCATGGTTTAATGTCTCATTTTGAAAGGCGACACTTCTGACAATTTAACATTCCCTCCATCTTCATTGAAGTGCGAGCTCACCCTACGTGCTGGAGCCCAGCACTGTTTCCTAAACCCATGGCCATACAGTCAGACATAGGGGTGGTCACACTGTGCCAAGCTGATGCCTAATGCATCTTTTAAAAACGGAAATTAGTGGTGGCTGGCGATTGCAGCTGATCCCTGTTGGTCTGGGGCACACAGCCTGAAGTTATTTTTCCCCCCAGGACAATAGCAGGAGAGGCAGCTAATCCCTTTCTCACCTCCTGTCAGAATATTGTTTTTATTGCAAATGTGATCTGGAACACAAACCTGTCATCGAGTACACAGTGCGCAGTTCTCATTTACAAATCTGCTTTAACACGATTCTTCTGATTTTACCAGCAAGGTAGTTCCCCTTTGCAGAATGATGCCTTGCAGAGATTGTCCTGCATACCACACTGAATAATATTTAAATTGGCCACATTTGTGAATAATGAGCTGTTAACCTTACTCGCTTAAGCAAACACATTTACATTGCAAAGCTGAGGCACATTAATCTACCCTGAAATGTGTATCCTCACTCCATCCAGAAGAAGAAAAATAGGTATCTGGGCTTTAAAAGCTGCTTGTGCTGGAAGTTATAAATCACAATGATCTTATTTAGTAAAATGCTCGACCTGGAATTGGCATTCGCATATGAGTCAGACAGGAAAAAAAACAAAAATTGCATCCCATATTAATGTATACTAATGGAAGCCTATTTATACAAGTCTCGTACACATTTTATACTTTCGGCCAGAACAGAGTGCAAAATATCAAGCAGTGAAAGAAATCATAGAATCTCTACAGTGCAGAATGAGGCCATTCGATCCATCATGCCTGCACTGACAACAGTCCCATCTAGGCCCTATCCCTGTAGCCCCGTGTATTTACCTGGCGAAACCCCCTGACACTAAGGGGCAATTTATCATGGCCAATCAACCAAACCCATACATCTTTGGACTGAAGGAGGAAACCAGAGCACCTGGAGGAAACCCACGCAGACATGGGGAGAATGTGCAAGCTCCACACAGACAGTGACCCGAGGCCGGAATTGAACACGGGTCCCTGGTGCTGTGAGGCAGCAATGCTAACCACTGTGCCACCGTGCCACCCCCAAAAAGAAGTTAGACATTCAAACTGTTTAAAGGGAGAAATTATATTTAAATGGATGGCTTTTTAAGAGAGCTGTGAAAACTGGAAGGTATGTAAGATTCAAATGTCTAGCCAGTGGTTTGGTTCCAAAATTCATAGAGTCCCTACAGTGCAGAAGGAGGCCATTCAGCCCATAGAGTCTGCACCAACTCTCTGACAGAGCATCCTTGGCTCCTTCTATTTTCCCCAAGCCCTCCTGAAAAATTCCAGGGTATCTACTGATAACCTCATACAGCTCCTCCACGCCTAGTTTGAAGATCTCCAACCAGCTGAGTGTGGTGAACCACTGTTACTACATGTATGTGCCTGGACACACCCATGCTGCACCTGGCCTGAGACTCCTCCCTTTCCACCTGAGACTCCTCCCTTTCCACCCAGAGTGGGGTATAAAGGTGATGGTCCCTCCTCCTTGCCTCAGTCTAGACCAGGTCAGTTACAAGGATGTGCTCCTGTTCTCTGTGAATAAAAGCCTATTAGTTTCCCTCACTCACAGGAGTCTTTGTGTCGTAATTGATAGTGCATCAATTTTATTCACAGAGAAAAAAAACCGGAATGGAGCAACTTTTAAAGCCCGATACCCTAAACCTGGATCCGCAAGCGCCGGGGGCAGCCAACAGCTTTAACCACTGGCTGAAGTGCTTCGAAGCCTTCCTCGGAGCCTCCACGGCCGTCCGGTCCGATGCAGACAAGCTGCACGTGCTCAACGCTCGGGTAAGCGACGCAGCTTTCACCACCATCTGTGACGCAGAAACATACGCAGATGCGCTAGCGCTCTTAAAGAGCCAATACAGCCAACAGACGAACGAAGTCTACGCCAGGCATCTGCTCGCTACCCGTAAACAGCGGCCGGGAGAATCAAACGCACAGTTCCTCTGCGAACTACGTGCGCTCGGCAGGGCCTGTAACTGCAAGGCCGTATCCGCTGCGCAGTATACAGAGGACTTGATCCGCGATACCTACGTTACGGGCATCGCATCCAACTACATTCGACAGCGCCTGCTAGAACAAGGTGGGCTAGATCTTCCAAAAACTGTAAGACTCGCGGAATCCCTCAAAGTAGCATCCCGTAATCTCGAGGCGTACGCGCCCAATCACGTGACATCGTGGGCCTCACGGCCAATATCATCCCAGTACCTAGGAGGGCCTCAGACTTATGCCACACAGCGCCCCACCAACGACTCGACGGCTGCAGCCGCCCCAAAGTGTTATATTTGCGGCCTAGCGAAGCACCCCCGACAACGCTGCCCGGCAAGGGAGGTATTCTGCTCAGGGTGCGGGAAGAAAGGCCACTACGCGGAAGTCTGCAGGACGAAGTCGGCCTCGAAACCAAACAGAGCAGTGTGCGACCCGAGGGAACAGAAAACCCGAACGCCATCAGCCGCGTGTGACTAAAGGGAGCCGCCATATTAGACACCAGCGACCGCGTGTGAGCCCGGGGAGCCGCCATTTTGGACGCCGTCGGCCGCGTGGGAGTCAAGGGGGCCGCCATCTTGGACACCATCGGCCGCATGCGAGACAAGGGAGCCGCCATTTTGGACGCCGGCCGATGATTCTCCGGGACCCACGGTGGCAGTGATCCAGCTGGACCAGTCTCGTCCACGTCAGCTCGCCAGGTCCGTGATGGACATACAGGTAAACGGCCGCACGGGAAATTGTTTGTTTGACAGCGGGAGTAGGGAGAGCTTTATCCATCCCGATACTGTGCACCGCTATGCCCTTTTGGTACGGCCAGTCAAACAAACCATTTCCTTGGCCTCAAAGTCCCGCTCCGTGGATGTCATCGGGTACTGTGTGGTGACTCTTACGGTTCGGGGGACCGATTACGCAAATTTTAAGCTCCTGGTGCTCCCACACCTCTGTGCTCCCGTACTCTTAGGCCTCGATTTCATGACACATCTTAAGAGTGTCACACTACAGTACAACGGGCCTCTTTCCCCGATCTCTGTCTGTAACTCACAGTTCCTAGATTACCCACCGCGCACCACCTGCGGCCTTTCAACCCTCCAAGTCACCCCTCCACTGCTATTCGAACACCTCACCCCCGAGTGTAAGTCCATTGCCACTAAGAGCAGACGGTACAGTGCGGGAGACAGGACCTTCATTAGGTCCGAGGTCCAGCGGCTTCTGAAGGAAGGGATCATCGAGGCGAGCACCAGCCCCTGGAGAGCGCAGGTGGTAGTGGTCAAAACTGGGGAGAAACACCGGATGGTCATCGATTATAGTCAGACCATCAACCGGTACACGCAGCTGGATGCGTATCCCCTTCCGCGCATATCCGACATGGTCAATCGGATTGCGCAATACCGGGTGTTCTCCACGATCGATCTCAAATCGGCCTACCACCAGCTCCCCATCCGCCCAGAAGTCTGCAAATATACGGCTTACGAGGCGGATGGCCACCTCTACCACTTTCTTAGGGTTCCCTTCGGTGTCACCAATGGGGTCTTGGTCTTCCAGCGCGAAATGGACCGAATGGTGGACCAGAACGGGCTGCGGGCCACCTTTCCATACCTGGATAACGTCACCATCTGCGGCCATGATCAGCAGGACCATGACGCCAACCTTAATAAATTCCTCCGGACGGCCGCTCTCCTGAATCTGACCTATAATAAGGAGAAGTGTGTTTTCCGTACCCACCGCCTCGCCATCCTGGGATATGTGGTGGAAAACGGGTCATCGGCCCCGATTCCGACCGCATGCGCCCCCTCATGGAACTTCCCCTCCCCACCACTCTTAAAGCACTGAGGGGATGCCTGGGTTTCTTCTCATACTGCGCCCAGTGGGTCCCTAATTACGCGGATAAAGCCCGTCCGCTTATCAAATCCACCCTTTTTCCCCTGTCGGGAGAGGCCTTCAACCGCATCAAAGCGGACATCGCAAAGGCCACGATGCACGCTGTGGATGAGTCAATCCCCTTTCAGGTGGAGAGTGATGCATCTGACTTCGCCCTGGCTGCCACCCTCAACCAGGTGGGCAGACCCGTAACCTTCTTCTCACGGACCCTTCAGGGCTCGGAAATCCGACACTCCTCTGTCGAGAAGGAGGCTCAGGCCATTGTCGAAGCGGTGCGACACTGGCGCCACTACCTAGCTGGCCGACGGTTCACCTTGCTCACGGACCAACGTTCAGTGGCTTTCATGTTCAACAACGCGCAGCAGGGCAAGATTAAGAATGATAAGATACTAAGGTGGAGGATTCAGCTCTCCACCTACAATTATGATATCTTATACCGGCCCGGGAAGCTCAATGAGCCTCCAGACGCCCAGTCTCGGGGAACATGTGTCAGCGCGCAGGTGAACCAACTACAGACTCTCCACAATGACCTCTGTCACCTGGGGGTCACCAGGCTCTACCATTTTATTAAGGCCCGTAACCCGCCCTATTCTGTTGAGGACATCCGGTCTGTAACCAGACACTGTCCGGTCTGCGCAGAATGTAAGCCGCACTTCTATCGGCCGGACTGGGCACACCTCATAAAAGCCTCCCGCCCCTTTGAACACCTCAGCATCGATTTCAAAGGGCCCCTTCTTTCTTCTGACCGCAACATCTATTTCCTCAACGTGATAGATGAGTACTCCCGATTCCCCTTTGCCATCCCATGCTCGGACATGACCTCAACCACGGTCGTTAAGGCCCTGCACGGCGTCTTCACCCTGTTCAGTTACCCTAACTACATCCACAGCGACCAGGGATCTTCATTCATGAGCGATGAGCTGCGTCAGTACCTGCTCTCCAAGGGCATAGCCTCGAGTAGGACTACCAGCTACAACCCCAAGGGGAACGGACAGGTGGAGAGGGAGAACGCGACAGTCTGGAAGGCCGTTTTGCTTGCGCTACGGTCTAAAGGCCTTCCAGTCTCCCGCTGGCAAGAAGTCCTCCCCGATGCACTATGTTCAATTCGGTCCCTCCTGTGTACGGCCACCAATGCCACCCCCCATGAACGGATGTTTGCCTTCCTGAGGAAGTCCTCCTCGGGAGTCGCACTGCCGTCGTGGCTGGCGTACCCAGGCCCCGTTCTGCTCCGGAGGCATGTACGACACCATAAGTCGAACCCCCTAGTTGAAAAGATCCAGCTCCTCCACGCTAACCCCCAATATGCCTATGTGGCATACCACGATGGGCGGGAGGACACGGTCTCTATCCGGGACCTGGCACCTGCGGGTGCCCCAGAGCCCACTATGACCCCCCACCCCACATCCCTAAACCCCTCTGTTCAGGTAGCACCAGATCCGCTTACATCTTTGTCCATTGTACGCAGCTCGCCTGAGCCCCCGGAGTCGCCACGTAGGACCAGACCAGAAGGGACGACGGCGGATTCGAGCGGCTCCACCCTGCCATCGGAAGCTACACCCCAACCGGTACTGCGGCGGTCACAACGACTGGTCAAGCCGCCCGACAGGCTGAACCTGTGAAGGGACGATGCCTCACCTCAGCTTGTGACTTTTCTATGTATATATACCCCTGCACATATGGTTCCACCCACCCCACCGGACTCTTTTTTTTAAAGGAGGGGTGAATGTGGTGAACCACTGTTACTACATGTACGTGCCTGGACACACCCATGCTGCACCTGGCCCGAGACTCCTCTCTTTCCACCTGAGACTCCTCCCTTTCCACCCAGAGTGGGGTATTAAGGTGATGGTCCCTCCTCCTTGCCTCAGTCTAGACCAGGTCAGCTACAAGGGTATGCTCCTGTTCTCTGTGAATAAAAGCCTATTAGTTTCCCTCACTCACAGGAGTCTTCGTGTTGTAATTGATAGTGCATCACTGAGCTGAATCTGATGGAGCCAATCTATCTCCATTACACTTGGTCAATGAGTGGGAGACGAGCTGATTGCTGTCTATGAGTCACCAGGACCACTGTAATGTCTTTTATTTGTAAAGGTTCCCCCATGTAGGTGTCTAGCCTGATCTTCATATCTTCTAACCTAAGGAGTTAGATGCCTGATTGGATGTTCTTATAGGTTTCTTCTCCAATAATGGAGACTGCGGCTCATCTGTCCACCTCCATCTTCAAGGGATGGTCATTTACAAGTAATTCCATCATTATCGGGGCAACTTACGTTGTTACAATACAATTGTCCCTGCCTCGAGAAGAGGGGATATCTGCATGGTACACTTTGGTATCAGCCTTGGCTTCTTTCCTAGGCAGCAGACATTTTGCCTGTCCCTGGAACCTCGCCGTGGCTGCGTCCTTTGACAGTGCTTGCAAAGATCCCCTGATAACCACACCTTTCTAGAGTATGTTCTTTAATACTCTTAATGTTGGCACTGTCGTTCCTTGACTATCTGGTGGCCATTAGGATTCCTATATTGAATGGGCATTTACTATCTGATTAACACAAGCACTTTCCATTGAGGACTTGTTGCATGAGATCCCTCCTCCTAGTTGAAAGACATTTCTGCTGATGCCCCTTGTAGATCATGATCCCCTTTTTCCGCGTTCTCAAGTGACAAAGCCACCTCAAAGGCTTTCTTTAAGTCCAAATTGGATTCTGCACAATAATTTACAATATGTAGAAAGAACATAAGCTTGATTCACATTACGTTTTAAACTGGTCCTATTTATCTTCTTTGCAGTGTTATTTCTGTTTCATTTGTTCTCCTGGTGCTTCAGGTGCCTGTTATGGATCAGTGGCAGAATTGTTACCTCTTATTCAGAAGGTTGTGGACATTATCTGAATTGGAACTTCAGTGCGGTGCTGAAGGAGTGCTGCACTGTTAGTAGGTATCGTCCTTCAGATGAGACTTTGACCCAGACGTCTGTCTCCTTAGGTGAATGAGAAAGATCCCATGGCACCATTCGAAGAAGAGATAGGGAGAATTCCTAGTCTACATTTATCACAAAGTAGTACCTGAAAGAAACAGCTGGCGCGGTCACTTATTTTATTGCTGTTGTGGGAACTTGCTGGGTGCAAATTGTTGCATTTCCTATGACAGTGACTTAAGAACTCTACTGGCTGTAAAGCACTTTGACTTATCCTGAGGTCCTGAAAGGTAATATATGGTTGTAAGTTCTTTCATTCCTCTTCCCAGATGCTGAGGACATTGAATTGAATGTGCACAGATGAGCCTGGGAATTATTGTGAAATATGTTCTTGAGGAAGTGTCAATGCACTCATATTAAATTCTTCTCTTGAACATTTTGTTGTTGACCAACTTAAAATAAACTGGATAAAATCGTGAGAACAATCTTTTTTTAAGGGCACACAATGTGCAAAACTGATGCTCTCAGTGATTTCCAGACTGCATTCATAGAATCCCTACAGTGCAGAAGGAGGCCATTCGGCCCACCGGGTCCATACCGACCACAGTCCCAATCCCCACAACCTCATGCATTTACCCTAGCTAGTCCCCTGACACTAAAGGGCAACTTAGCATAACCAATCCACCTAACCCGCTTTGGACTGTGGGAGGAAACCGGAGCATTCACAGGAAATCCACGCAGACACGAGGAGAACGTGCAAACTCCACATAGACAGTGACCCAAGCCGGGAATCGAACCTGGGTCCCTGGAGCTGTGAGGCAGGAGTGCTAAACACTGTGCCACCATGCCGTTGCATTGCTTTATAGTCAGTTATGAAGTACAAATTAATGACTTGTAGCAGCATATTTATGACGCAATCTATCTAGTAAAAATACTTGCATAAGATACACGTAAAACAGAATTCAGTGAGACTGACCAAAATATTTCTGATGTGTTGATAAATACTCTGAGTGGCCAATAATTTATGAGGCAACAAATAAATGTGATGGACTTATTTAACTAATGCTTGCACATTTTCTATGTAGTAACAGAAAGGGAAACGGATTAGGTTGGACACAGCAAAACCACTTAATCAAGAGCTTTGGATTCCTGCTGAGGGTTGCCAACTCTGGTTGGACATATTCCAGGAGAGGTTCTTCACATGACCTCCATCTGCTAATCACTTTGCTCTCCCCCCCATTGGTCAATGGATATGTCCACCTTTCAAGTCAATTGGATAGACTCTTTAACATGCTGGATGATTCTTGGCTGTCAGTCTAACAGCCTTTTAGTCCTCACCTGCAACGCTTTTACAACACAAATGTTCAATAGGTGAAAAAAAAGTACAATATTCTTCACGATTTCTCTGGAAGATTAATGTTTAATACATGAGAGCTCCAGGAGAAACCAGGAAGTTGGGTAACCCTAATCCCATCGCTGTTTGCTTTGTTCCAAAATGGCTGTCCGATGTTTTTGCAATCTGAAGGGGAGCCATTTAAGTTTGCATTGCTCAAGAAATGGCATACACTGGTTCAGAACTTACTGTGATACACATTTGTTTATTTAACATTGAACAAAATACCAGTGTAATTTCTCTCTAAACTTTCTATGGGTGGTTTTCATTCATGGGTGAATTCCAGAAAACATGACAGAACAATGACCAAATATTTACATTACATGGGAATTGCTCTCTCAAGATCTGTGGATTTGGTACAACAGACAGGGCTCTGGATATTTTTGGCTTACCTAACATGGGATTGTTGATCGTATCAGAGTTTTGAGTGCCCAATCAGCAGGAATCTTGCAATAGCCTCTGTGATTTTCCATCCCTATATAGGAGTAGGCACAGGCGTCAATTTTTCCATCAAGTTCCAAGTGAAGATTTGATGACAATTTGTCTTTTCTTTTTATTCTTTAGGCAGAAAAGATTGCAAAATTATTACAGGATGCCAAAGGTGAGTCCTGAGCCTCTGACTTCAATGGGTTTATGGAATTATCTTCCCAAACTTAAATTGTGTTGCAACTCTGTATTTATGAAGGAAAGAACTTGCTTGCATGATGTACTTCCAGCTTATATATTATCTTACCACACACTCTGAAGAACTCAAACTGATATGTGACAATCATAGAAATAGAAACCCTACAGTGCAGAAGGAGGCCATTTGGCCCATCGAGTCTGCACCGACCACAATCCCACCCAGGCCCTACCCCCACATATTTACCCGCTAATCCCTCTAACCTACGTATCCCAGGACTCTAAGGGACAATTTTTAACCTGGCCAATCAACCTAACCCGCACATCTTTGGACTGTGGGAGGAAACCGGAGCACCCGGAGGAAACCCACGCAGACACGAGGAGAATGTGCAAACTCCACACAGACAGTGACCCGAGAATCGAACCCGGGACCCTGGAGCTGTGAAGCAGCAGTGCTAACCACTGTGCTACCGTGCCGCCCTTCTGGAGTGCATTCGCTATGCAGAGAGATGTAACGGCTAACGGATACACAGCGAATTCCCACAAACATCAAAACAGACATGATTAGCTGTTTTAGATTTTGGTTAGATCACTGCCCTCCTTCGTCATTAGAATAATAATTGAGATGCTAAGATCATGAAGAGTTTTGTTCGAGTAAATAAGGGGAAACTGCTTCCACTGGCAGGTGGGTTGTTAACCAGAGGATACAGATTGACAGAAGAAAAAGAGGTGAGATGAGGAGAAATGTTTTTCGTCAGCGAGTGGTCATGCTCTGGAATGCACTGCCTGAAAGGGCGATATAGCGGATTCAACGTTAACTTTCGAAGAAAGTTGGGTGGCACAATGGTTAGCACTGCTGCCTCACGGTGCCAGGGACCTGGGTTCGATTCCAGGTCACTGTCTGTGCGGAGTCTGCACTTCCTCCCCGTGTAGCCTGCTGACTACCATGCCGTGTTGTCTGTGGTGACTTTGGCAGGTGTCCTCTGGAGAGCTTAGGCCTGGAGGGCCCCGGCCTACTTCAAGCCTCCTACCCCGGGTTAGGTGCACCCTGCTCAGTCTGAGCAGTTGGAGCAGATGAGGTCACAGGCATGGGAGATTGGGAATGCCTGCACATCCTTGGAGAATCCTGGGGGAATTCTCCCAGGGTGTCTGCCTGATGCCACACTTAGGGTGCCCAAGGGCCAGTCCCTAAGTTCTTGAGGAGATGGGGCACCTGGAGGGATGTTGAAGTGTCCCATCACTTTCTAATGTAGCTCACCATGGTTTCAGCAATGGAGTGCAAGTACGAGCATTCTGCATGGGTTCCCCATGGTGTCCACCATCTCTCTGTGGAGATTTTATTTTGCTTGCATGTTGAAACCACAATATCAGGGCATGTGGATGGACTCCTCTGCTTTGCATGCTACAGTTGAGGGCCTGATGCTCCCCTGAAAAATGGCTGGTACCCCAGCGTCCTCTCCATGACTGCTTCCGGAGGCTGGTCATTTACCCATGCTTAGCCGAAGCTTCTTCTCCAGCACTTGTCTGAGTGCCAGAACCCTTGGTTCTCTCTACCTCCCCCTGCTGTGGACGCGTGTCTGTCCAGTGACCATCAGTGTGTGAGTCTGAGCCTGAATTAGATTTCTGAGGCAGAGTGGCGTGTGCCTCTGGGTTGCAGGGTGGGTGCAGGTGAACCGTACAGGTGAGACGGCTGTAAGGTAAGAATGTGATCTTGTCCTCTTCCGAGATTTCCTGCTGGCACCTAAAATGGAGAGAGGAGAGAATGAGTGACCAGGCTAACTCAAACAAGGCACTCATCAATCACCATGTTTTTCCAAGGTTTCCTGGATTATGCATGCATCCTCGCTAGATGCTTGGGCACACTGACCTCACTGCCAACACAAACATGATCATTCCCTATCTGCCCGAAAACCGGCAGTCAAACCATGTGAGGGGCCAGTGCTCAGGCACCTCCCTCTTGTTTTCCCTCCCCCTCCTGTAGTGGGCTGCCTTCTCCAGCATTAAGACAGATAGATGGGTTGTGAGATGTAATATGAAAGAGCAGGTCACAGGCTACTAATTCTGCAGTTAATAACTGACCTCATGACTCATAGAATCACTACAGTGCAGAAGGAGGCCATTCGGCCCATTGAGTCAGCACCGACCACAATCCCACCCAGACCCTGTCCCTGTAACCCTACATATTTACCCTGCTAATCCCCCTGACACTAAGGGTCAATTTAGCATGGCCAACCAACCTAACCCGCACATCTTTGAAATGTGGGAGGAAACCGGAGCACCTGGAGGAAACCCACGCAGACACGAGGAGAATGTGCATACTCTACATAGACAATGACCCGAGGCCGTAATTGAACCTGGGTCCCTGGCGCTGTGAGGCAGCAGTGCTAACCACCGTGCCACTGAGCCATCTAGAATCCAGCCACCAAGTGAGGAGTGGGATGGAACGCTCTCCAGTTGCCTGGATGAGTACAGTCCCAAGAGCACTCAACAAGCTGGAGGTCATCCAGGACAAAGCAAGCCACTTGACTGACACCCTGTCAAGCTCCCTCAACATTCAGTCCTTCAACCACCCGTACACAGTGTGTACCATCTGCAGGATGCACTGTAGCAAGTCACCAAGGCTTCTAGTTCAGCATCCCCCAACCCCACGAGCTCTATCAGCTTGTAGGATAAGGGCAGCAGATGCATGGTAATAGCACCTGCCAGCTGCCCTGCACTCCACCCATGGCTGTGCCTTCGCTGTGGCTGGGTCAAAATCCTGTAGTTCCCTTGCTAACAGCACAGCACGTGGACTGCAGGTGTTCAGTAAGGCAGCAGACCGCCACCTTGCCAAGGACATTTAGGGATGGGCTAGAGAAATGCTGGCCTTGCAAGTGACACCCAGATCCCATGAGACAAACACAGATGTGGTGAGCTGGGTTGGAAAGGTAGAAGATTCACTTACCCTGCCGGTTTCGATTAAATCATTGACTATTCCCTGCGCCGCAGGGTGATTCTCCTCTGCACCCCATGGGTGTTGACTGCCCTGGCTACCTCCTCCAGGGCGACAGCTAGCAGCTGGGATGGCTTCCTGGGGAAGAGGGCATCCTACCTTTCTTGCACTACCTCCAGAGGGTACTTGAGGGTTGTGTCTCTGAAGGGGAGACTGCGGCTTGCTGCCTTCTCCTGCTCATTTCTTTCCTTTTCCCCATCAATGTAGGGTTGTGGGTGCCTTTTAAATATGGCGCTTGCACAAACCAGAGGGGTACTGGACTTCCTGCCCCACCCCGCCATCAAACTCAATGCGGAACACGTGCATGCATAAATAATGCGGTGGGGAGCACATGATTGGGCATAAAAGCCCTCCCTGCTCTGTGGTGGGAATTATCCCACTTCCTCATCCTGCCAAGTAATTGATGCTAGGAGGGAAAGATTCTGCCCCCAACTGCCCTTGGGCACTAGGGACAGGCAATAAATACTGGCCAGCCAGCGATGCCCATGTCCCACAAATAAATAAAAACAAAATTGTTAAAATTATCTGCCTTCTTCCCACCCTGAGGCTACAGTGCCGCCAATCAAGCAAAGTTGATACTTACCATGTGGACGTATAGTTACTATATATTATAGATATGTATTTATATATATAGCAGCCTTTGAAAGAAACACTATCGTGCTCATTCATAACCAATCCCACCATACCTCGCCCATCCATTTTGGGGTTGCCACAAGGTGGCAAACATACCCGCAGTACCCGCAGTAGCTTTGACTTGTTGTCCAGATTCTCGAGAGGTTTTGCTGGCAATTTTGCTTCAGGCTTGAACATATCTCACCACCATCCAAACGACTGCTAATCTGTGTCAAATACCCTTTCACAGTTTTTGCTGACTTGCCCCATCGCAACACAAACAGCACTTTTGTTCGGCTCAGCACAGATAGCGCAAAGCCACACAAGGCGCCCATTAGCAGCAGAAAATAAAGAGTGTGAAATCGAGCACATGGCGTCTTTGTACAGACGTTGCGAACTTGCTTTAAATTGAAAAGTAAACTGGCAATATCGATGTGCGCAGTCACAGTTATTTTGTCGTTGCTGTTTTTTTTTCTCCCGCTCTTCTGTGGGTGTTGTGGGATATGGCTTCTGGAGACACTGATTACCCACTGGATAGTTAAGGAGGCATCTTACTGACCACCTTTCCCACAAGCAGCATCAATTGGACATTTAGGATGGTCTTGCCACAGTTTCTGAACAACAGGAAAATTGTAGACTGGAATCTTCGGAGTTTCCACTGCTCATCGCTGTCGTATGGCGCTATGGCCCATTGCTCTCAAACTTAGCGAGAGTTTGTTTCATAGTGTTCCTGTTCAGCACCTTGAAACAGTTATTGTGCTAAAGGTGCTATGTACATTCTTTTTTAATTCATTTATGGGATATGGGCGTCGCTGGCTGGCCAGCATTTATTGCCCATCCCTAGTTGCCCTTGTTCAGAGGGCAGTTGAGAGACAACCACATTGCTGTGGCTCTGGAGTCACATGTAGGCCAGACCAGGTAAGGACGACAGATTTCCTTCCCTAAAGGACATTAGTGAACCAGATGGGTTTTTCTGACAATCGACAATGGTTTCATGGTCATCAGTTGATTCTTAATTCCAGATTTTTAAAATTGAATTCTAATTCCACCATCTGCCGTGGCGGGATTCGAGCCTGGGTCCCCAGAATATTAGCTGAGTTTCTGGATTAATAGTCTAGCGATAATACCATTAGGTCATCACCTCCCCTTAAATGCAAATTTTGTTGTTGTTATACAGATGGATCTGACTTTCAATATCTTATGAAAACATTATCGATTTATCCATTGCAAGAGGATTTGAGTTTAGGGATAGGGATGTTTTACTGCAATTGTGCAGAATGTTGGTGAGACCTGGAGTATTGTGTGCAGTTTTGTTGTCCTTATCCGAGGAAGGATGTCCTTGCTATAGAGGAGATGCAGCGAAGGTTTACCAGGCTGATTCCTGGGATAGAAGGTCTGTCATACGAGGAGAAACTAAATCAGTTAGGATTGTATTCATTGGAGATTAGAATAGTAAGAGGGGATCTCATGGAAACTTATAAAATTCTAACAGGATTAGACAGGACAGATTCAGAAAGAATGTTCCTGGTAGTGGTGGAGTCCAGAACTAGGGGTCATAGTTTCAGGATAGTTTCTAAACCTTTTAGAACTGAGGTGAGGAGAAATTTCTTCACCCAGAGGGTGGTGAATGTGTGGAATTCACTACCCCAGAATGTAGTTGATTCCAAAACGTTGTCTGATTTCAAGAAGAAATTAGATATAGCTCTTGGGACTAAAGGGATTATGGTGTGAAGGTGGGTTCGGGATATTGAATTTGATGGTCAGAATGGATGGAGGAGCAGGTTTGAAGGGTCGAATGGCCTACGCTTGCTTCTATTTTCTATGTTTCTACCTTCCACCTTCCAGTCTTGTTTCACTCAAAGGTGTCACTTGGCCATCACTTCCTGGAAGTGATGCCACGGGTGATCAACTGGTTCTTGTGTGGAAAAATAGTGTGCAGCACCCATTCTATAATGCTGCTTGGTTGTAGCTTGTGTACGAAGGTTGCCACTTACCATTGCATAAAATCCTTTTCATTTAAACTTGTCCATTGTGCAGGATTTGGGTCCAGTACTCCCGAGGCAGACAATGTTAGAAGTCTCACAACACCAGGTTAAAGTCCAACAGGTAGAAAATCACATTCTTTTTTTGTGAAATCATCAGAGATTTTCTAAGGTGGTCTGGCTGTGAATTGTTAGATCCAGAAATATAATTTAACTACAGGCAAAATAAGATTTAAGTTCAGAATGTAAGTAAGGGCATTTATTCCACCTATTGGACTGATATGAATGAATGAATTTGAGAGTCAGCAGCTTGGTAAAATGAAGCAACAGCGACATGCTGTGGTTATAGGAAGTATTTCATAAACGAGTGACAACGGTTTGTTTAATGAGTCGTAATAGTGAACTGGACATAAAATGATGAGCTATTTTCCACAATTGTTATCCCAATCGCGTAAATAAAAGAATTACTGATGAAAGGTTCGCATTTACACAGACAATTAAGTCAATTTGAAACAAAAACAGAAAATGCTGGAGGAACTCAGCAGGTCTGACAGCATCTGTGGAGCCAACGTTTCGAGTCAGGATGATCCTTAGTCATAGCTGAGTCATTTTGAAATATGGCCCTGGACTTCCGGAGGAATAAGGAGACATGGCAACTTCTAGGAAAGTGAGTGCAGACATGGAGAAAACGTTTGTTTGGGTCATAGGCCATTTGAATGTTGAGGGAGTGGAAGCACCTTGTGTTGATGGATCTCGCTGGGGGTTCAATGGGTGGTCAGATGGCCACTTGGGTGCCCTGCGCTGAGGAATCGGGGGCATTGGAATCTGGCGATGGCGATGAGACGAATTTCTTTCTGTTCCTGTGAGGCCACTCCTGCCGTGAGAAAAATGTAAAATCCAGCTCTGGCAAAGAAGGCGTCAGTGACCTCTGAGGTTCTGTGGTGTGCAGCTATTTGTGATCCGCCAATAAAGTCCACGGCTCATCTGTGGGAGGTGCCAGGACTGAAGAATTTCAAATACAACCGTAACTTTGATGGTCACTGGCTGGGCATGGCAATCAGTGCTGAGAGATGCAAGGTTGTTGAAGATGAAGGAACCGGTGTCTGTGTCTATCTGTCTGGAGAGTAGGAGTTGTCACCTGCACTGGTTCTCAGTCATGCCCGGCCAACTGTGACTTGGGTGCTGTGTGGTGTGTTGAGGGTAAGGCCTCCATGTCCTTCCTGCTCTTTTGTTCTTCTCCATTGTCCTCCTGATACCCAGATTTCAGCCCTTCATGTAAAGGGCATTGTTCCTCATTGTCAATGAGTCTGATATTGGCACCCCTGGTACCAGCTGCAGCCTCCTGTTTGGGCAGGTCATTGCCCAGTTGTCCTTGACAGCCTTGCTCCTCTGCCCTCCTGATGCGAGTGGAAGGTGATGTCCGCATTCAATGCCCTTGTGCTCATTGCCCATTCTCCCCACCATCTTTGCATTGCCAAGGTTGCCACCACCTTCCCAAATTCTGTCTTCCTTTGCTCTTCTGCCTCTCTTAAGGGCCAAAGTGATGATTCACGTTGGCCTTGAATGAATCCTGTCTCTGCATCCACATTCCTGACAGATCCTGAAACCAGGGTGGCACTTAAAATATTCCATCCCCAAAAATGCTCTTATGAGCTTTTTAACTAATTCAATTAGCCTCAGTAAGGAGAAGGTGGGATCTCTCGCCTGCTCTTCATGCGCCCGGGTTAACATGACCAACAAAGGGTCCAGCATCCTGAAAATGACACACTAACTGGTGCTATAACTCTGGCTGACCTCCTTCTCCATATGTGACTTGTGGGGTGGGTGGAGTGGGAGACAAAAATTAGCCTCCTACCTCTGTAACCTCCTCCAGCTCCACAACCCTCTGAGAACCCTATGTTCCTCCAAGGTGTGTCCCTTTTCTGCATCATTTGTAGCTGTGCCTTGAGGAGTCCAAGTCCTAGGCTCTGTTTTAAAGTTTTTTTATTGGTGTCACAAGTATGCTTACATTAACACTGCAATGAAGTTACTGTGAAACTCTCCTAGTCGCCGCACTCCAGCGCCTGTTCGGGTACACTGAGGGAGAATTTAGCGTGGCCAATGCACCTAACCAGCACGTCTTCTGGACTGTGGGAGGAAACCGGAGCACCCGGTGGAAACCCACACAGACAAGGGCAGAACATGCAAACTCCACACAATGACCCAAGCTGGGAATCGAACGTGAGTACCTGGCGCTGTGAGGTGGCAGTGCTAGTAAGGATTTTAGTAAGGCGTTTGATAAGGTCCCCCATGGTCGGCTTATGATGAAACTGAGGAGGTGTGGGATAGAGGGAAAGTTGGCCGATTGGATAGGTAACTGGCTGTCTGATCGAAGACAGAGGGTGGTGGTCGATGGAAAATTTTCGGATTGGAGGCAGGTTGCTGGCGGAGTGCCGCAGGGATCAGTGCTTGGTCCTCTGCTCTTTGTGATTTTTATTAATGACTTAGAGGAGGGGGCTGAAGGGTGGATCAGTAAATTTGCTGATGACACCAAGATTGGTGGAGTAGTGGATGAGGTGGAGGGCTGTTGTAGGCTGCAAAGAGACATAGATAGGATGCAAAGCTGGGCTGAAAAATGGCAAATGGAGTTTAACCCTGATAAATGTGAGGTGATTCATTTTGGTAGGACTAATTTAAATGTGGATTACAAGGTCAAAGGTAGGGTTCTGAAGACTGTGGAGGAACAGAGAGATCTTGGGGTCCATATCCACAGATCTCTAAAGGTTGCCACTCAAGTGGATAGAGCTGTGAAGAAGGCCTATAGTGTGTTAGCTTTTATTAACAGGGGGTTGGAGTTTAAGAGCCGTGGGGTTATGCTGCAACTGTACAGGACCTTGGTGAGACCACATTTGGAATATTGTGTGCAGTTCTGGTCACCTCACTATAAGAAGGATGTGGAAGCGCTGGAAAGAGTGCAGAGGAGATTTACCAGGATGCTGCCTGGTTTGGAGGGTAGGTCTTATGAGGAAGGTTGAGGGAGCTAGGGCTGTTCTCTCTGGAGCGGAGGAGGCTGAGGGGAGACTTAATAGAGGTTTATAAAATGATGAAGGGGATAGATAGAGTGAACGTTCAAAGACTATTTCCTCGGGTGGATGGAGCTATTACAAGGGGGCATAACTATAGGGTTCGTGGTGGGAGATACAGGAAGGATATCAGAGGTAGGTTCTTTACGCAGAGAGTGGTTGGGGTGTGGAATGGACTGCCTGCAGTGATAGTGGAGTCAGACACTTTAGGAACATTTAAGCGGTTATTGGATAGGCACATGGAGCACACCAGGATGATAGGGAGTGGGATAGCTTGATCTTGGTTTCAGATAAAGCTCGGCACAACATCGTGGGCCGAAGGGCCTGTTCTGTGCTGTACTGTTCTATGTTCTATGTTCTATGCTAACCACTGTGCCACCGTGTCATCCATGGGATTCCCTCCCTAAGCACCTGTTTCTCCTGCTTTAACACTCTCTTTAAAACCAACACCTTTGTTATTGTCATGCCTCCAATTATCTTTTTTTGGCGCCATGCTAGTTTTTTTTACCCGATGACATTATTGTAAAGAGCTTTGGGCCAGTTTTCAGCTTTAAAGATGCAATTTCAATGAAAGTTGTCCTCTGATACAACTCAGTTTGGCCTTAATCGAACTGTAGTAAATTCTCAATGAATCTCATTACCAAGGCATTGAGGTGGGAGAGCTCTGTAAAGAAAACTAGTAATAAATTAGGTCGAACACAGAAAATGCTGGAAAATCTCAGTGGGTCTGACAACATCTGTGGAGAGAGAATAGAGCCAACCTTTCAAGCCATTGACTGGGAACTTTACCGTCCCACCTGCCAGGGGAATCGCAGCGGGCGAGGGGCAGACCAAGGAAAGGCCCGTTGACCTCAGGCGGGATTTTATGGTTTCGGGACGAGCGAGGTCGTAAAATCCCGCCCAATATGTCAGAGCTAAAGACAAAAAGGGGTCATCCAGACTCAAAACGTTGGCTCTATTCGAGAGGGATATGATCCCCGGAAGGGTTTTAGTTCAGTCTGGCAGCATGGTCGGTGCAGGCTTGGAGGACTGGAGGGCCTGTTCCTGTGCTGTAATTTCCTTTGTTCTCTCTCCACAGATGCTGTCAGACCCGCTGAGATTTTCCAGCATTTTCTGCTTTTGTTGCAGATTCCAGCATCCGCAGTATTTTGCCGCGATGATAAATGAGGCCACGCAAGCTGAGTTAAAGACACCCTTCCCTTCCTAGGTGCCTTAATCAGGCAAATGGAAAACAAAATGTTTAGACCGACTGTAAGATCCCCACCCTCTTTATTTATTTCCTCATCAGTTGACATGCCTCCTGTGTTTTTCCTCCACTTAACATTCCTTTGTCTGAGAAATGTGTCATTGGTCTCTGTGTGTGTGTGAGGAAGAGAGAATGTGAGGAGAGGAAATCCCCCAAAGTCTGGACTCAGACCTTCAGAAAGACAAGCTCAGGGGACTTACCCTACTGACTTGTGCTAACAGGACTGCTTCCCCCTCTGATTGACAGCACTGTTGACCAATAAGTGGACCTTGTTGGAAGTTGGGACCCAATGGGAGGTTGGAGAGGGAGGGAATTTGCCAAACAGGGAGAAAAGTTGGAATGAAGTTTCGATTTGAGAGAGAGAGAGAGAAATTGCCTTTGGTGCGGTGACGCGAGAAGGAAGATTGTTAGGAGTGAGCTCACGGTGTGAGCAGGCGGAAGTTAGCTTCTCCTTGGAAGGAGTTGTAGTTTGGCTTGTTAAGTGTTTTACACATTCCCGGTCATGGCGAGTTTCAATGGCAGAGGCGAGGCGGAGGAAACTGACGGCAGGGCAGCGCTGCGACCTGGTAAGAACTTCCTAAAAGTTTCCAAAAAGTTTTTCTCTCTGGGCTTCTGACTTGGGGTTGCTTTTCTTTTAAACCGGCCTCAACCCTTCCCTCTCGCAGAATGATACAGCACAAGAGGAGATCCTTCGGCCCATTGTGTCCCTGCCAGCTCCTTTGAAATAGCCCACCCGATCCTTCAACCACTCTTCCCATTTTCAAGATCTCTCGCCCCCCACAACCCCACCGTGAAGTATTAATCGCATTCCCCTTCGAAAGTCATTATTGAGTCTGCTTCCCCCACCCTGCCGGGCAGGACATTCCACAATTCGCTCCATAAACTGGTTTGAGCTTTGTAAGGTTGTCTACGATGATGAGGGGGATTGGGGGCTAGGAAGTATTTTAGGCAGCAGAGCTGGTACAGACGTGCCCAGACTAGCCTCAGGACAGAAGAAGTCATGTTAGACTCAGAAGATTATTTCTGTTTCTCTCTCCACAGATACTGCCAGACTTGTTGGGTTTTTCCAGCATTTTCTGGTTTTTTTAAAAATTAAAGACTATCCTGCCCCAGAGAAGAAACTAGGAGGGGAAGAGAATCTCTGAAGAGTAAAGCTGGCTAAATAACTAGTATTGGCTTGTGGGTCAAAAGGCCTTCTGTGCTGCAGGGCGCTAAATAGCTGGTGAGATGGGCAGAGGGAGGTGGTGGTTGGTGGGAGAGAGAGAGCAAAAGGATTTTAGCAAATGAAATAGTCTCAAATTGCATCGAGAAAAGAAAGTAACACCCAGCCCCCAATCAGTCGCAGTGCGCTTTTCTCATCCATCATGTTTTTCCTGCCTTCTTTGGCCAGCCCTCAGTAGTGTCACTTTCTTTTGTCTCTCTATTCCACTGCTAACCCAATGAGGAAAGATTTGTGAATGTTCTCGACCTCCCAGCTCTGCAGCCCCTTCTCATGCAACCCATCAAAAATCACTATAACTATCGGAAAGCCACAATGTGGAGATGCTGGCATTGGACTGGGGTGGGCACAGTAAGAAGTCTCACAACACCAGGTTAAAGTCCAACAGGTTTATTTGGAATCACGAGCTTTTGGAGCGCTGCTCCCTCATCAGATGCAAATAGTGTATCATCTGTAAGCTGGAATTTCTTCAGTGCTCCTTGTGTCCCCCAAAATGCCCATCACCTGATGTGTTTATTCAACATATTGAGTGCTCGGTCCCTCTGATAACTGATTTCAGGACCTTTAGTTCTCAGTCTGAGTTCTCCACCCTCTTCCTTGCCAGTGTCCCAGGCTGAACCAAACTTATTGCAATCTTGGCATCCTATTCAATCCAGAAGAAACACAGAAAATGCTGGAAAATCTCAGCAGGCCTGATAGCATCTGTGGAGGGAGAATAGAGCCAACGTTTCGAGTCTGGGTGACCCTTCGTCAGAGCTCAAAAGAAGCTCTGATGAAAGGTGATCCAGACGCGAAACATTGGCTCTATTCTCTCTCCACAGATGCTGTCAAGCCTGCTGAGAATTTCAAGCGTTTTCTGTTCTTGTTTGTTTCCAGCCTCCACAGCGTTTTGCTTTTATCTATTCAACCCCGAGTTCAGGTCCCATGTCCTCTCGAACACGAATGTTGCCTGCTTCCACATGACTGTTTACGACCCTAACTCATTTCACCTGGAGCTGAAAATCATGTTCATTCCAATTTCTCCTCCAGGCTTGACCAACGTTCTCCCCCCTCTATAAACTTAACTCATCCTGATGTCTGCTGTCAGTGTTGCATCATGTTTCCTTCAACCCTGTTCCACTCAACCCTTTACCCCTTTGCACAATTGGCTTCCAGTCCCCAAATGCTTCAAATTTCACATTTCCATCCTCATGACTGTCATCTTCTCCAGACTTTTGAAAACTCACCATTACTTTGAAGCTGCCTTTCAGCGGCATCCCTGCACATCCTTTTGTACCAAAGTTGGTGGATGTGCTTTCTGCCATCTAGCCACAAGAACACAAGTCCATGTTCTGTGGTCTCCCTAAGTATCTTTGCCTCTTCACCTCCTCCCTCCCTCCCTCTCTCTCTCTCTCTCTCTCCCTCTTCCTTTTCAGACCCTCTTTAAGATCCCAGCCCTTTGATCAAGCGTTTGGTCACCATCTCGCTTTCTTCAGCTGCATTGCTCCCTGATTACATCAGCCTCTGTGAAGTACCTCACCATGTATTTATATGGCAGCTTTTACAAAGCAAGCTGTTAAAGTAAATGGTTTATGACATTGTAGGTGTAGTTGTATTGAACACTGTTGAGATCTCATCAGGTGTAGCACACTCCAGGAAACCAGCCCGTGGCTTTCAGGCTGCCATCTGTGCATTTCTTAATAGGGTGGTGCTGACTTAATGTTACCAATTCTGAAGGTATGATCATCTGACCAGTTAACATGACTAAGTGGTATTTGATCACATGATGCCTACAAATGTTGTTTTGTTCTTCGTAAAGGTAAAGCCCCTTGTAGTTGACTATCTGTGTTCTCTCTTGTAACCCCATTCCAAGCTTTTCCACCCCCCTCCCCCCACAGAGATCCTTATGTATTCCTCCTTTTCAAATATTTATCATTTCCCTTTAAAATAGCTTTTAGTCTCCATCTCAAATCCATGTGCTAAGGCAGCCCATGACCGCGAGTAATTCTCAGTTCAAGAACCTTCTTTCTCTCTCTCCGTATCCTCCCCCAGCCAATTCTTCCAATAATAATCCTCAGAATCTATCCCTTCATATCCCCATTCAGCCCCCGATAGATACAATAGTACTTGGAAGTGCATGATAAAGTAGGACTGAGTCAGCACAGCTTTGTCAAGGGGACGTCATGTCTGACAAATCTGTTACGGTTCTTTGAGGCGGTAACAAAAAAGTTAGATAAAGGAGAGTCAGTGGACGTGATTCATTTAGATTTCCAGAAGGCCTTTGATAAGGTGCTGCATTGGAGACTGTTAAATAAGTTAAGTGCCCCTGGTGTTAAGGGTACGATCCTGGCATGAATAGAGGATTGGTTGGCTGGCAGAAGGCAGAGAGTGGGGATAAAGAGGTCTTTTTCAGGATGGCAGCCGGTGACTAGTGGTGTGCCTCAGGGGTCAGTGCTGGGACCACAACTTTTCACAATATATATTAATGATTTGGAGGAAGGAACTGAAGGCACTGTTGCCAAGTCTGCAGATGATACAAAGATATGCAGAGGGACAGGTAGTATTGAGGAAGCAGGGGGGCTGCAGAAGGACTTGGACAGGTTAGGAGAGTGGGCAAAGAAGTGGCAGATAGAATACAATGTGGAAAAGTGCGAGGTTATTCACTTTGGAAGGAGGAACGGAGGCAGAGACTATTTTCTAAATGGGGAAATGCTGAGGAAATCAGAAACACAAAGGGACTTGGGAGTCATTGTTCAAGATTCTCTTCAGGTTAACGTGCAGGTCTAGTCGGTAATTAGGAAGGCAAATGCAATGTTAGCATTCATGTCGAGAGGGCTAGAATACAAGAGCAGGGATGTACTGCTGAGGCTGTATAGGGCTCTGGTCAGACCCCATTTGGTGTATTGTTAGCAGTTTTGGGCCCCATATCTAAGGAAGGATGTGCTGGCCTTGGAAAGGGTCCAGAGGAGGTTCACAAGAATGATCCCTGGAATGAAGAGCTTGTCGTATGAGGAACGGTTGAGGACTCTGGGTCTGTACTCGTTGGAGTTTAGAAGGATGAGGGGGGGTCTTATTGAAACTTACAGGATACTGCGAGACCTGGATAGAGTGCATGTGGAGAGGATGTTTCCACTAGTAGGAAAAACTAGGACCAGAGGGCACAACCTCAGGCTAAAGGGATGATCCTTTAAAACAGTGATGAGGAGGAATTTCTTCAGTCAGAGTGTGGTGAATCTGTGGAACTTTTTGCCGCAGAAGGCTGTGGAGGCCAGGTCATTGAGTGTCTTTAAGACAGAGATAGATATATTCTTGATTGATAAGGGGATCAGGGGTTATGGGGAAAAGGCAGAAGAATGGGGATGAGAAAAAATCAGCCATGATTGAATGGCGGAGCAGACTCGATGGGCCGAGTGGCCTAATTCTGCTCCTATGTCTTATGATCTTGTAGTCTAATTTTTACCGTTTAACCAGAGTAAAGTTCCCAGCACTCACTCACCCCTTTACTGGTTGCTACTCCCTTGCTCCTACTCCCATTCATTATGTTTCTGCTGCTCCTGGCTCTAAAGATAATGATGGCCCCCATAGCCAACTGATTATCATGTCCCCCGCTCTCCATGGGGCGGCACAGTGGTTAGCACTGCTGTCTCACAGAGCCAGGGACTGGATTCGATTCCTGGCTTGGGTCACTGTCGGTGCGGAGTCAGCATGTTCTCCCTGTGTCTGTGTGGATTTCCTCTGGGTGCTCCGGTTTTCTCCCGCAGTGCAAAAGACGTGCTGGTTAGGTGTATTGGCCATGATAAATTCTCCCTCCGTGTACCCGAAGTGCGGCGACTAGGGGATTTCACAGTAACTTCATTGCAGTGTTAATGTAAGCCTACTTGTGATACTAATAAATAAACTTTAAATTCATTCCTGCCCCTGTTAACCAGGCTGTTATCTCTCCCACAGACTCCCCTCTCCATTCCCAATCTCCCTCGCCCCCTTACCCTTATTCGCTTGACTCTTTCCCCCAGTCTCCAGGCTTGACATGGACACTTGTGCGTGCGCTCTCTCTCTTTTTTCCCCCCTGTCCCCATGATATTTTTCTCTTTCTCGTCATTCCATCCCTCTACTGCAAGATTTGTTTTGTTTTTGATCCAAGTTGACAATCAAGATATCTAGTTTTGATGTGTGTATCTTTTCAGATTCACCAAACAGGACTCTAAATAGACAATCCGGAGCTCTCTTGCGTAGGTTGGTAACTACCTCAACTTTGATGTGTATTTGCTATGTCAGTTGATAAAGCAATATTACAGTTAGAAATGTTGCTCCTCTCCATGTCCTACTGGAAGCTTTGAAATGCATCCTACAATAGCAAAAGAAAATGCTGTTTAGTGGAATAGTCTGTATGGTTGAGCTGCAAGTCTATTTGTAGCCAATTCCATCTATTGCAAAGTGCACTTTACTTTCATTTAAAGTGACCGTAACATGTTGGGCAACTTGCCCGCATCAAAGACTTGAACCTTTCTCATGACCACGGGACACCCCAGGGTACTTCATAGTCAATGAATTACTTTTGGACCGTTGTTACTCTAATGTAGAAAGTAACATGGAGCGTGTACTAATTCTTAAATCGTGTATGTGCCATAAGCCTGAACTTTGCCTTATTTAACAAAATACAACAGGTTTATGTGGGTGGCGGCATCTAAGTCGATGGATTTTCGAATGGCGCCTCTCTAATTATTTTCTTTGTAATCATGGTGCAGATTTGTATTGGAAACAATACATGAAGAAGATCCACAAGCCCAACTCAGCCCTGAGGATCTTGGTGGTTCCAGTGCAGAGATTGATGACCCGACGATCAAGCAAATATGCAAGAGTTTGAAGAAAATTGGGGATGAGCTGAACAGAAATGCTGAATTACAACAGTATGTAACGGGGCAGCATAGTTTGAGTTTTCCGTCTCTCTCTATAGCAACTGATTTAGCAATTATTAACGGTGGTATTTGATCAGAGTCTCCTAGTAGCGCCAATGTTAGAATGTTGGAGTTCAGAGTTGAGAATCTACTTTCTAAATGATTGCCTTTAATTTATATTTGTGTTCTGCTTTGCTACCTCCCAATGTATGAATTGATTTGGCTCTGGAAAAACCACTTTGTGGTGTGCCTTCTATTCTGAAGAAGAGTCATAGGGTCTCAACTTTAATTCTGTTTCTCTTCCCACAGGTTCTGCCAGACCTGCTGAGATTTTCCAATATTTTCTGCTTTTATTTCAGATCTCCAGCATCCAAAGTATTTTGCTTTTGTCTTGTCGTGTTCCTCTCCTGGCCAGCATTCTGCCTTGCACTCTCCGTAAACTTCAAGATATCCACAGTATTGCTACCCCTATCCTATTCTGCACCAAGGCTTGTTCACCCATCACCCCTCTCTTCGCTGGCCTACGTTGGCATAAATTCTAATCTCTATTTTAAATCTCTCTGTGGCTTCACCGCTCCTTATCTCTGTCACTTCTTTCCGCCCTCCAGCCCTCAAGATTTCTTGTATTTCCCCCAGTTCTGGTTCTCATCCATCATGATTTTAATCACTGCACCATTGGTGCCAATGTCGTCAATAGTCTACTGAACAGCAACATAGGAGTAGGCCATTCAGCCCATCCAGCTGCTTCGCCATTCAATACGATCATGGCTGATCGGCACTTCAAAGCATTTTACGCCTACTATCCCTGTAACCTTTTATGTTGTTGTTCGTCAGAAATCTATCAATCTCTGTTAACCATACACACTGACTGAGCTTCCACAACTTTCTGTGTACAGAATATCTCCTCATCTCAGCCCTAAGTGGCACCCCCCTTATTTTGAAATTGTGTCCCCTTGTTCTAGGTTCCCCCCAAGGGAAACATCTTACCTGCATCTATCCTGTCTATTCATAAATCCCTGCAGTGCAGAAGGAGGCCATTCAGCAATCAAGTCTGCACCCACTTTCTGACAGAGCATCTCACCCAGGCCCACCTCCCACCCTATCCCTTTATTTATCCCGCTAATCCCCCTAACCTACTCATCATGGGACACTAAGGGGCAATTTATCATGGCCAAACCACCTAACCTACACACCTTTGGACTGTGGGGGGGGGAAACCGGAGCACCCGGAGGAAACCCATGCTGACAAGGGGAGAACGTGCAAACTCCACACAGTCACCCATGACCAGAATTGAATCCGGGTCCCTGGCACTGTGAGGCAGCAGCAGTAGCCACTGTGCTGCCTACGTATTTCTTTAAGTATTTTGTAGGTTCCAAGGAGATCACCTCTCTTTCTTTGAAACTCTGGAGAATACAGGCCTAGTTTGCTCAACCTCTCTCCATAAGACATTCCTGCCATCCCTGGAACAAGTCTGGTGAACCTTCAATGCACTCACTCTCTCTAAGGCAATAATATCATTTCCAAGGTAAGGGAATCAAAACTGCACACAGTACTCCAGGTGCAGTCTAACCTAGCTCCTATACAATTGAAGCAAACCCTCACTACCCCTGTACTCAAATACTCTTAAGATAAAGGTTAACGTTCCATTAGCTTTCCTAATAGCATGCTGCACTTCCATGTTACCCTTCAGTGACTTGTGGACAAGGACACCCTTTTTTAAATCTACACTTCCTAATTTCTTACCATTGAGGAAACATTCTGCACATCTGCTCCATAGTCAGTAGCCTAGGCCCTTTTTTGGACTGCCACAGCTTGCTTGCAATCAGCTAGTTGGGTGAATTACCAGATGGAATTTATGGAATTTTATTCCACCATCACTACATACTTTCAGGAAAGCAGACAAAGAAAGTGGATTATTGTTAAGCTTAGTTCAATCCAGCAAGCACAGACTGCCATCCCCTTCAAATGTTAGCATTTTGGAGATTACAGAAAAAAATCTACTTTGCTTTCACTTTTTTTTTTAAGAAAGAACATTTGAACTGCAAATGATTAAAGTTGCCCTTTCTTGCTGTTGTCTGCTAACAGTGTAATCGAGACTGTACCCCTTGAAAATATCCGTGACATATTGTACAAAGTGGCTGAAGGGATATTAGTTGCGGATGGCTTGAACTGGGGACGAATTGTAACCTTCCTCTATTTTGCAGGCAAGCTTGTTTCTAAGGTAAGACGAAACATCTACATTAATATGTAAAATGAACAAATAGTACGTGTAATGCATCTGGGTTTGTAGGTGGCAATTGCATCATTAATCTTTGCACCGGGCAATGTTCACATTGATTTGTAGTTATAAAGATTGTGTCATAAGGGGAGGTATGGCCTAGTGGTATTATCGTTAGACTATTAATCCGGAAACTCAGCTAATGTTCTGGGGACCCGGGTTCGAATCCTGCCACGGCAGGTGGTGGAATTTGAATTCAATAAAATCTGGAATTAAGTATCTACTGATGACATGTCGATTGTAAAAACCCCATCCGGTTCGCTAATGTCCTTTAGGGAAGGAAATCTGCCGCCCTTACCTGGTCTGGCCTATATGTGACTCCAGAGCCACAGCAATGTGGTTGACTCTCAACTACCCTCTGAAATGGCCTAGTAAGCAACTCCGTTGTATCAATCGCTCAAGAAGGCAACTCATCGCCACCTTCTCGAGAGCAATTAGGGATGGGCAATAAATGCTGGCCAGCCAGCGACGCCCATGTCCCACGAATGACTAAAAATATAAGGCCAAGCAGAAACAATTTTGAAGTAAAGTGGGTTTTTTGGGTTACTTATTATTTGAGTACTTATGAAAATAAATATGAATACTTAAAATGATTTTTTAAAAATTTTGAGACGTATGCCTCCAATTAGCAGAATAAACTGAGTGGCATTCAGTTGAGAAAATAATGTAAAGTGATTCTTTCCCACACCATCATGCCGAATGAGTTACTTCAGCTGCACAGCCCAGAATGTTCTGTCATGGTGGCACAATCCATGCTACGGTAAATCAGTTGTGTGTGAGCACACTATTGTGCTGTTCCAATTGATCTTAAGACTGGAATTTTACCGTTCTGCCGCCACGGGAATCGGAGCAAGCGAGGGACGGGCAATGGAAAGGTCCATTGATCTCGGAATGAGTAAATTCCCGCCCCAAGTGTCCATAATATAATGAGCATTGCCAATTTTTTCCTGCTGCAAAGTCTTAGAGAAGCAATTTTAACCACTTGGCAGGCACCAAGTGTATGCCATATTAAATTAGCTGAACCAAGTCTTACTGCCTACCATTATGCCTTAATTTGAGATGATTGGAGCATCAACCTGATCAATTGGGAGTTTTATTATGTGTGCTAATTGCTGCCTGCTGATGTCATTAGCCCCGCAGTGGCATTTCCATTAGCCAAGTTCTCAGTGAAACATGGCCAAGAAGAAGAGGCTCTTAAAGGATAGTTTTCGACTTGATTTAATTGGGGCCAGGCGGACGTGGGGAAGACATCTTCTGGGCCTCACAGCTAGTTTTGCTTGAGCCTCAGCACAGGCCTCAAACGAATGGTGCTGGGCAAATTAGCTTCTTGCCTCACATCCCTCTCACCTGAAACTCACTTTTATTTAGAATTGCACTGTCAGGTTCATGTAGGAGAATCATACTTGGCAATGATGTCACCTATGGTTAGACTGCCAGCAGTCTGTAGCTGTGCTTGTGACTCAAGACAGAGGACTTGGTGGCAGAGGGGGGGGGAGGCAATGGCCTAGTGGCATTATCGCTAGATTATTAATCCAGGAACTCAGCTGATGTTCTGGGGACTCGGGTTCGAATCCCGCCACGGCAGATGGTGGAATTTGAATTCAATAAAAAATATCTGGAATTAAGAATCTACTGATCACCGTGAAACCATTGTCAGAAAACTCATCTGGTTCACGAATGTCCTTTAGGGAAGGAAATCTGCTGTCCTTACTTGGTCTGGCCTACATGTAACTCCAGAGCCACAGCAATGTGGTGACTCTCAACTGCCATCCAAGGGTGACTAGGGATGAGCAATAAATGCCCTCCAGCCAGCGACTTCTTCATGGAGATGAAGAATCAGACTTGGCAATGATGTCACCAATGGTTAGACTGCCAGCAGTCTGTGGCTGTGCTGGTGACTCATCAAGACAAAGGACTTGCGAGTTGTTGAGTTGTATCCCAGCAAAATTCTGCACCTTCGTGGGAGGAAGGGAAGAGAGAAAATCTCGGAATGGCTTTCCCCTTTTGTTGGTTTTCAGTAACTTTACCATCCTATTACAGGCACTGAAAAAACTGAGAGCAATGATTCAGCCGATAATCGATTGGTCTTTAGATTTGATTCAAACCCGTGTTATTCCATGGATTGAGCAGCAAGGTGGATGGGTAAGTTCAAGATTTCTTTTCTGATAAGCAGTGTCATAGGAACATAGAAGATAGGAGGAGGACATTTGGCTCTTCGAGCCTGCTCCGCCATTCATTACGATCATGACTGATCGTCCAACTCAATAGCCTAATCCTGCTTTCTCACCATAACCTTTGATCCCATTCGCCCCAAGTGCTACATCTAGCCGTTTCTTGAATACATTCAATGTTTTGGCATCAACTACTTCCTGTGGTAATGAATTACACAGGCTCACCACTTTTTGGGTGAAGAAGTGTCTCCTCGCCTCTGTTCTAAATGGTCTATCCTGAATCCTCAGACTGTGACACCTGGTTCTGGACTCCCCCATTATCGGGTACATCCTTCCTGCATCTATGCTGTCTAGTCCTGTTTGAATCTTCTAAGTCTCTATGAGGTCCCCCCTCATTTGTCTGAACTCCAGTGAAAACAATCCTAAACTAGTCAATCTCTCCTCAGACATCAGTCCTGCCATCCTTGGAATCAGCCTGGTAAACCTTCACTGCACTCCTTTGAGAGCAAGAACATCCTTCCTTAGAAAACAAGACCAAAACTGCACACAATACTCTAGGTGTGGCCTCACCAAGGCCCTGTATAATTGCATCAACACATCCCTGCTCCTGTACTCACAACCTCTCGCAATGAAGACCAACATACCATTTGCCTTCTTTACCGCCCGCTGCACCTGCATGCTCGTGTCAAGGGAGGTGAGATGAAATATTCAAAAAGCTCATTCAAATCTCCACTGAGCCAGTGATGGTCCTTCAGTTTTGCATCAAAGCTGAAGTTTTTCCAACTCTAGCAACAGCCTGGTAACTTTACAGTGTAAGTTTTCTGTGCGAGCGAACTGCTTTCAGTTCTGGACACTGCTCTTGAAGGACATATATTAGCCTTGGATAGGGCACGCCAGGATGATACTTGAGCTAAACAGGTTAAACTATGGGGACAGGTTGGCTAGATAAACTTGTATTCCATCTGAGTAAAGGGGATTTAAGGGACGATCCAATGAACGCGGTTAAGATGATTAAAGATGTTGATGGAATAGATATAGAGAAGGTATTTTCCCTGGTGTGGTGGAGGAATTGCCTTAAAATTAGTGTTAGTCCTTCGGGGGTTATGTCTGAAAACCCTTCTTCACTCAAGTTGGTGAAAGAGGGTGGCCTCTCATCCTTTGAAAAGTACCTGGGTGAGCACTTAGCACATTCCAGGCTATGGGCCAAGTGCTGGTAGATGGGATTAGGTGGGAGGTTAGTTGTTTCTTGCGTGTCGGTGCAAACTTGATGGGCCGATCCTGTGACAATGGAACTCTTCCAAAAAACCTATTGAAGCTGGCAGTCAATTGAAAATGACAAACTGAGCTTGATAGATGTTGTTGGGTGAAGCTGATGGAACCAAGGTGGATAGATGGAGTTCAGATACAAACTGGCCATGATCTAACTGGTCGAAACAGGCTTGCAGGGTTGAATGAATTACTGTTCTTACGTTCTACGGTTTTACTGACTTTGTTCTATAATGAGGCACCCAGGAACTACAAAGGTACTTTAACTATAGCCTAACTAAATGACCTTTCTACAGATTTATTATTGCCCTTTTGTTCTGTACTCCATGCCCCTACTTATAAAACCCAAGTTTTCATGGTAGCACAATTAGAAGAATGGTAGGACAGGTTGCTAGCTTGGGAAGATGAAGATTTGGGCTTATCAGGATATATGGGATAGGGCAGGGAAATGGAAATGAGGTATAAGATCAGATATGATCTCACTGTATAGTTGAGCAGGCACGACAGGCCATATCGTCCACTCCTGTTTCTTATCATCATGGAGTCCCTACAGTGCAGAAGGAGGCCATTCGGTCTATCAAGCCTGCACCGACAACAACCCACCCAGGCCCTATCCCTGCAACCCCATGTGTTTACTCTGCTAGTTCCCCCTATGATCCTTGCCCTGAAAGAGTGCCAAATTTGGGTCTGTTTGTCAATAACGCCAATCTGCATTTATGTTCAGAACCAATTTGACACAAAGCCATATAATGAGATGCATAGGATAAGTGATCGGAAGCTTGGCCAAAGAGTGAGGTTTAATGGAACATCTTGGAGGGAGGGAGGGGAGAGATGTTTAAGGAGGAAATCACAGAGTTTGGGACAGATGCAGCTGAAGACACAGTACTAAAGGTGAAGCAGTGAAAATCAGGAGCACAAAGTGGTCAGAATTGGAAGGGGCAGAGACCTTGGAGGGTTGCAGGGCTGGACAATGTTACCGGGATAGGGAGGAGTGACACCATAGAAGGTTCTCTGAGATAAATTTAGCATCTTTGTAAAGGGACATCTAAGCTATGAACCAACACAGGCTGCTTGTGTGTGTATAACTTGCAAGCAGAGACGAGAATGCTGGGAACCGTATAGGTGTAAAGAGCATTATTGAAGAAATCTTTGAATAAAGAATTGTAATTTATTTTGTCCTGATGTTGCCTCCATTTTAGGATACCATTTGGTACATTTAAAAATTTTACCTTTAACCAATCCTACTCATATTTATCTGATTGCTTTGGCATTAAATTCTGGGTTGATAATTAATTAATTGGTTCTTTTACTTTTTTTCCCTTGTAGGAGATGATCTTTTCATACTTTGGAACTCCCACCTGGCAGACGTTTGCAGTCTTTTCAGCGGGGCTAATTACTGGCGTTTTGGCAATAATGAAATTGACCTAACAACGCGGTTCCTTGCATGCTGCCTCTTCACTTCCGATACACAGACTGCAATCCAATTCCCCAAATCTCTTGCACCTGAACCTGTGGGAATCCTCTGTACGGATCTGTCATACTTGAAATAGTGGGATTGCTAATAATGAACTTGTGAATTGTTGGACACTTTTTTTTTACCTTTATCCTCATTACTTGATTTTAAATTTTACATACTTTTTTTTAGAATTAGTTATTTTTGTTTGTTGTGGATAATTTTTTCAACTAGCTGACTTCCTATGACACTCACAGCGGATGTGACGATAAAGCACTGGCTAATACTATGGTCAGTGACAATGAACTTTTTAATACTGGTCCCAAAAAGCTCAAGATAAAACTGTTGGTTTAACATCTGAAGAAGAAAAGTTATGTTAAGAACCAGATAGGTTTATTTTAGCTTTTTAAGGTCCTTGTCTTAATACTTTTGACAGTACAGTAAACTTTACTGATTTTAAAAAATTATTGATGGTCTTAAACTGATCACAATCAGAATGAGGAATGTAGCAATTACAGGAACAGGCCATTCAGCCGCAGGCTTTTTGTTCTGCTATTAAATTCTGCTCCATAACCTTTCAATATCCTTGCTTAACAAAAATCCATCAACCCAGTTGTGAAATTTTTATCTGACCTGCAGCCTCTCAGCTTTTTGTGGTAGGCAGTTCCATTATTCGTTTTTTTGTTATGGGGTGTGGGCATCACTGGCTGGGCTAGTATTTATTGCCCATCCGGAGGGGCAAACTGCCACATTGCTGTGGCTCTGGAGTCACATGTAGGCCAGACCAGGTAAGGACAGCAGATTTCCTTCCCTAAAGGACATTAGTTTTACCACAATTGACAACAGTTTCTTGGTCATCATTAAATTTTAATTCCAGATACCCCTCCCCCCGACCAAACATTACCCTGGATTACTAGTCCAGTGGCAATACCACTAAGCCACCGCCTCCCCCTTGTAGAAGGAATGCTTTTTGGTATCACTACTGTGTGGCACAGCTCTAATTTTCAGCTCGGGCAGCTTGGCTTTGAACTTTCCCACCTCAGGTAACTTGTTTGATTCTATCGAATCCTTTTAGCCATTTTCAGAACCTCAGTTGGACTACCCCTTGAGCTTCTGTGCTCAAAGGAGTATAAACCAAGTCTATGCAATTTGTCTTCATAATTTAACCCTTTTAAAATTCTGTGCCATTCTGCTGAGCCTGTCTTCCACCCCCTCTCACTGTCCTTCCTGAAGCACAGTGCCCAAAACACAAAAAAGTACCCTGAATAGTAATAAGAACAATAAAATTAGTTCTATCCCTTTGTGTTCCATCCCCCTTGAGACAATGGCTTTTATTTAGATTACACTCCATACATTTGCTGAACGTCTGGCAGACATTTCACTCCATGCCGATAAGCTGTGTAACTGGAGCCCTTTATACATCACGGTTGAAAGGGCCGCGTAGCAATAGATGTTTGTGGAAAATTTGACCTGTCGTTCTCAATACCGTTGCAATGTATGTATTCTCAGTCGGGAGGTTGTGGGTTCGCTGCATGTTTACATGTTTGAATTTTAATTCATACTGTGGAGAAGCTACAATTTGAATAGTGCATTGATTTAAGTGATTGTTTTTTTAAAAATATCCTTTTCTCTATTTGAGTTCAGTAGTGTGTGCTGTCATAATGTAACGTATGTCTACAAGTTTAGGTCACGGCGATAACTTTATTTATAACTTTAGCGCCTTTTAATGTAAAACATCTCAAGCCATTTCACAGGAGCATTATAAAAGAAACTTTAACACCGAGCCACGTAGGATGATATTAGGTCAGGTGAGAAAACATTTTTGTCAAAGAAGTAGTTTCAAGAAGTGTCTTTTAAGGTTGGAAGCAGGATAATGAGGCGGAGGAGGTGTAGGGTGCATAGGAGCTCAGCAAATGAAGGCTTGCCATCAATTCAAGGTTCTTGATCAGTAAGGAGATCAAGGGTTATGGGGAGAAGGCAGGAGAATGGGGATGAGAATCATATCAGCCATGATTGAATAGTGGAGCAGAGTCGATGAGCCGAATGGCCCAATTGTGTCCCTATATCTTATGGTAATGCTGAAGATATTAAAATCGGGGATGCTCAAGAGGACTGAATTACTTGAGTACAGATATTTTGGAGGGTTGTGTCATTGGAAGAGATTACAGAGGTAGGAACGGGGTAAGGCCATGGAGGGATTTGAAAACATGGCTGAGAGTTTTGAGATAAAGATATTATCTGAGTGGGAGCCAAAGTAGATTAGAGAGCACAAGGGTGATGGGGGAAAGGGGCTTGGTGCACGGTAGCTTTTTGTTTGGATGATCATTACTTTCGGTTAATTGTTAATCTATCATTGGTTGAATAAAGGATGTAGATGTGGGTTGTTGTAGCAAAACCTTGTATTTTGAGGAACTGACTGGAGTTGTTCAATGTGAGGGGGGGGGGGCGAAATGAGGATAGTGGTGGATGGAGATGGCTTCAGAGACTGCTGGGTTTGCCCCATGGGTTTTGGGACCTCAATGTGAGGGTACCCAAACCAGTAGAATGTAGGGACGGAGGGGAAACATTTCGGATGGATTTCTCTGGCTGCGCTGGTCTAAAAGCCGGAACTTCCTGCCCGGCTGTCAATGGGGTTTCACATTGTTGGTAACCCGCCTGCTAAAATTCCAGTGGTAGGCGGGATAGGAGAATTCCGGCCTTCGGCTGGCACATTCAGTGAAGGGGCTGCATTTTTTTTTCACCCTTGTGGTTCCATTCTTGGGATGCAGAGCCTTTGGCTGCAATGGCACCCTGGACTGGTTGGCAGAGGGTAACTCTGATGTTGGTAAAATCCCAAGTTTATGGAGTGTGTGGGAGACCAACGCAAGTGCGTTAGAATGGTCAAGTTTCAGGGTAACACATGCATGAGTGAGGGTTTCAGCAGCTGCTGAGCTGAGGTGGGTATGAAGTCAGGTAGTGTTATGGACAAGAGAGAAAGGCAAACTTATCTCCTTTATCTTCCTTGTCACCTGTCTGTAAGCAGAAGTGTTTGAGTTTTTGAAGTCGGCTGTGGCATGTTCCCCCAAACCCTCTGTTTATATAGTCAATTTTACAGTGACTGGTGGCAAACTCTCTCGGGGGTTAATTCGGAATATTGTTCGTTCACGTGTTGAAACTCAGGGATGACCATCGCAACGATGCACACACACAAGGAGGGAAGGAAAAGGGTTTTACCCACAAGGTATGAGTTAAAACAAAAAGAACCAAAGATGTGGATGTTAATTGGTGTGAAATTAATAGTCCGGTGATGGTTCCCACATATAGGCATTAAGTTCAGCTAGCTGAAAGCAGGAGTTGCAGAATTCCTTAAGTTGGCAAGAACTCAGCAATATCAGCTTACTTTCCAGAGACTTGATCCACTCAACAGGCAGTGGTAGGAATCTTCCAGAGAACCAGGCTTCAAGATGAATTAGACTTGAGACAGGCTTAATTGTCAGCCAGGAGTCCTGCTTTGGTGTTGACATGTGGTGGTGGGGGGTGGGGGGGAGGGGTGATTCTCTGCTTCTGCTAGCTGCAGGTGGGTCTGGCACTGGCTTGTCAATCAGGGGTGATGCCCAAAATAGGAATCACGCCAGGTGTCAACCCTGTGGCAATTCTCCCAGCCCATCCCATCGGCCTTGATGAGGGTCCCACCAAGAGCGAGCAGGAACCCCATGAATTCACTTAAAATCAGATTAGCATCTTATTCTCTGCGTGAGGCCAGCTGCTTTGGCCTCCGGGTATGCTGCTGTTCCCACAGCAGGAGATCCAGTGAATGTTAAACAGAAGGTGTCCTAACAAGTGTCGACCTGGTATCCTGCGGGATGGAGGGGGGGGGGGGGGGGGGGGGGAGGGGGCGGTCAAGGAGGTATGTTCTGTGCCCATTTGCCCCACTACCACGCAGTGGGGAAGGGGAGGGTTGGGTGGGCTTGATCTAGGAGTAAGGGGTTGAACTTGGGACTCTCCCCTGGGATGGGGGACTTGTGACTGGACTGACCCTTCTAGTCATGGGAAAAGTGGAGGTCACACTTAGCATGGTGATCTTCAGCAGCTTTCTATTGAAAATCTTCATTCTTGTCTGTGTACTGTGAAACCTTTGAAGTTACCTGGAAACCATCAAGAGCACAGCAGCACTTTATTCTACAGAAGGTATTGCCCTTGTGCTCTCGCACTCTCAGAAGCCTCAGGTGTGAGCAGACCCCTTTGAAGTTCGGACTAGAGATGATCTGCAGGTGCAGCCTGGCCGCTGATTGACAGCTCAAGCAGACTAAACAATTCATTGTTGATATAATCTAGTTAGCCTCAACACACAAAATGGAAGCAGCAGTAGGCTACCAGGCCCTTCAAGTGTGCCCCCCTCTTGATTTAATACGATCATGGCTGATCTACGCCGGCTTCAACTCCTTTTCTGTGCCATTTCCCCATAGCCCTCTATTCCTCACTTACCAAATATTTATCCGCCTCCACTTTTAATATTTCTAATGATCCAGCCTCCACCACCCTTTGGGCCAGAGAATTCCAGAGATTCACCATCCTCTGTGAGAAGACATTTCTACACACTACAGTTTTAAATGACCTTTATCTTGTAGCTATGTCCCATTGTTCGAGACTCTCCCACTAGTAAAAACATCATTCACCATCTATCCTGTCAAGCCCCCTCAGAATCTTTGACTATCGCTCCTCACTTTTCTAAACTCCAAGGAACACAGACCCAGAATATTTAGTCTCTCTTGAGAGAACAACCCTCACATTCCAGGCATTAGCTTGGACTGCCTCCAAGGTTACTATATCCCTTTTAGGTAAGGGGACCAAATCTGAATGCAGTATTCCAGGTGAGGCCTCACCAACACCCCGTGCAATTTCAACAAAACCCCCCTATTTTTAAACTCCAACCTCTTTAAACTCTCACCCCATGGGGTGGCATGGTGGCACAGTGGTTAACACTGCTGCCTCACAGCACCAGGGATCAGGGTTCGATTCCTGGCATAGTTCACTGTCAGTGTGGAGTCTGCATGTTCTCCCTGTGTCTGCATGGATTTCCTCCGGGTGTACTGATTTGAAAGATGTGCTGGCTAGGTGCATCAGCCATGCTAAATTCTCCCTATGTGTACCTGAACAGGCGCCAGAGTGTGGCGACTAGGGGATTTTCCCAGTAACTTCATTGCAGTGTAATGTAAGCCTACTTGTGACTAATAAATTAACTTTTAACTTTGCAAAAAAGGGCAAAATGCTGTTTGCCTTCTTAACTAGCTTATTGTGATTCATGCACTAGAACGTTTAGATCCCTCTGTACTTCATTCACCTGCATTCTCCCTCTATTTAGATAATAATCTGCCTTTAGATTCCTCTTGCCGAAATGCATGACTTCACGCTTTCCCACATTAAACTCCATTTGCCAGATTTTTGCCCAGTTACCCAAATCTATCGATATCCCATTGCAGAATCACTATATCCGCATCACAACCTGCCCTTCCACCTACCTTAGTATCATCAGCAATTTGGAAACCTTACATTCTGTTCCTTCCTCCAGGTTATTAATATAAATAGTGAACAATGGTGGGCAAAGAACTGATCCCTGCGGCACTCCACTATGAAAAGAACCCATTTATTCCAATGCTGTTTTTTTATGTGACAGCCAGTTTTCAAACTTCCCCTGGACTTCCATGGACTTTTACTTGATGCATCAGTCTCTTATGCGGCACCTTGTCAAATGCCTTTTGAAAATCTAAATGCACTATATCTAAAGGTTCCCCACTATCTATCCTCAAAGAATTTGAGTAAATTTGTCAAACATGATTTATCTTTCATAAAATCATGTTGACTAGGTTTGATTATATTCAGCTTTCCTAAATGATTAGTTATTTCCTCTTTGATTATTGATTTCATAGAATCCCTATAGCACAGAAGGAAGCCATTCGGCCCATCGAGTCTGCACCAACCACAATCCCACCCAGGCCCTACCCCTACAACCCCACATTTCCACCCCACTAATCCCTGTGACACTAGGGTCAATTTAGCATAGCCAATCAACCTAACCCGCACATCTTTGGACTGTGGGAGGAAACTGGAGCACCCAAAGAAAACCCACACAGACACAGGGAGAATGCGCAAACTCCACACAGACTGTGACCTGAGGCTGGAATTGAACCCGGGTCCCTGGCGCTGTGAGGCACCAATGCTAGCCACTCTGCCACCTGTAGATTTCTGTGTCTTGCTAATAATAGATGATAAACTAATTGGCCTATAGTTCCCTGCCTTCTGCCTTTCTCCCTTTTTGAACAAGGGAAGCACATTGGCTGTTTTCCAATCTTCTGGCATCCTCCTTTAACAAATTATGAAAAATGTTCACCAATGGGTCCATTATCTGCGGCCACTTCCATTAAAACCCTACAATGCAGTTCATCTGGACCTGGTGACTTTATCAGCCTTTATCCTCTTGAGTTTCTGCAATATTCTATCCCCTGTGATTGGGATTTATGATGTGGAGATGCCGGCGTTGGACTGGGGTAAACACAGTAAGAAGTCTAACAACACCAGATTAAAGTCCAACAGGTTTATTTGGTAGCAAAAGCCACTAGCCTGTTCCGAAAGCTAGTGGCTTTTGCTACCAACTAAACCTGTTGGACTTTAACCTGGTGTTATTCGACTTCTTACTGTATTGGGATTTATCTCAGTTTTACCATGTTATTTGAACTCAGCCCATCTGATATCTTAGGGATATTTGCAATGTCGTTCACAGTGCAGACAGATGCAAAAATATTATTTTGCATATGTGCCAGCTCTTTGTTTGCTGTTATCAATTCACTAGTCTTGTTCAGTAGAGGGCTCACATTTACCTTAGCCGCCCGCTTCTTATTTATCTATCTATAGAAACTCTTACTGTTTGTTTTTATGCTGCATGCAAGTATTCTCTCAAAATTCAGTTTCTCCCTTCTTATGAGCTCTTTAGTCTTTTGCTGCTGGATCCTAAAAACCTCCCAGTCCTTTGGTCTACCACTATCCCTCGCCACTTTGGATATCCTGCTTTTCAAGTTAATATTATCCTTAATGTCCTGTGTTAACCATGGATTTTACCTCTTGTGTAATCCCTTTTTTTGATTGGGCTAAATTCCTGCAGAGCATTTTGGACCAGCTTTTTGGATATCTGCCATTGCTTATCGACTGACCTGTATCTTAGCTTGTTTACCCAGTTCACCTTAATCAACTCCTCCCTCATACCATTATAACTGCCCTTATTTAAGATGAAGACACTGGTTATGGACCTATGGCATTCACTCTCAAGCTGTATCTGAAATTCTATTATATTGTGGTTACTACCCCCTAGGGAATCCTTAACCACACGATTCCTTATTAATCCTTCTTCATTACACAAAACCATATCTAAAATAGCCCATTCCCCGGTAGATTCCACAATGTACTGCGTTAAAAATCAATCCCTGACACCACAAATTCTTCTTCTATGATACTATTGTCAGTTTGGTTTGTCCAATCAATATGCAGGTTAAAATCTCCCATGATAATTGCAGTTCCCTTCAACGATGCCCTTAATATTTCTCCATTTATGCTCTAACTTCTTAAGAGGTCACATTTCGGGGGACTATAAACTACTCCCACCCTTGTCTTCCTTCCCCTGCTGTTCATGCTTTCAACCCAAACTGATTCAACACCACCATCCACTGCCTTTATACCACAACTCAGCACAGCTCTGGAAACTCCCTTGATTAACAATGTCACCCCATCTCATTTCCCCTTTGGCGGGTTCCTTTAGAACTTTGTATACCCTGGAATGTTGAGCACTCAGTCCTGGTCACCTTGCAACCACGTTTCTATAATAATAAAAACACATCATACACATTTGTTGCAATCTATGTTATTAACTCAGCTATCCTGTTGCAAATGTTATACGTTCAGATAGAGAACATTGGTTTTTTACAGTTGTTTATAACTCTAGATTTGCTCTGTGCTGCATATTTTTGTTTACGCTTCCTGCCCCGACCTGTCACACTATGACAGTCAAGTTCCCCCTCACCATCCTGTGCCACTGTTCCCTTCCTCGTTTCAGAGAAATTACTACCTCTTTGCTAATCATAAAGTTTAGAAACTTGTGAGGCTTGTTCTGATTGATGGGCCCAGACTATTGAAGAGCACGCAAGGGCCTTTGCTTCCTCTTTGCTGAGCACAATGTTTATAAATAGGCTTGTTCTTAAATCTGAAGACCTTGGCTGACATTTCTTCCATGGTGAGTCTTCAACCACTCATGCTGGAATTGTGTTCCTGCACTGGAGGTAGCTTCAGACTTGGAAAAGGCTGGTACCACTCCCCCAGCCACCCTGTCAATGACACCTGCTGCATTCTGAAGGTTTAAACTTGAGATAAGGCGCCAGTGGCGAAAATGTTCTTTCCCGTTATGTGGGCAATGTTTAGGTTAAAGGACTGAAGAGCAAACTACAGTGGAACAACCTGGTCTTGATTGCCTTGAATTCTTCCAGCGATTTGAAGGTGTTGTGGTCTGTGTACCGTCGGTGCCCAAGGCGAAGAAAGACTTCAAACTGCTGGAGAGTTGGGAAGCCTTTTTCAATCGGTTGGAGTCCCTTTTCTGGGGTTTGTTGAGCTGTTTTGCAATAGCCAATTGGATGGTCAATCCCAAATTAATCTCCCTGGAGTTGGATGGCTCTTCCCTCTGGATCACTGGCATCAATGGACACCCTAAAGATCTGGGGCAACAATATGGACTCATTTATCAAGATGGCTTTCAATTTGTAAAAGCTCGTGGCACGTCTGTGTCCACACCATCTTTGAGTTTCCTTTTATTACATCTGTTAATGCAGTGGCATGGGGTGCTAATGTTCAGGACAAACGCCTGGTACATCCCTGCAAAATGCTTGATTTCCCTTCTGCTTTTGAGAGTAAGGAAATTTACTTTTTTAAAAATTCATTCGTGGGACATGGGCATCACTGGCTGGCCAGCATTTATTGCCCATCCCTAGTTGCTCAAAGGCAGTTGAGAGTCAACCACATTGCTGTGGCTCTGGAGTCGCAGGTAGGCCAGACCGGGTAAGGATAGCAGATTTCCTTCCCTGAAGGACATTAATGAACCAGATAGGTTTTTCCGACAATCGACAATGGTTTCATGGTCATTGGTAGATTCTTAATTCCAGATATTTTTAATTGAATTCAAATCATCTACTGTGGCGGGATTCGAACTCGAACTCGGGTCCCAAGAACATCAACTGAGTTTCTGGATTAATAGTCTAGTGATAATACCACTAGGCCATTGCCTCCCCGAGGAGGGGAGACTGAGGCATGTACTTGAGGCTTCGCAGGGTAGCACGTTTCTCTGTCCCACTAAATGTCCCAAGTAAATTACCTTGGCCTTTGCGACTCAAGTTTTGATAAGTTTACTGCCAGGTTCTCCCTTTTCAAACTCTGGAACATTTCCTCCAGGGGTCGCTTTAAGTCATCAAATCATCCAAGTACTCTGCACACTTGCTGAGTCCAGCTACTACTTGGTTTAGGCAATCCTTGAAAGCTTGCTGGGCATTTTTGAGGGCAAAGGGCATGACCCTACACTGGCATAGGCCATCCGGGGTGAGAATCCTAACTGGAACATTCCATGGGCTACTTTTGGCTGGATTTTCCCAGCCCCATGGAGACTTGGAAGTGGAGGGCTGGGATAATTGGGATGTCTCTCCTATGCATTTCCATTTCTGCAGATCTTTTCCGAATGAGAATTGGGGGTTGGGTCGACTACCTGCATTACGGAGGCAAGAGCCAACTAATTCAATTACGGCCCTACCTGGGGCTCCTCGATGTATCCTGCAATTGGATAACTTTTTAAAAATTCATTCATGGGATGTGGGCTTTGCAGTCTGGGCCAGCACATATTGCCCATCCCCAATTGCCCTTGAACTGAATGGCTTGCTAGGCCACTTCAGAGGGCATTTACGAGTCAACCACACTACTGTGGATCTGGAGTCACATGTAGGCCAGACCAGGTAAGGATGGACACTAGTGAAGCAGATGGGTTCTTATGACAATTGACAATGGTTTCATGATCATCATTGGACTTTCCAGAGTTTTACTCAATTCAAATTTCGCCATCTGGCATGGCGTGATTCGAACCTGGACCCCCAGATTATTACCCTGGATTACACTAATCAAGTGACAATATTATGCTGCCACCTCCCCCAAACAATCCTGAGTGTGCTAAAAATTATGCTGACAACCAAATTAAGATTATCAGTTCAGCTCGCAGTGTGGCACTATTACATGATCTAGAAGCTACATTGCTTTGTTCTTTGCCGACAAAGAATACGTACACATAGGTGACAGTCATTCTCTGCTTCATTCCCTCGGGCAATACCTTGACCAGAGTTAACCTGCCCGGTTTGAATTTAAACAAAGCTTGGCAGTTAACTGGCAGTCATCAGTTAATTGGTGCATGCTCTATGGCAGAGTTCACTTGCCAACCAATCACTCCCTTCTCATGAAATATACATTTTTGTTCCCTTTACATTCAATATTCCTGTGAATTGTCCTGATGAGTGCAAGATGAAAAGCTTTGATAAGATGTGTCTTTTTGAAGAAATATATTTCAAAGTCAGGATGATGTAGGACTTGGAAAGAAGTATGGAATTGTTGGCATTCTCATGTATTTGTTTCTTTTATCCTCCTAGGTGGTAGAGGTCTTGGATTTGGAGCAGTTAAAGAAGCCTTTATGAGTTGCTGCTGTGCACCTTGTTTATGGTACATTCTGCTGCTGCTGTGTGTTGTTGGTGGAAGCAGTGACTATTTAAGATGGTGGATGGGTGCCAATCAAGCTGGCTGCTTGGTGCTGAGCTTCTTGAGCATTGTTGGAGCTCTGCTCATCTAGGCAAGTGGGAAGTAATCCATTATACTCCTGACTTGTGCCTTGGAGATGATAGACAAGCTTTGGGAATCAGAGGATGAACAACTTATTATTCAGCTACTAATTCAAATTCTTTCCAAGCATTCCAGGTTAATGTGACAAGCAAAAGCAGGAGTCTATTCTTAATTCTCTTAACAATCTTCCTTTATTTAACATGTTGAGCACCAAACTCAAACTTACAACAGTTGCAACACTTTACTGCAGTTGCAGTGCTTTACTGAATTTTGACTCTTAACCGCACATTAACTCTCAACTGAATATTAGCTTTTCAAAGAACATTAATTCTAATTCTTTCATTGAAAATAGAACAAAATGGCCAGGTCCAATCTGGATGTTGAATCTATCATCGTGGTCTTCTGTGAAGAAGCTCTTTGGGGGGCACAGTGGTTAGCACAGTTGCCTCACAACTCCAGGGACCTTGGTTTGATTCCCGGTTTGGGTCACTGTCTGTGTGGAGTTTGCACGTTCTCCCCGTGTCTGCGTGGGTTTCCTCCGGGTGCTCTGGTTTCCTCCCACAGTCCAAAGATGTGCGGGTCAGTTGCTTTGGCCATGCTAAATTACCTTAGTGTCCCAGGATGCGTAGATGAGAGGGATTAGCGGGGTAAATATGTGAGGTTACGTGGACAAGGCCTAGGTGGGATTGTTGGCAGTGCAGACTCGATGGGCTGAATGACCTCCTTCTGCACAAGGGATTCTATGAGGGCACTTCTTGTGACAGTTGACCTTTAGAGTTATCGCTAGAGACAAAGAACTGCACATCTCTTTTATCCACAAATTGTTTCCACTTTCCAGAAGGTTCTCTGGCACCCAGCCAATGGTGTAACTGGAAACCGATCACATTGTTCGAACAGCCAATGGCATTACTTGTAAATGACTCAACAGTGCTTGTTTGAGATAGCAAGTAGCTCACATTGCCTTGGGTTAACCCATAAATCTAAGTGCCATATAGTCTATCTCCAGCTAAACAACTCCCTGTACCTGGTAAACACAGGAAGCTTCAGAAGTTCCCAGACCAGGTCGTGGCTCATAACAACTCTGCAGCTTGCATCTGTTTTTAATCCCATCTTGACCAAAAATCCCATCATGCTTAACTCTCAGTTATGCCATTGCTTTTTAAAGCTAATATTGTTGTTGAAATCATTGCTGTAGTCATTCTTTCTCCATCCACAAACTTGTCACAGCATATCTTTGATTTGATTTATTATTGTCACATGCATTAGTATACAGTGAAAAGTATTGTTTCTTGCACACTATACAGGCAAAGCACACCATATATAGAGAAGGAAAGAAGAAGGTGCAGAATGTAGTGTTACAGTCATAGCAAGGGTGTAGAGAAAGATCAACTTAGTGCAAGGTAAGTGCATTCAAAAGTCTGATGGCAGCAGGGAAGAAGCTGTTCTTGAGTTGGTTGGTACGCCTCAAGTTTTTAGGTGTCCAGATCACCAACAACCTGTCCTGGTCCGCCCATGCCGACACTATAGTTAGGAAAGCCCACCAACACTTCTACTTTCTCAGAAGACGAAGGAAATTTGGCATGTCAGCTATGACTCTCACCAACTCTTACAGATGCACCATAGAAAACATCCTTTCTGATTGTATCACAGCTTGGTATGGCTCCTGCTCTGCCCAAGACTGCAAGGAACTACAAAAGATCGTGAATGTAGCCCAATCCATCACACAAACCAGCCTCCCATCCATTGACTCTGTCTACACTTCCCGCTGCCTCGGCAAAGCAGCCAGCATAATTAAGGACTCCACACACGCTGCACATTCTCTTTTCCACCTTCTTCCATCGGAAAAAAGATACAAAAATCTGAGGTCACGTACCAACTGACTCAAGAACAGCTTCTTCCTTGTTGCTGTCAGACCTTTGAATGGACTCTCGGGGAGGCTGGTTTGCGTGGTGGATTGGACTTCATTGACGACTTTTTGTAGTTCCTTGTGGTCTTGGGCAGGGCAGGAGCCATACCAAGCTGTGATACAACCAGAAAGAATGCTTTCTATGGTGCATCTGTAAACGTTGGTGAGAGTCATAGCTGACATGCCAAATTTCCTTAGTCTTCTGAGAAAGTAGATGTGTTTGGTGGGCTTTCTTAACTATAGTGTTAGCATGGGGGGACCAGGGCATGTTGTTGGTGATCTGGACACCTAATAACTTGAAGCTCTTGACCCTTTCTACTTCATCCCCGTTGATGTAGACAGGGGCATGTTCTCCTTTACGCTTCCTGAAGTCGATGACTTTCTCCTTCATTTTGTTGACATTGAGGGAGAGATTATTGTTGCCGCACCAGTTCACCAGATTCTCTATCTCATTCCTGTACTCTGTCTTGTCATTGTTTGAGATCCGACCCACTACAATGGTGTCGTCAGCAAACTTGAAAATCGAGTTGGAGGGGAATTTGGCCACAATCATAGGTGTATAAGGAGTAGAGATGGGGGCTGAGAACACAGCCTTGTGGGGCACCGGTGTTGAGGATGATCGTGGAGGAGGTGTTGTTGCCTATCCTTGCTGATTGTGATCTGTGGGTTAAGAAGTTCAGGATCCAGTCGCAGAGGGAGGAGCCGAGGCCCAGGCCATGGAGTTTGGAGATGAGTTTCGTGGGAATAATTGTGTTGAAGGCTGAGCTGCAGTCAATAAATAGGAGTCTGACATAGGTGTCTTTGTTATCTAGGTGTTCCAGGGTTGAGTGCAGGGCCAGGGAGATGGCGTCTGCTGTGGACCTATTGCGGCGGTAGGTGAACTGTAGTGGATCCAGGCAGTCTGAAGTCTATGAGAATCTCCTTCCTCTTGTTGACATTGAGGGAAAGATTATTGTCGTCACATCAATTCACCAGATTCTCTATCTCATTCCTGTACTCTGTCTCGTCATTGTTTGAGATCCGACCCACTACAATGGTGTCATTTTGATCTATCCTTGTAGCCACAATACTTATTCGACTTTTCCAGTTAGGTTTCCGGTCTTCCTCCTGGATATTGATGTTGAGGAATTAGGCAGGAGTATTGAATGTCAAAGGGAGGTGGTTAGACTCTTGTTGGAGATAGTCATTGATATATTGTCACATGAATGTTACTTGTCACTTAGCTGCAAGCTTAATATTGTTCAAACTGTGCTGCATTCGGGCATGGGCTGCTTTGGCATCTGAGGAATTGTACGTGCAATGTACAGCCACCCGTGAACATAGTGGGAAGATTATTGATGAAGCAGCTGCAGATAATTTGTGTGCTGGATACTGCCTAAGCAATCTCCTGCAGTGATTTTTATTAATGACTTAGAGGAGGGGGCTGAAGGGTGGATCAGTAAATTTGCTGATGACACCAAGATTGGTGGAGTAGTGGATGAGGTGGAGGGCTGTTGTAGGCTGCAAAGAGACATAGATAGGATGCAAAGCTGGGCTGAAAAATGGCAAATGGAGTTTAACCCTGATAAATGTGAGGTGATTCATTTTGGTAGGACTAATTTAAATGTGGATTACAGGGTCAAAGGTAGGGTTCTGAAGACTGTGGAGGAACAGAGAGATCTTGGGGTCCATATCCACAGATCTCTAAAGGTTGCCACTCAAGTGGATAGAGCTGTGAAGAAGGCCTATAGTGTGTTAGCTTTTATTAACAGGGGGTTGGAGTTTAAGAGCCGTGGGGTTATGCTGCAACTGTACAGGACCTTGGTGAGACCACATTTGGAATATTGTGTGCAGTTCTGGTCACCTCACTATAAGAAGGATGTGGAAGCGCTGGAAAGAGTGCAGAGGAAATTTACCAGGATGCTGCCTGGTTTGGAGGGTAGGTCTTATGAGGAAAGGTTGAGGGAGCTAGGGCTGTTCTCTCTGGAGCGGAGGAGGCTGAGGGGAGACTTAATAGAGGTTTATAAAATGATGAAGGGGATAGATAGAGTGAACGTTCAAAGACTATTTCCGGGTGGATGGAGCTATTACAAGGGGGAATAACTATAGGGTTCGTGGTGGGAGATACAGGAAGGATATCAGAGGTAGGTTCTTTACGCAGAGAGTGGTTGGGGTGTGGAATGGACTGCCTGCAATGATAGTGGAGTCAGACACTTTAGGAACATTTAAGCGGTTATTGGATAGGCACATGGAGCACACCAGGATGATAGGGAGTGGGATAGCTTGATCTTGGTTTCAGATAAAGCTCGGCACAACATCGTGGGCCGAAGGGCCTGTTCTGTGCTGTATTGTTCTATGTTCTATGTTCTATGATGTCCTACACTTGAGGCTTCCAGCAACCATAACCATCTTTCTATCTGCTAGCTATTGTCCAGCCTGTGGAGAGCTTCCCCATGATTCCCATTAGCCTCAGTTTTACTGGGGGACCTTGACATCAAGGGAAGTGATTCACCTCACGTCTGGAATTGGGTCAAGGCTGTGATAAAGTCTGGAGCTAAGAGGAAGAGGAGAATGATGCATTGAATGCTGAGGCTGGTGGGCTGGAAGAAGCAGATGGCAAGCAGGAATCTGGGAGCAAGCAGAAGGACTGAGAATGGAAATAGAACAAACACAGCCAAGGGAAAGATGAAACTTTGGCTAAGGAAAAGTGAAATTTCTTCCAGAGCTTCAATGATGAAGGTGACATTGGCTGAGCAGTTTGGACAGAGATGAGAAACTTGGGTGGATTCCTTACAGGAAGCAAAGTGGGAAGAATATAGTCAAGCAGCCATGGGAGTTCAGTGGGCTTGTGTAGCTATTGGTGGACATATAGCTTTTTCTGAAGTAAGGATTTTAAAAGAGAGGAAGGAGATGGGGAAGCAGTGAAGTTTTGGAAGTGGGGAGGTGATGGCCTAGTGTATTATCACTAGATTATTAATCTAGAAACTCAGCTAATGCTCTGAAGACCTGGGTTCGAATCCCGCCACAGCGGATGGTAGAATTTGAATTCAATAAAAAATATTGGGAATTAAGAATCGACTGATGACCATTTGTCGATTGTCAGGAAAAACCCATCTGGTTCACTAACCTAATGTCCTTTAGGGAAGGAAATCTGCTGTCCTTACCTGGTCTGGCCTACACGTGACTCCAGAGCTACAGCAATGTGGTTGACTCTCAACTGCCCTCCAAGGGCAACTAGGGATGGGCAATAAATGCTGGCAATGCCCATGTCTCACAAATGAATAAAAAAAAATTAAATTAGGAAGTGAATTCTGGAACATAAACCATAAGTGGCTGATTATATGACCGTGAATTGTAGGGGAAAGTACAAGATGTCAGTTAAAGGAAAGGAGTTAGGGAAAGGCAGGGTTGTAAAACTGGTTGTATTGTAAGATTGGAAAAAGCAAGGCCATGTAGAGTATAATAACTCCTGGACTCAGCTGTGAAGGAACAGTGCTTTTATTGCACAAATGAAAATAAACAATAATCACAAATCTGTGGTGAACACAACAGGACCCAACTGTGACAAAAAGGTTAATGGACCCTTTCAGGGTCCTGCTTATATAGGGCTTGGTATACGAACTCCATCTGGTGGTCTAATTACCAGTCCTCAGGGAGCTCGTATTCAACAAGCCCAACTGGGAGGTCAATTAATGATTCCCCAGACAGATCACGGGGGTTATCGCATAGAGATATCACAAGATGAGATTCTCACTGAGGTGCCAAGTTATGGGAGCCAATTTAATGAAGACAGGAGTGAATGGTCTCACCAAAGTCCTGCACAGTTGTAGCAAGATTTCCTTGTTCTCCAATCCCCTCGTAATAAAGGCCAACGTTCCACTTGCCCTCTTAATTGCTTACTGTACCTGCAAGCTAACTCTGTGTTCCAGTGAAGTACTTTTGAAATGTAGCCACTGATGTAATGTAGGAAACATGCCCGCAAATATTCACACAGCAAGATCCCACAAACAGTTACGACTAGATAAGCTGTTGCTTAGTTATGTGGATTGCGGGTGAAATTTTGGCAGCGTAGTTGAGAAACCCTCCCGCTACGCTTTGCGATTGCACCGCAAGGATCTCTTACCTCCCTTTGAGTTACCCTGGGGAACCTGAGCCTCTGGAGTAGGATCTGAACCCATGCCACCCTAACACAGAGGTGCAAGTGCTACCAACAAGAGCCACAGTTGACACCAATGGATTAAGTGGACTGCCAGGAAGAATAGTGGAAGTCACAATCTTGGGCATGTTGAAGAAACAGGTGGCTGTTTAAATCCGAGGCAAGTTGAAGATCTCCGGGATAGTTAAATTAAGCTGAGCTGATGGCTTCCCTTATCCTGAAAGTGCATTTTGTTCTTGTGAAGAAGTACAAATTGCGCTTGTCATCAAAAGTAAAAATAGGTTAGAATTCAGCCACTGGAGGGCGCACCATTACAGCCGATAAGAGTCATTGACCTGAAGAGCATTGATACTAAACTCATGTGGTGTGAATCATGGGATTGATATTCTGATTTGGGTGCAATCAGGAAATTAGAGGTAAATGGCACTTGAAATTGCAATTATTAAATTGCCATTCAACTTTCCATTCAGATTTATTTGTATAATTAAAAATTACATCAGTCAGCAAAATAGAACACAATTTTCTTTCCTTTGAGATTGGTCTTCCTAATCAATGAACTATCCTTAGGCCTGCTGTTGGCAATGGCTCTTAATGCTGAAATTATTTTAATAGTGGCATTGCTCAGACAAGTGTATTTTCTATTAATTATTTGGAAGAACAAATTACCTAGAGGATGTATTGTATCTTAAACTGAACGCACACCTTCATCATTAATATGTTACCTTGACCACTAGATGGCACTCTGTACACAAAGAATGCAAGTGTCTCAGGCTGTCACTGTGAGAGGACGAAGCCTATCAGATCCACCACCACCTTAAACATTCACATTTACCATCACTAATGCAGAGCGCCAACAGTGTGTACCATCTACAAAACGCACTGCAGCAACTTGCCAAGGCTTCTTTGACAACACTTTCCAAACATCACAACTTCTACCTCCTAATGGAACAAGAGTAGCTGATGCATGGGACACTATACTACCATCTGCATCCTATGACGAAGCAGACAGCCACTTGTACTTCAGGATATGTGATTGATTATAAATCACCACAATATTCCTGTTAAGATGGTCCATTCTATTCTTGATGAATGTTCAAGTGTGTAGAATGTCTACTCTCAACCAAAGAAAATTGTTAACTTGCTACCTTGTTACTGCTCATTGGATGTTTGTTTTTGCCTGTTCTCCTGAAGGCTGAAACTGGGGTTCTGGTTGGATGTATTCCTGGAAGTTTGATCGGTGATATTTGGCTGTGTAACATTTTGAGATGAGAGTGGCGGCAGCACAGTGGTTAGCACTGCTGCCTCACTGTGCCAGGGGCCCGGGTTCAATTCCGGCCTCGAGCTATTGTCTGTGTGGAGTTTGCATGTTCATAGAATCATAGAATCCTACAATGCAGAAGGAGGCCATTCGGCCCATCGAGTTTGCACCGACCGCAATCCCACTCAGGCCCTATCCCCATAACCCCATGCATTCACCTGCTATTCCCCCTGACACTAAGGGGTAATTTAGCATGGCCAATCCACCTAACCCACACTTCTTTGGACTGTGGGAGGAAACCGGAGCACCTGGAGGAAACCCACGCAAACATGGGGAGAACGTGCAAACTCCACACAGACAGTGACCCAAGTTGGGAATCGAACCCAGGTCCCTGGAGCTGTGAGGCAGCAGAGCTAACCACTGTGCTACCGTGCCGCCCCCTGTCTGCGTGGGTTTCCTCCGGGTGCTCTGTTTCTCCTACAGTCCAAAGATGTGCAGGTTAGGTGCATTGGCCCTGCTAAATTTCCCCTTAGTGTCCCAACGTATATAGGTTAGGTGAATTAGCGCAGTAAATACTTGGGGTTATGGGGTAAGCCTGGGTAAGAGTCGGTGCAGACTCAGTGGGCTGAATGGCCTCCTTGTGCACTGTTGGGTTTCTATTCTATTGTATTCTGTGAGAAGCTGGAGAATGAGGGACCATACTTATAGGGACAAAAGTTTGGGAGAGAGAAGCAACAACTGCTGTAGATGCTGAAAATCACTGCTGTTTCGAAAGATTCAGCAATGAAAGTGTTATTCACAACAGAACGCACTGCCTGCTGTCCCATCTCCAACAATAACTGCAGATATTCAGGGTCTGAATGGACTATTGATGAGATGTTTTGCTGGCCTGTAATATGTACTTCAATTGACAACACAGAAGGATTAAAGTCTTCAGACATTTTTAAAGGAAGATTGGAAGTGACACTCTGAGGCTTTGAAAAAAATGCTTATCTTGTGCGATATTAATGAAATGTGTGTTTTCACAGAATGTGATTTCAGTACCAAGAGCAAACAAAAATTCTGACTATAATAATGATCCCTTAACAGTTGTCAGGCAGCCCAGGAGCCAATTATTCTGTGCAAATGTCTTCAACTTGTTAATCCACCTGTGGAATATGCAATTGTCATAGAAAAATAACTCAACCCCATGAAAGAAAATTACCAGGCCCACGGCAAGTCCTTCTGAAGTCTAATGCAGTGTCAAGAAGTTATTTTTGGAGAAGGGATGATAAACTTGAAACATGCAAAGGAGGAGACAAGACATTGATCATAGGACATTTGATCGCGTGATATTTGACTGTGTAACATTTAAGATGAGAGTGGCGCGGCAGCACAGTGGTTAGCACTGCTGCCTCACTGTGTCAGTGAACTCTGTACCACACCAGAAAGTTGACTCTATTATCTTATGTCAGTGTGGTTCTGCTTGATGCACCATCAAGGTCATATTGAATACCACAAATATACTTGCGTTTAACAGCCTGGGCAGTATGGAAAAGTGCCCGACAACAAGGATTTGCATTTATATAGAGCCTTTTAAGATATTAAAATGTCCCAAGCTGCTTTGCAGGAGGGCTATCAAATCCTCTGCTGCCTCACAGCACAAGGGACCCGGGTTCAATACCGGCCTCGGATCACTGTGTGGAGTTCGTACATTCTCCCCGTGTCTGCGTGGGTTTCCTTTGGGTGCTCCGGTTTCCTCCCACAGTCCAAAGATGTGTGGGTTAGGTTGATTGGCCATGCTAAATTGCCCCTTAGTATCAGTGGGACTAGTAGGGTAAATAGGTGGAGTTACGGGGATAGGACCTGAGTGGGATTTTTGGTGTTGCAGGCTCGATGTGTTGAATAGTCTCCTTCTAGAATGTAGTGATTCTATGATTCTATGAAAATTATCTAAACAGAAGTCACATAAGGGCCGAAGGGCCTGTTTCCTCCTAAGCCCGTTGAGCCAAAGCCCTTCAGCTCTCACTCTGCTACCTGCTCACTCCACTGCCATGGAGTTGTTTCATTTTAACTTCACCTGCTCCCTTGCTGAACACAGTAAGAGTTTTAACAACACCAGGTTAAAGTCCAACAGGTTTATTTGGTAGCAAATGCCATTAGCTTTCGGCTGTTCTGAGATATTAGGAGATATTAACCAAAAAAAAGTTTGATTAATGAAGAAGATGTTAAGGAGTGTTTGAAAGGAGAATAGGAGAGTAGGGAGGTGGAGAGGTTCAGGGAGAAAGTTTCAAAGCTCAGTGTCTAGGCAGCTGAAGGTGGTTTGAGAGCAGATATCCACTCCATCTGACGAAGGAGCAGCGCCCCGAAAGCTAATGGCATTTGCTACCAAATAAACCTGTTGGACTTTAACCTGGTGTTGTTAAAACTCTTACTGTGTTCAGCAAGGGAGCAGGTGAAGTTAAAATGAAACAACTCCATGGCAGTGGAGTGAGCAGGTAGCAGAGTGAGAGCTGAAGGGCTTTGGCTCAACGGGCTTAGGAGGAAACGGGCGAGGGAGGGTAGGTTTAAATAGAAAAAAAATATTTTTTCTCTTGTTTTTCAACTTTTAAATCTTAGTTCTTTCCCTGTGGAATCTGAGGAAAAGGGGCATTATGAATGTGAAGCCAGTTTGCTGTTCTCAGTGCCGGATGTGGGAGGTTGTGGAGTCTCCTAGCCTCCCAGAAGTGCATATCTGCGCTGGGTGCGTCGAGCTGCGGCTCCTAAGGGACCGAGTTAGGGAACTGGAGCTGCAGCTCGAGGACATTCGTCTGGTCAGGGGAAACGAGGTGGTGATAGATAGGAGTTACAGGCAGGTGGTCACACCGGGGCCACAAGAAGCAGGCAAGTGGGTCACAGTCAGGAAAGGGAAAAGTCAGGTGGTAGAGAGACCCCAGTGGTTGTGCCCCTTAAAAATAAGTACTCTTGTTTGAGTACTGTTGGGGTGGACAGCCCACCTGGTGGAAGCAGCAGTGGTCGTGCCTCCGGCGCAGATCCGGCCTTGTAGCACAGAAGGGTAAGGACAGGAGGAGGAAGGCAGTGGTGATCGGGGACTCTACAGTGAGGGGGTCAGACAGGCGTTTTTGTGGAGGAAGTCGAGAAACGCGGATGGTGGTTTGCCTCTCTGGTGCCGGGATCAGGGATGTTTCTGACCGTATCCAAGAAATCCTGAAGTGGGAAGGAGAGGAGCCAGAGGTCGTGGTGCATACTGGTACCACTGACATAGGCAGGAAAGGGGAAGGGGTTATGAAAGGAGAATATAGGAAGTTAGGTAGGGAGTTAAGAAGAAGGAACGCAAAGGTAGTAATCTCGGGATTGCTGCCTGTGCCACGAGACAGTGAGGGAAGGAACGGAATAAGGTGGAGGATAAATGCGTGGCTGAGGGATTGGAGCAGGGGGTCAGGGATTCAGGTTCCTGGATCATTGGGACCTCTTTAGGGGCAGGTGCGACCTGTACAAAAAGGACGGGTTTCACCTAAATCCCAGGGGGACCAATATCCTGGCGGGAAGGTTTGCTAAGGCTACAAGGGAGTGTTTAAACTAGAATGGTTGGGGGATGGGAATCAAAATGAGGTGACTGGGAGAGGAAGTTAGCTTAAAAATAAAAGGGGCTTGTAGACAGTGTGAGAGGGAGGATACGCAGGTGACGGAGAAGGGGAGCGCTCAGACCGAAGGGTTGAGATGTGTTTATTTTAACGCAAGGAGTGTCGTGAACAAAATGGATGAGCTTAGAGCATGGATCACTACTTGGAAGTGTGATATGGTGGCCATTATAGAGACTTGGTTATCTCAGGGACAGGACTGGATACTTCAAGTGCCGGGTTTCAGATGTTTCAGGAGGGACAGGGAAGGAGACAAAAGAGGTGGGGGAGTGGCACTGTTGATCAGGGATAGTGTCACGGCTGTAGAAAAGATGGACGCCACAGAGGGATTGTCTACGGAATCTCTGTGGGTGGAGGTTCGCAACAGGAAGGGGTCAATAACTTTACTGGGTGTTTTCTATAGGCCGCCCAATAGTAGCAGGGATGTGGAGGAACAGATTGGGAAGCAGATCCTGGAGAGATGTGATAATAACAGAGTGGTCGTGATGGGAGATTTTAATTTCCCAAATATCGATTGGAATATCCCTAGGGTAAGGGGTTTAGATGGGGAGGAGTTTGTTAGGTGTGTTCAGGAGGGCTTCCTGATACAGTATGTGGATAAGCCTACAAGAGGAGAGGCTGTACTTGATTTGGCATTAGGGAATGAACCTGGGCAGGTGTCAGATCTCTCAATGGGAGAGCATTTTCGGGATAGTGATCATAACTCTATCTCCTTTACATTAGCATTGGAGAGAGATAGGATCAGTCAAGCTAGGAAAGTGTTTATTTGGAGTAAGGGCAATTATGAGGCCATTAGGCAGGAAATTAGAGTCATAAATTGCCTCTAATTGTTCTTCTGCAGCGAGGCAAGGAGGAGCGATTTGTTGCAGGAGTGCTAGGGTGAGAAATTGATCTTTAAATTACATTTTCGTGGGCTTTATTTATTTATTTATTTATTAAAGTTTCAAACTGTAAACCGGAAGTAGGCCGCGGGGTGTTCTGGGAAGGGTTTTTTGGAGTGGTTTTTTTTAGCGCGTGGGAGGTTTAAAAGCAGGCCGCACTATTCAGCGGGCAGCGTTGTAGCGGGCAGCAGAGTGAGCAGGGAGCAGAGTGAGAGCTGAAGGGCTTTGGCTCAATGGGCTTTGGCGAGAACAGGCAAAATCGAGAGTAGGTTTTTTTTTCCCCAGAAAGTTTATTCTTCTTTTTCCCCAGAGTAAAAAATAATACCAGGCAATATGTTGGAATGCTCCTCTTGCAGGACGTGGGAGATCAGGGAGACCTCAACAACACCTGCAAAAGATGCATCCAGCTGCAGCTGCTAGCAAAATGTGTCAGGGAACTGGAGACGGAGCTTGATGACCTCCATCTAATTCGGGAGAATGAGGCATTTATAGACAGTAGCTTTAGGGAGGTAGTTACACCTAAGCAGCAGAGCACAGGAAATTGGGTTACTGTAAGGAGAGGAAATGTGAAAGGACAGACAGAGCAGGGTTCCCCTGTGGCCATACCCCTCCACAACAGGTATACTAAATTGGATACTGTTGTGGGAGATGCTTTACCTGGGACAAGCTGCAACAGCCGGAACTCTGATACTGAGTCTGGTTCTACAGCGCAAAAGGGTGGGAGGAAGAAGAGGAGAGCAGTAGTGATAGGGGACTCAATGGTCAGAGGTACGGACAGGAGGTTCTGTGGTCGGGACAGAGACTCCCGCATGGTTTGTTGCCTCCCGGGTGCCAAGGTCAGGGATGTCTCTGATCGCGTGCACAGCATTCTAAAGTGGGAAGGTGATCAGCCAGATGTCGTGGTACACATCGGTACAAATGACATAGGTAGGAAGAGTGAGGAGGTCCTAAAGAGTGAGTACAAAGAGCTTGTAAGGAAGTTAAAAAGCAGGACCCCGAGGGTAGTAATCTCAGGATTGCTACCTGTACCACGTGCCAGTGAGGGTAGGAGTAGGATGCTTGGGCGGATGAACACGTGGCTGAGGAACTGGTGTAGGGGGCAGAGTTTCCGATTCTTGGATCATTGGGACCTCTTCTGGGGCAGGTGGGGCCTGTACAAGAGAGACGGGTTACACCTAAGCTACAAGGGGACCAATATACTTGCAGGGAGGTTTGCTAGTGTTATTGGGGAGCGTTTAAACTAGATTTGCAGGAGGATGGGAACCAGAGTGCCAGAGCAGATAGTGGAGCAAGGGTAAAAAGACAGGTTAGTTCAAGCAAAATCACAAATGGAAGGGTTGAGTGTGATGGAAATAACCTTTGAGGTGTGTCTATTTCAATGCCAGGAGTATTGTGGGGAAGGCAGATGAGCTGAAGGCGTGGATAGACACATGGAAATATGACATTATAGCCATTAGTGAAACTTGGCGACAGGAGGGGCAGGACTGGCAGCTCAATGTTCCAGGGTTCCAATGTTTCAGGCGGGATAGAGGCAGAGGGATAAAAGGTGGGGGATGGCATTGTTGGTCAGGGAAAATGTTACAGCGGTACTCAGGCAGGATTGATGAGGGAGCTTGTCTACAGAGGCCCTATGGGTGGAGCTGAGAAGGAGGAAAGGTATGACCACATTAATGGGGTTGTACTATAGACCACCCAATAGTCAGCGAGAATTGGAGGAGCAAATCAGCAGAAAGATAGCTGACAACTGCAAGAAACACAAAGTTGTGATAGTAGGGGATTTTAATTTTCCATATATAGAATGGGACTCGCATACTGTTAAAGGTTTAGACAGGTAGAGTTTGTAAAATGTGTTCAGTAGAATTTTCTACATCAGTATATAGAGGTGCCAACTAGAGAGGATGCGATATTGGATCTCCTATTGGGAAATGAGTTAGGGCAGGTGATAGATGTGAGTTTGAGGGAACACTTTGGATCCAGTGATCATAATGCCATTAGTTTCAACCTGATCATGGATAAGGATAGATCTGGTCCTTGGGTTGAAGTTCTGAACTGGAAAAAGGCCAAATTTGATGAAATGAGAAGGGATCTGGGAAGTGTGGATTGGCACAGGCTGTTCTCTGGTAAGGATGTAAATGGAAAGTGGGAGGCCTTCAAAGGAGAAATTTTGAGAGTGCAGAGTTTGTATGTTCCTGTCAGGATTAAAAGCAAAGTAAATAGGAATAAGGAACCTTGGTTCTCGAGGGAGATTGTAACACTGATTAAGAGGAAGAAAGAGTTGTATGAAATGTACAGGCAGCAAGGAACAGATCAGATGCTCGAGGAGTATAAAAAGTGCAAGAAGCTATTTAAGAGGGAAATCAGGAGGGCTAAAAGAAGACATGAGGTTGCTTTGGCAGACAGAGTGAAGGAAAATCCAAAGAGCTTGTATAGGTATGTTAGGAGCGAAAGGATAGTGAGGGATAAAATTGGTCCTCTTGAAGACCAGAGTGGTAGACTGTGTATGGAACCAAAAGAGATGGGGGAGATACTAAATGGTTTTTTTGCATCCATATTTACTGAGGAAACGGGCATGGAGTCTACGGAAATAGGGCAAACAGGTAGGGAGGTCATGGAACCTTTACAGATTAAAGGGGCGGAGGTGCTTGCTGTCTTGAGGCAAATCAGAGTGGATAAATCCCCAGGACCGGACAGGGTATTCCCACGGACCTTGAGGGAAGCTAGTGTTGAACTTGCAGGGGCCCTGGCAGACATATTTAAAATGTCAGTATTCACGGGCGGGGGTGCCGGATGATTGGAGGGTGGCTCATGTTGTTCCGTTGTTTAAAAAAGGTTCCAAAAGAAATCCGGGAAATTATAGGCCAGTAGGTTTGACGTCAGTGGTGGGCAAGTTATTGGAAGGTGTGATAAGGGATAGGATCTACAAATATTTGGATAGACAGGGACTTATTAAGGAGAGTCAACATGGCTTTGTGCGTGGTAGGTCAGGTTTGACCAATCTGTTAGAGTTTTTCGAGGATGTTACCAGGAAAGTGGATGAAGGGAAGGCGGTGGACGTTGTCTACCTGGATTCCAGAAAGGCCTTTGGCAAGGTCCCTCATGGGAGGTTAGTTAGGAAGGTTCAGTCGCTGGGTATACATGGGGAGGTAGTAAATTGGATTAGACACTGGCTCAATGGAAGAAGCCAGAGAGTGGTTGTGGAGGATTGCTTCTCTGAGTGGAGGCCTGTGACTAGTGGTGTGCCGCAGGTATCGGTGTTGGGTCCATTGTTGTTTGTCATCTATATCAATGATCTGGATGATAATGTGGTAAATTGGATCAGCAAATTTGCTGACGATACAAAGATTGGAGGTGTAGTGGACAGTGAAGAAGGTTTTCAAAGCTTGCAGAGGGATTTGGACCAACTAGAAAAATGGGCTGAAAAATGGCAAATGGAATTTAACGCAGACAAGTGTGAGATATTGCACTTTGGAAGGACAAACCAAAGTAGAACGTACAGGGTAAATGGTAGGACTCTGAAGAGTGCAGTTGAACAGAGGGATCTGGGAATACAGGTACAGAATTCCCTAAAAGAGACGTCACAGGTGGATAGGGTCGTAAAGAGTGCCTTTGGTACATTGGCCTTTATAAACCGGAGTATCGAGTATAAAAGTTGGAGTGTTATGGTAAGGTTATACAAGGCATTGGTGAGGCCGAATTTAGAGTATTGTGTACAGTTTTGGTCACCTAGTTACAGGAAGGATGTAAATAAGGTTGAAAGAGTGCAGAGAAGGTTCACAAGGATGTTGCCGGGACTTGAGAAGATGAGTTACAGAGAGAGATTGAATAGGTTGGGATTTTATTCCCTGGAGCGTAGAAGAATGAGGGGAGATTTGATAGAGGTGTATAAGATTTTGATGGGTATAGATAGAGTGAATGCGAGCAGGCTTTTTCCACTGAGGCTCGGGGAGAAAAAAAACCAGAGGGCATGGGTTAAGGGTGAAAGGAGAAAAGTTTAAAGGGAATATTAGGGGGGGCTTCTTCACGCAGAGAGTGGTGGGAGTGTGGAATGAGTTGCCGGATAAAGTGGTAAATGCTTTTAACATTCAAGAAAAACTTGGACGGGTTCATGGATGAGAAGGGTGTGGAGGGATATGGTCCAAGTGCAGGTCAGTGGGACTAGGCAAGAAACGGTTTGGCACAGACAAGAAGGGCCAAAAGGCCTGTTTCTGAGCTGTAATTTTCTATGGTTCTATGGTAAATTGGGAGGAGGTTTTCTCAGGGAAATGTACAGAAGAAATGTGGCAAAATTTTCAAGGAAAATGTGTCTGGAGCTCTGCACAGCAACGTTCCAATGAGACATGGGAGTATTGGAGGTTACAGGAACCATGGTGCACGAAAGCTGTAACGAATTTAGTCAAGAAGAAAAGAAAAGCCTACAAAAGGTTCAGGGAGCTAGGTAATGTTAGAAATCTAGAAGAGTATACGACTAGTAGGAAGGAACTTAAGAGGGAAATTAGAAGAGCAAGAAGGGGTCATGAGAAGGCCTTGGCAGACAGGATGTAGGAAAACCCCAAGGCATTCTACAAGTATGTTAAGAGCAAGAAGATAAGATGTGAAGGAGTAGGACCTATCAAATGTGATGGTGGGAAAGTCTGTATAGAACCGGTAGAAATAGCAGAGTACTCAATGAATACTTTACTTCAGTATTCACAATGGAAAAGGATCTTGGTAGTTGCAGTGCAGACTTGCAGTGGACTGAGAAGATTGAGCATGTGGACATTAGGAAAGAGGATGTGTTGGAGCTTTTGAAAAGCATCAAGTTAGATAAATCACCGGGACTGGATGGGATGTACCCCAGGTTACTGTGGGAGGCAAGGGAAGAGATTGCTGAGCCTCTGGCAATGATCTTTGCGTCATCAATGGAGATGGGAGAGGTTCCGGAGGATTGGAGGATTGCGGATGTGGTTCCGTTATTCAAGAAAGGGAGAAGAGATAGCCCGGGATATTACAGACCAGTGAGTCTAACCTCAGTGGTTGGTAAGTTGATGGAGAAGATCCAGAGAGGCAGGATTTATGAACATCTGGAGAGGAATAGTATGATCAGAAATAGCCAGCACGGCTTTGTCCAAGGCAGATCATGCCTTACGAGCCTAATTGAATTTTTTGAAGATGTAACTATACACATAGACGAGGGAAGAGCGGTAGATGTAGTTTATTTGGATTTCAGCAAGTCGTTTGATAAGGTGCCCCATGCAAGGCTCATTGAGAAAGTGAAGGGGCATGGGATACAAGGGGACATTGCTTTGTGGATTCAGAACTGGCTTGCCCACAGAAGGCAAAGAGTGGTTGTAGATGGGTCTTTTTCAGCATGGAGGTCGGTCACCAGTGGAGTGCCGCAGGGATCTGTTCTGGGACCCTTGCTCTTTGTGATTTTTATAAATGACCTGGATGAGGAAGTGGAAGGATGTGTTGGCAAGTTTGCTGATGACACAAAGGTTGGTGGTGTTGTGGATAGTGTAGAGGGATGTCAGCAGTTGCAACGAGACATAGATAAGATGCAAGACTGGGCGGAGAAGTGGCAGATGGACTTCACCCAGATAAGTGTGTGGTGGTTCATTTTGGCAGGTCGAATAGGGTGAAAGAATATAATATTAAGGGTAAGACGCTTGGCAGTGTGGAAGATCAGAAGGATCTTGGGGTCCAGGTTCATAGGACGCTCAAAGCAGCATCGCAGGTAGAGGCTGTGGTTAAGAAGGCGTATGGAATACTGGCCTTCATCAATAGAGGAATTGAGTTTAGAAATCGGGAGATAATGCTGCAGCTGTATAGGACCCTGGTCAGACCCCACGTGGAGTACTGTAACCAGTTCTGGTTGCCTCATTACAGAAAGTATGTGGAAGCCATAGAAAGGGTGCAGAGGAGATTTACAAGGATGTTGCCCAGATTAGGTGGCATGCCTTATGAGGATAGGTTGAGAGAGCTAGGTCTTTTCTCCTTGGAGAAGCGAAGGATGAGAGGTGAACTGATAGAGGTGTGTAAGATGTTGAGAGGTATAGATAGAGTGGATTCTCAGAGGCTTTTACCCAGAGCTGAAATGGTTGCCACAAGAGGTCACAGGTTTAGGGTGCTGGGGAGTAGGCACAGAGGAGATGTTAGGGGTAAATGTTTCACTCAGAGGGTGGTGGGTGCATGGAATCGGCTGCCGGTAGTGGTGGTGGAGGCAGATTCGATAGGGTCTTTTAAGAGACTTTTGGATAAGTTCATAGAAGTTAGTAAGATAGAGGGTTATAGGTAAGCCTAGTAGGTAGGGACATGTTCGGCGCAACTTGTGGGCTGAAGGGCCTGTTTGTGCTGTAGCTTTTCTATGTTCTATGTCCTGCTTCTTCTTTTCTGCTTCTAATGTTGGCAGCAAATGAGAACCCAATCGGATATCAGGAAAATTATGTGTTGATGCTAATCGGGATCCTACCATACAATCATGGAATCCCAGAATCCCTACATTGCAGAAGGAGGCCATTCGGTCCATCGAGTCTACACCGACAACAATCCCACCCAGGCCCTATCCCCGTAACCCCACATATTTACCTTGCCAAATCCCCTGACACTAAGGGGCAACTTAGTATAGCCAATCAACCTAGTAAGTAGTCACACAACACCAAATTAAAGTCCAACAGCTTTAAAGCTCGTGCTACCAAATAAACCTGTTGGACTTTAACCTGGTGTTGTGAGACTACTTACTGTGCTTACCCCAGTCCAACGCCGGCAACTCCACATCATACCAATCAATCTAACCTGCAAATCTTTGGACAGTGGGAGGAAACAGGGGCACCCAGAGGAAACCCGCGCAGACACGGGGAGAACATGCAGACTCTGCACAGACAGTCACCCGAGGCTGAAATTGAACATAGGTCCCTGGCGTTATGAGGTAGCAGTGCTAACCACTGTGCCACCTTGCCAACCAAATCACATTGTTAGGTCCTCAGGAACCTTGTGCATTGATACCTGGTCTGACAGCAGCAGAAGCATTGCAAGCTAAGTGGAATATGGTTCCTAATGGAGCAAGGAAGATCTCCCTCCATTGCAGAAAGCCTGGTCCTTCAGGGAGGCAGGTGTAAACTGTACACCTTCCATAGCATCTGCTTTAACGAATGGAAACGCATGGGCCATGGGCACTACCTGTGTTCCTTGATCAGTATCCTCACAGCCCTCTGTGTGAAATCATTTCTCTTGACCTCTTTAGTCCTTTTGATAGACTTGATAATATTGCAAAGCAATAATTTCAAGGCACGATCTTACTGATCATTCATGCTACTCTCCGGCTGCAGCAAGGTCGGAGAAGTTGGCACCCAGCCAAATCTCCGTTCACTGTGGTGGGTTGGGATGGGAAAATCCCACCGGTGTGAATGATAGTAAAATTCCGGCTTCAATATTTTTACTTTTACATGTCGCCATCCACATAGCAGATGAGAAAAACCGGCAGTCAATGATAAGTTTCATTTAGAATAGAATGATACAGCACAGTAGGAGAACATTCAACCCATCATACTTGTGCTAGCTTCTTGAAAGAACTATCCAATTAGTCACTCCCCCGCTTATCCTCCACAGCCCTGTAAATGTTCAATTGTTGAAAATGATTATTAAATCTGCCTCCTCAATGTTTTCAGACAACATGCCAGATTATAACACTCGGTGCATTAAAACTTTTTCCTCGTCCCTCCCTGTGGTTCTCCTGCCATTACTAGAAGTAGAACTAGGGGGCCTGGCCTCAAAATAAGGGGGAGCAGATTTAGGACTGAGTTGAGGAGGGACTTCTTCACCCAAAGGGTTGTGAATCTGTGGAATTCCCTGCCCAGTGAAGCAGTTGAGGCTACCTCATTGAATGTTTTTAAGGCAAGGATAGATACATTTTTGAACAGTAAAGGAATTAAAGGTTATGGTGAACGGGCAGGTAAATAGAATTGATTTTGATTTGATTTATTATTGTCACATATATTAACATACAGTGAAAAGTATTGTTTCTTGCACGCTATACAGACAAAACATACCGTTCATAGAGAAGGAAATGAGAGAGTGCAGAATGTAGTGAAATTGAATTGAAGCATTGTTAGAGAGTTTAAAAGAGTTAGAATGAAGTTTTAGAAGCATGGAACGAGAGTAAAAGATAGAATTAGAAAATATGCCAGGCACAGCTTTCAAGAAGTCACCTCGCTCCGGTGCCATCTTGGGACAAAAAAGTTGAGTCCACGAAAAGATAGCCATGATGGCAGTTATAGATGGCCAGTTATAGATGGCAGTTATAGATGGCCAGTTATAGATGGCCAGTTATAGATGGCCAGTTATAGATGGCCAGATGGCAGTTATAGATGGCCAGTTATAGATGGCCAGTTATAGATGGCAGAGGGAAGTTATGTGTGGAACCGGAGGAGATTGGTGAAGCATTGAACCAATATTTCTCTTCGGTGTTCACGCAAGGGGACATGAATATAGCTGAGGAGGACACTGGGTTGCAGGGGAGTAGAATAGACAGTATTACAGTTGATAAGGAGGATGTGCAGGATATTCTGGAGGGTCTGAAAATAGATAAATCCCCTGGTCCGGATGGGATTTATCCAAGGATTCTCTGGGAGGCAAGAGAAGTGATTGCAGAGCCTCTGGCTCTGATCTTCAGGTCGTCGTTGGCCTCTGGTATAGTACCAGAAGATTGGAGGTTAGCGAATGTTGTCCCATTGTTTAAGAAGGGGAACAGAGACTTCCCCGGGAATTATAGACCGGTGAGTCTCACTTCTGTTGTCGGCAAGATGTTGGAAAAAATTATAAGGGATAGGATTTATAGTTATTTGGAGAGTAATGAATTGATAGGTGATAGTCAGCATGGTTTTGTGGCAGGTAGGTCGTGCCTTACTAACCTTATTGAGTTTTTTGAGAAAGTGACCAAGGAGGTGGATGGGGGCAAGGCAGTGGACGTGGTATATATGGATTTTAGTAAGGCGTTTGATAAGGTTCACCATGGTAGGCTTCTGCAGAAAATGCAGATGTATGGGATTGGGGGTGATCTAGGAAATTGGATCAGGAATTGGCTAGCGGATAGGAAACAGAGGGTGGTGGTTGATAGTAAATATTCATCATGGAGTGCGGTTACAAGTGGTGTACCTCAGGGATCTGTTTTGGGGCCACTGCTGTTTGTAATATTTATTAATGATCTGGATGAGGGTATAGTTGGGTGGATTAGCAAATTTGCTGATGACACCAAAGTCGGTGGTGTGGTAGACAGTGAGGAAGGGTGTCGTAGTTTGCAGGAAGACTTAGACAGGTTGCAAAGTTGGGCCGAGAGGTGGCGGATGGAGTTTAATGCGGAGAAGTGTGAGGTAATTCACTTTGGTAGGAATAACAGATGTGTTGAGTATAGGGCTAACGGGAGGACTTTGAATAGTGTGGAGGAGCAGAGGGATCTAGGTGTATGTGTGCATAGATCCCTGAAAGTTGGGAATCAAGTAGATAAGGTTGTTAAGAAGGCATATGGTGTCTTGGCATTTATTGGTAGGGGGATTGAATTTAGGAGTCGTAGCGTTATGTTGCAACTGTACACAACTCTGGTGCGGCCGCACTTGGAGTACTGTGTGCAGTTCTGGTCCCCACATTACAGGAAGGATGTGGAGGCTTTGGAGAGGGTGCAGAGGAGGTTTACCAGGATGTTGCCTGGTATGGAGGGGAGATCCTATGAGGAGAGGCTGAGGGATTTGGGATTGTTTTCGCTGGAAAGGCGGCGGCTAAGAGGGGATCTTATTGAAACATATAAGATGATTAGAGGTTTAGATAGGGTGGATAGTGATAGCCTTTTTCCTCTGATGGAGAAATCCAGCACGAGGGGGCATGGCTTTAAATTGAGGGGGGGTAGTTATAGAACCGATGTCAGGGGTAGGTTCTTTACCCAGAGGGTGGTGAGGGATTGGAATGCCCTGCCAGCATCAGTAGTAAATGCGCCTAGTTTGGGGGCGTTTAAGAGATCCGTAGATAGGTTCATGGACGAAAAGAAATTGGTTTAGGTTGGAGGGTCACAGTTTTTTTTTTAACTGGTCGGTGCAACATCGTGGGCCGAAGGGCCTGTTCTGCGCTGTAATGTTCTATGTTCTATGTTCTATGTTCTATGATTTTATTGAATGGCGGAGCAGGCTCGAGGGGCCAGATAGCCGATTCCTGCTCCTAGTTCTTTTGTTCTTACTAATAATTCAGTATAAAAGAACATGATTCATTCTGCGCTGTGTTTCATCTTGTTTGTACTTTCGCCCACATGGTATTTTTGCAGGTGAACTGCGGTGAAACAGCTTTCTGAGCACTGTAATTTTTGAGAAAGGTAAATGAACTTCAACTGGCAAGCCTGTTTAATACTGTTATCAAAGCTTTACGCAATCAAAGCCAAACAAGAGTTGGAAGAGCTAGGCTCGGAAATGTACCAAGTGTGAAATCGTCAGCTGAGTGGCATGGGAGCGCCTTTTCATTCTGTTCAAATAAGTGATGAGCTATCTCTGCTAAACTGAGCAGGGTCAATGAACTACAATAGCATTACAAAACCCAGTGAATGTCTCACACCCTCTTTAGGTTTTCGTCATTAACATCACCGTTGCTGAGATAAGACGGGAGGGTTTTATTAACGTTATCAAATTCTCGAGTGAGTGATATAAAACATCACAGGATGTGATACACCACTGACTGGAACTGTCTCTTCCCTTCCCAATATCCATGTCCTGCCGGTTGCAGTGTCATACCGGGAAAAAACCATCCAAAATATGATTTTTTTCCTGGGCAGTGCAAAGCTAAGGATCTATCAATTTACTTTACTTTGTAACATTGCGAGGGTCTAAATCAGCCGGCATACCCATAAAGTTAGAGCTAAACCATTCAGGGGTGATGCCAAGAAGCATTTCCTTGCACAAAAGGTAGTACAAATGTGGATCTCTCTCCCCAAAAAGCCGTCCAAATTTTCTAAACCACAACTGCTCCATCCCCCCAACCCCCACCCCTCGACCCTCACCCCACCCCCCCCCCACAACACCTGCCCCTCACCCTTAACTATAATCACATCCTATTTACTTTGTCTTTAGCTCTGACAAAGGGTCATCCCGATTCGAAACTTTGGCTCAATTCTCTCTCCACAGATGCTGTCAGACCTGCTGAGACTTTCCAGCATTTTCTGTGCGGAATTCCCCGGCCGCACTGGTCTAAAAGCCGGAAATTCCCGCCCGACCGTCAATGGCGTTTCACATTCTCCGCAACCCGCCGCTAAAATTCCAGTGGCAGGCAGGATGGGAGAATTCCGGCTTGTGTTTTTGTTTCAGATTCCAGTATCCGCAGTATTTTGCTTTTATATTATTTTGATAGCTGTTTGTTAGGCAAAAGTATGAAAGATACGGGGCAGGATTCTCCGGCTCCCTCCGCTGGTCGGATCTTCCGGTTCCGTTGAAGGCCACCTCCCACCAAGGGTTGTAGACATTGGCAGGACTGGAAGATCCCACTGGCGGCCATTGACAAGCTGCCTTTGCCACTGAAATGTGCACCGTGGTTGGGGGGTGGTGGTGGTGGTGGTGGGTGGGGGGAAGGGGAAATCATGGACTCAAGTTGGGTAAATGATTCAGACGAATCCTCGTGTAATAAATGGCCAAATAGACTCTAGGGACTGAAGAACCTACTCCAGTTCCTACATTCCTACCATGGCATGGAATTAGATAGTGCATTCCCCCCCCACCCCCCCCCACTTGTGACAATGTAGGCCCAGACATGACAGAAAAGATCATTTTTAATGCCCAAATTGGCCAGTAACCTTTTGTGACAATGCCATACCCTATAAATTTCAAATTATTTTCGATTAGAATAATAGAATCATATGATACCTCCAGTACAGAAGGAGGCCATTTGGCCCATCGAGTCTGTTCCAACCACAATCCCACTCAGGCCCTATTCCCATAAACCCACACGTTTATCCTGCTAATCCCACTGACACTAGGGTGAATTTAGCATGGCCAATCAACCTAACCCGCACATCGTTGAACTGTGGGAGGTTGGTTGGCCATTAACAATGCAAAATAGCATTCTGCCTTTAATGTCCCTATTGTGTTCATGAGGTTGCTGCATCTACACAGTAATTGTCCATTGCACTTGCCATAGAAATTTAAGTCTAGCAATTAACAGTGTAAATACCCTTTGAATGATGTAATAATTGTTAATGACAAACAGTCAATCTATCTATCAGAAAGTGAACTGTTATTGCGGAATCAATGTTTCTTCAGGTATGAAATGTTTTAGATTTGACAAATGTCAAATTTTAGATTTGTTATTTTTCTTACTGTTCCTTTGTCTTTTTTTCACTTTCCCTGAAGTCAATCATTCTTTTCATCTCCCTATCACCTTCTGTACTAGTTTGAAACTGAATTCACCCACTCGAATTCACCTTCCTCCTCAGTCCTTTCCCTTTTTATTTCCCCTTCCCTTAATCTCATTGTTTAAGGAAAGAAACTGTTCTTTCGTTCACCAAAGTCCCAGATGCCCTGTTGCCCTTGTGTCGTTATCAACTCGCACTCCCAGCAACTTTGAGGGCAAAAAATATTAAAACCTATTAACGCGCACGATGTGGACCACTCACCTGATGAAGGAACAGTGCTCTGAAAGCTCGTGATTCCAAATAAAAGCTGTTGGATTTTAACCTGGTGATGTGAGACTTCTTACTAATCCACAAACTAGTCTACCCAACAGGAAAGGTCCCACACCATTTAAAAGCATCAACCCAGCAATAATATTTTTGGGGGTTTAAGAATGCAATAGTCAACGAGCTTTCATTTATGTGGTTATATTTTTCCCAATATTTCACTTCCTTTATATTTACTAAATAATCTGATGCTTTATTAGTGACGTGCAATCAAGTGCTATATTTTAAGCATCCCACTACCTGTTAATGACAGTACTTGCCATTGAAAGTTGGGACAATTGCAATTGCTTTATCACAGAACATCAAAGGGTGTTCAGAATTGTGTAAGTTTGAGATGGTGCTTTGGTTGACACCACCATTCTTGTGGTCCCACAGCAACACGTTACAGATCAGACTCCTGCTCCCAACCATGTGGTTTTTTTGCTTGACTGCAGGAAAGGGAGGCAATTTACGATATTCACAGAAAGTATTCCAACCCTTAACCGGGCAGAAACAGTACTGGTTTCGGGGAAGTGTGCCAGGGAATTTAAGCCAGAAATTAAATATTCACACAACATGCCAAAACCCAATTGGAATGCTTAATATAATTTATGATGGTTTGCTATTAATCTTAGTTCTAAGACCAATAGCAGCTGCAGGAACTGTGCTCTAAAGAACTCATCAAATGTATGGAATCCAAGTTTGAATCTATGTGAGATAGAGGTTCAAACATTGCATGCCCTTGTCTACATAAATGAGGATGAAATAGAAATGATCGAGAGCTTCAAGTTTTAATATGTCCAGATCACCAACAACCTGTCCTGGTCTCCCATGCTGACAGGAGACTAAAGAAACTTGGTACGTTCACTATGACTCTCACCAACTTTTACAGATGCACCATAGAAAGCATTCTTTCTGGTTGTATCACAGCTTGGGTTTGGCTCCTGCTCTGTCCAAGACCGCAAGAAACTACAAAGGGTCGTGAACAAAGCTCAATCCATCACGCAAACCAGCCTCCCACCCATTGACACTGTCTATACTTCCCACTGCCTCAGAAAAGCAGCCAGCATAATCAAGGACCCCATGCACCTTGGACATACTCTCCTCCACCTTCTTCCGTCAGGAAAAAGATACAAAAGTTTGAAGTCATGTTCCAACTGACTCAAGAACAGCTTGTTCCCTGCTGCTGTCAGACTTTTGAATGGACCTACCTCGCATTAAGTTGATCTTTCTCTGCACCCTAGCTATGACTGTAACACTGCATTCTGCACTTTCTCCTTTCTTTCTCTATGAACGGTGTCTATAGTTCGCAAGAAACAATACTTTTCACTGTATACCAATACATGTGACAATAATAAATCAAATCAAATCAAAAGAATAAAATCATAAAATTTTACCGCAGAATGAAGTCATTTGGCCCTTTAAGTCGATTCTCAGAAAGATCTATCCATTTAGTGCAAATTCCACTGCCCTGGCCTCGCAGAATGTTATATTTTTCTGGTTTAAATGTTTATCTGCTTTCTTTTTAAATTCCGTCATAGCTTTTGCTTTGGCTGCTGCTTCTGGTTGGACATTTCATATTCTGAAAACCCTCTTGTGTAAAGTTGATATTGAGAAAGAAATAGACTGCAGGAAGACTGGGCAGGCATGCAATAAACTGGCACGGGGAATTTAATCCAGGGTCGTGCAACGTAATGCATTTGGGAAGAGCAAACAAGATAATGGCCCAAATCTTCCAGTCTCTGGATATAACCCAAGGTGTGCACAGGTCTCCTCAGAAGTCCCAATGCACTGACTCCATGGGAATTGTCTAGCAAATTTGAACTTTCTGATTGGCAATTCTCTGTTAGGGGGCTGACTTACCTCCCTGATTAGCTACACAGAAAATGTTAGACAGCAAAATCCTTGTCTAACTCCTGGGTAATTATACAGCGGATGCTCTTCCCCCCCTCATCCCCAATCCCAACCCCGACAGCAATCACTCACATTGAACTCCTTGACTCCACCTCCACCCCCTGAGTATCCTCCCTGACCTCCCGACTCTACCCTACCCAACTAACCACCTGATCCACCTCACCCAGGTGCCACGCTAACCACTGACCACCCTACCCACTTCCCAGCTGCCACTCTACCCAGCAGCCATCCTACCCACCTGCCACCCAACCTAGCTGCCAGCCTAGCCATCTGCCAACCAAAACACTGACGCAAGCCATTTTTTCTGTCTGTCACCTGTTTTGCTTGCCATGTAAGTCAATGCTAAAACATCTGGAGGAATGCAGTTGAAAATGTTGAGTTATTTTATTTTTTATTCATTCGTGGGAAATGGGTGTTGCTGGTTGGCCAGCATTTATTTCTCATCCCTAGTAACCCATGAACTGAGTGACTTGCCAGGCCATTTCAGAGGGCAGTTGAGAGTCATCCACATTGCTGTGACTCTGGAGTCACATGTAGGCCAGACCAGGTAAGGTGGGCAGATTTCCTTCCCTAAGGGACATAAGTGAACTAGATGGATTTTTCAAACAATCGGCAATTATTTCAAGGTCATCAGTCGATTCTTAATTCCAGATATTTTTATTGAATTCAAATTCCACCATTTGCCATGTCAGGATTTGAACCCGGGTCCCCAGAACATAAGCTGAGTTTCTGGATTATTGGAGACAATACCACTAGGCCACTGTCTCCCCCGTTATAAGAGTTGTAAGAAAATCCAGATGTAAATATGAAGTTATAAGATTAAAAGAGTGATTCTCCTATGGTGTTCCGCAGGGCTCTGTACTGGGACCTCTGCTGTTTGTGATATATATAATGATTTGGAAGAAGATGTAGCTGGTCTGATTAGTAAGTTTGCGGACGACACGAAGATTGCTAGAGTTGTGGATAGTGATGAACATTGTCAGAGAATACAGCTGGATATAGATAGGCTGGAAAATTGGGCGGAGAAATGGCAGATGGAATTTAATCCAGATAAATGTGAGGTGATGCATTTTGGTAGAACTAATGCAGGGGGGAGCTATACAATAAATGGCAAAACCACCAGGAGTATAGACACACAGAGGGATCTGGGTGTGCAAGTCCACAGATCCTTAAAGGTGGCAGCACAGGTGGAAAAGGTGGTGAAGGAGGCATATGGCATGCTTGCCTTTATTGGACGGGGCATGGAGTATAAAAGTTGGCATATGATGTTGCAGTTATATAGAACGTTGGTTAGGCCACATTTGGAATACTGCGTCCAGTTCTGGTCGCCACACTACCAGAAGGACGTGGAGGCTTTGGAGAGAGTGCAGAAAAGGTTTACCAGGATGTTGCCTGGTATTAGCTATGAGGAGAGACTGAGTAAACTAGGGTTGTTCTCCCTGGAAAGAAGGAGGTTGAGGGGCGACCTAATAGAAGTTTATAAAATTATGAAGGGCATAGATAGGGTGAACAGTTGGAAGCTTTTTCCCAGATCAGAAATGACAAACACAAGGGGTCACAAGTTCAAGGTAAGGTTCAATACAGATATGCGGGGGACATATTTTACACAGAGGGTGGTGGGGGCCTGGAATGCACTGCCAAGCAAGGTGTTGAGGCAGACACGCTAGGATCATTTAAGACTTATCTAGATAGCCACATGAATAGACATAAGGAGAGGTTGGATAGACTGAGACCATTTTCCCTGAAGCATAGGAGGCTTAGGGATGATCATAAAGAGGTCTATAAAATAATGAGCGGCATAGATCAGCTAGTCAACATCTTTTTCCAAAGGTAGGGGAGTCTAAAGCTAGAAGGCATAGGTTTGTGAGAGGGGAGGAATACAAAAGGGTCCAGAGGGGCAATTTTTTTCACACAGAGGGTGGTGAGTGTCTGGAATGAGCTGCCAGAGGCAGTAGTAGAGGAGGGTACAATTTTGTCTTTTAAAAAGCATTTAAACAGTTACATGGGTAATATTAGTATAGATGGATATGGACCAAGCGTGGGCATTTGGGACTAGCTCAATGGTAAAAACTGGGCGGCATGGATAAGTTGGGCTGAAGGGCCTGTTTCCATGCGGTAAACCTCTATGACTCTGTAGCCGGAATTTTGCCGGCACGCCTTCCCTGGGGAGGGCGAGGCTCACAGAACGGAATTCTCTGTTGGCCTCCAGCAGGATTTTATGAGCCTCACCTGAGCGAGGTCGTAAATACCAGCTATGACTCTTTATAGTCTTCTGCATCCAAAATTGAACCCACTTCTGTGTACACTCTTCGGTGGGCAGTTACATTGCTGATGAAAGATGTCCAGACCCATATAATATAATCTAGCTAAAGTGTGTTAAAAATGTTATCTGGAGGATGGTGATATTCTCTGGTGGTTCATTTCCTTCAGGAAGAGTTGGATCAGTTCTTCAGACCCATTCAAGTATCTGTGAGGCCTGTCTTTTTCAGCCTTAAGTGAGAGTCATTATCTGAGGAGTACGCCTGATCTGGTATCTTTGTTTAGCATTGTTGCCTCACAGCACCAGGGACCCGGGTTCAATTCTAACCTCGGGTGACTGTCTGTGTGGAGTTTGAACGTTCTCCCCATGTCTGAGTGGGTTTCCTCCGGGTGCTCCGGTTTCCTCCCACAGTCCAAAGATGTGCAGGTTAGGTTAATTGGCCATGCTAAATTGCCCCTTGGTGTCAGGGGGATTAGTGGGATAAATACATGGAGTTAAGGGGATAGGGCCTGGCTGGGATTATTGTCAGTGCAGGCTTGATGAACCGAATGACCTCCTTCTGCACTATAGGGATTCTACGAGTGACCGGGTCATATGCAGCAGAAAAATCCACAAAGGCTGCACCTGTTATTCATCCTGTCTCGTAGTCATCTTGTAAGAATTGGGTGAGATTAAAAGTTGCCTTGAGCCGGATTTCCCATCTCTGAATCCTGTTTATTCAGGGATTGAGATATGTATCTACAAAGGGAGCCAAACGATCTCAGATGAGTCTCTCAGACAGTTGCGGTATCACTGTCTGAAAGGGTGCCAGAGGCACTTCATTTAAAATACTTGATAACAGCTTGAAGAGCCATAACCTGTGGGATAAAGGATCAAGAGCTGGAAAGTGAGATTAGGCTGGTAGCTCTACTTCGACTGGCCAGACGTACGTGATGGGTCGTAAATTTCTAGAATTCTCTGATTCTAGAAAATCTCTTCTACAACCTCTCTATGGCCTTGACGAACTTCCGAAACTAAACATTGTCACCATGGCCTCGGTAACAAGGGAAAGCTAGATAAATAAATGCCAGAGAAAGGAATAAAAGCTAATGCTGACAGAATTAGATAAGGGTGGTGGTGGAGGCTCATGGGAACCATTAACACCAGCATTGACAAGTTGGACCATTTGGCCTATTTCTTTCCTGTACTTTCTAATTAATCCTATGAAATTTGTGTGATTCTAGGTTATCTTTTTGCTTTTGTACTCTAGGCTTTTGGACCCCTTAAGCATTTTTACAACTCTATTATGTCTTTCCATTTTTAAACTCTGATTTGATTTATTATTGTCACATGTATTGGGATACTGTGAAAAGTATTGTTTCTTGCATGCTGTACAGATAAAACATGCCGTCCATAGGGTACATAGGGGAGAAGGAAAGGAGAGGGTGCAGAATATAGTGTTGCGGTTACAAGTAGGGTGAAGAGGAAGATTAGTTTCTTACCTGATCGGATCATTCAAAAGTCTGATGGCAGCAGGGAAGAAGCTGTTCTTGAGTCGGTTGGTACATGTTTTCACACTTTTGTATCTTTTCCCTGATGGAAGAAGGTGGAAGAGAGTATGTCTGGGGTGCGTAGGTCCTTGATTGTGCTGGCTGCTTTTCCGAGGTAGCGGGAAGTGTAGCTTGAGTAAGCTGTGTGTATATCTACCAATATCACAACACATATTTTACATCAGTTTGTGCTGCTAAATGGGTCAGAGTCTATCAACCAAATTGGCATCTTATATGTGTTTTTTTCTATTAATCTCTTGCTTCATTCTTGTACGGGAGTCTAAAACTAGAGGGCATAGGTTTAAGGTGAAAGGGGAGAGATACAAAAGGGGAATCTTTTTCACTCGGAGGGTGGTGAGTGTCTGGAACGAGCTGCCAGAGGCAGTAGTAGAGGTGGGTACAATTTTGTCTTTTAAAAAGCATTTAGACAGTTGCATGGGTAATGTTGTTATAGAGGGATATGGGCCAAATGTGGGCAATTGGGACTAGCTTAGTGGTAAAAACTGGGCGGCATGGACAAGTTGGGCCGAAGGGCCTGTTTCCATGCTGTAAACCTCTATGACTCTATTACTCTATAACAGAACTTGGGGTAGTTCTGCCAACTCTGACTCAAACAACATGCGATGTTCATGCTGCTTTGTCCCCAGTTTATTATCAGGTTAGGCAGGTTAACACCACGTAAACTGAGAGTTTGTTTCATGCAGAAAAAACTTCAGTGTTGCATCTGCTGACAAGATTATTTTTGATGTAAACTTTGCCAAAGAGTGTCAGTTTTATCTTGTTCTCTCTGTGATAGATTATGTGGGAACATCACAAAAGAGCCAGACGATTATACCTCAACCAGGGGACAACAATTATCTAACTGCACACTTGCACTTGCTCAGTGGACACTAATTAGGCTCAAGAATTGTGGTTGACCTTTGCCCTCCTGAACCAAAGGACACCGAACTTGTTTGTTGTCTCCTCACACCCCAGATATCAGTGACCCAGCTGAGAGCAGCCAACATAACGATCAAACCCATAACCTTCGTGGGCTAGGTTTCTAAGGTATATCATTGAATAAATTTGCTTAGCCATTAAGTAATTGGCATGTGTTGAATTCTGTTCCAAATTCATAACTCAACAGTATTCAAACTGATAACCCGTGAATGTGGTGTAAAAGTCATTTAAGCACAATAAGCTGAGATTCATTACTAATTAGCAATAAACCTGCATTAATATTTTCTGAAGATTCTTTCATTCTCCGTCACAATATCCTGTTTTCTGTAGTTTGAAACATTCTGTCATTAAACAAGGAGAATTTCTGAAATGGTTGAATCATAAGGTAGGTCAGTGGCTTTACTGAAAGGCCATTGACCTTGCGAACACAGCCTTGGGCTCAGCCTTTGTAATAAATCAGGAAGCCTGACTGGAAAGGAACAGCATTGATTGTTGAATGCAAAGCAAAGCTATTACTCCGTGGCGTACATACATAAATCCCAACTTTCTTTTCATTTAAACAATTCATCCAGAAACCTTACAGAAACCCTACAGTGCAGAAGGAGCCATTCGGCCCATCGGGTCTGCACCGACAACAATGCCACCTCGGCCTTATTCCCAAAGCCCCACATATTTACCATGCTAATCCCTCTAACCTACGCATCCCGGGACACTAAGAGGCAATTTAGCATGGTCAATGCACCTGACCCGCACATCTTTGGACGGTGGGATGAAACCAGAGCACCCGGAGGAAACCCACGCAGACATGGGGAGAACGTGCAAACTCCACACAGACAGTGACCCAAGCCGGGAATTGAACCCAGGTCCCTGGAGCTGTGAGGCAACAGTGCTAACCACTGTGGCACTGTGCCGCTCCAAATACATTATAATCCAAATACATTATAAATTACAATCCAAATACATTATAATTTCACAATGATAAATTATTAAAATAACAAGCTGATGCAATTACAATATCAACAGCAAATATACCTTCCTTAATACAGCAGCAAACAAACTTCCTTCCAATGAAAATGGAGTCCATTGTAAGTTATTTATCATCTTTCAGGGTTTCGCCATCCAGGGTTTTGCCTTCTAAGACACACGAGTCTTAACCAAAACAATAGTGTTCACACACGTCCCAAATGGGACAATAGTTCTGCAGGCCCTTCCCGGTTTCTGCCTTATAAAGAGCTCCGGTGATGAGTTCCAGCAGGGCAGGCCATTGCCAGTTACCAGGGGTACTCGTATTCAATGAGCCTCACAGGGAGATCAATTTGCGATAGCCCATGAAACTCATGGGGATAATCACAGCCTTGAATGATATTTGGGGGTGAATTTTCTCGTTCCACCTGCCACAGGAATTGTAATGGCTGGAAAATCCCACCCTTAGTTTTGGAAATCCTTGAGTGCGTTTTGGTCATTCTTAATCATGAAGCCAGGTGTACAGTTTCAGGATAGCAGCAGAGGACCTAGAGATGAGAAAACAGAATTAATCAACTTCTATTTGTCTTTTTGCTACCTCCCACCTTTGTTTTGTGTGTTCTCTGTGTTCCTCCAATGCTGACCCCCTCACACAACCCTGATTTTCTTTGCTCCACAACGGGCGGTCGTGTCTTCAGCTGCTGAGGCCCTAAACTATGGAATACGTTTTTTTTTTGCAATCTCACCTAATTTAATTAGGCTGCAGCTGGAGTGCTTTACTTAATGTTGGGCGCGCAGTAGAGAAAGATACTAACTGGGGCCATCCAATATTTGAATAGGTCTGACATTGCAGCTCTGATATCAACTTGAGGAGAATTGGAAATGGCAGTGGGAGTCCGAATAACATGTGTGAAACCTGAAAATAATTTCAGTGCATCTATGTGTGGCATTGCTAATGCAGGCACCACATTAACACTGGACTTCTAGTCTTGGCAATGGGTGCAGGCACATTGCAAACCCACATGGCGCAGACTCAATGGGGGTATTTGCACTGCCATTCTGGCTGGAATTTGGAGGCTGTGGATCTAGTTAGACAGAGAGCTGGATGGATGTGGAAAGTTCATTTTGGAGAGTGCAAATCAGAGATGTTGCACCCCAGAGGCCATCGATGAGACGGATAACCATTGAGACAACTGAAAATCTGCAAGTCTAACGGGTCTTCCATGATTGCAGGGGAAATGGAGGTGTCCACATCAAGCATGAGTGGCTTGATGCCACAGGGCAATGCAAGGATGTCTTCCATCAATAGACTAACTATAGCGTCATAGAGGTTTGCAGCATGGAAACAGGACCTTTGACCCAACTTGTCCACGCCGCCCTTTTTTTTTAAACCCATAAGCTAGTCCCAATTGCCTGCATTTGGCCCATATCCCTCTATACCCATGTAACTGTCTAAATGCTTTTAAAAATACAAAATTGTACCCGCCTCTACTACTACCTCTGGCAGCTTGTTTCAGAGACTCACCACCCTCTGTGTGAAAGAATTGTCCCTCTGGACACTTTTGTATCTCTCCCCTCTCACCTTAAACCTATGCCTTCTAGTTTTAGACTCCCCTACCTTTGGGAAAAGATATTGACTATCTCCCATATTGACTATGAAACATCAATCTCGGCAATGTAATGAGTCCATATAGGCCTTCCCATGTTAGCCATTCTTGGTTGATGGGTGGTAACTCACCTCTTTAGTTGCGTGTTGATGTACAAGAACAAAGTGAACCATGCTGCTTCATTGGCGTTGCCCAAATTTCAAAACCTCATCTTCAAGGTTAACTCTCTGAGCCATCTGTTCTTGTTCCATTTGCCTCTATTGTTCAGATGAGATGTTGAACTGACCTGTCTGTCTCTCAGGCAAGGGGAGTTACCCCCGGTGTCCCAGCTAATATTAATCCATCAATCAACATCCCAAAAGCAGATTATCCCGTCTTTATCACACTGCTGTTTGCGGGAGCTTGAAGTGTGCAAACTGCCTGCACCAATGATTACACTTTAAAAGTACTTCTTTAGCTTTGAAATGCTCCTGTGCTCTTGACATGTGTGATGTACAAATGCAAGTTTTTCTGCCTCCAGTTGCAATCTGTAGTGGCACCTCCTTAAATACAGAAAGACATTGAAACCTCACAAGTGGTTACTTGTGACCTGTGCTCCAGACTGGTGCCTGGTAAATTCTGCATTGTTTTCTAATAATTTATAATTCTATTGTTTGACAAGAGCTGAATCTCTTAACTTGCTAATTGCTTGAGCCAAGTAACATGCAGGCAATGAAGGAGAAGTTAGATTGGAATGCGAGGGAGAAAGAAATAGAAGGATATGTGAGATGACTAATACCAAAGGAAGCTCGTGTGGAACATAAACACCAACACAGACCTGGGCCAAATAGCTTGTTTCCATGTAGCAAAATCTGATGCAATTTAGTGTAATGTTTGATTGTGTGGAAACAATGGAGACAGCTTCCAATATTTAAACACATTTACATAACATGTGAGAGGAAGCATATGTAAAGTTAAAGTTTATTTATTAGCCAGAAGTAAGGCTTACATTAACACTGCAATGAAGTTACTGTGAAATTCCCCCAGTCGCCACACTCCAGCGCCTGTTTGGGTCAATGCACCTAACCAACACGTCTTTCAGAATGTGGGAGGAAACCAGAGCACCCGGAGGAAACCCACGCAGACACGGGGAGAAAGTGACCCAAGCTGGGAATCAAACCCAGGTCCCTGGCGCTGTGAGGCAGCAATGCTAACCACTGTGCCACTGTGTATCTGTAAATTCAAATAATGTTTATTGTAAGTAATAAAGCAGGCTGTAAAAATATTGACAACTGATCATTTGGAAGTATATGCTGAAGAAATATGTGGCCTCTATGTTCTTGCTTATTTACTCCGTTCTATCAAACCGATAGTTGTTTTCATTTAGAGGTCAACCAAACTATAGCAGCAAACCTTTCTTCCACATCCCACACATGATTCGGTTGGCACCTAGAAGACAAGACACAAGCATATGGTGCAACAAGTCACAATAAATCACACAGGACTCGGTTTTCTAGTAAAACATAAAAGCAAAAACACTAAGTGTATGTTACATTATATATGGCGCTCGTGAGCCTGGGATCATTTATCACGATGACCTAAGAGCCAGGGGAAATAAAAGTACTTCTCATTTAAAGTAAAAATGCTGAGTAGCAGTGTAGAATGCAAATAGTTGAAATGCATGTGTCTTCTTAAGTGAAGTATGCAGCGATTGTAGCTGTCGAGTACATACGCGAGTGGTTTTCCACTTGTGAAGGGGGATTAAGTGGGCAAATTGATCCTGACATTCTGTCATCAGAAACCACCGCACGGTCTTCAGTGGAGCTGCCACACACGGGCCTTGCGGACAAATGCCATCTCCGGCTAAAGATAGCAGAAGCTCGATCAAGAGGTCCAGGCTGCGCTTCCAAGCACCTCAGATGAGTGATGACAGGTTATATAGTAGGGGGTCTCCCCACCACCACCCAACCCGTGTAGCCTAGCAACGGGCTAAAGCACTGACCCCCTCCACCCACCCCCACTCCCTTCCCCGCCCCAACATTCGGCCTCCCAACTGCTGCTGTCTACAACCACCACCAATACAGATGGCATACCATCTCCAGCTGCATCGGTATGTTCTTTGCAAACAACAGAAAGAAAAAAACAATCCCTCTTTGCAGCTCTTGAACATCGAGATTCAGACAATGAAGAAACGAGTTGCTTCCCATCCAGTGCCTCATTTCAAAGGCAGTCTGAGATATAGAAAATGACCTTCTGTGTTCCGCATACTATGACTTTTGTAACAGCACAGTGTGAAACACAAACAATCTGAATCAGAATGCTATTTCTTGGAGTTTCAGGGAAGGTAACCAATCTGTGAAAGGCCCCCGCCTCCCCTCCCCACATAAGAATAAGTATTTTTACTGCAGTGAATTAGCTATGGCATGTAAAGGGTAAGAGTTGAGTTACAGCCTATGGGTTTGATTTACTGGAGTGCTGTCTTTGTATTGTCAGATATTTATAGTCAAAGTTACACTTCAGACACAGATGTATGCTCAGACATTTTACGTGTTAGAGCATAGAAACTCAATTGATATTTCTCCTAGCTCATTCTATGGTTATAATTTGAAAAGTAACGCAGTGCAAATTGTGATGTGGGAAGGAAAACGCAAATGAGAATTCAATGGGTGCAACAGACCTTCATTTTATTAAATTCTATATATTTGTCATTTTTAATGTTTATCTGTTTCTCTGGATAGATCTCCCCTGCCCCACCTCCCCCAGGCCTTCTGAATTTAAAACCATCATACACCCTCGAAAGCCGCCAGGACAAATAAAGAAATTAAATTTAGAATGGACGGGGAAGGGGGTGGAGGGGAGCGGGTTGGGGGGGTTGGGGGGAGGTCGAGGGCTGGAAGCGTGACATCATGTCAGTGGTATTTTGTATCTGAATGTCTCTGTGTGGCAAGAAGTGATCCACTCTGGGACAAAGAATGTAAGCCCTTCAAGGGTGATGCCAGGAAGCACTTCCCTGAAAATCGGGAGCTCTCTCCCCGAGGAAGCCATTGAGCAGAGTCAAATGAAAATGTCAAATTAGAGATTGAAAGCTTTTTAAAAGCAAATTACTGCGGATGCTGGAACCTGAAACCAAAAGAGAAAATGCTGGAAAATCTCAGCAGGTCTGACAGCATCCGGAAGGAGAGAAAAGAGCTGACGTTTGGAGTCCAAATGACCCTTTGTCAAAGCTTTGACAAAGGGCCATCTGGACTTGAAACGTCAGCTCTTTTCTCTCCTTTGAAAGCTTTTTGTTTGGCAAAGGGTATCAAGGGTTGTGGAACAAAGAGAGGTAGATGGAATTAAGGTATAGATCAGCCTTGGTCAAATTGAATAGCAAACAGGCTCAAGGGACTGAAAGGCCCACATAGGAACATACAACATAGGAAGGTCTTTCGGCCCTTCGAGCCTGCTCTGCCATTTGATAAGATCATGGATGATCAACCTAACAAGAATCTCATCTACCCCTACCTTAAAAATATTCAGTAATTCCCACCTCCACTGCCTTCTGAGATAGAGAGTGCCAAAGCGCACAGCCCTCTGAGAGAAAGGAATTCTTCTCATCTCTGTCCCAAAAGGATGACCCATAATTTTAAAACAGTGCCCTTTCCTCCTGGAATCACGTCCAACTTGTCAAGATCCATTCAGGATCTTATATACTTCAATCAAGCCATCCCTTGCTCTTCTAAAACTCAGTGAAAACATGTTCAGTCTGTCTAACCTTTCCTCATTAGACAGCGCACCCATTCCAGGTATCAGCCTATATCAGCTCTGATGAAGGGTCATCCAGACTCAAAATGTTGGCTCTATTCTCCCTTCACAGATGCCGCCAGACCTGCTGAGATTTTCCAGCTTTTTTTGTTGTTGAGTCTATAAACCTCATCTGAACTACCTCCAACGCATTGATACCCTTTCTTAAATAAGGAGACCAAACTGCACTTGATATTCGAAGGTTTAGGGGTGGCACGGTGGCACAGTGGTTAGCACTGCTGCTTCATAGCATCAGGGACTTAGGTTCAATTCCCGGCTTGGGTCACAGTCTGTGTGGAGTTTGCACGTTCTCCCTGTGTCTGCATGGGTTTCCTCCGGGTGCTCCGGTTTCCTCCCACATTCTGAAAGACGTGCTGGTTAGGTGCATTGACCCAAACAGACATCGAACTGTGGCAACTAGGGGAATTTCACAGTAACTTCATTGCAGTGTTAATGTAAGCCTTACTTGTGACTAATAAATTAACTTTTACTTTACTTTTAGTACAATATATTGAAACATTAGCAAATGAACCAAACAGGTTCTGACAGCGATTATGCGTCAACATTTATTCACTGTCTGTGGGCTAATATTATGGTGCATTCCTGGGCAATGCTAGGCATTGATTCTATGTAAATAATCTCAGTGGTATGCTGCATATTGCTTGCCCAGCTCCTACCCTTGATATTTGCTTTATTATTAGATTTATCAGCAACCTTAGCTTCTAATGGCTAATGTGAATACAGCGTACAGAAGTGAACAAGAACAGTGGCTCAAAACTGTGGAAGCAAATGAGAAAGGACTTGGCTGTCACCCTACATTTTCAGGAGCTGATGACTCTGCAGTTCCACACTGTGTTATGACATCAACCAGAAGTGATTAAGGGAGACTTCCACGACCGCATCACAACAACCAAAGTTTATGGCAAAGTGTTCTGCTGGGCCTGTATGCATTCTGACTGAGTAAAATCAGCTTGGAATAGTTCAGATGTTCTTCCTCTTTTTCGGGTTGGTATTTTAATCAAGTAATCACACGTGGTGACGTTATAATAACACTCAAAATTAACCTGCTTCAGTCTTATTCTCACCTGCAATATCTTGCATTTTGATAGCGTCTTTAATGGAGTAAATCCCCCAACGTACCTCACGGGAGTGTTTTCAAACAATTTGATACTAAGGCCTGATTTCGGTCCCCAAGATGGGTAGTGGGAACTCCTGCCCACCTCGAGAGAAAGTGCCCGCAAACTGACCCCCTGGCACTGCTCCTCGGCACAGGTTGGTGCTGTGAGGTTAGCAGTGTGCCAATCTGGCAGTGCCAACCTTTGCCAGGGGATAGTGTCAATGCTGAGCCCCCAGGCTAGCCCCATGAGAGGAGTTCCACCTACGTGTGTTGGGGAGGGCTCATGTGTGTGCGCAGGGTAAATGCCCCGAGAGTGGGGTTTTTGGGGAGGGAGGTTGTCACCCTAATACCAGTAAGAGGGGGAGGTGGGGCTGAGAGGGGGTGGGTCACCCTGATACCTGCAAGGAGCAATGGGGCTGAGACGGGGGTCACCCTGATACCTGCAAGAAGCATTGGGGAATGAGAGGGGGTCACCCTGATACCTGCAAGGGGCAATGGAGATGAGAGGGAGCCTCCCCATTGCCTGAGAGATGGGGGGGGGGTGCCCCAATATTGGCAGCGTGGTAGGGTGGGGATGAGCCCCATCGCTGGTAGTGTGATGGGGGAGGGGGTGCCCCTGATGGGGGAGAGGGGTCCTAATGTTTATATATGTGTGCGGGGGGCTGAGGGCCATTCAGTTTCTGTGTTGATCGGGGTACTCTGTAGAGCCAGGGTTGCCAACTCTATCAGGCCACGCCCTGCCAGAGTGATGGCATAAACCCCGCCCACTTTTTTTATTTTACTCAGAGAGGCTGACGATCTGGGGTGAAAACTGGGCTGCGCAGCTGGAAAGCAACACGCCTGTTTTCAGTCTGAGCCTGACACTGAAAAAATATGTGAAAATTCCCCCCTTACTTGGAGGACGTTCAGTTTTAAACCAGTGAAAGGCACATCAAAAAGTGTGAGGAAGAACTTCACCGGAATAGTAATACACGTTTCAAATATTCTGTTAAGTAGGGATGGAGTGAATGTAAACATGGGATGTTCAAAATGCAGATAGATGCTGGGAGAGCCAGTGTGGGCTAATCTTTCAAAATTTAAACGGACAAAAGAGGATTATACAAAGGGGAAAATCATTGTGTACAGTATACTCCCTGATATTTAGGTTGTACCTATTAGTGCAAATCTAAATGCACGATTTTTTGTAACACCAATTTAATTCACTCATATTTTCTTTCTCCCTGCCCTCATGATCATCAGTGGTTTCTTCTCTATTCCTCATTCTCTCTTGTTTTTCTCTTTCTATGCTGTCCTCTTGCTTAATTTTCTGCTTTTGCACTGCTTCTGTTGCTGTTTATCTCTCATTCCTCCGATTTGTCTTCTCCTCTCCTGTTACTCTATCCCCTCATCCCCTCACTTCTCTTTTTCCCCCATTGTCTTTCATTCCATTTTCCCACAATTGCCCCAGGACACCTTGTTGTTGTTAAGAGGGAATTGTGAAGAGGGAATGGCTTTCATGAATTAGGACCTGCATAAAGATGTGCAGGTTAGGTGGGTTGGCCATGCTAAATTGGGCCTTTAGTGTCCCAAGATGTGTAGGTTAGGGGGATTAGGGGGAGTAAATATATGGGATTATGGGGATAGGGCACAGGGTGGGCCTAGTTACGATGCTCTGTCAGAGGAGATTCAGTACAGACTTGATGGGCCGAATGGCTTCCTTCTGCACTGAAGGGATTAGAGCCATAGAGTCATAGAAGTTTACAGCATGGAAACAGGCCCTTCAGCCCAACTTGTTCATGCCGCTCTTTTTTTTAACCACGAAACTAATCCCAATTGCCCGCGTTTGTCCCATATCCCTCTATATACATCTTACCAATGCCTAAAAGCTTTTGCAAAGACAAATTTGTAGCTGCCTCTACTACTACCTCTGGCAGCTTGTTCCAGACACTCACCACCCTCTGTGTGAACAAATTGCCCCTAAGGGCCCTTTTATATCTCTCCCCTCTCACCTTAAACCTATGCCCTCTAATTTTAGACTCCCCTACCTTTTGGAAAAAATGTTGACTATCCACCTTATCTATGTCCCTCATTATTTTTTAGACCTCTATAAGATCACCCCAAGCCTCTACGCTCTCAGGAAAAAAGACCCAGTCTATCCAGCCTCTCCTTGTAACTCAAACCATCAAGTCCCGGTAGCATCCTAGTAAATTTTTTCTGCACTCTTTCAAGTTTAATAATATCCTTTCTATGATAGAGTGACCAGAACTGTATACAGTATTCCAAGTGTGGCCTTACTAATGTCTTGTACAACTTCAACAAGACATCCCAACTCCTGTATTCGATATTTTGACCAATGAAACCAAGCATGCCGAATGCCTTCTTCACCACTCTATCCACTGTGACTCCACTTTCAAGGAGCTAGGCACCTGTACCCCTAGATCCCTTTGTTCTATATTGTTCCAATCCCTGAGGCACACCGCTGGTCACAGACCTCCAGTTTGAAAAACAACCCCCTACAACCACCCTCTGTCTTCTGTCATCAAGCCAATTTTATGATTCTATGATTCTAAAGCAATTTACAGCCAGTGAAGTACCTCTGGTCTGTAGTCACTGCTGTCGGAACTCTGGTAGCAAATTTGCGTGCAAGGTCCCATAAACTGCAGTGTGATAATGACCTGATAATCTGCTTTTTTGCAATGTTGGCTGAGGGATAGATATTGGCCAGGACACAGGAGGTATCCTTCCCTGGTTTTTGAATCCCTACAGTACAGAAGGAGGCCATTCGGCCCATCGAGCCTGCACCTACAACAATCCCACCCAGGCCCTATCCCCGTGATCCCACATATTTACCCTATTAATTCACCTGCCAAGGTGCAATTTAGCATAGCCAATCACCTTAACCCGCACATCTTTGGAGTATAGGAGGAAACCAGAGCAGCCCAAAGAAACTCACGCAGGCACGAGCAGAACATGCAAACTCCACACTGTCACCCAAGGCCAGAATTGAACTTGGGTCCCTGGCGCTGTGAGGCAGCAATTCTAACCACTGTGCTACTGTGCCGCCCTCAAAATAGTGCCATGGGATCTTTTACACCCACGTGAAAGGGTAGACACGGCTATAGTGTGACATCTCATCCAAAACACAGCACTCTAAAGTGCAACACTCATTACTATCCTGGTTTGCCAGTCTAGAAATCAGGCTTTCAAGACTCTGAAGTGGTAATTGAAGCCACAACCTCTGACTGAGAGATAAGAGGCATTGAGCCAAGGCTGTGGGAGAAACTGGCTTCTCGAGGCTGACAGTGTATTGAAGGTTTGTGCTTGTGATGCTTGCAGTAACGTTATTTCTTGTTTGCTCTGTAGCTAGCTTTTTTGCTGCTTACAATTTGTGTATAGTTTATGTGCACATTCACTCTGTATTAATATAGAGAGGATGGATGGTAATGGTACATCGCCCTTCGTAGGAAAGTCAATAACAAGGGGCATAGATTTAAAGTGATTGGTAGCAGGTTTAGAGGGAATCGAGCAGAAATGTTTTCACCAAAGAGTGGTGGGTCTGGAACTCACTGCCTGAGAGTCAGATTCTCCAACCTCATCCACAGTTGGGATTTTCCAGTCCCGCTGCTATGAATGGAGATTTGGTTGAACGCCAAATTCCCTGTTCTCACCAGCTGCGCTAGTGGGCAAGAACGGATGGAGAATTCCAGCCGCTAAGAATGGTAGAAGCAGAAACCTTTATTGCATTTAACGAATGTACATGGATGAATATTTGAGTTCTGTAACTTACAGAGTAATGGACTAGCAGCTGGAAAGTGGATTGCTTTTTGAGGCTAGCAAGGCAAGATGGGCCTAATGGACTCCCTCTGTGCTATGTAAATATTCTATGGGCTGAATTTTCCGGCTTGTCGTCTGCCGGGATTTTTCAGTCCTGCCAATGGTGACCCCCCCCACCGATGGGTTTCCCAGCTGTTAGCATCGGCAGGACTGGAAGATCTGGCCAATGGTGAACCGCCTCCATCTTTGGAAAATGCGCCATGGGGAAATTGGAGGGTGCGTGTGGGACTCAGAGGAAAGTCCCGGCCTATGTTTTTATCTGGGTGAAAATTAATTAGTTGACATAGTGATTAATATCAAATAAGTTAAGTAACTGGGTTAGAATGGAAGATATGCTACCTGTTCCATAACAGCAGTTCCCACAATAGGCTAGAATACACTTCAGGCACCCACCACTCCCAAGTTCCCCTTAACTTTTAAGTTTATTTATTAATGTCACAAGTAGGCTTACATTTAACACAGCAATTTTTAAGTTACTGTGAAAATCGCCTAGTCGCTACCTGTTTGGGTACACTGATGGAGAATTTAGCATGGCCTCTGAGTCCCACATCATCTTGACTTGGATGGATACCACTGTTCCTTCATCTTGGTTGGGTCAAATTCTGGGAACTCCCTAAGTAACAGTACTACAGTTGTACCTTCACAAAATGGGCAGCAGCAATTTGAGGAGGTGGCTCACTATCACCTTCTCAAGGGAAAGTAATAAATGCTGGACTTGCCAGCAAAGTTTTAAAGTTTATTTATTAGTCACAAGTTAGGCTTACATTAACATTGCAATGTAGTTACCGTGAAACACCCCTAGTCGCCACACTCCAGCGCCTGTTCGGGTCAATGCACCTAACCAGCATGCCTTTCAGACTGTGGGAGGAAACCGGAGCACCCAGAGGAAACCCACACAGACGTGGGGAGAACGTGCAGACTCCGCACAGACAGTGACCAAAGCCAGGAATACAAACCCGGGTCCCTGGCGCTGTGAAGCAGCAGTGCTAACCACTGTGCTACCGTGCCACCCATCAATGCCCAAACCCAATGCCCAGATGAGTTAAAACTAAAGTCACGGAAGATCATTATGTGGTTCAGGCAACAATGTTTGGCCATCGCTGTTCTAAGGGGATGAATTTCATTGTGGCAAATTACGCTTTCTTATCTCAAACTTCTCTTTGTTGTCTAATGGTTCAACATTCTTTACTTCCTTCTGAATATGAATCCTGATCAAGGCATGCTGTAAGTATTGCGTTATACGTTGTTGATTCATACTTTTCTTCTTTGAGTTCATTTTATATTTTCTCCAGAGTCACCTCCCAGGTTTCTCCTTATCCTCAGATATTTTTATTAGACCTTCCTTGGTGAATGTGGAATTGGAAATTGCAAAGTTTTGTAATAAAAGTGATATCACGTCAATTAAGTATAGGAGCCTTTATTTGTTCATAGCTGTTGAAATAATTTCAACTTTACCGCATGGTTACCCAATATATTACGTTTAAAGCTACGTCCATGTCGGATTAAAGCAAGTCATTTGTGTAATCATATTTGATGCTATGACAGCTCATCCTTAAGGAATGTTGATTTAGATTAAACAATAAATGTAGTAATTTTTTTATTCAAATGCAGGAACTTTGGATCAATGAAGTCATTGCAATAAATGAAGATAAGGAAGACACAGATTAACTTACCTTGTTTCATTATTGCAACCCAGGAATTACTCGTGACAGTTGTGCTATCAGTGCATCCTGTTCTGGGAGATTAAGAACTCAAGGAACCTAAGAGGGACATGTTTCCCCATGTTTACATATATGGAACAAACTTCTGGATTGGGAGAGCTGTCCAATTATATCTCTTTTGTATTGCTGAAAAAAGAGACATGTAGCCGAATCTTTAAATCTTGCACTCATCAGGGCAAATGCAAGAATGCCAAATTTCAAAAGGTACAGCAATTTAAATTGAATGAGAAATAGGGTGCTGATTGGCTGGCAAGTTTACTCTGATTGTGGAATGCATTGTCATGAAGAACGCACTGGGGAACAGTTACCCCAAATATTTTGGTTTCAGTTTAAGAAGGCAAGTCGACTCTGATTGGTTGACACATGCTATAGGGATGCATCAAGAGACAGTCTGCTCCAACCTCTTATTTAGTAGAAAAGACACAATGCCTGGAAAAATGATATCTGCCTACAGAGGACCAGGCCCTACGTGTGAATATATGTAGCTTCTAGCAAGTGTAAGGAACCTCATTGTGAGCGAGATGAATCATCTATAATTGGTTGTCAGCATATTCTTAGCACACTTGGGATTATTCAAGTGCTGCCCAACTGCATAATCACATCGAATGTTGGACACCATGTTCTGGTTTTGCAAACATGGGTTGGTTGATGACAGTTGGCACTCTGGCTGTTGCTAAGAGCTGTAGGAACATGTTGTTTGCTATGATCCATCAGGCATTGGGACATACCAAATGTGCCAAGAATTATACTAACAACCCATTTAAAATTATCAATCAGGCTTGCAATATGGCTCACATACGCTTGCTGGAAATTTTGTATATTTTTAGACAGGACCCAGTCCTCTGCAGGCAAAAGGAATTGGTCCAAGCATTGCGCCTTTTCAATTAAACATAAGTTTGGGGGACATTGTTCCCTGGTGCACCCATATGGCATGTGTTGGCTAGTCAGAGGCGACTTGTTGTTTTGAATTTAATCAAATGCTTTTGGGGTAACTGTTCCCTGATGCATCCTCTATGACAATGTCTTGACCAATCACAGTGTACTTGTAAATAAATCAGCACCCTGTTTTTCATACAATTTAAATTGTTTTTCTCTTTGAAATTTGGTATTCTTGGTATCGTTCTTGATGAGTGCAAGATAAAAAGCTTCAACAGAATTTCTCTTTTTGCAGCACACTCAAATCCTGTACTACCAAGCAAATATTTAGACTAGAATAGAATCCCTACTGTACAGAAAGCAGCCCTTAAGCCCATCAAGTCTGTACCCACCACAATCCCACCCAGCCCCTATTGCCATAACCCAGCACATTTACCCTGCTAATCCCCCTGACATTAAGGTTGTTTGGGATGTGAATAGATATCGACCATTAAACAGGGACGATGTTGGGTGAAGCTGGCTTTGATGATAGTGCCGAGCTGAACAATAGTGAACAAACAGAAAATGCTGGAGATACTCAGCAGGTTAGATAGCATTTGTGGAGGGACACACGGATAATATTTTAAATTGCAGCTTTCATCAGAACAGGTGAATCAGCAGCCTCTAACATCCCTCTAAATTTTCTACTCCATTTTGATCGGCTAGGAGTTTGAAGCACATTGTCAGAACAATTAGACATTGAGCAGACTTGCCCAAAGAAAGCCACTGGGATAGATATCCATCTTTTAAAATGGAATGGAGATCTGATAGGTTCTCTAAGAAGTGGTCAAGCCATTCTGCCAAAATCCTATGCAGACAGGAGGCGATGGCCTAGAGGTATCATTGCTGGATATTAATCCAGAAAGTAGCTAGCGTTTTGGGGATCAGGGTTCGAATCCTGCCACGGCAGATGGTGGAATTTGAATTCAATTTTAAAAATCTGGAATTAAAAATCTACTGATGACCATGAAAATATTATCGATTGTTGGAAAACCCCATCTGGTTCATTAATGTCCTTTAGGGAAGGAAATCTGCCGTCCTTACCTGGTCTGGTCTACATGTGACTCCAGAGCCACAGCAATGTGGTTGACTCTCAACTGCCCTCTGAACAAGGGCAACTAGGGATGGGCAATAAATGCCGGGCAGCCAGTGACACCCATGTCCCATGAATGAATAAAAAAAAAGACAGTGAAGGCTGTATACCCTGCTGCATCTGACACAGCAGTACACTGTCAGGATGGCTCTGAGCAGTGAAACACCACAAAACTAAACAGATTATCTGATTCTCAACTCACTGTTGTTTGTGGGACATTACTCTGTGCAAAGTGGCTGCCGTGTTTCCAGCAGTACAACAGTGACCACACTAATAAAGTACCTCTTTGGCCGTTAAGTGGCATGGGACATCCTGAGATCATGAAAGGTTGCTATATAAATGCAATTTCTCACTTGCTGCAGAGATTTCCTTTTGTTGAATTCACTTTAAGAATGTTAACTTACCTCTGTTCCCCAAGGACTAACCTGGATGAAGAAATAATTCCTATGGCTTATGTTTCATCCCATTTATAAGGATTGTACTGTCCTATTTTCCAGGTAAGAATTATTAGCCCACAACTTACTAATAATGGTATGAATGAACAAATGCTTAATGCGTTTATATGATATTCTTGCCACAGAAACATTAAAGGTAGTTACTAATCCATTTCAAATAAAGAGAAAGCAATGACTTGAAGCAGAGGAATATCATATTATGCATGGCCCATCAATAGCAACACTGGTCATTTTAAGACCAAGTGTGCAGTGGGTGGCCCAGTGGCACTGTGGTGAGCACTGCTGCCTCACAGTGCCAGAAACCTGGTTCGATGCCTGGCTTGGGTCTCAGTCTGTGCGAAGTCTGCATGTTCTCCCCGTGTCTGTGTGGGTTTCCTCTGGGTGCTCCGGTTTTCTCCCACAGTCCAAAGGACGTGCTGGTTAGGTGCATTGGCCATGCTAAATTCTCTCTCAGCTGGAGTGTGGTGACTAGAGGATTTTCATCATAACTTCATTGCAGTGTTAATGTAAGCCTACTTGTGATAGAAATAATTAAACTTAAAAAAAACTACGAGACAATGATTAATCTTCACATTTTGTGAACTCTATAATTTAAAAAAAGATTTCTATAGAGTTTCATTATATTTAGGCTTATCAACCCAGGTTTTCAAAAAAACATTAGGCAAAAGTATTAGGTAATAATACTAATAAGATAAATCTTCTTTAAAGCAAAGTTTGAACTCTGCATACAAGACCAATGTGCGGTATTTGTTTGCTTGTTTCAGTTGTCCCACCACTGAACTCTAAAAATACGAATAAAGTCTCCATAAAAGTTCACCCAGTTTAAAGTTAACTCCTGTGATAAGATTAAAATGAAGTATTTGGTGCTGAAAACAGGTATTACGAATGATGAACTAAATCATTAAACTTCAAAAACTTGCGCCCGTGCCAAATGTTTCTTTAAGAAGGGTACATTTTATTCTCCAAGTCGGAGGTCTTTTAAGAACATTAGACTTTCTTATCAGAAGTGCAACAGAAAACAAATTAGATTAGGTTCTAAAAATAATACATGGCAATTCTCCCAGCCCACTGCGCTCTTTTAGCAGTGCAGTGGGCCAGGAGACCCACGCAGAAATCGTTTAGCGGGCTCCCCGCTGGGCACCACAGCCTCTGCAAGTCTCTGGGCACCAGATTTCTGGCACCATCAGCTCCGCACCAAAAATCGGCACGGCGCTGTGTAATTTATTTAAATTAGAATTTGCATCTAATTAGCGGGCCTGGGACTGACATCTCCGCTCGAGTCTCCCCCTCCCCCATTGCCAGGAGTGTTTCATTCCAGCAGGGCTTACAATAGCTTCCCACTAATGGGGGAGCTGGTGGCCCGGCCCTGCTGGAGTGAAGAGGGGGCATTGAGGTCCCCTGGGCATTGCCAGCATGGCAGTGCCAGCCTGGCCCCATTGGCACTGCCCAGTGGGGAGTGGGCATCGGGCAGTGCCAATGGGGGGCAGGGCCTCGGGGGGGGAGCAAAATCAGTGGGGGTGGTGGTCCTGCTGCCACACTGCAATTGGGCTTGGTGACAGAGGGTGGGAAGCCAGCGATCGGGGCTGGCCATTGAGGTGGGTGGGGGAAGGGTTGGCCTGCTGGGGGTGGGGGAGTCGGGGCTGCTGCTGCGGGGAGAGAGGGGGGGATCAGGACTGCGGTGGGGGGGATGGGAGAGATCGAGGCTGGCTGGGTGGAGTGTCAAGGCTGGCCCAGATACGTCTGGGAGGCCAGCGATCGGGCCGTGGGGGGGTCAGTAAGCCAGCGATGCGGGGTTGCGGGGCTGACCAGCGATCGAGCTGGCCAACGATCTGGAGGCCAGCAGTGCGGGTCACTGAACATGCACCGATCTTGGCGCTGACAATCGGCGCATGCACAGTGGCCTGCTCAGCGCTATGCTACCGGGCTCTCCAGCGGGAATAGGCCCTGCCCACTGATTGTTCGCGAGATTCACGCGAGTGCACTCCGCAGTGGGAGATTCATTTCGAAAATCCCGCTGAAAAAAACAACGTGATTTACTCCAGTTTGAGTGTGGGACGAAACCAGAGCACCCAGAGGAAACCCATGTAGACAAAACGCAAACTCCAAACACACAGTCATCCGAGACCAGAATTGAACTCGGGTCCCTGGCGCTGTGAGGCAGCACTGTGCTAATGTCCTGCCCTTCTAATGTCCACAGGTTTCTATATCTTGAGCCATATAATCTAGTGATAAATCAAAAACTGGGGATGCCGCGGCCTTGCCAGAGTCCAGAATATCCCAAACTTAATTTGAAAAATGGTATCTGGCAGGTGGTACCTCTTGCCTGTATGATTGCAGCTCCAACAATAGTCAAGAAGCTTGTCACCATCCAGGACAAAGCAGACCGCTTAATTGGCACCACATCGACAAACATTCAATCCCTCCACCTTAGACAGCACCTTCCAAACCCATGGCCATTTCCATCTAGAAGGACAAGGGCAGCAGATACCTAGGATTCCTGACCTGGAAATATATCACCATTCCTTCGCAGTCGCTGGGTCAACATCTTGGAATTCCCGCCCCAGCTGCATTGTGGGTCAACCCTCAGAATATGGACTGCAGCGATTCAAGAAGACAGCTCACCACCACCTTCTCAAGGGCAACTAGGGATGTGCAATAAATGCTGGCCAACCAGCGATGCACATGTCCCAGGAATGAATTTAAAGAAAAGATTATGCCTGTTGTACAGCACAGATCAGTATCTATCTCTTAAAAACCTGAACACAACAGCTTTATTTATGCCGCATCTTCAATGTAGCAAAATATCTCAAGGTTCTTCACAGGAGCATTATGAAACAAAATATGATACAACCAGAAAAGGAGATATTGGGTTGGCTGATCAAAGGTTTGGTCAAAGAGATAGTTTTTACGTGGGTGTCTATAAGGAGGAAGATGAGATAGAGAGGTGAAAAGGTTTAGGGAGGGAGTTTAGGGCCTAATCCACTAAATGCCAAGAGAGGTTGAGAAATTAGGGGCTAGAATTAGAGAAGTGCTGATATGTCAGTGGGTTATGGACCTTGAGGATATGGAGGGACATGGCCATGATAGGATTTGAAAACAAGATAGAGAATTTTAAAATCAGATGTGGCTTGACCGTGAACCAGTGTAGGTCACTGTGCACAGGGGTGATAGGTGAACAGGACTCGGTGCAAGTTTATTTTATTTATTGATTAGTGTGACAAGTAGGCTTACATTCACGTTGCAATGAAGTTACTGTGAAAATCCCCTTGTCGCCACACTCTGGCGCCTGTTCGGGTACACTGAGGGAGAATTTAGCATGGCCAATGCACCTAAACAATACGTCTTTCAGACTGTGGGAGAAAACCGAAACACCCGGAGGAAACCCACTCGGACATGACGAGAACGCGCAGACTCCACACAGACACAAGTCGGGAATTGAACCCAGATCCCTGGCGTTGTAAGGCAGCAGTGCTGACCACTGTGCCACCGTGCCGCCCTAAGTTAAGACATAGGCAGCAGAGCCTTGGGATGACTTCAAGTTTATGGTGGACAGGAAGCGAGAGAGCAGCCATTGGAATGGTCAAGCCTAGAGATGAGGAAGGCACGAATGAGGTTTTCAGTAGCCAATGAGATGAGGCAGGGGTGGAGTCAGGTGCTGTCATGGAAATGGAAACAGGTGGTCAAAGTGCTGGTGCAAAACAGGGTCGGAAACTCATCTCGGGATCAAATGCGACAACAAGGTTGGAAACAGAATGGCTTAATCTCAAAATATAGCTAGGTAGACAGATTGACTTAGGAGCTAGGGAATGGAATCTGGAATGGGAATGAAAAATGAGGACTTCAGTCTTCCCAGTGTATGATTGAGGTCAATTTCTGCTGAGCCAGTACTGGGTGTCAATTAAACAATCTGATCGTTTAGCAACAGTGGAGGAGTTGAGAGAGGACATCCAAAGATATCCCAGAACTGAAGTTCAAACCTTAGATTCAATCCATTATTAAGACCACTTACTAACACCTGTGCAACAATGTGCACCGCTGCTCCTACCAATCATTGAACCCTTGCCCACACTTTGGTCACCTCTAGAGATTTATCCAATATCTTTCTCACTGTCTTTCTTTTAACCATAAACTCCAATGTTACCAAATCTTAGCTCCAGTATCCTGTCCTGCTCTGAGTTGCAATCATTCTTGCTCTCGACAAACAACATTGGTTCTTTGTCTTCCAATGCACTGAAATAAAATCCTCTTTGCCATCACCGCCACGTCCATTCCCTGACCCCTGTCTCTCTATCTCTGCCAACTTTAATTTTCTCCTGTGTTGTTCAGTCCCTGTCTCTGCCTTTATTGTATCACATCTATTCATCCCATGAACACTGTGGCTGTACTCTCGGAAACCCCCTCCCTAAACTGCTCCACCTTTCTGCTCCTTTTTCCATCTTTAGGTCACCACTGCGATCTTTGCCAACACTTGGCCTCATTTCGTTTTCCCCTCTGTAAGGTACCTTGTGAAAAATTTCTAATGTAGAGTCATAGAATCCTTACAGTGCAGACGGAGGCCATTCGGCCCATCGAGCCAGCACTGACAACAATCCCATCCTATCTCCATACTTGCGAGTCCCCCTGACACTAAGGGGCAATTTAGTATGGTCAATTAACCTAACCCACACATCTTGCATTCCCCAAACCCGCCCTCCACACCCCAACCCTCCCCTCCATAACCCTTCCCTCCACAACATACTCCCAAAGTCCCCCATCCATAGCATTCCGCCAAACTCTCCCTACCATTCTCCCAAAACTCTCCCCACCGTTCCCCCAAACCAATCCATATAATTCTCCCAAAACTCTCCGCTCCACACCACACCAATGTGAAAATCAGCATCCAAGTGCAAGTTACTGTTGCTAATATGAACTGCGAGCAAACCTGAATGGTTTTAAAAATTCATTTACGGGATGTGGGCATCACTGGCTGAGCCTGCATTTGTTGCCCATCCCTAGTTGCCCTTGAGAAGATGGTAGTGATCTGCCTTCTTAAACTGCTGCAGCCACTTAAGGTCCGTTTAATAAACAGACGCAAGATTCATATCCTCAGATAGGCCTTTTAATTTAAAAAAAGCAATTGGAAATGCATTTCCCAGAAAATGATTAGCTTGGTGCAGCTGCCACTGAAGTGGGGAGAATGAAAAAAAGGTATATCATTAAATCCCTACAGTGCAGAGGGAGGCCACTCGGCCCATCGAATCTGCACCGACCACAATCCCACCCAGGCCCTATCCCCATAACCCCACATATTTACCCTAGCTAATTCCCCTGACACTAGGGTCAATTTAGCATGGCCAATCAACCTAACCTGCACATCTTTGCTTTGTGGGGGGAAACCGGAGCACCCGGAAGAGACCCACGCAGACACAGGGAGAATGAGCAAGGGGAGAATGGGGCGGCATGGTGGCATAGTGGTTAGCACTGCTGCCTCACAGCGCCAGGGACCTGGGTTCAATTCCTGGCTTGGGTCACTGTCTGTGTGGAATTTGCACATTCTCCCCGTCTCTGCGTGGGTTTTCTCTGGGTTCTCTGGTTTCCTCCCACAATCTGAAAGATGTGCATTGACCCGAACAGGTGCCGGAGTGTGGCGACTAGGGGAATTTCACGGTAACTTCATTACAGTGTTAATGTAAGCCTTACTTGTGACTAATAAATAAATAAACTTAACTTAATAAACTCCACACAGGCAATGACCCTAGGCTGGAATTGAACCTGGGTCCCTGACGCTGTGAGGCAGCAGTGCTAACCACCGTGCCACCCCTGACTATACTTTATCTAGTCTGCTCCATATTCACATTTTGATTGTGATCCAATTAATATTAAACAATGAGAGTTTACTTTTTGTGATAAAGATAAGGTAACTCGGAATTACTTTGTTTTGATGTTCTTTATCAGAAGATATCTGCCAGTTGTTAATATGATGAGTACGCAATCAACATTTTGAACCTGTAAGCTTAATACATCGTTCTTCTGTGGTATCAAGGGTACACTGTGAAGATTTTAATTATACTGTTTTGGAATACAATTGCAATCAAGCTATGCTAGAAGTTGATACAGAAATATTTGCCGAATATGTAGCCAACAAAAAATAATTATAATATGGGACAGCAGCAACCATGGAGGACGGTATGTGCAGCTGTATAGGAAGCACCAAACTGTTATTGGGCCTAAATATGTTTACTGATTTCAGTAGCACAGGACAGAAAGGCATTTTCTGGCCGCATTTGCCCCGAAACTGGAAAATCCCGCCCAAAGTCAATGGACCTTTCCATGGTCCGTCCCTCGCCCGCTATGATTCCCGTGGCAGGCGGAATGGGAAAATTCACCCCACTATGTCATAGATAGAATCATAGAGTTGTACGCTGCAGAAAGGTCCTTTGGCCCATTGAATCTGCACCGACAATAGCTACCGCTGAAGGCACGCTAACCCCATTTTCCTGCACTTGACCCAAATCACAGAATCAGAATCACAGAGTCACAGAATACTGCACTGCAGAAGAGGCCCTTCAGCCCATTGAGTCTGCACCGACGCATGAAAGGCCCTGACCTGCCACCTAATCTCACTTGCCAGCACTTGGCCCATAGCCTTGAATGTTATGGCATGCCAAGTACTCATCTAGGTACTTTTTAAAGGATGTGAGGCATCCCACCTCCACCACCCTCCCAAGCAGTGCATTCCAGACCATCACCATCCTCTAGGTAAAAAAGATTTTCCTCAAATCCCTCCTAAACCTCCCATCCCTCACTTTTAACTTGTGTCCCCCCATAACTGACCCTTCAACTAAGGGGAACAGCTGCTCCCTATCCACCCTGTCCATGCCCCTCATAATCTTGAACACCTCAACCAGGTCGCCCCCTCAATCTTCTCTACTCCAGAGAAAACAACCCAAGCCTGTCCAACCTCTCTTTATAGCTTAAATGTTCAATCCCAGGCAACATCCTGGTGAATCTCCTCTGCATCCCTTCCAGTGCGTTCACGTCCTTCCTATAATGTGGGGACCAGACCTGCACACAGTACTCCAGCTGTGGCCTCACCAAAGTTCTTTCCAACTCCATCATGACCTCTCTGCTTTTGTAATCTATACCCCGATCGATAAAGGCGAGTGTGCCATATGCCTTTTTCACCACCCTATTAACCTGCCTTTCCCACCTTTAGAGATATATGGACAACCATACCTTGAAAGTTATGACATTTCAAATGCTCATCCAAATATTTTTTAAAGGTTGTAAGGCCTCCTCTACCTTCCCAAGCAGTGCATTCCAGATTCCCACCACACTCTTGAGTAAAAAAGTTTTTTTCTCAAGTCCCCTCTGAATCTCCTACCCCCTTATCCTCAAACTATTCCCCCGCGTGAATGTCCCCTCAACCAATGGAACAGCTGCTCCCTGCTCACCCTGTCCATATGCACTCCTTACCATAACAAAATAGGAAAATAGTATCCCACAGCAGTGGGTTTTTGTAATGATGTGACAGCCAGTACTGGCTCTGAACTTGTTTTCATGTTTCAGCAAATAGCACTACACTGAAATATATTGTGTTTGGATGTGAGAAATATGTGGCTGATATTAGTATTGAATAAACATTAGTTGTAACGCACCCTTGTCAAAGTACTATCACAACCATTCAATCAGCTGCAATAAACAAGTAAATGCATAAACTCATAAAACTGTACTTGGTGGTGAAAGGCGAGAAGGAGCTAAAATCAGTTAACTAGCTGATAAGATGAGGTCAATTAGACTCAAGTAACCTCTTAAGCTTTGCTTCTGTGATTACTTTGATCTTGTAATCAATAGTTAAGCTGATGTTTTTGTAGAAAAACAACTGAGTGATTCCTTTCGCTATCTGCAATCTTGCAATCCTGTATTATTCCCATAACCATCTGACATGTAAAGATGAATTTAATTAATTGTCTTCCATTCAATTAGATATTCTGTTGGATTTATCAGGTTTATTCTGTTAAATGCCATTAATCATTAAAATTGTACATTAAAATTTATATTGTGTACACCTCCTGAACCAACCTTATCATTCTAAATTTCTATCTCCACATTCAGAAATGGAAATACATAATCTAGTCCACACTCTCCCACTGTGGATCACCTCAGTTTAGCATCTCCCTGTTCCTCAACCTGCCACGCAAAATAAATCTCATGTTTCGAACAACACTAATCTGCTTCCCAAATTGTCAAATAACTTGATAAATTAAAGTAAGTAAAGAATTTATGGTCCTGATTTTAACTGTGGGGAAGGTATGGTAAATGAGTCAAAAACTGATCATCAGTGTAGATGCCCTACTGACTTGAATATTTGAAATCAGTGCCCTGCTCACATTCCAGTTAGGAACGATGTCTTGGTTGTGAATCAGTCACAATGATGATTTGGCCAAGATCTAGCACTGCAAGTACCAAGACTGATTCACATCATCCCAGAATTCAGGCTTACAAAGTGCCAAGGCCTTTGTTTTATTAATTTGTGGGGCATGGGCAGCGCAGGCTGGCCAGCATTTATTGCCATCCCTAGTTGCCCTTAGAGGGCAGTTGAGAGTCAACCACATTGCTGTGGCTCTGGAGTCACATGTAGGCCAGACCAGGTAAGGACGGCAGATTTCCTTCCCTAAAGGACATTAGTAAACCAGATGGATTATTCCGACAATTGGCAATGGCATCATGGTCATCTGTAGGTTCTTAATTCCAAATCTTTGGTTTTATTGAAGTCAAATTCCACTATCTGCCGTGATGTGATTCGACCCCGGGTCCCCAGAATATTAGCTGAGTTTCTGGATTAATAGTCTAGCGATAACACCACTAGGCCATTGCCTTCCCTTAAATGGTAAAAATGTTTCAATGTTAGAAATGAATGTTTTAGGTATAATGCTACTCAACTGGTTTTATTAGGCTAAGCACAGCACCAGTACACCATTTCTGTTCTTCATGTTCCTAGCCCTGAATTTATCATGGGAACATAGGAACAGGAGTAGACCATCTAGCTGCTTGAGACCTTTCTGTCATTCAGTAAAACCATAACTGATCTGCAATCCAGCCATATGGCTTCATCCCTTACAACCTTTGGTTAACAAAAATTGATTAATCTCAGATTGAAAATTAAGAGTTGATCTTGCATCACCAGCACCATTGCTATATGATGTGGGGTACATTAACTATGGTCATGTGCTAAATGCTTTTCACCCTGTTTCCTGCAGAGAAACAGGAGGCATTAATGATCCAGCCACCTGTATGTTGAAGCCCTCATTGTAATGGGCTTCGAAAACATTCTGTAAATAAATGGACAGTTATTGCATAACAGAACCCAAAACTGTCCTTGTGTTCAAAATGATTATCCCTTTCATTCTGGTAATGATGGTGTGTAAGCAGCAGTCATCCCATCTCACTGACTTGTGCCTTTCTCCACGATTAGATTTCCCCTCTCAGATACAGAGGGCCCAATTTTACCATCGTGTTGCACCCGTTTTCAGGTGCGAAAACTTGGTAAAGTTGGGCGTGAGGCGAGTATCAGATCCGCGCCCGCCTCCACGCTGGTTACCCCTTTACCAAGGCCCTAAAATGGCCGCGATCGGGCCTGTGCCCGGAATGGGCGTGATGGCCATTTAAATGCGTTCATCCATCCAGAATCGGCGCAAAACAGACATGCTCCATAAAAGTCCGATTCGGGCGCTCCAGTTAGTGAGCGGGTAGGTGCCGAGTGTCCGACGGCTCTCTGCTTGAAATCAGTGGGAGGGCGGATGGGGGGCCCGCTGCCACTCTTCCTGAGATTGGTAGGGGGAAAGGGGGGAGGGGTCCGCGATTGGTCTGGTGGCAGGGGGCGAGGGGGGGGCAGTGGGGGGATAAGTGCGTCAGTATTGTTGGGGTGTGGGGGCCAAGGGGCGGCATTATCCGGCCCAGGAGCGATGTGGCAGGGGAGCAGCATTCTATCATTTTCTGTCTGTGCCAATCGGAGCTGCAGGATTTCGGGCACGTTCGGGCTTGTGCAGTGCGATTCGGACTCGCTGATATTTTTGCAGGCAGAGTACGTATGGGGGCACCTGAGAACGGGTCTAAAAGTTGAATCTGAAATACTCTCAGTTTCAAGTCCGCCCAGCACTTAGAAGCAAAATGGTAAAATAGGGCCCATGGGGTGGGATATTACGGCTGCGCTCATCCTGAAACCGTAGAATCCTACCTGAGGTCAACGGACCTTGCATGTCTCTCGCCCTCTCCAATTCCCGTGGCGAGAGAGGGCAGTAAAAATCCAGCCATAGTATCCCTACAGCGCAGCAGAAGGCCATTCAGCCCATCTTGTCTGCACCAACTCTCTAACAGAGATATTTTACCCAAGCCGTCTCCCCATCCTATCCCCGTAACCCCACACATCTGACATGGCTAATCCATTGCGCTAACACATCTTTGAACACTAAGGGGCAATTTAGCATGGGCAATCCACCTAACCTGCGCATCCTTGGACCCCATGCTGACACGGGGAGAACACGCAAACTCCACACAGAAAGTCAACCAATGCCGGAATCGAACCTGAATCCCTGGTGCTGTGAGGCAGCAGTGCTAGCCACCGTGCCGCCCTCAAAAATTTTTAATTTCAGACTTTTTATTGAATTCAAATTTCCCAATCTACCGTGGTGGGATTCAAACCCAGGTGGCTCAATTATTAATCCAGTGACAATAACACCACACCACTGGCTGCCCATTTACACTGGCAACTCAGTCACTTTTATCCAGTTAATTACTTTCAGGGAGGGATTTTCCACACCTCCTCCCCTGCAGTGTGTTTTCCAGCATTGGAGGTGGTTTGCCATTAGCTGCTAGCAGGATCTTCCAGTCCCGCTGATATCTATGTCATTTTGCACGGCTTGCCCGACCCGCTGCTGGGGAACCTGCTGGAAGATCCTACCGGCAGGAAGGGCTGGAAATTCCCACCCTCTGTTCTTTGCAAGAAGTCATTGGCCAATAAATGTATCAGAACTAAAAATCAAAGGTGTAACTAATTCACCCTTTTCGCTTCAACTGCCATTCAGTCTTGAAATAAATGGGCAATATCTCGCCTGAAATAGCTGACAAAGGAATTTAAACTTTTAACATTTATATATTAATATCATAGAATCCTTACAGCAAAGAAGAAGGCCATTTGGCCCATTGAGCCGGCACCGACAACACACAGGGTGTGTTTCTGGTTAATGTTATACAGAGTGCAGTGTGTTACTGGTGAATGTTATACATGCAGTGCAGTTTGTTACTGGTGAATGCTGTATACACATTGCATTGAGTTACTGGTTAATGTTATACACATAGTGCAGTGTGTCACTGGTTAATGTTGTACGCGCCCTATCCCCATAAACCTCTGCATTTACCCTGCTAATCCCCCTGACACGAAGGGGCAATTTGGCATGGCCAATCCACCTAACCCACGCATCTTTTGGACTGTGGGAGGAAACCAGAGCATCCAGAGGAAACCCACGCAGACACGGGGAGAATGTGTAACCTCCACACTGACAGTGACCTGAGGCCGGAATCGAACCCAGGTCCCTGGTGCTGTGAGGCAGCAGTGGTAACCACTGTGCCATCGTGCCACCTGTATGTCACAGTGTAAAATCGAAGCTCTTTAAATTTTCATTGTGACAATTTGTTGTTATAACAAATGGGGGATAATGTTCCCATTTTGCAAACACATTACTCTGAAATTGTTGCTGTTGATCTGAAGGAAAGTTAAGGTTCAGGTTTCTGTCCAAACAACTTTGCATAATTACAAATGAAACTCTTCCATGAAGAGACACAATCAGGCAGCAGGATTGAATGTGATTGTTCATCTTTTTTCCTTGTATTGAAAGTGTATTAAATAGAACTGAAAATGTGTTTATCACAAAAAATAGGCATGTTTGTTTCGAACGTCTGGGCCACCACTTTGTGAGTAACCAGATTTCAAACCACTGAGAAGAAAGAACTACACTGGAGGGGTTCTTTAATCAAATGGTCAATGTACTGATTCCAGATAATAATCAACAATTATGGGCAGATGGTAGCAGAGTAGTAATGTCATTAGACTATGAGCTAATGCTGTGAGCACGTGGCTTCAGATCTCACCATGGCAACTGGTGGTATTTAAATTCAATTAATAAATCCCTGGAATTGAAATTAGTCTCAGTAATGTTGACCATGAAACTATCGTCAGATTATCTGATTCACCAACATTCTTTAGGGGAGGAAACTGCTGTCTGACATGTGGTTGACTGCCCTCTGATATGGCACCCAGCTCAAAGACAATTAGGGAGAGGCAACAAATGTTGACAAATACCCACATACATAGAATCATAGGGCAGAATTACACCGTCCTGCCCGCCACGGGAATCGTAGCGGGTGGGACACGGACCATGTAAAGATCCGTTGACCTCGGGTAGGGTTTTCTAGTCTTGGGGTGAGCGCAGCTGGAAAATCCCACCCATAGAATCCTTACAATGCAGACGAGGTCATCGGCCCATCAAGTCTGCACTGACTCAGAGTATCTTACCCAGACTCTCACCCCCACTCTATCCCCGTAACCTCACACATTTCCCAAGGCTAATTCACCTAACCTACACATCTTTGGACACTGAGGCACAATTTACCATGGCCAATCCATCTAACCTGTACGTCTTTGGACTGCGGGAGGAAACCGGAGCTCCCGGAGGAAACCCATGCAGACACGGGGAGAATGTGCCAACTCCACACAGACAGTCACCTAGGCCAGAATTGAACCCGGGTCCCTGGAGCTGTGAGGCAGCAGTGCTAACCACTGTGCCACCACGGCGCCCCTTGAAATAATAAATTCAAAACAAAATTACACAGAATTTACAGCTCAGAAACAAGCCATTTAATGCATTGGCCCAGACTAAGATATATGCTCCAAATGAGCCTACTCCAACTCTACTTCACTTAATGCTATTCATGCAGTTCTTTCTCCCCAATATATTTATCTAGCTTTTCCTTACAAGTCTCTGTGTTATTCACCTCAACTACTCCATGCGATGACGTGTTTCCTATTCACTGAGAATTCATTGCTGGGTTTATTCGGGGCTATCTTATTACTTATGGCCTCCAATTTTGTACTTCCCCCATTAAATGCGGACCCCATTAAACTCCTTAATTTTAAAGACCTTTATCAGGGTTTGGACTTATTTCTTCAGTTAAGGTTGATTTCAGGACTGATGAATTGCCATTGATATTAGTGACTCATTTACTCCTACACCATGTTTGTCATGGCTTATAGCTTGGCTGTTTGGTGCACTGACCTGCACAGAAGTCCAGCATGTCAACTGAGCCATCTATTTAGAATCTAAAGCAAAAAGCTAAAGGCCATTGGCATTAGTACCTCATGCTGAAATCAGTCACTTCTTATGTCAATAAATAACACTGTGTAAAGGTTTGTGCGTCCATTGTATGCTTTTCGGCTCGAGTTGTGATCATATGCATTACTCATCCCCTTCCCCTTCAGCTCCAAGTATTTGGAAATTGGTTGGATTAATTGTTTTTGGCACTTCATAAAATATCATTGGTTACAATGTGTTATTCTGGCTAACTGCCTCTCCAAATGCCTGATGCTGAATGGCACCACAGTTACTCATTGCTTTGAATCATATACGAAAGGTGGCCATTCAGTCAGAGGGCAGGCCCTCTGAGAGGAACTAACTGGCACTTTCAAAGTATCATAGAATGGATATGGCACAGGGCGAGGTCATCCAGCCCGTCATGCTAGCAATTCACCTAGTCCCATTCATTCCCTCACCCCCTCTGGAGGCACACAATAGATGAGAGGTGGCAAACCCACCATCTTCCTGCCGACTCCCAAACTGTCTCCCATAATATGACAGGTGGGAGGTATTATTTTTGCGGTCTAATATTGAGACTAGGAATAAACCAGGAGGTCGGTGTTAGTAAACTAACAGGAACATTTTATTACCATATCTTTATCCTAGCACAGTCAGCACAAGACTGGCTAGGCAAGCTCCACCCTGGCCACCTGACCCGTTCTCTTAAAGGGGCATGTGCCCAACATACATAACAGGAGGGTGCTGACAAAGCCCATCTGCCATTAATGGGGAGGCAATGACCTAGTGGTATTATCGCTACATTATTAATCCAGAAACTCAGCGAATGTGCTGGGAAACCAGGTTTGAATCCCGCCACAGCAGCTGGTAGAATTTGAGTTCAATAAAAAATATCTGGAATTAAGAATCTGCTGATGACCATGAAACCATTGTCGATTGTCGGAAAAACCCATCTGGTTCACTAATGTCCTTTAGGGAAGGAAATCTGCCGTCCTTGCCTGGTCTGGCCTACATGAGATTCCACAGCCACAGCAATGTGGTTAATTTTCAACTGCCCTCCAAAATTGCCTAGCAAGCCACTCAGTTCAAAAGCGACTAGGGATGGGCAATAAATGCTGGTCAGCTAGCAACGCCCATGTCCCATGAATGAATAAAAAATAAATAAATAACAGTTACCAAGTCATTTGGCTCAAATATTATTCTGCTCGTTCCATAATATGGTTGGTGTGGGCAGGTGGGCAGAAATGGGCTAGCTATTTTTTCAACACAAGTTGTAAAAAGGCAGGAAGGAAGAGGGATATCCTATGGTGGGTGGCCCTGTGCGCACTGGAGGCACCCTCTCCCACGACGTACTCCTTCTGTTTGCCGCTCCCTAACTTGCCTCCAAACAATTTTCCACCCCTACACTTCACCTCCCTCTCTATAAGCAAGGGATTTGATGGTTCTAGGTTCCATCAAAGTTGTGCATGGACCTGTTTGCAATCCCAGCAGTGCTCACTGAGCGGCAACACTTTAGCCTGAGACTTCCTCTTCCTGAGGGATGGAGGTCTCACTCTCAGCCTTTTTAACCCACTGGCAGTATGTAATGGCGTGGAGATGCCGGCGTTGGACTGGGGTAAACACAGTAAGAGTTTTAACAACACCAGGTTAAAGTCCAACAGGTTTATTTGGTAGCAAATGCCATTAGCTTTCGGGTTGTCCACTCCATCTGACGAAGGAGCAGCGCTCCGAAAGCTAATGGCATTTGCTACCAAATAAACCTGTTGGACTTTAACCTGGTGTTGTTAAAACTCTTAGTGTGTAATGGCTGCAGGGTGGCATCAAACCATGGCTGCCAGCTGACTCTTGCAATGAGGGTGGCAGGGGTGGCATGAGCAATGCCCCCCCCCATGCAAAATCTAGTCCTTGTTCTCTTCAGATAATTATCCAATTCTCTTCTGAAAGCCATGGCTGAATCTGCTGTTACCACACTCCAAAGCAGCACATTCCAGGTCCTAATAAATCATGGCTTGGAAAGGATTTTCTTCATTTCACCATTGCTTCTTTTACCAATCATTTTATTGGTGTCGTCTGGTTCTAGATCCTTATGCAGCTCGATCCAAACCTCTCCTGATTTTGAACACATCTACAAAATCTCACCTTCATCTTCTCTTCTCCAATGAAATCAGCCTAGCTTCTCCAGTCTATCCACAGAATTGAAGTTCATTATCCCTGGAACCACTCTCTTCACCCACTCTAATGTCTTCACATCCTTCCTGAACTGTAGCACCCAGACCTGGGCAAAATGCACCATTTGAGGCCTGATCATTGTTTTAAGCAGCTTTATCATAATGTTGTTGATTTTGTACTCTGTGTCCCTATTGATTCATAGAATCCCTACAGTACAGACAGAGGCCATTCGGCCTATCGAGCATGTACTGACACAATCCCACCTAGGTCCTATTCCCATAATCCCATGCATTTATCCTGCTAATCCCCCTCACAGTAGGCTCAATTTAGCATGGCCAATCAACCTAACCTGCACATCTTTGGACTGTGGGAGGAAACCGGAGCATCTGGAGGAAACACACGCAGACACGGGGAGTGATGCGCTATCAATAAGGCGTAAGACTACCGGTGTGCCAATACAAGTGTAGGCTTTTATTCACAACAGAATCAGGAGCAGATCCCAACAACTTTATACTAGGTGCCGAGGGGAGGAACCAAACTGGAAGGGGGTGTGTCCAGGTATGACAAGCACACACAACGGTAGTCCATATAGGACAAAGGCACAACTGAGGTCCACCACATTCACCCGTTCCTTTAAAAAAACGACACGGGGGTGAAGCGGAAACAATATTACAAGTCCAGACGAACCGGTGGCTTGATCCGCCATCGCGATCGTCGTAGTGCAGGTCACAGAGTCGTCCGAGCAGGGAGCGATGTCGGCCCAGGCTCCGTACAGTGAGCGTCGAGAGAAGGCACCAGATGGTGTGAAGCGGACCCATCCGTCGTCCCGTCCAGTCGTCGGGTACTGTGTGGCGACGGCTCCGGCGACTCAAGCGAGCTGTACATAGGGGCGAGAGGAGTGAGCAGTGGCCCTGGTGGCGTATGGGGAACAGTGGGAACCGGAGCTAGGGGGTGGGGGGGCCGCAACAGGCTCTGGGCGGACTACATTGGGGACAGGGACTGAGGGAGGAAGAGGCGCAGCAACCTCCGAGTGGACAACACCAGGGACCGTGGGGCGGAAGGATGTGGTGACCTCAGGGGCACCCGCGGGTGCCAAGTCACGGACAGAAACCATGTCCTCCCGCCCATCAGGGTACGCTACGTAAGCGTATTGAGGATTAGCGTGGAGCAATTGGACCTCCTCGACCAAGGGATCTGCCTTATGGGTCCGGACATGCTTCCAAAGCAGGACGGGCCCCGGGGACATCAGCCAATCCGGGAGCGAAGTACCCGAGGAGGACTTCCTGGGAAACGAAAACATCCGCTCGTGAGGGGTCATATTGGTCGCTGTACACAAGAGTGACCTAATGGAATGTAATGCGTCCGGAAGGACGTCTTGCCAACGGCTGACTGGAAGGCCCCTAGACTGTAACGCTAATAGAACGGCATTCCAGACGGTTGCGTTCTCCTGCTCTACTTGACCATTGCCCCTGGGGTTATAGCTAGTGGTGCGGCTGGAGGCAACGCCTTTGGCGAGCAGGTACTGCCTCAGCTCGTCACTCATGAAAGAGGACCCACGATCGCTATGATCATAGGCTGGGAAGCCGAACAGGGTGAAGCGCTTGTTCAGGGTCCGAATCACTGTAGCCGTGGTCATGTCCGAGCAGGGGAAGGCAAAAGGGAAACGTGAGTATTCATCAATGATATTCAGGAAATAAACATTGCGGTTAGAGGAGGGGAGGGGGCCTTTAAAATCAATGCTAATGTGCTCAAACGCGCGAGTGGCCTTTACAAGGTGCGCCCTACCTGGCCGGTAGAACTGCGGTTTGCACTCAGCGCAGACCCTGCATTGCCTGGTAATCGTCCGGACTTCCTCGAGGGAGAAGGGCAGGTTACGGGACTTGACAAAATGGAAAAGTCTGGTGACACCCGGATGACAGAGGTCGTTATGGAGGGACTGTAGCTGGTCTAGTTGGGCGCTGGCACATGATCCACGGGACAGGGCATCTGGGGGCTCATTGAGCTTCCCAGGCTGGTACATGATGTCATATCTGTAGGTGGAGAGCTCAATCCTCCACCGCAAGATCTTGTCATTCTTAATCTTGCCCTTTTGCCTGGTGTTAAACAGGAAGGCAACTGACCGCTGGTCCGTAATTAAGGTGAATCGTTGGCCCGCAAGATAATGGCGCCAGTCGACCGAGGAGTGTCGAATCTCAGGGCCTTGTAAGGTCCAGGAAAAGAAGGCCACCGGACGGCCCCTCTGGTTAAGGGTGGCGGCTGGGGCAAAGTCAGATGCATCACTTTCCACTTGGAATGGGATGGATTCGTCCACAGCATGCATCGCGGCCTTCGCGATGTCCGCTTTGATGTCGTCGAAGGCCCGACGGGCCTCCTCCGCCTGGGGAAAAGAGGTCGATTTTAGGAGCGGACGGGCTTTATCCGCGTAACGGGGAACCCACTGGGCATAATAGGAGAAGAAGCCCAGGCATCTCCTCAGTGCTTTGAGGGTAGTAGGAAGGGGAAGCTGCATAAGGGGACGCATACGGGCTGGGTCAGGGGCAAGGACACCATTTTCTATCACGTACCCAAGGATGGCAAGGCGGCGTGTCCGGAAAACACACTTCGCCTCATTATATGTGAGGTTCAGGAGAGTGGCCGTACGAAGGAATTTTTGTAGGTTGGCATCATGATCCTGCAGGTCATGGCCGCAGATGGTGACGTTATCCAGATATGGGAAAGTGGCCCGTAGCCCGTGCTGGTCTACCATTTGATCCATGGCCCGCTGGAAGACTGAGACCCCATTGGTGACACCAAAGGGGACTCGGAGGAACTGGTAGAGGCGGCCATCCGCCTCAAAGGCAGTATATGGGCGATCCTCCGAGCGGACAGGGAGCTGGTGGTAAGCCAATTTCAAATCGATCGTCGAGAAAACCCTATAGTGCGCGATGCGGTTGACTATGTCCGCGATACGGGGAAGAGGATACGCATCTAGTTGGGTATACTTGTTTATGGTCTGGCTGTAGTCAATCACCATGCGGTGTTTCTCCCCCGATTTAACTACGACCACTTGCGCCCTCCAGGGGCTGGTGTTGGCCTGGATAATCCCTTCCCGGAGCAACCGTTGTACCTCGGACCGAATGAAGGCCCGGTCATCCGCACTATAGCGCCTACTCTTGGTGGCTATAGGACTACAATCCGGGGTGAGGTTATCAAATAAGGGGGGAGGTGGTGATCTTGAGGGTCGAGAGACTGCAGGTGGTGCGCGAGGGGCGCTGCAGTGACAGCACCTTGCAGACGGAGAGCGGGGGATAAGGGCCATCATACTGCAGGGTGACGCTTCTATGATGGCTGAGGAAATCTAACCCCAGCAGTACAGCTGCGCAGAGTCGCGGCAGCACGAGGAGCCGAAAACGCTAGTAGACTGTGACCTGTACCGTCAGCGTCACCAAGCAGCACCCGAGGACCTCCACCGAGTGGGAATTCGAGGCCATGGAGATGGTCTGGCTCCAGGGTCACACGGGAAGGGCATGTTGACGCACTGTGCGAGGGTGTATAAAACTTTCTGTGCTCCCACAGTCGAACAGGCAGTTTTCTGCATGGTCATTTACCTTGATCTCCATTATTGACTTGGAGAGTTGATGAGGCTGCGACTGGTCCAGGCAAATCGATGCCACCGTCGAATCAAAGAAGAATCCATCTTCGTCGCCGTCTGATGACGTCATGGATAAAGCTTCCTGCTCAGCGCGTCGTGATGCCAGTCTCAAAGATGGCGATTCCCGCGCTTCCGGTGACCGCATCAAAGATGGCGATCCCCGCGCTTCCGGTGACCGCATCAAAGATGGCGATTCCCGCACTTCCGGTGACCGCATTAAAGATGGCGATTCGCGCGCAGCCGCCGCCTGCATTAAAGATGGCTGCACCCGCGGAACACACGTGGCGCCACGAGGCTTTGGAAGCGGCTTTGCCCGGCAGACTTTAGCAAAGTGGCCTAGCTTACCGCATCCGGAGCAAATCGCGTCCTTCGCCGGGCAGCGACGCCGAGGGTGCTTGGGTAGGCCGCAAAAGTAACATTTGGGCCCCGCCGGAACAGCCGTCGCGGTGGAGCCGTCGGTAGAACGGGATGCAAGGTAAGACCCGAGATTGTGAGAGGCCGCTTCTAACGTTTCAGCCATCGTGGCTGTTCTTCGGAGATCTAGGTCATCTTGTTCCAGCAGGCGCTGCCGGATGTATGTAGACTCAATGCCCACAACGTAGGCGTCGCGGATCAGGTCCTCCGTGTTCTGAGCAGCTGTAACAGCCTTACAGTCACAAGCTCGAGCTCGGACCCGCAGGGCACGCAGAAATTGGGCGCATGATTCTCCTGGCTGCTGCTTGCGGGTAGTTAGGAGATGTCTGGCGATAAACCACGTTAGGGCTCTTTCGGAACTGCCCTTTTTAGGAGTTCGATAGCGTCCGCGTATGTAGCAGCGTCCCGGAAGATTCCATAGACAGCTTCGCTTACCCGGGCGCGGAGCACGTGGAGTTTAGCGTCGTTGGTGTCGATGGCCGTAGCGGCGTCGACAAATGCTTCGAAGCAGTTCAGCCAATGATCGAATTTATCAGAGGCTCCAATCTCTTGAGGGTCTAATGCTAACTTGTCGGGTTTTAGAAACTGCTCCATGCTGGTCAACTGTTGTGAATAAAATTGATGCGCTATCAATAAGGCGAAAGACTACCGGTGTGCCGATACAAGTGTAGGCTTTTATTCACAACAGAATCAGGAGCAGATCCCAACAAGTAACCGACCTGGACTGAACAAGGAGGAGGAGACAGCCACCTTTATACTAGGTGCCGAGGGGAGGAACCAAACTGGAAGGGGATGTGTCCAGGTATGACAAGCACACACAACGGTAATCCATATAGGACAAAGGCACAACTGAGGTCCACCACAGGGAGAATGTTCAAACTCCACACAGACAGTGACCCGAGGCCGGAATTGAACCTGGGACCCTGATGCTGTGAGGCAGCAGTGCTAACCACTATGCCACTGTAATAAAGCCCAGGATCCAGTATGCTTTACTAACCACTCTCTCAACCTGCCCAGCCACCTTCAATGGTTTGTGCACAAATATATGCCTTTGCTTCAGCACCCCCTTTAGCACTGTGTCCTTTATTTTATATTGTCTGTCCATATTCTTCTTACCAAAGAGAATCACTTTGCACTGCTCTGTATTTAATTTCATCTGATCCTTGTCCACTCAATCTATCAACTTCTCGATGTCCTTTTGAGGTTTAATTATCCTCCTCGCCGTTCACAATACTTTCAAATTTTGTATCTTCTGCAGCTTTTGACATTGTGCCTTGTACATCCAAGTTTGTCATTGATACGTTATTAAGGAAAGCAGGGATTCTAACAATGACTCCTAGAGGACCTTTCTCCAGCCCGGAGAACAACCATTCACCATGCATCTGTTTCACGTCACTCAGACATGTTGCTGCTGGCTCTGTTATTCCACAAATCCTGAATCTTTGGACAAGCCTGTGATGTGACATGTTATCAAAAGATTTTTTTATCATGTCCACCACAGAATCACATTCTCCTCAACAACTCCCTGTTACTTTATCGAAGAAATCAAGTTAGTTTAACATGATTTGCCCTTAACAGACCTGCCCTTAATGGCTTTCCTTAATTCATCTGCATTTGGCCAAGTGACTATTAATTTTGTCTCATATTATCATTCTGAGAAGCATCTGGGCAAAGTACTCACTGTTTGATTTAACTTTGCTGTTTCTGCACAAGTTCCTCATCAGTAAATTTAAGAGATTAAAAAATAGGCAACTTTACTTAACTTGTTACTGAAACCTGGAGGAATAAAGTAATTTTTGAGCATGACTTCATGGGTTAATGTTTTCAAGCTCACCTCCCACTACTTCTTACATCAAATTAAAATTTAGGAGATGGGAATTTCAGCCCCAAAGCTCCATCTCAGCAAAATCGATAGCAATGTTAAAGGCAATGACCTTAAGGAACCTTGGTGAACACAGAGGGTGGTGGATGTCTGGAACGCACTGCCTGGGGAGGAGGTGGGAGCAGGTACGATAGCAGCATTTAAGGGGCAACTAGACGAATACATGAATAGTATGGGGATAGAAGGATACGGACTTTGTAGGTGCATACAGTTTTAGCTTAGGCAGTTGGTGGTGGAGGTAGTGATTGTTTATGGTTGTGGTGCCAACCAAGCAGGCTGCATTATCCTGGATGGTGCCAAGCTTCTTGAGTGTTGTTGGAGCTGCACCCATCCAGGTAAGTAGGGTGTCTTGTGCCTTGTAGATGATGGATAGGCTCTGGGGAGTCAGGAGGTGAGTTACTAGCCTCTGACCTGCTCTTGTAGCCATTGTGTTTATGTGGTGAGTCCAGTTGGGTTTCTGGTCAATGGTAACCCCAAGGATGTTGACAATGGGGGTTTCAGTGATGGTAACACAATTGAATGTCAAGGGGCGGTGGTTAGAGTGTCTCTTATTGGTGATGGTGGGGAACCTGCAGGTGGTGACGTTCCCTTGCATCTGCTGCCCTTGTCCTTCCGGGTGGTAATTGTTGGGGGTTTGGAAGGTGCTGTCAAAGGAACATGAGTGAGTTGCTGCCATGCATCTTGTAGATGGTGTACACTGTTGTCAACAAACACTTGCGGATAATGAGGGCTGTGTTTGGAATGGAATGCTAAAGTATTTACTCAGTAAATGAACTAAAAAATGTATTAGAACAGCATCATGCAACTGATGCTTAAAAAGTTAATTCTGTCACAGAATCACCTTGTGATTTGAGCAAAAGAAAATCATGTTTACTGTTTCTTTAATTGTAATATAAACATGATGTTTTGCCCTCAACAAATACTTTCACGTCAGTCTTAACTGTCAATTATTGATGGGATTTATGCAAACTTGTTCCTGATAATTTACCAAGTGGTAGATTGGTGGTAATCACCATAATGCTTACCGAGAGATAAAAGATCTATTATTATTGTGCATGAATTCAGTGACTCATGGTGCATGGGATTGAAATTGTTCATTACTGGAGATGATGACACATCCGCGATAAGATTAGTTTAATTCTTGAAGCTATTGTTTATGGTCCTTCTTCCACAATGATTTCCCCCCTTGAATACAGTTACCTCAACCTCACAGGACGGAATTTTCCATTCCGGAAACTAAGAGCGGTGACGGGCGGGAAATGAGTGTGATTTCCCCAGGACCATAGGGTGGGGTCTGGCTCCAGATCGCCTGCTTTGCAGCTCATTAATTATGCATGAGTGAGGAGCTTGTCGAATCTCATGGGGAGGCAGGCGGTGATTTGTCTACCGCGCAAACATGTTTGAGTTTAAACACTTAAGGAACAACTAATGAATGTGCAATTTAGTGTAAGAAGCTAAATGTAGATAGGATCTAGTGACTGTTCATTGGCAATCTGTCATCTAACCTCTGGTGATAGGATGTCAACAATGGTAACCGGATCCAATTGCTCTGTTAATTCTTCCAAAGGGAGACTGAGTTTCATGATTAAACCGCTTGGGATTGGGGGCTGTATTGAGATGGATAAAAAACTGGTTGGCAGAGAGGAAACAAAGAGTAGGAATTAATGGGTCCTTTTCAAATTGGCAGGCAGTAACTAGTGGATGCCACAGGGATTGGTGCTGGGACCCCAGCTACTCACAATATATATTAATGATTTGTATGAGGGAACAAAATGTAACATCTCGAAGTTTGCAGATGATACCAAGTTGGGTGGGAGGGTGAACTGTGACGAGGATGCAGGGATCCTTCAGCATGATCTGGACAGATTGGCTGAGTGGGCTAATCAATGGCAGATGCAGTATAATTTGGATAAGTGTGAGTTATTCACTTTGGAAGCAAAAACAAGAAGGCCGATTACTACCTAAATGATTGTAAATTGGGAGAGGGGAATGTGCAGTAGGATCTAGGTGTCCTTGTGCACCAGTCACTGAAGGTAAGCATGTAGGTGCAGCAGGTGGTAAAGAAGGCAAATGGTATGTTGGTGTTCATTGTGAGAGGTTTCCATTGCAGGAGCAGGGATGTGTTGTTGCAATTATACAGGTCTTGGTGAGGCCACACCTAGAGTATTGTGTGCAGTTTTGGTCTCCTTTTCTGAGGAAGGATGTTCTTGCTCTCGAGGGAGTGCAGCGAAGGTTTACCAGGCTGATTCCGGGGATGGAGGGACTGATGTATGAGGAGAGATTGACGAGGTTAAGATTGTTTTCGCTGGAGTTCAGATGAATGAGGGAGGGGGATCTCATAGAGACTTATAAAATTCTAACAGGACTAGACAGGATAGATGCAGGGAGGATATTCCCGATGGTGGGGGAATCCAGAACCCAGGGTCACAGGATTCAGGGTAGACCATTTAGGACGGAGGTGAGGAGACATTTCTTCACCCAAAAAGTGGTGAGCCTGTGGAATTCATTACCACAGGAAGCAATTGATACCAAAACATTGAATATATTCAAGAGGCGGCTAGATATAGCACTTGAAGTGAATGGGATCAAAGGTTATGGGGAGAAAGTAGGATTAGGCTATTGAGTTGGACAATTAGCCCTGATCGTAATGAATGGCAGAGCAGGCTCGAAGGGCCAAATGGCCTCCTCCTGCTCCTATCATCTATGTTTCTATGTTTCTATGATTACTTTTGGGGTGGCACAGTAGCATAGTGGTTAGCCCAGCTGCTTTACAGCACCAGGGACCCGGGTTTGATTCCTGGCTTGGGACACTGTCTGTGTGGACTTTGCACATTCTCCCTGTTTCTGCATGGGTTTCCTCCGGGTGCTCCAGTTTCCTCCCACAGTCCAAAGATGTGTGGGTCAGGTTGATTGGTCTTGCTAAATTGTCCTTGTCAGGGGGATTAGCAGAGTAAATATGCGGGGTTGCAGGGATAGGGCCTGCGTGGGGTTGTTGTCAGTGCAGGCTCAATGGGCCAAGTGGCCTCCTTCAGCACTGTAGGGATTCTATTCTATGACCATCAACTTCATGCAGTAGTTAATACAGAAGGTTTCCTTTGAGGCCACTTTTGGCATTTGCTGCAAAATGGGTGCTCGGTGTTTGGTCTGTTGCCACGACTTTTCTTTTGCTGTGAGGCCTGAGCCAGTTTGAAGTCATGGACACTGTAAACTGTGCATGTGAAACTGATACTCTGAAGGTAATTGGATGGTTCCTGCTGAAGCCTGAGTTGATGAAGGTGAGGGGGGCATGGGGAGGGGGGCAGGTGTTCAGGCTGGGCAGTAGGCCTGAATATTATTTAGAAGCCAAGAGGTTTCAGGCCATTTTGAGTTTCCCATGACAACCACTTTTCGGACCAGTTTCCTGGCCACTCAATGGCAACATGTGGAGTATGTGCCATTCACACTTCATTGAATCATAGAGTCATAGAATTGCTACAGTGCAGAAAGAGGCCATTTGGCCCATTGAGTCTGCACTGACTATCTGAAAGATCCTTCCACCCAGCCCCTCCCTCAGCCCTATCACCATAACCCCACACATTTAGCATGGCCAATCACCTAACCTGCACACCTTTTGACACTGAGGGACAATTTAGCATGGACAATCTATTTAATTTGCACATCTTTGAGCTTCTAGCATTAAATTACATTTAAGGTCATCATAGGACCCTGTGTATTAAAAGTATCCTCTTGCCTGAAACCAATGAATGCTCCAAATACGCAACTAAAGGCAGTAACTGGAAGGGGCTTAAAGTAGCTAGAATGAGTTGAAATCCCACCTTGATTGTATAATCGAGTTTCTCCACCCTCCCCCCCACCCCCCGCCACCACCCCAACTCCGCTTTATCTTATATCCCTTGAATTTCCAATGGTAGCTACATCTCCTAATACAACAATCTTTTGAGGCAATGGGGCAGATTTTCAAATTGTCAACAGAACATGAAACTGGTATTGCGCATTGTCTATCTGTCATGGGAACTGCTCGATTGCATTGCCATTGAGTTGAATGGGAATCTCGGGTTTAAAGTTAATGAGTTATACAGTTAACAATCTGCTGGTATTCTGATAAAACGATGTAACATTTCAAACAATAATGCTGCACAAATGGGAAAAAGAAATCCCCTTGCAAGTTCTTCCTTCGATCTGCCTTGGATCTGAGATGTTCAGCCAGACAGGGTTTTCAGTGATGCAAAATGTTCTTGGCTGACTTGGGAAATGCTTAAAAGAGGAAATACTCTCGCCCCCTTGAGAGTCATTTTCCTTCAATATACTATCCCCTACAGGAGCATTAGTGGTGAAGGGGAAAAGCCTTCAGATTTCCTGGGCCTAATTTGCTTTGTGTTAACCCATGCTTTAAAAAGTATCTGGATGAGCACTTGGCATGTTATAACATTCAAGGCTAAGGGCCAAGTGCTGGTAAATGGGATTAGGTGGGAGGTCAGGTGTTTCTCGCATGTCAGTACAGACTCGATGGCCGAAGGGCCTCTTCTACACTGAATGATTCTATGATTCTATGGTGCACAGCAGATAAACAAGCTAACTTGATACATTTTACAGACTGGAAGAACAGGGATGCTTTTGGGCAATTACATTGATAACCATTATTGCTCAGAACCCTTAAGAGTATTGGCACGCAGAGGGATCTGGGTGTACAGGTACACAGGTCACTGAAAGTGGCAATGCAGGTGGAGAAGGTAGTCAAGAAGGCATACGGCATGCTTGCCTTCATCGGCCAGGGCATTGAGTTTAAAAATTGGCAAGTCATGTTGCAGCTTTATAGAACCTTAGTTAGGCCGCACTTGGGATATAGTGTTCAATTCTGGTCGCCACACTACCAGAAGGATGTGGAGGCTTTGGGGAGGGTATAGAAAAGATTTACCAGGATGTTGCCTGGTATGGAGGGCATTAGCTATGAGGAGAGATTGGAGAAGTTTGGTTTGTTCTCACTGGAATGACGGAGGTTGAGGAGCGACCTGATAGAAGTCTACAAGATTATGGACAGAGTGGATAGTCAGAAGCTTTTTCCCAGGGTGGAAGAGTCAATTACTAGGGGGCACAGGTTTAAGGTGCGAGGGGCAACGTTTAAAGGAAATGTACGAGGCAGATGTTTTACAGATAGAGTAGTGGGTGCCTGGAACTCGTTGCCGGGAGAGGTAGTGGAAGCGGATACAGTAGTGACTTTTAAGGGGCATCTTAACAAATACATGAATAGGATGGGAATAGAGGGATATGGTCCCCGGAAGGGTAGGGGGTTTTAGTTCAGTCGGGCAGCATGGTCGGTGCAGGCCTGGAGGGCAGAAGGGCCTGTTCCTGTGCTGTAATTTTCTTTGTTGTTTGTTCTCTGAAGATTTTAAAGTGTCAGACGCAAACTTTTCCCTGACCTTGAATGTTGACAGTTGACCTGGTGATGGCAGTTCAAGTAAGGCATTGGATGATGCATCTGACAGTGTAGTTTGGGGTTGTTTTGTTAGTTAGTCAGCTAGTTAGATTGATAGTGAGAGAGAGAGAGAGAGAGATAAGTAGAGAAACACAAATATAACAGAGGCAACATTTTGTCAGAGAGGAAGTCAGACATAAGACCAAGCCTATTTTGGCACGGTGACACAGTGGTGAGCACTGCTGCTTCACAGCTCCAGGGACCTGGGTTTGATTCCCGGCTTGGGTCACTGTCTGTGTGGAGTTTGCACATTCTCCCCGTGTCTGCGCGGGTTTCCTCCGAGTGAACCATAGAATCATAGAAACCCTACAGTACAGAAGGAGGCCATTTGGCCCATCGAGCCTGCACTGACCACAGTCCCACCCAGGCCCTATCCCCATATCCCTATATATTTACCCGTTAATCCCTCTAACCTATGCATCTCATGACACTAAGGAACAATTTTAGCACGGCCAATCAACCTAACCCGCACATCTTTGGACTGTGGGAGGAAACCAGAGCACCCGGAGGAAACCCACGCAGACACGAGGAGAATGTGCAAACTCCACACAGACAGTGACCCAAGCCGGGAATCGAATCCAGGTCCCTGGAGCTGTGAAGCAGCAGTGCTAACCACTGTGCTACCGTGCCGCCCTGGTTTCCTCCCACAGTCCAGATACGTGCAAGTTAGGTGAATTGGCCATGCTAAATTCTCCCTCAGTGTACCCGAACAGATGCCGGAGTGTGGCAATTAAGACATTTTCACAGCAACTTCATTGCAGTGTGAATGTAAGCCTACTTGCTATTAATAAATAAACTTTACTTTACTTTTACTTATTTCAAGACTTTGCTTCATATGAACAATCAGTTTGTGTTGTGAACTGCACAACAGTGGAGGGAATGATGGGATGAAAGACAGGAGAGAGATTCAGATAGATTGTCAAGTGAAAATACTGCAGTTGGAATAGTGGTTTATGTAAGGAAGGAATTCTTACATCGGACCTTCGTGATCTCAAGATGACCCAAAGTGCCTTGCAGCCAATGAAGTATGGTCACCACGGTAACGTAGAAAATACGACAGCCAATTTATGCACATCAAACTCCCACACATAACAATGTGACAATGACCAGATCATCAGGATTTTTAGTATTGCTAGTTGAAGTAATAGACTCAATGCAGAGCACAGAGAAAGGCAGATTTATAGCAGTACATCAGTTACTGCGCAGTGTCCCAAAAAACAATGCAGTTTCCAGCTACAGTGTTTGTGAGTAACCTACTCACTGAAACTTGAGGTGATGACTCTGACATCTTAACAGTCACACAGCCTTCCAAAAATAAGGCACTTCATTTGGTGAGGTGTATAGTCTGATCAGGTGCTATACAAATGCAAATATTAAAGTTTGTTTATTAGTGTCGCAAAGAGGCTTGCATTAACAATTCAATGAAGTTACTATGAAAATCCCCGAGTCACCACACTCCTGTGCCTGTTTGGGTACACCGAGGGAAAATTTAGTGTGGCCAATGCACCTGACCAGCATATCTTTCAGACTGCGGGAGGAAACCAGAGCACCTGGCGGAAACCCACGCAGACACGAGGAGAACGTGCAGACTCTGCACAAACAGTGACCCGAAGCCGGGAATCGAACCCAGGTCCCTGGCGCTGTGGGGCAGCAATGTTAACCACTGTACCATCGCCCCGTCCAATATTATTTTGTTATTTGGTGCAGCGTTATTCCTGTCATTAATTTAAGCTAATTGAGCATTGCGCCAAAATGGGAAGGAAGCCAAAATAGCAAAACATCACTACAGGTATTCTCTACTTCTCCAAATTAAAAATCATGATTGTTTATGCGCTGCATTCCAAGCATGGCTTGACTGGAAGGAGTTAAAGCAGTATTACCATTGCAGAGTATGCAAACTACTTCATCAAATGCTGTACCTTCATCAGATGCATGACCTTGTTTCTGTCACTTAACATCCAACACTTCAATTGAAAATAATTTGTGAAAACGAGCAAACATTAGCAAATTGTTCATTAAATGGATTAACCGATCTGAATTTAATCAGGGGTTTGTCACATTTTTATAAAGCCCCAGAGATGCTAATTGCCGCACATTTTCTTAATGAGTTTTCCAACGATGAGCATTTTGTTTCATATTTTGTCTGTAAATAAATGAGCATAAAATGAATAGCAAAACCTTCAGATCTCAATGGAACAACTGGAGGACAAAAGGTAATTCAATCCACTAGATGGCAGTATATCTCACTCCATTTTGTTTGAAACAGGCACTGTATTCTTGTTGGATAGCACATTGGTTAATGTATTATTTCTGAGTTGTTTAATGATGGCCATAATTTTCATTTGAATGGTTCATGTTAGATTACGTGGCAAGAAAGAACTTGCACAGGCATAGCACCTCTCATGCCCTTCGGTTGTCCCAAAGCACTCGGCAAGCTTTGCATGCACCCAATTTCCACACAGTAATCTACCACACAAACAGAAAAATAGTTCAGCGAACAGTATGTTCATTTTTCACCAAGATTAAGTGCTGGCCGAGAATAAGACCATAATGTCCCCCCGTGTGGATCTTAGTTTCATATCTCATTTGAAAGGTGCCACCTCTGACCGTGAACTTCTGTGACCAAGTTTATAGAGGTCATAGAATCGCTACAGTGCAGAAGGAGGCCATTCAACCCATCAAGTCTACACCGACCACAATCCCACCCAGGTCCTATTCCCATAACCCCACATATTTACCCTGTTCATCCCTTGACATTAGGGTCAATTTAGCGTGGCCAATCAACCTAATCCGCACATCTTTGGTCTGTGGGAGGAAACCGGAGCACGCGGTGGGAACCCACGCAGACACGGGGGGAACGTGCAGATTCTGCACATACAGTGACCCGAGGCTGGAATTGAACCCGGGTCCCTGGTGCTGTGAGCAGCAGTGCTAACCACTGTGCCATCGTGCTGCCCCATCCTCCTGACTCAGAGATACAGGCTTTTATTCGTGGGACATGGCATCGCTGGCTGGCCAGCATTTATTGCCCATCCTTAGTTGCCCAAGAGCAGTTGAGAGTCAACCGCATTGCTGTGGTTATCGAATCACATGTGGGCCAGACCAGGTAAGGCTGACAGATTTCCTTCCCTAAAGGACATTTGTGAACCAGATGGGTTTTTCTGACAATCGACAGTGGTTTCATGGTCATAAGTAGATTCTTAATTCCAGATTTTTAAAAATTGAATTCAAATTCCACCATCTGCCATGGCGGGATTCAAACCCTGGTCCCCAGAACATTAGCTGAGTTTCAGGATTAATAGTCCAGTGATAATACCACTAGGCCATCGCCTCCCCAACGTGCTGCAAACAAGCCAAGATGACATTTACTAAGCCAGGTTGTCATTTCGTTTTAATTGGTCGATTGTAGGGATTGTTTGTTAGCCCGCTAACAAAAATAATATAATCAGAAATATGCACAATAGTTTCCCCAGTTGTTAGAACATAGAACATAGAACAGTACAGCACAGAACAGGCCCTTCGGCCCACGATGTTGTGCCGAGCTTTATCTGAAACAGGTATCTGTTGCTTGGGGAAATCCTATCTCTATAATAGCTCAAGCTGCATTTGCTTGCACTAGACATTTTTTCAGAGGGACTGTTGTTGACTGTTATTGCTCTATTCAGGTTGTCCAACTTGTTTACAAAATATAAGGTTACTGCCCTCCATCTTAACACTAAGTCCTGTGCCTGTTGAGCAGTGTTGGTCCCAGGTCCTGCACTACACTGATTTTAATCCCACCCCTGGAGTTCGAATTCTTCCATGGTCTCACCCCTCACTAGCATACAAGGCTCCAGACCAAGTGCTGGAGAACGGGATCAGAATAAATAGGGGCTGCACGGTGGCACTGTGGTTAGCACTGCTGCCTCACAGTACCAGGGATCTGGGTTCAATTCCCAGCTTGGGTGACTGTCTGTGTGGAGTTTGCACATTCTCCCTGCGTCTGGATGGGCTTTCTCTGGGTGCTCCGGTTTCCTCCTGCAGTCGGAAAGATGTGCTGGTTAGGTGCATTGGCCACGCTAAATTCTCCCTCAGTGTACCCGAAAAGGCCCCGGAGTGTGGTGACTCGTGGATTTTTACAGTAACTTCATTGCAGCGTTAATGTAAGCCTACTTGTTACACGAATAAATAAACATTACGTGTGATGGCCAGTGCAGACACGATGGACCAAAGGGCCTCTCTCTGTGCTGTAAAGCTCCATGACTCTCTAAAAGCTTCCCCAGCCCATCAACCTTCTGAGGTTTCTGCATCCCTGCAACTCTGGCCTGCTTCCCTTTCTCCCACCATTGCCAGCTGTGCCTCCAGTCAGTTTATCCCTAAGCTCCATAGTCCTCTCCTCTTGTCTTTTACCTTTCAATTGCTTTTTCAGAACTACCTTTTTGGTAAAGGTTTTCATCACCAGCTGAAATATCCCCTTATTTGGTTCAGTGTCGAGTTTAGAAACATAGAATCCCAACAGTGCAGAAGGAGGCCATTTGGCCCATCGAGTCTGCACCAACATCAATCCCACCCTGGCCCTATACCCGTAACCCCACATATTAACCCTGCTAATCCCTCTAACCTACACATCCCAGGACACTAAGAGGCAATTTAGCATGGCCAACGCACCTAACCCACACATCTTTGGATTGTGGGAGGAAACCGGAGCACCCGGAGGAAACACTCGCAGACACGAGGAGAACATGCAAACTTTGCACAGACAGTGACCCAAACGGGGAATTGAACCCAGGTCCCTGGAGCTGTGAGGCAGCAGTGCGAACCATTGTGCCACCGTGTTGCCCCTGTCACACAAGCCGGGAATTGAACCCGGTGTTGATATCCTGTCATGTTGTTTGGGATATTTTACTATGTTCAAGAGCACTATATAACTATGCATTATTGTGGCTGTTGCATACTTTAAACCTACCTGATTGCATAGCATAACTATTCCAATGACAGATCTTGGACTTCTGCCTTAGCCTTGGGGTTCTCTTTCAAAAGCGATATCTGCTGGAAAAGGGAGACATTACCATCCAGATAGCAGCCCAGTCAAATTCAGTGAGAAATCCCTTTGATCATACTCTCTTGAATAAGCATGGCTGGACATAATGATTTAATGGAGTTAAGGAGAGAAATACAAGGAAAGCTAATCAAAGCTAGACAGAGTGTGTCCACCACTATGCTCAGTGTTAGTGCCACGAGGCCTAAGCTACTTTTGTGGACTGGTTTCTATGTTGGCGGCATGGTGGCACAGCAGTGGCACTGCTGCCTTGCAGTGCCAGGGACTCGGGTTCGATTCCAGTCTTGGAGTGAAGTTTGGAGTTTACACATTCTCCCCGTGTCTGCGTGGGTTTCCTCTGGGTGTTCTGGTTTCTTCCCACAGTCCAAAGATGTGCAACTTAGGTTGATTGGCCATGTTAAGTAGCCTCTTAGTGTCCCAAGATGTGAAGGTTAGGGGTAAATATTTGGGGTTATGGGGAGAGGGCCTGGGTAAGATGTTCTTTCAGAGGGTCAGTGCAGATTCAACGAGTCAACTGGCCTCCTCCTGTGTTGTAGGGGTTCTATGATATTTGACCAGTCTGTAGGACATACTCAATACAGATAGAGGACACATTCCAATCAGAAAGCATAGATGCAGTTTGGCAAAGTCGGGGCACAGGGACTCCAAGTATTTTTTTTATTCTTTCGCTGGATGTGACCATCACAGGCTGGGTCAGCATTTATTGCCCGTCACTAATTGCCCTTGAGAAGGTGGTGGTGAGCTGCCTTCTTGAACCACCGCCATCAATGTGGTGTAGGGACACCCTGTTAGGGAGGGAGTTCCAGGATTGTGACCCAGTGACAGTGAAGGGACAGCGATATATTTCCACGTCAGGATGGTGAGTAACTTGGAGGGAAACGATTCGGGATGAGTGAGTCCATAAAATTCCTCCCATAGTCTTTTTTCCAGGGAAGGGGGATTGAAAAATAGAGGGCATAGGTTTAAGGTGAGGGGGGAAAGATTTAAAAGGGACCGGAGGGGCAACTTCTTCATGCAGAGGGTGGTGCGTAAATGGAATGAGCTGCCAGAGAAGGTGGTTGAGGCAGGTACAAAGCAACATTTAAAAAGCATTTGGATGAGTACATGGATGGGAAAGGATTAGAGGGATATGGGACAAACGCGGGAAATTGGAACTAGTTAAGAGGGAATCATGGTCGGCATGGACTAGTAGGACCAAAGAGCCTGTTTCCATGCTTTGACTCGACATGCAAGACTGTGGATGGTCACCTATGCTGAGGGGCATAGATAGGATGAATGCACATAGGCTGGAGGTTGATAGGGTTTTGTCATGAAGGAATTGGAGGGATATGGGGATTCAGCAGGGACGTGGAGTTGAGATTAGCCATAGTCTAATAGAATGACAGAGCAACTGAGGAGCTGTGTGGCTTATTCCTGCTCTGATTTCTTTTTCTCTTATGTGAAATGGAACGGTGATTTGGTTTTGAACATCCATTACCCAATTGTGTCATCTTGATGCCGCACCTATTTCAAAGCATGAGTCAGAGCAATCTGCCAACAAGCCAGACACAGGCATGGCAACGTAAATTCGCCATAGTCCCAGACGACCATAGGCTGTGACTGGTGGTGATTTAAACTGAGGATCGCCACACCTCAGGCAGGTGGCAAAGTTAAAGTTTATTTATTAGTGTCACAAATAGGCTTACATTAACACTGCAATGAAGTTACTGTGAACAGTTGCCTGTACACTGAGGGAAAATTCAGCATGGCCAATGCACCTAACCAGCACGTCTTTTGGACTGTGGGAGGAAACCAGAGCACCCGGAGGAAACCCTGGCAGACACGAGGAGAATATGCAGACTCCACACTGACAGGGACTCGAGCTGGGAATTGAACCTGGGTCCCTGGCACTGTGAGGCAGCAATGCTAACCACTGTGCCACCGTGCCGCAAGGTTGAGTTGACAGGACCTTCATGAATAACCTCAGGTATGAGTGAAAGATTGGAATCAGAAAATGATCACATCTTTAGATGGGTCAGTTTTTGTCCATTGTGTGCAGGAGGGTTTCCTGACACAGTATGTAGATAGGCCAACAAGAGGTGAGGCCACATTGGATGTGGTACTGGGTAATGAACCAGACCAGGTGTTAGATTTGGAGGTAGGTGAACACTTCGGTGATAGTGACCACAATTCGGTTACGTTTACTTTAGCGATGGAAAGGGATAGGTATATACTGCAGGGCAAGAGTTATAGCTGGGGGAAAGGAAATTATGATGCGATTAGGCGAGATTTAGGATGCATAGGTTGGGGAAGGAAACTGAAGGGGATGGGCACAATTGAAATGTGGAGCTTGTTCAAGGAACAACTACTGCGTGTCCTTGATAAGTATGTATCTGTCAGGCAGGGAGGAAGTGGTCGAGCAAGGGAACCGTGGTTTACTAAAGAAGTTGAATCTCTTGTGAAGAGGAAGAAGGAGACTTATGTAAAGATGCGACGTGAAGGCTCAGTTAGGACGCTTGAGAGTTACAAGTTAGCCAGGAAGGACCTAAAGAGAGAGCTAAGAAGAGCTAGGAGGGGACATGAGAAGTCTTTGGCAGGTAGGATCAAGGAAAACACTAAAACTTTCGAAAGGTATGTCAGGAATAAAAGAATTAACAGGGTAAGATTAGGGCCAGTCAAGGACGGTAGTGGGATGTTGTGCGTGGAGTCTGAAGAGATAGGAGAGGCGCTAAATGAATATTTTTCATCAGTATTCACACAGGAAAAAAACAATGTTGTCGAGGAGAATACTGAGATATAGGCTATTAGACTAGACGGGATTGAGGTTCATAAGGAGGAGGTGTTAGCAATTCTGGAAAGTGTGAAAATAGATAAGTCCCCTGGGCCGAATAGGATTTATCCTAGGATTCTCTGGGAGGCTAGGGAGGAGATTGCAGAGCCTTTGGCTTTGATCTTTATGTCATCATTGTCTACAGGAATAGTGCCAGAAGACTGGAGGATAGCAAATGTTGTCCCCTTGTTCAAGAAGGGGAATAGAGACAACCCTGGTAATTATAGACCAGTGAGCCTTACTTCTGTTGTGGGCAAAGTTTTGGAAAGGATTATAAGAGATAGGATTTAAAATCATCTAGAAAGGAATAATTTGATTAGGGATAGTCAACACGGTTTTGTGAAGGGTAGGTCGTGCCTCACAAACCTTATTGAGTTCTTTGAGAAGGTGACCAAAGAGGTGGATAAGGGTAAAGCAGTTGATGTGGTGTATATGGATTCCAGTAAAGCGTTTGATAAGGTTCCCCATGGTAAGCTATTGCAGAAGATACGGAGGCATGGGATTGAGGATGATTTAGCGGTTTGGATCAGAAATTGGCTAGCTGTAAGAAGACAGAGGGTGGTGGTTGATGAGAAATGTTCATCCTGGAGTTCAGTTACTAGTGGTGTACCACAAGGATCTGTTTTGGGGCCACTGCTGTTTGTCATTTTTATAAATGACCTGGATGAGGGCGTAGAAGGATGGGTTAGTAAATTTGCGGATGACACTAAAGTCGATGGAGTTGTGGACACTGCGGAAGGTTGTTGCAGGTTACAGAGGGACATAGATAAGCTGCAGAGCTGGGCTGAGAGGTAGCAAAATGGAGTTTAATGCGGAAAAGTGTGAGGTGATTCACTTTGGAAGAAGTAACAGGATTACAGAGTACTGGGCTAATGGTAAGATACTTGGTAGTGTGGATGAGCAGAGAGATCTCGGTGTCCATGTGCATAGATCCCTGAAAGTTGGCACCCAGGTTGATAGGGTTGTTAAGAAGGCATACGGTGTGTTAGCTTTTATTGGTAGAGGGATTGAGTTTCGGAGCCATGAGGTCATGTTGCAGCTGTACAAAACTCTGGTGCAACCGCACTTGGAGTATTGCGTACAGTTCTGGTCGCCACATTATAGGAAGGATGTGGAAGCATTGGAAAGGGTGCAGAGGAGATTTACCAGGATGTTGCCTGGTGTGGTGGAAAGGTCTAATGAGGAAAGGCTGAGGAACTTGAGGCTGTTTTCGTTAGAGAGAAGAAGGTTAAGAGGTGACTTAATAGAGGCATATAAGATGATCAGAGGATTAGATAGGGTGGACTGTGAGAGCCTTTTTCCTCGGATGGTGATGGCTAGCACGAGGGGACATAGCTTTAAATTGAGGGGTGATAGATATAGGACAGATGTCAGAGGTAGGTTCTTTACTCAGAGAGTAGTAAGGGCGTGGAATGCCCTGCCTGCAGCAGTAGTGGACCCGTCAACATTAAGGGCATTCAAATGGTTATTGGATAAACATATGGATGATATTGGAATAGTGTAGGTTAGATGGGCTTTAGATTGGTTTCACAGGTCCGCGCAACACCAAGGGCCGAAGAGCCTGTACTGCGCTGTAATGTTCTATGTTCTACATCGGTAGGATCTCATGATGCTGCAGATTCTTGTGTCTCAGTCTCCGTATACTCATAAGCATCTTGCCTCCAACCATGCAGCAGTCTGTGATCCCCTCATAGACATGAAGTGTGAGTGTCTTTACAAGAGGTGCACACTCATCCCGATAATATTCACATTTCAAGATATCAGAAGTGCTGAGGACTGTAATTTTCTTTTTAAAAAGCTGTTCATATAAGTAGAAGGGCAAACTAGCTGTGGGGAAGGGAGGAGGTGAGAGCAATAACGCAGTTCTTCCATTGTTAAATTTCTACTGCCCGCACAGAGTTAAATCTCAGCCAAACACCTTTTGCTTATGTATAGTTATTTAACTCAGAAAAGCCAGGTGAAACAGAGATCAATAAGATGGCTGCACCCAGAGTCTTGTTACATTAGGCTATATTTTTTTGTACAAAAGATTAGAAGCTTATGTGGGGATGGATGAAGGAAATCTTTTGAGGTTAACAAAGCCCTTAAACTGAATTGTCAATTGATAAGAGATCAGAACACAATGTGAAGGGGACTGTCTGAGCTGTGCCTGTGGGACCCGTGTGTGTAGTCACAGCTGATGTTTTCTTTCCCATGGATTTTGGTTGAAGTATATATGTGATGTTGTGCAGCCGTTATTAACTACGTTTAACTGAGAGGCCGGTAACCAAGCCAGTTGTCAAAAGTCGTGTTTGGAATAAAGACGTTTTCCTTCATTGGCGATCTACACATCGTTGCGCATTTTCACCATCACATCAGAAGGGAGGAAGGCACTGAAGATTGCCTTGGGACTGGATCACTTCACCTTGCTAACTCTGCTCTCATTTGTACGGCATTGTGTCCGATCGGAGCAGGCTCAATTACCCACCTCTGCTGCAGCAACCCTTCTTTCACTGGTAACATAAGCCTCCTCACCTCCATCAGGACAAAATAATCCATCATAAAGATCATTGTGATCGCACGCAGCATTCCCAGGCTGAAATCGGAGCTTTCACATTGTTTACCTATTTTAGAAAACCTAAAAAAAAGGGGCCGAAAACAAAAAATGAAAAAGGAGGTTTTCCTCTTTTAATGCTCACACTATGAACACCATCATTGGTCACCGTGATTTCTGCACCAGACCTTGTTTCTTTACCTTTATCGTTTTCGCTGCAGAAACAATTCTTCAGACCCGGTTATTGGGAAATTGTACAATTAGTTAATAGAATCCCTACAGTACAGAAGGAGACCATTTGGCCCATCGAGCCTGCACCAACAACAATCCACCTAACCTGCACATCTTTGGACTGTAGGACGAAACTGGAGCGCCTGGCGAAAACACACGCAGACATGGGGAGAATGTGCAAACTCCACACAGACAGTGACCCAAGCCAAGAATCGAACCCGGGTCCCTGGCGCTGTGAGGCAGCAGTGCTAACCACTGTGCCACCGTGTTGCCCACTGAGTTCCTCTCAAGTTGAAGGTACTTTATCTATGTAACACTTTTCATGATTTCAGAACATCTGAAAGTACTTTAAGAAGGAAGACTTGTATAATATGGCACCTTTCATGATTACCAGACATCCCAAAGTGCTTTATGGCCAATTAAGTACTTTTGAAATGTAGTCACGGTTGTAAAGTTGGAAAAGTGAAGCCAATTTGCTCACAACACACTCCCACAGACAGCAATATCATAACGAGCAGTTAACCAGCTTCTTGTGGCAAAAAAAGAAAATGCTATAAAATCTTTTGATTTGATTTGATTCGATTTGATTTATTACTGTCGCATGTGTCAGCATGCAGTGAAAAGTATTGTTTCTTGTGTGCAAAGCATACCATTCATAGAGAAGGAAAGGAGTGGGTGTAGAATGTAGTGTTACAGTCATAGCTGGGCGGCATGATGGCACAGTGGTTAGCACTGCAGCCATCATGGGTTCGGATTCCCGGCTTGGGTCACTGTCTGTATGGAGTTTGCACGCTCTCCCCGTGTCTGCGTGGGTTTCCTCCAGGTGCTCTGGTTTCCTCCCACAGTCTGAAAGATGTACATTGACCTGAACAGGCGACGGAGTATGGCGACTCGGGGAATTTCACAGTAACTTCATTGCAGCATTAATGTAAGCCTTACTTATAACTAATAAATAAACTTTAACCTTCGGGTGTAGAGAAAGATCAACTTAATATATGGTAGATCCATTCAAAAGTCTGGTGACAGTGGGGAAGAAGCTGTTCTTGGGTCAGTTGGTACATGACCTCAGACTTTTGTATCTTTTTCTCAATGGAAGAAGGTGGAAGAGAGAATGTCCGTGATGCGTGGGGTCCTTGATTATGCTGCTTTTCCGAGGCAGCGAGAAGTGTAGACAGAGTCAATGGATGGGAAGCCAGTTTGCGTGATGGGCTGGCCTTAGTTCATGACCCTTTGTAGTTTCTTGTGGTCTTGGACAGAGTAGGAGCCATACCAAACTGTGATACATCCAGAAAGGATGCTTTCTATGGTGCAATGTAAAAGTTCTGTAAAAAGCTTGAAGATTTTCCAGCATTTTCTGCAACATTTTGCTTTTACCTGTTGTTGCGATATTGTTTGAGAGACACTGGGGGATAATTCCCCTGTTCTTCTTTGAAACAGTGCCATGGGAGCTTCTGCATCCACCCATGCAGGCAAGTGGGGCTTGGGTTTAAAGTCTCATCTGAAAGAGAGCATCGTCAACGATGCAGCCCTTCCTGAGTACTACACTGGAGCCTCAGTCTTAATTTTTTTGTTCACACCCTGGTGTGGGATTTGAACTTTACAGCCCTGAAGTTTTTTTTGGAAATACAATGTAATGCCGTAATGAAGGGCATTGCAGCACTCAATTTGCACATAGCAAGCTCCCACTAAGTATTCATATCACCAACAGGAACTTCATAGCTTAAGTATACTTTTGCCTGTTTCACAATTGGTATGAGAGATGGTAAAATGGTGGTAATGGGACTGGAGTACAGAGGCCCAGGCTAAAGTTCTGGTGCCATGGCTTCAAATCCCACCAGGGCAGCTGGTAGAATTTAAATTCAATTAATTAAAGCTGATATTGAAAGCTAGTCTCTTAACAGTGGCAGAATCTTCCGATCTTGCCTGCAGCGGGTTTGGGAATGGGTGGGAGCGGGGAATCCAGCAGCAGGCAAAAAGGTTGGAAAGCTGCCGGCAAAAACACAATTTGGAACTCTCCTGATGGCGCGTGAGTTATCCTTGTTAAGCCTAGTGACTTGCATTCATTAACATCTCGTGAATGCCCATTCAAACAGATGCTCGCCGGAATCATGTCACACTTCCCAGTCTTGCATCACGCCAGCAGGGGTTGTTAGTATGGCACATGTGGGATGAGCTGTACCAACACTCAGAAGGTGGGGAGGATGGTCTGGGAGGGGACACTGTAGCCCTTAGTCTTCATGACAATGGGGAACTTAAATTCCAAGTCTTTTGTCAGGGGCTTGCAGTCAGGAGTCAGGCCTCCTTGGTAAGAAAGCTAATGAAAACCAATGCCTTTGTTAGCACTGTTAAAGGGACACTCAGAACTCAGGGGCTTCACATCAGAAGTCACTCAATCTCAAGAGTAACACATAGGAATGTAGACATTGCGAATTAAGGCAATAGTGAAGGAGGCACAGTTGCACCATATATGGCATTCCATCATGAAAGCCAGATGTGTGTTGACCAGAATTGGCATTCATAATGGGGCCAAAGAGCATACACTCAATGTCCATGAGCAACTGATTGGTCATTAATATGACCACTTAGAGATTGGAGCCCAGAGCTCATCTAATTTTCACCTTATCATCCCCACAGGGCTTCACAAGTCACATTTCTAGGATGCCTCCCTGGTCACCTCAATGCGTGTGCTAGAGTCTCAGGGACAAGGTTGCATCAGCCACCAAGCAAGTATGGCAGGAAAAGCTGTGGACCCTTACACTTCCCATAGGTTTCTCATTCAGAGCTTCACTCTCTTGAATTTAAGTCATTCTTGTCTTCAATGTTTCATTTCAGGCAAGAGGCAAAAGGACAAATGGATCCAGGCCGCCTTTGCCAGAGTCCGAATGCAATAGAGGAGGTGAAGGAGGGAGAGGTGACACTGAACACAGTTCGGGCAGGAGGTCCCACCTGATGAATATGGTCAAGGGGGGGCCAGAACATGAGCAGAAGGAGGAGAGACCCAAAGAGCGAAGGTGACACACCAGACCTAGGGTTTATCATAGAAGAGTCTCCTATTTATAAAAGAGTGAGAGTCAATGCTGGATATGTCCGTGCTTGTCTCGAGATCTGGTACGTCACAGAAGCCACAATTTCCGTGAAGACCTGACATCACATGGGGTTGGTAGCTTACCCGCACGTGGCTTTGAAGGTGATGGCAGCATTCAATTTCCTTGCCTCTGGATCAAATGAACAAAAAGGTGACCTGTGCAGCCTCCCTCAGTCTGCAACACATCGATGTATAAAGGAGGTCACATGCCCTGTCACATGAGCACACATATTTTTGACTCGAAAAGTTAAAATTTAATTGTGGTTGAGAAAAACGGCAAAAAATAAGCAAGTGCTTCCTTCACTGCCAATTGAACATGCTCAAATATCCCTAACCATTCAGTTTTGTAACAAACAACTTTGTTTGGGAACAAGATCAAAGTGAAACCATTGACTAATTCCAGTGGCAAAGAGACCACTGATCCAGCACAGATTCTAATGCAGGACATGTGCCTCTGGGAGAAAGTGAGGCTACAAGTAAGTGATATCTGTATCAACATGTCTTTTACACAAGTTCACTATTGATGAGGGAGGTTGTGCAATCCACCTGAATTCATGTACTCTGAGAGATCCGAACCACTGCACCCCCCAGCCTCAACAGTGCTCCTTATTCGATTCCATATTTTGGTTACTGTCTGAAGAAGGATTTCCTACTTTTGGTTATGAATTTGCTTCTCTCATTCATATATAGGAATATATGAGATTAACGAAAAAGTAAAGTTAAAAGTTTATTTATTAGTCACAAGTAAGGCTTACATTAACACTGCAATGAAGTTACTATGAAATTCCCCTAGTCACCACACACTTCAGTGCCTGTTCGGGTCAATGCACCAAACCAGCACGTCTTTCAGACACTGGGAGGAAACCGGAGGAAACCCACGCAGACACAAGGAGAATGTGGAGACTCCGTACAGACAGTGACTCAAGCTGGAAATCGAACCTGGGTCCCTGGCGCTGAGAGGCAGTAGTGCTAACCACTGTGCCACTGTGCCGCCCAAGAACAACCATGAAAAGACCAGCTGATCCATCAAGTCAGTCCTGATGTCTACTCCTACAATATAATTCAAAATAATATTCTAGATTTACATGTTTCATACCTTTAACAGTATTATAACCACTGTATCCCATCACTGGGATATTTCCCTGTACCCACTATAACCCATTATTGGGGTATCCTCCTGTACCTGTTCCAAACTTTGATATTAGTTTTGGCTGGGGTGCAAGGGAGTTAATACAAAAAAAATCAAGGTCAATGGGCTTTGGGTGACTGTTTGATTTGATTTGATTTGATTTATTATTGTCAACTTATTAGTATGCAGTGAAAAATATTGTTTCTTGCGTGCTATACAGACAAAGCATACCATTCATCGAGAAGGAAAGGAGAGGGTGCAGAATGTAGTGTTACAGCATAGCTAGGGTGTAGAGAAAGATCAACTTATTATGAGGTAGGTCCATTCAAAAGTCTGATGGCAGCAGGGAAGAAGCTGTTCTTGAATCGGTTGGTACTTATCCTCAGATTTTTGTGTCTTCTTCCCGATGGAAAGTGGACGACTGTCTGTGTGGAGTTTGCACATTCTCCCTGTGTCTGCGTGTGTTTCCTCCAGGGGCTCCAGTTACCTCCCACAGTCCAAAGATATGCAGGTTAGGTTGATTGGCAATGGTAAATTGCCCCTAAGTGTCCTAGGATGTGTGGGTTAGGGGAATTAGTGGGTAAATACCTGGGGTTACGGGGATAGGACCTGGGTGGGATGCTCTGTTGAAGTTTTGGTGCAGACTTGATGGCCCAAATGGCCTCCTTCGGAGCTGCAGGGATTCTATGATTCTCTGAAATAATGCGGTGTGCCCGATATAGTGATCAGGAGCTCTGTTTCATTATCTAGGTAAGAAGTCTCACAACACCAGGTTAAAGTCCAACAGGTTTATTTGGTAGCAAATACCATAAGCTTTCGGAGCACTGCTCCTTCGTCAGATGGAGTGGAACTTGGCTATCAGATACTGATTATCAGATATCAGATTACTGATAGCCAAGTTCCGCACACATGAGGACGGCCTAAACCGGGATGTTGGATTTATGTCACATTATCAGTAACCCCCACAGCTTGCCTCCTGGACTTGCAGAATCTCACTAGCTGTTCTGTCTGGAGACAATACACATCTCTTTAACCTGTGTTTAATGTTCCCTCCATCCACATTGTCTGTACCTTTAAGACCTGGCTGGCTGTAGGATTCGCATTCTAATCAGTATTCTGTAACTTGATTTTGTGTCTGTTTGCACTGTTTGAGAGCACATTTCCACTCCATCTAACGAAGGAGCAGTGCTCCGAAAGCTTATGGTATTTGCTACCAAATAAACCTGCTGGCCTTTAACCTGGTGTTGTGAGACTTCTTACTGTGTTCACCCCAGTCCAACGCTGGCCTCTCCACATCATCATTATCTAGGAACAGATCCTTGCTATTAAACTCCTGTGTACTTGGTAGTGTAGACACAGGCTGGGAGAAGAAGTTCTGAAAATGCGCTGCAAACTTAGCAACTTGGGGCAGCTCTGCATCTTGGAGCTCATTGGCCATCCAGAAATATTTAGGTTAAAGTGTCTCACAGACCTTGGTGGTTAGTTTTAGCAATGTAAGAATTTTACAGTGAAAACAGATGCACAGAATGTCATTAGTATTGTCTTACTGCACTTATATATACTTCTTCCGTGCATTTATAAGGTGTCAGATAAAATTACTCAATTGGTTGTAAGACAAATCCAGAGGCAAAAAGGGTGTTTTTATTTAAGCTTATCTATTAGTATCACAGGTAGGCTACATTAACACTGCAATGAAATTACTGTGAAAATCCCCGAGTCGCCACACTCTGGCACCTTCTCGGGTACACTCAGGAAGAATTTAGCATGGCCAATGCACCTAACCAGCATTTCTTTCGGACTGTCGGAGGAAACCAGAGCACCCGGAGGAAACCCACGCAAACACGGGGAAAACGTACGGATTCCACACAATCAGTGACCCAAGCCGGGAATCGAACCCAGGTCCCTGGCGGTATTCCTTTATTATTTTGCTGTTGTTTTGTTACATTTTTGAAGCATTTCTTCTGTCCATGTTAGTTAAAATTACCATTAAAAATTTTAATTCTACCCTGTTACCACTGAAGATGGCATCTGCAACAATGCAGCACTCCAACTGTACTGCACTGTGAGTGTGTGCTCAAGCCATCATGAGTGATGACAACTGCACCCAGGCTGTGGTCACTGTTGTAGTGTAGGAAACCCGACAGCCAAAACAGCAATGAGATAGTCATACAGAGCAGAAAAGGCCCTTTGAGTCTGCACTGACAACAACTACCACTAAAGGCACTTGAATCCCATTTTCCTGCACTTGTCCCATATCCTTAAATGTTATGATAGTTCAAGTGCTCATCAAAGTACTCTTTAAAAGTTGTGAGGTTTCTGGCCTCTACTTTCCTAGGCAGTGCATTCCAGATTCCCACCACCCTCTGAGATAATAACCAGATTATCTGCTTTTGATGGTGTTGGATGATAGATAAATATTGGCCAGCACACTGAGGAGAATTCTCTTTGAATTGCACCATGGAACATTCCACATCCATCTGGAAGGACCGCAGTTTAACATTTCATCTGGAAAAGTGTGGCCAGAATTTTCTGGCAGTTCACAACCTGCTGGAAGTGAGGACGGAGAGAATTTGGAGCTCAGCAAAATCTCCGTTCTCTGCAGTGGGACCAGAGAATCCCACCGGCGTGATTGGCCAGAAAATTCAGCCCTGCATCTCCAACAATGCAGCACTCCTTCAGGATGTGGAGATGCCGGCACAGTGTTGGGAGCGTCAGCCTAGTGTTTGTGTCCAAGTCTCTGGAGTGGGTCATGAATCTACAACATTCCGACTCAGAGATAACTGCAAGAGGATTGACGAGGAAGGCTGTTCCCCACGTTGGGATCGAGCCCTCAAGGCAACATTTGGCTGTATCCGCAGAAGAGTTGTCATTGGTCCTAGTTTGATAGCAAAAGCCATAGAATTGATAGCCCCAAGAAATGTTAAGTGTAAGTTTTCAACCTGCCATATTCATGATGTGGAGATGTCGGCGTTGGACTGGGGTAGGCACAGTAAGTAGTCTCACAACACCAGGTTAAAGTCCAACAGGTTTATTTGGTAGCATGAGCTTTCGGAGCGCTGCTCCTTCATCAGATAAGTGGAGGATTGGGTTCACAAACAGGGCATATATAGACACAGACTCAATTTACAAGATAATGGTTGAAATGCGAGCCTTAACAGGTAATCAAGTCTTTACAGGTGCAAACAGTGCAAGTGGAGAGAGGGTTTCGTACAGGTTCAGAGGTGTGAATTGTCTCCAGCCAGGACAATTAGTGAGATCTTGCAAGCCCAGGCAAGACATATGGGTTACAGATAGTGTGACATGAACCCAAGATCCCGGTTGCGGCTGTCCTCATGTGTGCGGAACTTGGCTATCAGTTTCTGCTTGGCGATTCTGCATTGTCGTGTGTCTTGAAGGCCGCCTTGGAAAACGCTTACCCGAAGATCAGAGGCTGAATGCCTTTGACTGCTGAAGTGTTCCCCTGATGTGGAGATGCCGGCGTTGGACTGGGCTTTTGCTACCAAATAAACCTGTTGGACTTTAACCTGGTGTTGTTAAACTTCTTGAAGTGTTCCCCGACAGGAAGGGAACAGTCCTGTCTGGTGATTGTTGAGCAGTGTCTATTCATCTGTTGTCGTAGCGTCTGCATGGTCTCACCAATGTACCATGCTTTGGGACATCCTTTCCTGCAGCGTATCAGGTAGACAACGTTGACCGAGTTGCAAGAGTATGTACCGTGTACTTGTCTCTCACGTGAGATGATGGCATCCATGTCGATGATCCGGCACGTCTTGCAGAGGTTGCTGTGGCAGGGTTGTGTGGTGTCGTGGTCACTGTTCTCCTGAAGGCTGGGTAGTTTGCTGCAGAAAATGGTCTGTTTGAGGTTGTGCGGTTGTTTGAAGACAAGTAGTAGGGGTGTAGTGATGACCTTGACGAGATGTTTGTCTTCATCGATGACATGTTGAAGGCTCCAGAGAAGATGTTGTAGCTTCTTTGCTCTGGAGAAGTACTGGACGACGAAGGGTACTCTGTCCGCCGGTGTCCCATGTTTGTCTTCTGAGGAGGTCGGTGCGGTTTTTCGCTGTGCCGCGTTGGAACTGTCAATCGATGAGTTGAGCGTCATATCCTGTTCTTATGAGGGCATCTTTCAGCGTCTGTAGGTGTCTGTTGCGATCCTCCTCATCTGAGCAGATCCTGTGTATACGGAGGGCTTGTCCGCAGGGGACAGCTTCTTTAACGTGTTTAGGGTGGAAGCTGGAGAAGTGGAGCATCGTGAGGTTATCCGTGGGCTTGCGGTACAGTGAAGTACTGAGGTGACCATCCTTGATGGAGATGCGTGTGTCCAAGAATGCAACCTATTCTGGAGAGTAGTCCATGGTGAGTCTGATGGTGACCATATTCAGCATTAGTAGAGAAATGGTTTGGAGGAAGTTGATGGGATTGGAGGTGTTTAAGTCTCCAGGTCCTGATAATCTTCATCCCAAAGTATTTAATGAAGCGTTCCTGGAAATATCCATTGGTGTTTATTTTCCAAAGTTCTTTTGACTCTGGAATAGTTCCTACAGACTGGAGAGTAGCTTATGTAAGCCCACTATTCAAAAAGGAAGGTAGAGAGAAAACAGGGAACTGTAGACCAGTGAGCCTAGCGCCGGTACTGGGGAAGTTGCCAGAGTCTATTATCAAGGATTTCATAACTCGGCATTTGGAAGGCAGTGGTATAATCAGACAAAGTCAGCATGGATTTACAAAAGGGAAATCATGCTTGATGAATCTATTGGAATTCTTTGTAACTTGTGGAGTTGACCGAGGAGAACCAGTAGATGTGCTTTATTTAGACTTTCAAAAAGCTTTCGACAAGGTTCCGCATAACAGACTACTATGTAAAGTTAAAGTGCATGGGATTGCAGATAATGTCTTGAGATGGATAGAAAGCTGGTTAGCAGATGGGAAGCAAAGAGTTGGCATAAGTCGGTCCTTTTCTGATTGGCAGTCAGTGACTAGTGGGATCTGTGCTAGGACCCCAACTATTCACCTTATATATTAATGATTTTGAAGAGGGAACTGCATGTATTATCTCCAAGTTTACAGATGGGTGGGAGGGTGAGCTGTGAGGAAGGTACAGAGATGCTTCAGCATGATTTGGACAGGCTGAGTGTGTGGGCATCTGCATGGCAGATGCAGTATAATGTGGATAAATGTGAGGTTATTCACTTTTGTAGCAATAACAGGAAGACAGATTATTACTTGAATAGGTGTAAATTGAGAGAAGTGGATACTCAACGAGAACTTAGAGTCCTCGTGCATCAGTCGCTGAAAGTAAACGCACAGGTACAGCAGGCAGTAAAGGCAAATGGTATGTTGGCCTCCATAGCGAGAGGATTTGAGTATAGGGATATGGATGTTTTGCTGCCATTGTATAGGGCATTGGTGAGGCCACACCTGGAGTATTGGGTGCACTTTTGGTGTCCTTATCTGAGGAAGGATGTCCTTGCTGTAGAGGGAGTACAGCAAAGGTTTACCAGGCTGATTCCTGGGACGGCAGGCCTGTCATATGAGGAGAGACTAAGTCAGTTAGGATTATATTCACTGGAGTTTAGAAGAGTGAGAGGGGATCTCATAGAAACTAATCAAATTCTAATAGGGTTAGACAGGGTAGATCAAGAAAGAATGTTCCCAATGGCGTGGGAGTCCAGAACTAGGAGTCATAGTTTGAGGATACCTTTTAGAACTGAGGTGAGGAGAAATTTTGTTACCCAGAGAGTGATGAATGTAAGGAATTCATACCACAGAATGTAGTTGAGGCCAAAACATTGTTTGATTTCAAGAAGAAATTAGATACAGCTCTTGGGGCTAAAGGGATCAAAGGGTATGGGGGGAAGGGGGATCAGAATATTGAATTCGATGACCAGCCATGATCAAATGAATGGCAGAGTAGGTTCGAAGGGCCGAAAGGCTTAGTCCTGCTTCTAGTTTCTATGTTTCACTGAGTAGTCTGAGCAAATACTGAACCATCTTCAGTCATCAAGAGGAACAGAGGAAAGAGAGGCCCTGGCTAAGATTCAGGCAGAAATACCCACCCTGGGATTATCCGATCCCCCAAATTTCCACACAAAGTCATTCTTTTTGACCAAAAAGATAAACTAAATCAAATTTACTGAGGGACAAATTAAAAAGGGCCACTCCCAAAAAGAAGGGAACCAACAGAAACAAAAAACAAAGTAGAAAGGAAACTTAAAACATCAAACCAAAATGTGATTAAAAGGGTCGATAATATACCCCAGTCCCTGAGGTGCCCAATGAGTACAGAAGGCCTCAATGGTGCCCTCGGACACTGCATGCTCCCTCTCCAGGGACACCCGGCCGCGAATGTAGCTGCGGTAGAGGGGCAGACAGTCGGGCCAGACGACCCCCTTGGTTGTCCGCTTCCTTGTCCTTTTTATGATAAGTTTGACCAGGCCCAGGAGAAGGTTTATGACGAGGTCCTCCACTTTCCCTGCCCCTCTCTGCATCGGGTACCTGTAGATCAGAAGCGTGGGACTGAAGTGCAAACAAAACATCAATAAAAGGTTTTTGAGGTAACTAAAAAGGGAATGCAGTCTATAACATTGAACATAGACATGGTCCATGGACTCCGCAAGATCGCAAAAAGGGCAGGTCACTTGGGAGCCTGTGAACATGTGCAACCTTCGACTGTATGGCACTGCTGCATGCGCCACCCTCCACCCCAGGCCCCCGATGCAATGGGGGAGGATCCCTCCGTAGAGAGATATCCAATGGGGACCTCCGCCGCCGGTCGGCAACAAGGCCCGCCAGGATGTATCCGGGCGACAGGTGAGGACACAGTAGTGGAAGGTGTGCAGCAGCAGCTCATACAGGAAACCCCTCTGTGCAGTGTCCGCACAAAGTCAACATGCCTATTTCTTGCCCATCAAATTTCCCCCCCCCACCTTCAATATTCCCGCTGCCGGCGGATCCAGAAAATCCCGGCCCTGGTTACGCCTATTTGCAAAGGCTACTGATTTGATTTGATTTGATTTGCTTTATGATTGTCACATGTATTAACATACAGTGAAAAGTATTGTTTCTTGCACGCTATGCAGACAAAGCATACCATTCGTAGAGAAGGAAAGGAGAGAGTGCAGAATGTAGTGTTACAGTCATAGCTAGGGTGCAGAGAAAGATCAACTTAATGCAAGGTAAGCCCATTCAAAAGTCTGACAGCAGCAGGGAAGAAGTGTTCTTGAGTCGGTTGGTACGTGACCTTAGACTTTTGTATCTTCTTCCCGACGAAAGAAAGTGGAAGAGAGAATGTCCGGGGTGTGTGGGGTCCTTAATTATGCTGGCTGCTTTGCCGAGGCAGCAGGAAATGTAGACAGAGTCAATGGATGGGAGGCTGGTTTGCGTGATGGATTGGGCTACATTCACGACCTTTTATAGTTCCTTGCGGTCTTGGGCAGAGCAGAAGCCATACCAAGCTGTGATACAACCAGAAAGAATGCCTTATATGGTGCATCTGTAAAAGTTGGTGAGAATCGTAGCTGGCATGCCAAATTTCCTTTGTCTTCTGAGAAAGTAGAGGCATTGGTGGGCTTCCTGAAGTCGATGACAATCTCCTTCGTTTTGTTGACATTGAGGGAGAGATTATTATTGCTGCACCAGTTCACCAGATTCTCTATCTCTTTCCTGGTAAAAAACATTATTGGTAAAAACCTGGGGACAAAATCAGGTTATAAATAGATCATCAGATACACACATTTCAAATATAGGATTGTGAGTGTACCACTTTGGAACAGAGACACATCAGGCAGTATGTTGGCCCTGAGATTATACAGCAGACGACCAGCACACAAACAAGTACTTTTGTCTTTTTAGCAACAGCGCAAGTCAGTTTAAAATGCAAATAAGTATCCAGATATTAGTGTCGAACAGTGCAATTTCAAACCCTTTCTGGTTTGGAGAAAGGAAATTTGAAAAGCTTGGGTGGGTATTGTGCTCTGATTTTATAAGAAGCTAACTTGAGAGTGGAGCGTGAGTGTACAGACTGACACAGATCACTGACTGAGCTGGTGAGTTTAACTCTCAGCCGGACTTGATGCCCAAAGAGAAATCACAATCAAACAACAACAAAAAACATAGAAAAGAGGCAACATTAGAAGAATCCATTAAAGCCAGGGCACGCAAAGCTGTTAAAAAAAACAGGATGGACACAGTCAAACTGGGACATCTGGTAAACGTATGTTGTAGGTTCTGCAGGGAAAGAACGATGGCTCAGACTCTGTCTGAGTTCCTGTCACTCACACTCTTGGGGGAGCTGCAGCTCATGCCACTCTCCTCCTGCATTGGACAGCCTGAAACAAAGCTCAACTGCAGCAGGTGAGCAGAGTGTGAATTACGATGGACGCCTCTGCAGGGAGCCAAACCAATTGGAGCCACATCGCCACCAACATCCTGCCCCCAACATTTCCCCAGTGACTTAAATAATGCCTCCCATCCTCCACTTTGATGGATAGAGCAGATTTAAAGTAGTATGTGTGTCGTGTGTGTGTCGTGTGTATGTGTGTGCAAGTGGTTTATGTGTCGTGTGTGTGCAAGTGGTTTGCGTGTGCCTGTGCACATGTCGTGTGTGTGTGCATGTGCATTGTGTGTGTGTCGTGTGTGTATGTGGATTGTGTGTTGTGTGTGTGTTGTGTGTGTATGTGTGTGCAAGTGGTTTATGTGTCGTGTGTGTGCAAGTGGTTTGCGTGTGCCTGTGCAAGTGTCGTGTGTGTGTGTGTGTGTGTGCGTGCATGTGGATTGTGCGTTGTGTGTGTGCCGTGTGTGCATGTGGATTGTGTGTTGTGTGTGTGTATGTGTGTGTATGTGGATTGTGTGTTGTGTGTGTATGTGTGTGTATGTGGATTGTGCGTTGTGTGTGTGTTGTGTGTGTGTGTGTATATGTGTGTGCGCGCACAAGATTCCTTCTTCTCCTTTTGAAGTTTCTTGAATGCTTTGCAAGAATGGAAAATGAACCTCAAACCATTTTAGTAGGAAGTAAAAGATGAAGCGCTCAATCAAATGGATGTTTACTCCTGCATTGGACTCTCAGGTGACCGCATTCAAAGAATAAAAGTCTCAGTTCACTTTTGAACTTCAATGCATTATTTTGGATCTCAAAGCACATCCCTTCTTTCATATAACATCTGAAAAGTTGACTTTTTTTTGCAAGTTTTGACTGATCAACTTTACAAAGTACAACTGTCACAGTTTCTTAACCCATGGTATCCTTTATGTTTAGTCCTGCAGATTGTCTCAACTTTAATTCTCTAACGCAGTCCATCCATTAGAAATCATGGCTTGAAAAATAATGCTGCTAGTACATTACTGAGTAAAAATGCATAATAGTCTTGTTTTTCTCATCTTGGTAAAATGGGGGTTGTGCCAAATCTTACGATGGAAGATCCTCTCCTAATCTGAATAGACAAGATTTTCCTCGATAATTTCGCCTGCAGCAACAATTACCTACAGAGCACAAAATTCAGGGAAGTGGAAGCTATTAAGTGCTGCAGCTCAGGGTAAAAGGCATGATGTGGCAGGGATGCGTGAGTAGCTCTCATTCTTTTGATGGAGCAAACTTGGAGGTATAGCTGCAAGAGGTGCACTAAAAGAAGGCTGTCTCCATTCGGGCGGCATGTTGGCACCGTGGTTAGCATGGCTGCCTCACCCAGCGCCAGGAACCCGGGTTCAATTCCGGCCTCGGGTCACTCTCTGTGTGGAGTTTGCACATTCTCCCCATGTCTGTGTGGGTTTCCTCCGGGTGCTCCGGTTTCCTCCCACAGTCCAAAGATGTGTGGGTTAGGTTGATTGGCCATGCTAAATTAACCCTCGTGTGAGGGGGATTAGCAGGGTAAACAAGTGGGGTTAAGGGGATAGGGCCTGGATGGGATTGTTGTCGGTGCAGACTCAATGGGCTGAATGGCCTTCCTTCTGCGCTGCAGGGATTCTATGGGAACACAAAAGAATGAAACCGGATGGGCCGCCTGGCATTGACTAGACACCGGAAATGACAATGGCAAACCCAGCCCTATCGACCCTTCAAAGTGCTCCTTACTAACATCTACGTGCTTGTGCCAAAATTGGGAAATCTATCTCATAGACTAGTCAAGCAGCAGCCTGACATAGTCATACCCATGGAATTATAACTTACAGAAAATGTCCCAGACATCACCTGGGTATGTCCTGTGTCACCGGCAAGACAGACCATCCTTGCGTGGATGGCACAATGGTTCGCAGTCAGGAGGGAGTTGCCCTGGGAATCCTCAACACCGACTCTGGACCCCATGAAGTTTCATGGCACCAGATCAAACATGGGCAAGGAAACCTCCTGCTGATTACCGTGTACCGACCCTCCTCAGCTGATGAAGCAGCACACCTCCATGTTGAACACCACTTGGAAGGAGCACTGAAGGGTCTATCAGCAAGAGTGGCTCGGTAATATCACCTCAGAGCTCACCTTATTTAGGTTGAATCTTAAATGACATAACGGCTAGACTGGGACTGCAGCAGGCGGTGAGGGGACCAACAAAAGGAATAACGTACTGGACCTCTTCCTCATCAAGCTGCCTGCTGCACATGCATCTGTCCATGATAGTATTGGTAGGAGAGACCACCGCACAGACCTTGTGGAGACGAAGTGTGTGTCGTGTCCCCATCCTCTATGATGGGTCATGGGTCAAAATCGTGAAACTCCTTCCCTAATAGCACTGTGGGGGTACATATACGTGATGTGGAGATGCCGGCGTTGGACTGGGGTAAACACAGTAAGAAGTTTAACAACACCAGGTTAAAGTCCAACAGGTTTATTTGGTAGCAAAAGCCACACAAGCTTTCGAGGCTCTGAGCCCCTTCTTCAGGTGAGTGGGAATTCTGTTCACAAACAGAACTTATAAAGACACAGACTCAATTTACATGAATAATGGTTGGAATGCGAATACTTACAACTAATCCAGTCTTTAAGAAACAAAACAATGGGAGTGGAGAGAGCATCAAGACAGGCTAAAAAGATGTGTATTGTCTCCAGACAAGACAGCCAGTGAAACTCTGCAGGTCCACGCAACTGTAGGAGTTACAAATAGTGTGACATAAACCCAATATCCCGGTTGAGGCCGTCCTTGTGTGTGCGGAACTTGGCTATCAGTTTCTGCTCAGCGACTCTGCGCTGTCGTGTGTCGCGAAGGCCGCCTTGGAGAACGCTTACCCGAATATCAGAGGCCGAATGCCCGTGACCGCTGAAGTGCTCCCCAACAGGAAGAGAACAGTCTTGCCTGGTGATTGTCGAGCGGTGTTCATTCATCCGTTGTCGCAGCGTCTGCATAGTTTCCCCAATGTACCATGCCTCGGGACATCCTTTCTTGCAGCGTATCAGGTAGACAACGTTGGCCGAGTTATACCCCAGGGACTGCAAGAATGGTTCAAGAAGGCAGCTCACCACCACTTTCTCAAGGGTAACTAGGGATGGGCAACAAGTGCTGGTCTAGCCAGTGATGCCCACATCCCATAAATGAATCAAACAAAAGCTCCTTCAATAAACCTCTTGTTATTTTGAATCTGCCACATCTTTTTCTTTTTGTGTAAAACCCACAAGCCCTGATATAGTCAGGACATTGCAAGTTGCATGGATCACAAATGAAACAAGCCTAAGCAGGACCTTCAGTCGGGCGGAGTCAGTATAATGTTGCATGAAATTTGATCCAGAACATTCTCAAAAACGTCTCTTCTTGACTTGTTTTCATGCCATCCCTGTCAATGATGTCAGGTGCTGCCATGGACGAGCATTTGGGTTTCCATTCAATGGCTAATCTCGACATAATCAAAACAGAAAATGTTGGAAATACTCAGCAGCCCAGGCAGCATCAGTGGAGAGAGAAACAGAGGAAGAGAACCTGTTCCGGTGAAAGGTCGGGAATTTGGACCAATCCGTCCTCCACACTTTTCGGATGAGATCTGAAGCCCCGGCCCCAGCGGTGGGTTCAGCAGGATGCAATGGAGGCCGATTAAATCAGACAAGAATTGCTCAGCAATGCTGCCTCTCCAACACCATCGGAAACAGATAGTGCTTATTCATCCAATTGCTGAGGCCTTGCTGTGTATAAATTGGCTATCCTGTCCGCATATATAGCGGGGGAGGAGCGACCTGACCTGAATTTGGCAAAGTGTCAGGTTCAGTCGGAAAACTGCCAGGTAACTCTCCAGTTCCACTGATCAGTTTCCCATTCAGATTTTGAGCCTCTTTAGAGAAAGCAAGTAAGTGGGTGCGGTTTACACCGTCACTTTGGTGGGACGGTCACCAGACCGCACTGCACAATGATCACCGGCATTGCCTCCCCCGCACCCACCCCCATCAGCACAATGATCACCCGCATTCTCCCCCCACTGCACAATGATCACCCACATTCCCCCCTCACTTGGCACAATGGTCACCCACATTCCCCCCCCCCACCGCACAATAATCACCGACATTCCCCCCTCACTTGGCACAATAATCACCCACATTCCCCCCTCACTTGGCACAATAATCACCCACATTCCCCCCTCACTTGGCACAATAATCACCCACATTCCCCCCTCACTTGGCACAATGATCACCCACATTCCCCCCCCCCACCGCACAATAATCACCCACATTCCCCCCTCACTTGGCACAATAATCACCCACATTCCCCCCTCACTTGGCACAATAATCACCCACATTCCCCCCCACCGCACAATAATCACCCGTATTCCCCCCCCACTGCACAATGATCACCTGCATTACCCCCTCACGCGGCACAATGATCACCCACATTCCCCCCTCACGCGGCACAATGATCACCCACATTCCCCCCTCACTCGGCACAATGATCACCCGCATTACCCCTCAACCACAAAATAATCACCCACATTCCCCCCATCCCCCCTCGCACAATGACTGCACTCACCTCCTTCCAACAAACATAAATGAACCCCTCACATGGGACTCCCACTAGTGTCCGCCCTTGGCATTGCCCCCTGGCACAGGTTGGCACTGCTGGATTGGTAGTGTGCAGTGCCACTCTGGCAATGCCAGCCTGTGCCAGGTGGGAAATGCCAGGGGCATTGCCAGGGCCATATCCCAATCCCCCAGGGGCTATACTTACCCTTGCACCCCCAGGGGACTGCCCGATAGGCTTACATCCGGCCAAACCTGTGACCTCGGCAAGGTAGAACTATATAACTGTGAGGGGGAATCATGTGGCAAGGGGACTGCAGAATTGCATTTAAATTTATTAAAGTTTATTAAAATCAGGTTCATGCCCCGATGTGGGATGGGGAAAATGGGTTTGCAATTCCTGGTTTTCTCTGGATTTTGTGCCCTGATCCACAGATGATCCACAAACAAAGAGTCTGGCTCAAGATCCCACTCACAACACACTTTGTAAAGTGCTTCACACATGCTGCAGATAAAACAGGTGATAGATCAATGGGGAGGGAGGGGGCATGGGGTTCTGCTGCCACTCTGCGGCAATTCTTTCATCATGGACAATAATTAAGATTAGTAAGTAAAGTTTATTATCATAGAATCATAGAATCCCTTCAGTGCAGAAGGAGGCCATTCAGCCATCATGTCTGTACTGACCCTCTGACAGAGGGCCTGATTTTACCAATTGGAGCCCAAGGGCGGGATCTTGGCGTAAGAAGGATCCGAGCCCGGAATCCTCTCTCCAGCGCGCCCGTACGCGTTTTGCCGGCTCTGGTCCGATTCGCGCTGTGGGCGGGGCTTAGCGCTGCCGGAACGATCGGAGCTCTGAACCGCGCATGCGCAGTTTGAAAAAAATCTGAAGTAGCGCGGAAAAAAAAGCAGAGAGAGCGGCTCTCTGACACAGACCATCTGGGAGGGGGGTGCGGGAGGGGAGGAGAGGGTGTGTGACGTATCATCCCCTGGGGCCAGGGGCGGGGGGGGACAGGGGGAGGGGCGCGGAGGGTGGGTGGGAGGAGAGGGGGTGTGATGTATCATCCTCTGGGGGGGGGGAGTTCCGCTGCCACTCTGCGGCTGATCGGTGGGGAGGGAGGGGGCAGGGGGTTCCGCTGAGGTGAATAATGACAGTCGTGCTGTTTGAAGTTTGCGGCCACTCCAGAGAGGAAGGATTCGTTCCTCCGTTGGGGAGGAGGGATCGGCCGCAGAGTGGCAGCGGAACCCCCTGCCCCCTCCCTCCCCATTGATCGGCCGCAGAGTGGCAGCGGCCCCCTCCCCCCCACCACCACCACAGGATGATATGTCACACCCCTCTCTTCCCACCGCCCCCCCACCCCCCGCCCCCCCACCCCCCACCCCCCCTCCCCTCCCCCACCCCCCAGGGGATGATCGGTTACACCCTCGCACCCCCCCCCACAAGGGATGATACGTCACACCCCCTCCCCCCCCCCCCCCCCCCCCCCACAGGGGATGATACGTCACACCCCCTCCCACCCCACCCCTGCCCCCCACCCCCCACTTCCCCTCCCCCACCCCGGGGGTGGTTTGTCACACCCCCTCCACTCCCCCCCCCAGGGGATGATACGTCACACCCCCTCCACTCCCACCCCCCCCCAGTGGATGATACGTCATCCCCAGAGGAGGGGCTGAGTCAGAGAGCTGTTGCAGTCTCTGACCCCGCTCTTTGGAGGCTGCAACGGCGACTTTGGATTTTTATTCGGCGGGTCGATTAGAGCGTGGATCCGCATCAGACCAGAAGACGGGGTGTGGGATTTGGCGGTAGAGTTGGGCCCGTGGTTCATTAAGTCGATTTAAATGCATGCAAATGCATTTAAATTGTCGGGCCACCCGATTCGGGCGTGGACCGGACCCGCGCCCGAATCGGGTGTCGGTAAAGCCGCGATCTGCTCGGAATCGGGTGCAGATCGCGGTTTAGGCCCGACGCCCAACTTTAACGCGATTTCACGCCCGAGAAAGGGTGCAAAGTTTTGGTAAAATCGGGCCCAGAGTATTTTACCCAGGCCTCTTCCCTGCCCTATCCCCATATTCCCACACACATCCCAGGGTTAATCCACCTAACCTGCACATCTTTGGACTGTGGGAGGAAACTAGAGCACCCGGAGGAAACCCACGCAGACACAGGGAGAACTTGCACATTCCACACGGACAGTCACCCCAAGCCAGAATCGAAGCCGGGTCCCTAGTGCTGTGAGGCAGCAGTGCTAACCACTGTGCCGCCATGCTGCTCTTATATCCTAGGTTACAGTACAATTCATCAACAGTTTCCAAATCATTAGAATTTTAGCTCTCTATCATGGCATCATAGAAACCCTCCAGTGCAGAAGGAGGCCATTTGGCCCATCGAGTCTGCACTGACAACAACCCCACCCCGGCCCTATCCCTGTAACCTCACATATTTACCCCGCTTATCCCTCAAATCTACGCATGCCAGGACACTAAGGGGCAATTTAGCATAGTCAATGCATCTAACCCACACATCTTTGGAGTGTGGGAGGAAACTGGAGCACCCAGAGGAAACCCACGCAAACATGGGGAGATCGTGCAAACTCCACACAGACAGTGACCCAAGCCAGGAATTGAACCCAGGTCTGTGGAGCTGTGAGGCAGCAGTGTTAACCACTGTGCCACCATTTTCTCCATACAGAAAAATAAGCAAGGCATAACATAATTCAAAAGAGTGGAAGGGCTTCTTCACAGCAAAGCATTCATATCCCAAACAGCAGGGGATGCTTAATAATTTCAATTACCACTCTGCATCTAACAAGAAGAAAGGGAAATAGATAATGTGTTTCCCAAAACCAATAGGAGGCGGCAAGTTAGCATTGACAGCATTGTAGTATCTTACAAGTCATAAACGTTTGATCTGTGCAGATAGCTACTTCAACATTGCAGCGACTGACTGAAAATTTTCTGACATGAATCAGTAATGTTGTTTTTGACAGGATTAACAATGATAATGACTTGTCTCCGTATTTAACTCTGTTCAGTTAAATGCATTTCTTTTCATTATTCTGAAATTTCAATGCTCTTTCCTCCGGAAAGGGAACATTATCCCAGTAAATGATTGGCTTACATCCTTATGGAAAAGCATTCTTAAAAGTTCACATAAATTCTGTCACTTTGAAATACCTCGCTTGGCAACATGAAAAGATCCAGTATTTTCAGAAATAACGTGCTTTTCACATGTGGTGCCAACAAATCATCCAATCATGGGGAAGTTTTCTTTAATTCATTCGTGGGACGTGGGTGTCGCTGGCTGGCCAGCATTTATTGCCCATCTTAAATTGCCCAAGGGCAGCTGAGAGTCAACCACATGGGTCTGGAGTCACATGGAGCCAGACCAGGTAAGGACGGCAGATTTCCTTCCCGAAAGGACATGAGTGAACCAGATGGGTTTTTCCGACAATCAACAATGGTTTCATGGTCACCAGTAGATTCTTAATTCCAGATTTTTTTATTGAATTCAAATTCCACCATCTACCGTGGTGGGATTCGAACCCGAGTCCCCAGAATATTAGCTACGTTTCTGGATTAATGGTCTAGCGATAATACCACTAGGCCATTGCCTCCCCAATGAAATATCACTAAGTGCCATATTTATGGGTGTGAGCTGCCCAATACCTCTGCCTCACACTCTTCCTTGAAGACACTAAATAGTCTGGGTCTGTTTTCCTTGGAGCTTAGAGTGAGGGTCTTGATAGGGTAGATGGGGAGATATTTTCACTCGTGGGAGAGTCTCAAACAAAGGGACATAACTACAAGATAAAGGGCCGTTCATTAAAAACTGAGGCGTGCAGAAAGTTCTTCTCACTGAGGGTGGTGAATCTCTAGAATTCTCTGCTCCAAAGTGTGGTGGAGGCTGGATCATTAGAAGTTTTTAAAGTGGAGCTGGATAAATATTAGATACATCGTGGGATAGAGGGCTTTGGGGAAATGGCGCAGAAAAGGAGTTGAGGCAGGAGTAGATCACCCATGATCATATTGAATGGCAGGGAAAGCTTGAAGGGCCTGATGGCCTCCTCCTGCTTCCATTTCTTGTGTGTTGTGTTCTTGTAACACTCTTTAAAACCTACCTCTTTGACCAAGCTTTTGGTCATTGGACCTAATATCTCCTCATGTAGCTCAGTATCATACTGTATTTTATGATGCTCCTGTGAAGCTTGGTTACATTAAAAGTGCTATATAAATATAAGTTGTTGTTGTGTGAGTGAATCAATAAAACAGAAGAGAAAAAGTACCTAAATATACTATCCTAAAATCTCAAATAACTGATTCCTGGTAAGGATATAGCTCAATGTAATTTATATAGTGTAGTATACAATGAACATCTATGTTACGAATGTTCGCACCATTCAGTGGGAGGCTACAATACAAATGAGTTTGATTTATCACACGACTAGGTGGGGAAGTTGACCCATCATTAAGATATTCCTGAGAGGAATATCCTACCAGTAATCAAATCTTTTATTAAATCAATGTCAATGTTTGTTACCATTTCATTTCTACAGACTTTTTGTTCTGCCTTAGTGTTTTAACCATTCAGTAACTGGCAGCAGGGCATTGTGAAAGTCCATTGGGGAACTAGGCGACTCTTGGTGAAAGGTGCAGTCTGAAAGTACATGGCTGACATCTTCTATCTGGCCATAGTGACAAAGAGGGAAGTCAGAAAGTTCATATTGTGGCAATTTGCAGCATGTCTGATCATTCCTCACTTCAAACGATCAAGCTTCACTCATATGGAGATCAAAGCGAGTGGACTGGATGGTTGGATCTATCATGAGTAGGCACTGACTATGTTTAAAGTTTATTCTTGTCACCTTCCGGAGACGACCCGTAGGTTCATTAGAGAAATGATCTCTCAACGGCTTGACTTGAGCTTGGCTGGGTAAACGTGTTCGTTGGAGATGCTTGCCTGCCTTACACCCTCAAATGCAGATTCTACAGATTTGTCTCATGGTATTAAGAGGAGCAATGTTGGACGGGTGCATCCAAGCTTGTACCTATTCAGTTTGGAAACCAATTTCCTTATAAAAACAATAGAAAATTACTTCCATTGTGTTATGTATGTTGGGGCATGCCCCTTTAAGAGAATGGATCAGGTGACCCAGGACTGAAGCTCCACCTGGGTGGAGCTTGCCTAGCCAGTCTCATGCTGACTGTGCTAGAATAAAGATATGTTAATAAACTGTTTCAGTTAGTTTACTACCACTGACCTCGTAGTCTTTTATTAGTCTTATATCAGACCTTATCTGTGATACATTGTGATTCCAAATGTGTTATTTGTAGAACCATGAACATTTACAGCAGACACATGGACCATTTGTTCTACCACAAAACCATGCAACTATGGAATCCCTACAGTGCAGAAGGAGGCCATTTCACCCATCGATTTTGCACTGACTCTCTGTCAGAGCATCTTATTCAGGTCCACCGCCCCCCCCCCCCCCCCAACCCCCCCCCCCCGCTCTATCTCTGGAACCCTGTGTATTTACCATGGTTAATCCACCTAACCTACTAACCTTGGAGCACAAAGGGGCAATTTAGCATGGCCAATACACCTAACCTGCACATCTTTGGACTGTGGGAGGAGCACAGTAAGAAGTCTCACAATACCAGGTCCAACAGGTTATTTGGTAGCACAAGCATTCGGAGTCTCGCTCCTTTTTCAGGTGAGGAGTTGTGTTCACAAACAGGGCATATACAGACACAAACACAATTTACAAGATAATGGTTGGAATGCAAGTCTTTGCAGGTAATCAACTCTTAAAGGTACATAAGAACATAAGAACTAGGAGCAGGAGTAGGCCATCTGGCCCCTCGAGCCTGCTCCGCCATTCAATAAGATCATGGCTGATCTTTTTGTGGACTCAGCTCCACTTACCTGCCCGCTCACCATAACCCTTAATTCCTTTACTGTTCAAAAATTTATCTATCCTTGCCTTAAAAACATTCAATGAGGTAGCCTCAACTGCGTCACTGGGCAGGGAATTCCACAGATTCACAACCCTTTGTGTGAAGAAGTTCCTCTTCAACTCAGTCCTAAATCTGCTTCCCCTTATTTTGAGGCTCTGCTCCCCTAGTTCTAGTTTCACCCGCCAGTGGAAACAACTTCCCTGCTTCGATCTTATCTATTCCCTTCATAATCCTATATGTTTCTATAAGATCTCCCCTCATTCTTCTGAATTCCAATGAGTATAGCCTCAGTCTACTCAGTCTCTCCTCATAAGCCAACCCTCTCAACTCCAGAATCAACCTAGTGAATCTCCTCTGCAGCCCCTCCAGTGCCAGTATATCCTTTCTCAAGTAAGGAGACCAAAACTGTACACAATACTCCAGGTGTGGCCTCACCAGCATCTTATACAGCTGCAACATAATCTCACTGTTTTTAAACTCCATCCCTCTAGCAACGAAGGACAAAATTCCATTTGCCTTCTTAATTATCTGTTGCATCTGCAAGCCAACGCCTTGAGATTCCTGCACAAGGACACCCAGGTCCCTCTGCACAGCAGCATGCTGCAATTTTTTACCATTTAAATAATAGTCCATTTTGCTGTTATTCCTACCAAAATGGATGACCTCACATTTACCAACATTGTACTCCACCTGCCAGACCCTCTCCCACTCACTTAGATGATCTATATCCCTTTGCAGACTTTCAGCGTCCTCTGCACACTTTGCTCTTCCACCCATCTTAGTGTCATCTGCGAATTTTGACACACTACACTTGGTCCCCAACTCCAAATCATCTATGTAAATCGTAAACAATTGCGGTCCCAGCACTGATCCCTGAGACACACCACTAGTCACTGATCACCAACCAGAAAAACACCCATTTACCCCCACTCTTTGCTTTCTGTAATTAACCAATCCTCTATCCATGCTAATACATTACCCGTAGCACCTTTATCTTATGTGGCAGTCTTTGGTGCTTAGGTACAGACAGTGTGAGTGGAGAGAGGGCCAAGGGTTAAAGAGGTGTGTATTGTCTCCAGCCAGGATAGTTAGCGAGATTTTAGTGGGAGGAAACCAGAGCGCCCGGAAGAAACCCATGTAAACACGGGGAGAACATGCAAACTCCACATAGTCACCCAAGGCTGGAATTGAACCCGGGTCCCTGGCATTGTGAGGCAGCAGTGCTAACCACTCTGCCATCCTCCCCTCACCCTTAAAGCCTGGGATTTACCTGGGTCCTGTTACCCTAATCTATCCATGGGGAGTCCTTGCAGCCCCAGCAGTGCCCACTACTGAGTTCTGGCACTGCTGATTGTCCAGCTGATCTAAGGGTGAGACGGTTTGCCACTCAGGGGTGAAAGTCCACTCACTGTTTGTTAAAGCCATCCCCAGTGTCTTATTCAAAGTCAGTCAGTTTGAATTTAACATTTCTTCTGGTGCGGGGCACAAATAGTACAAACTCCTAGAAAATCCAATCCCATGTGTGGCATATTCACTGTATGCTCCATTTCCCAATGGGGGACTTTGAAGCATTTAATTAAGGTCATGCACAGCTGCAGTAAGTACTGAACACCAACGTTCCCTTGGGATATATGGCTGTGAAGCAATCAGAAACATACTGCACAGGGAACAAACAAACTGTACACAAGCAACATCCCCCTTAAGATATCCACATGCGCAGCTGCGTGTCACTCTTAAAGGGACTGTGCAGTGCAATATGCCACCTGTTCACAAACGTTAGAGGAACCGTGGCTGATCACTCATCGAACTTCACTTCTCCTGGTGTCACTGCACTGACACTGGAGTAGGATTGAATGTGGGCTAAAGCTGGCCCACTAGTTGGTGGTAGGAAAGCCATGTTTCTGTTCTCTGGGAGAACCATTGCTATTTCATTACACTCAGGCATTTATCCGGGCAGCGTTGGGCTTCCCACCTGATCAAGCCCCCCAGTCGGCTAGCCAATCAGAGGTTGGCAGCTCTTCAGTACCAGCGCTGCCATTGGGAGCAGTGGCCTATCATGAAGTTTTTAAAATTAAGTTTTAAGGGATGTGGATGTTGTTTGCTAGGCTAACAATGATTGCTCATCCCTAGTCGCCCTTCAGAAGATGGTTGTGAACTGCCTTCTTGAACCACCGCAGTCCCTGAGGTGAAGGTAGACCCACAGTGCTGTTTGGGTGAGAATTCCAGTATTTTGACCCAGCAACAGTGAAAGAACTGCAATATATTTCCAATTCAGGATGGTGAGTGACTTGGAGGGGAATCTCCCAGTGGTGGTGTTCTCAGGGGTATCTGCTGTTCTTATCCTTCTAGATGATAATGGTCTTGTGTTTGGAAAGCGCTGCCTAAGGAATCTTGGTGAGTTCTTGCAGTACATCCTGTAGATGTTACACACAGCTGTCACTGTTCATCAGTAATGAAAGGATTGAATGTTTGTGGAAGGGGTAGCAATTCTGCGGCTGCTTTGTCCTGGCTGATGTCATGCTCTTTGAATGTTGTTGGAGCTGCACTCATCCAAGCAAGTGGATAGTATGCATGCATTCCTGAATTGTACTTTGTAGATGGTGGACAGGCTTTAAGGCGGGGGGGTGGGGGGGAGCGGTTTGGAGGGGGGGTGGGGGGGGGGGGGTTGGAGGGGGGGTGGGGGGAGGTCACAAGGTACCTTACTCACTGCAGGATTCCTAGCCTCTGAACTGCTCTGGTAGCCATGGTATTTACATAGTTAGTCCAGTTTCTGCTCAATTGTAACCCCCCAGGATGTGATAGTAGGGAATTCAGTGATGGTAATGCCATTGAATGTCAAGGGGTGATGGTTAAATCCTCTCTTGCTGAAGATGGTCATTGCCTGGCACACGTGTGGTCCATATTTCCAATTGTCAGCCCAAACCTGGGTATTGTCCAGGTCATGCTGCATTTGGACATGAACTGCTCCAGTATCTGGGGAGTCATGAATAGTGCTGAACATTATCTTGTCATCTGTGAACACCCCCATTTTTGACCTTATAATGGAAGAAAGATCATTGATAAAGCAGCTGAAGGTGGTTGGTCCATGACACCAACCTGAAGAAGTCCTACAGTGATGTCCTGGAGTTGAATTGATTGACCTCCAACCACCACAACCATTTTTTTGTGTGCTAGGTATGACCCCAACCAGAAGGGAGCTTTCCCCCTGATTCCCATTGACTCCAGTTTTGCCAGGACTCCTTGATGCTATAATCAGTCAAATGCTGCCTTGATGTCAAGGGTAGTTCCTCTCATTCAGCCCTTTTGTCCATGATTGAAGCAGGTCTTAGCTGAGGTCTTGAGCTGAATGACACTGGCAGAACCCAAACTGATCATCCATGACCAGGTTATTGGTAAATAAATGCTGCTTGATAGTGCTGTTGATGACCCCTTCCATCACTTTATTGATGATTGAGAGTAGACTGATGGGCTGGTAATTGGCCGGGTTGGATTTGCTCTGTTTCTTGTGTAATGAACATACCTGGACAATTTTCCACATTGCTAGGTAGATGCCAGCGTTGTAGCTGGACTGGGACAGCTTGGCTAGCAGCACGGCAAGTTCTGGAGCATAAATCTTCAGTACTATTGCTGGCATAGTTGCCTGTACAGAGTAGAAACTAAAACTAAACAGGAGCCTGTGAAACACCCCAAGACATCACCATCAAATCATGCAACTAGCTTTTAAAACAATCATGCAACCACTTAAATCTATAACACAACTGAAGTACACATCCAGAGATCTTGAGTTCACATTTTACTCTGGTAGATTCGAGAATCTGATTTCAGGATTTGTTTTTAAAAAGTTGATATCAATAAGAGTGGCCATGAAGTTATTATTGAGTTATCGTAGTTGACAGTGGGTTTGGTTACAGCTTACCATGACCCCAGTGAATGGTGGAATATGTGAGCAGGTAAATGTTCTAATCCTCTTATGCTCCTGTGTAAAAATGCAAAATGCTGTCACTATTAACCTTGCCAATGATACCCATGACTCAAGGAGGAATTTAAAAACAAATGATGAAATAATATTTTCTAATCATGGTCATGTCTCCTAATGCTATTCACTTTTCCCTAATATACATGGAGAGCCATGAAGAGTCAAAGTTGTGTCTGCCAAATGGGCCATTAAACTGCCATTGTGAATTGGTTACCCATTAGGGAAACTGCCCAATTTTCCTGTGAGATCCATGTAAAGGAGAATTGTCCGGTTTTGTCATTTTTTAAATTCATTCATGGGAGATTGGCGTCACTGGTTGGCCAGCATTTATTGCCCACCCCTAGTTGCCCGAGGGCAGTTCAGAGTCAAACACATTGCTGTGGCTCTGGAGTCACATGTAGGCCAGACCAGGTAAGGACGGCAGAGTTCCTTCTCTAAAGGACATTAGTGAATGTAGCCCAATCCACCAAGCAAACCAGCCTCCCATCCACTGACTCCGTCTACACTTCCTGCTGCCTCGGCAAAGCAGCCAGCATAATTAAGGTCCCCACGCACCCCGGACATTCTCTCTTCCACCTTCTTCCGTCGGAAAAAGATACAAAAGTCTGAGGTCACGTATCAGCCGATTCAAGAACAGCTTATTCCCTGCTACCATCAGACTTTTGAATGGACCTACCTTACATTAAGTTGATATTTCTCTACACCTACCTATGACTGTAACACTACATTCTACACACTCTTGTTTCCTTCTCTATGAATGGTATGCTTTGTCTGTATAGCGCGTAAGAAACAATACTTTTCACTATATGCAACAATAATAAATCAAATCATTGGTTTCATGGTCATCAGTTGATTCTTAATTCCAGATATTTTATGTTGAGTTCAAATTCTACCATCTGCTCTGGTGGGATTCAAACCCAGGTCTGTTGAGTTTCTGGATTAATAGCCTAGCAATAATACCATTAGGCCACCACCTCCCCCATCAGGCAGCTGATCCATAAAGACAGTTTTACAGATTGAATGGTCAGATCGGAAAGCTGCTATGCCTTTGTTCAATCAATACACACATTTATGTTCAAATTTTACATTCACTCAATGTTGCTAAGAATACAGAATCCATCTCATCAGGTGCTTTCTGATCAAAGAATAAAAGGAATTAGCTTTATTATTAAACTGCTTTGCAACTATATATGAGTAAAACAAATTCAATCTACTTTTTCTGCTCTGGTTGTGATTAGAAATTTTGTAATGAAACCAGAGACTAAAGTACTCAAATAAATAGGACCTCCCTTTGACTGATTGTGTGGGTTAAAACGGATTTTAAAACTCCTTTTCTCTTCGAACTAACGCAGGGTGCTTCAAGTAATCATGTTACTTCAACCAGACCCAGTAACTCCTCCAAGCCAGTTCCTGTCAATTATGTCATCAGCACTGACTATTTAAATAAAATGATCCATACAAATCAACACAAATAGACAGAACCACCCCAAAAGGATGTTAAAATTAATGATAATTCTTTGTGAATGTTTGGTTTTGTAAACGGGACCTAATGATGAAACTCTCCTGCTTAAATATTGTGGTACTTAGGGCACTGCAGGATGTGATTACTTCCCCTTAGATGTAACTGTCTTCAGCTGGACAAAAGGCTTTGATATAGTCTTCTTATCTTGATTTGTCATTAGCTCTTGCTTTATAATTATGGCATTAAAGGAAAATGTCAAAGTTCGAGTAATATAAAATGAGATGTTGTATAAACTGCTTGTAGTGATGTTGCTGTGGCCAGAAGCAATTTTATCAATTAGGTTTATCTTATTTTTCATTTTGGGACAGTATTTTCCCTCCTACATACCCTTGTGATACTGCTGCCTGAAACCCCTTTGTTCTGATACTCGTAGGAGAGTCTTGTTTTTATATTCATTCAAGGGATGTGGGCTTCACTGGTTGGACCAGCATTTATTGCCCATCCCTAACCAACCTTGAAAACTGCCTTGGTGGTGAGCTACCTTCTTGAACCGCTGCAGTTCATGTGATGTAGGTGCAACACAGTGCTGTGTGGGAGGATGTTCCAGGATTTTGACCCAGTGACGGTGAAGGAATGGTGATATATTTCCAAGTCAGGATAATGAGTAATTTGGAGGAAAACGTCTACGTGGCGATCTTCCTATGTATCTGCTGCCCTTGTCCTTCTAGATAGTAATGGTCATGAGTTTGGATGCTGCTGTCCAAGGAGCCTTGGTGAGTTCTTGCAGTGCGTCTTGTAGATGGTATGCACTGTTGCTACTGTGCGTCGGTGGTGGTGGGAATGAATGTTTGTGGATGGGGTGCAAATCAAGTGGGTTGTTTTATCCTGGTTGATGTCTGGCTTTTCGAGTATTGTTGGAACTGCACTTACCTAGACAAGTGAAGAATATCACACTCCTGACTTGTGCCTTGTAGATGGTGGACAGACTTTGGGGGGGGGTGGGGTGTCAGGAGGTGAGTTACTCTCCTCAGGATTCCTAGCCTCTGACCTGCTCTTGTAGTCGTAGTACTTACATGGCTAATCCAGTTCAGTTTCTGATTGATGGTAACCTCCAGGATGTTGATGGTGGAGAATTCAATGATGGTAATGCCATTGAATGTCAAGGAGTGGCAGTTCGATTGTCTCTTGTTGGAGATGGTCATTGCCTGGTAATTGTGTGGCATGAATGTTACTTGGCATTTATCAGTCCAAGAGTGGATGTTGTCCAGGTGTCACTGCATACTCAATTTTAGATACAATTGCTTTTAACTCTTTAAACAGACAGTCCCAGTGTCTCTAAGCATGTGAATGAAGTCAAAGTTTGGTATACATTAGCTGTGAAGGTGTCCTTGGGATATGGCAGTTGGGATTTAATAGGCCTTAACAATATTGCTGAGGATATTAAGAAAGGAGAGGGACAAAACAAAAGGAAATGTTTTCCAAATGACAATAACTTTACTGTATTGGTATTTATTGCTTTGTGATTTAATTCAAAGTAACTTAGTTCACAGTTTGTAAGTCATGAATTGTCCATACCTTTCTCTTTAATTTTTACAGGAAAAAAAAGCGTGTTTAGCAGCGGAATAGAGGCAGAAAATGCCAATGAAATAACAGTTTAGTTTTAATCCTAATGTTAGTGTTTCTCTCTCCAAAAGTTTATTAATAAAACCTAACAAAAATGAGTAAAATTTATGCAGGTTAAGACATTACTAAGTATTTTTTAACCTGTATGCTAGATTCTCTTCTTAGGCACTCCTGCATTCCCTCTTATCCAGAATATATCCTCACCAGCCCATTATCTTCTGAAGTGGGAGGAAGACCCTTGGATTGAATAGGGAACCTTTACTGTATACTGTGGCTTTACCGCTGTAAGCTAGGTTACTGGAATATATCACATACAGGTTGACAGCATGGAAACAGACCATTCGGCCCCTTTTTTTTTTAAACCCCTAAGCTAATCCCAATTGCCTGCATTTGGCCCATATCCCTCTATACCCATCTTATCCATGTAACTATCTAAATGCTTTTTAAAAGACAAAATTGTACCCGCCTCTACTACGACTTCTGGTAGCTTGTTCCAGACACTCACCACCCTCTGTGTGAAAAAATTGCCCCTCTGGACACTTTTGTATCTCTCCCCTCTCACCTTAAACCTATGCCCTCTAGTTTTAGACTCCCCTACCTTTGGGAAAAGATATTGACTATCTAGCTGATCTGTACCCCTCATTATTTTATAGACCTCTATAAGATCACCCCTCAGCCTCCTACGCTCCAGAGAAAAAAGTCCCAGTCTATCCAGCCTTTCCTTATAACCCAAACCATCAAGTCCCGGTAGCATCCTAGTAAATCTTTTCTGCACTGTTTCTAGTTTAATAATGTCCTTTCTATAATAGATGAATCATGACTCACCTTACTTTAATAGATAAATTATGAACTTCAGGAGGCCGCGACTTGGGCTAAAAATCCACAGATTTATTCAACTGTAGCAGGTAAAGTAACAGTATTTTGCGCAAGACAGCACAAGTTACAATAACTGGAAATTTTACTGTTCTCCTCAATTCATTTCCCAAGCAATAATCTTCTCCTTTTAACCTAACTAGATATCTAAAAATGGATGCCCAATGTACCGAACTATCGAAGTCACAGAGATGGCACGGGACCGCTGTTAATTACTATCTACTTAAACGTTGGCCCAGACAACCTTAGTTAACCCCAGAGCTTCTTCAGCAGCATTGGCAGGTGTTCCTATGATAGCAAAAGTACAATAGAAGAGTGCCATTCTGGAAGGGGATGGTAGCCTGGTAATAATGGTGAAAAACCAAAAAGCCAGATGTCATGAGTACAAAATCCTAGAAGGGAAAGCCGTGAAACTGAGTTCAAAGTAAAAATCTGGTCATTTTTGAAAGCCAGATTAGTGAAAAAAAAAACCCAAATCGTTCACTAATTTCCTTCAGGGAAGGGAACCTGCCACATCTGGCCTACATATGATTCCAACTCTATTATGTGATTGACTCTTCATGTTCTCGAGAGATCTAGATATGGGCAATAAATATTGCCTTGCCAGTTTTGCTCACATCCCAAGTACAAATGATAAAATCACACCAGAAGCCGTACATGGATAGGGAATGGACCGGGGAGGCTGGAGGTTTTGTTCTCCTCATAGTTTCATCCCAATAAAGAGAATTCCCCCAGTCCATAATGTCAGGCCCTGTTGCACTCAGCCAGATAACACAACTGACTTTATATACTTCTGATGTTACTGTAGGCCTAGGGGGCGGCACGGTGGCACAGTGGTTAGCACTGCTGCATCACCGCGCCAGGGACCCGGGTTTGATTCCCGGTTTGGGTCACTCTGTGTGCTGCTTGCACATTCTCCTTGTGTCTGCGTGGGTTTCCTCTGTGTGCTCCGGTTTCCTCCCACAGTCCAAAGATGTGCAGGTGAGGTGAGTTGGTCATATCAAATTCTCCCTCAGTGGACCCGAACAGGCGCTGGAGTGTGGCGACTAGGGGATTTTCACAATAACTTCATTGCAGTGTTAATGTAAGACTACTTGTGACTAATAAATAAACTTTTAATTTTGCTTTAAATAGTTCATAGAGTATAACATGAAATGTAAATGAGAATGACCAGCTCAGGAGGTTACATAGTTCTCAGTGATGCTGGCCTTGTAAGGTTAAATGTGTGAGTAAGAAGTAAGGAGTGTATGCATAGGCAAAGGCTACATGGTTTGTGGCTGGAAAGATTGGCTCAGGCGGATTGGTAAGGTATGGTTTTGAACACAATATTGAATTAGAAGCAAAAAACTGTAAATGCTGGAAATCTGAAATAAAAACAAAAAATGCTGGATAAACTCCACAGGTCTGGCAGCATCTGTAGAGAGACAAGGTTAATGTTTTGAGTCCATATGACGACTACAGAACTGTTTTCTATTTTCATACAATATTGAATCATTCTGACTTTTATTACATGAATCATGTTTAATTGAGGTGCATGGCAAGGAAATGGACAATGCAGGTTGGTACCATCATTCTGGATACAAATTATAGAACATAGAACAGTACAGCACAGAACAGGCCCTTCAGCCCACGATGTTGTGCCGAGCTTTATCTGAAACCAAGATCAAGCTATCCCACTCCCTATCATCCTGGTGTGCTCCATGTGCCTATCCAATAACCGCTTAAATGTTCTTAAAGTGTCTGACTCCACTATCACTGCAGGCAGTCCATTCCACACCCCAACCACTCTCTGCGTAAAGAACCTACCTCTGATATCCTTCCTATATCTCCCACCATGAACCCTATAGTTATGCCCCCTTGTAATAGCTCCATCCACCCGAGGAAATAGTCTTTGAACGTTCACTCTATCTATCCCCTTCATCATTTTATAAACCTCTGTTAAGTCTCCCCTCAGTCTCCTCCGCTCCAGAGAGAACAGCCCTAGCTCCCTCAACCTTTCCTCATAAGACCTACCCTCCAAACCAGGCAGCATCCTGGTAAATCTTCTCTGCACTCTTTCCAGCGCTTCCACATCCTTCTTATAGTGAGGTGACCAGAACTGCACACAATATTCCAAATGTGGTCTCACCAAGGTCCTGTACAGTTGCAGCATAACCCCACGGCTCTTAAACTCCAACCGCCTGTTAATAAAAGCTAACACACTATAGGCCTTCTTCACAGCTCTATCCACTTGAGTGGCAACCTTTAGAGATCTGTGGATATGGACCCCAAGAGCTCTCTGTTCCTCCACAGTCTTCAGAACCCTACCTTTGACCCTGTAATCCACATTTAAATTAGTCCTACCAAAATGAATCACCTCACATTTATCAGGGTTAAACTCCATTTGCCATTTTTCAGCCCAGCATTGCATCCTATCAATGTCTCTTTGCAGCCTACAACAGCCCTCCACCTCATCCACTACTCCACCAATTTTGGTGTCATCAGCAAATTTACTGATCCACCTTTCAGCCCCCTCCTCTAAGTCATTAATAAAAATCACAAAGAGCAGAGGACCAAGAACTGATCCCTGTGGCACTCCGCTAGCAACCTGCCTCCAGTCCGAAAATTTTCCATCCACCACCACCCTCTGTCTTCGATCAGATAGCCAGTTACCTATCCAATCGGCCAACATTCCCTCTATCCCACACCTCCTTACTTTCATCATAAGCCGACCATGGGGGACCTTATCAAACGCCTTACTAAAATCCATGTATATGACATCAACTGCCCTACCTTCATCAACACACTTAGTTACCTCCTCAAAAAATTCAATCAAATTTGTGAGGCACGACTTGCCCTTCACGAATCCGTGCTGACTATCCCGGATTAATCCGCATCTTTCTAAATGGTCGCAAATCCCATCCCTAAGGACCTTTTCCATCAATTTACCAACCACCGAAGTAAGACTAACCGGTCTATAATTACCAGGGTCATTTCTATTCCCTTTCTTAAACAGAGGAACAACATTTGCCACTCTCCAGTCCTCTGGCACCATCCCCGTGGACAGTCAGGACCCAAAGATCAAAGCCAAAGGCTCTGCAATCTCATCCCTTGCCTCCCAAAGAATCCTAGGATATATTTCATCAGGCCCAGGGGACTTATCGACCTTCAGTTTATTCAAAACTGCCAGTACATCCTCCCTCCGAACAACTATTTCCTCCAGCCTATTAGCCTGTAACACCTTCTCTTCCTCAAAAACATGGCCCCTCTCCTTGGTGACCACTGAAGAGAAGTATTCATTCATCACCTCGCCTATCTCTACTGACTCCATACCCAAGTTCCCACTACTGTCCTTGACCGGCCCTAACCTCACCCTGGTCATTCTTTTATTCCTCACATAAGAGTAAAAAGCCATAAATTATAAATTGTCTCTCCATAACTAGAATAGAATAGAACCCCTCCAGTGCAGAAGGAGGCCATTTGGTCCATTGAGCCTGCACCGACAGTGATCCCACCCAGACCCTATCCCCGTAACCCCATGTATTTACCCCGCTAATCCCCTAAAACTAGGGTCAATTTAGCAAGGCCAATCCACCTAACTGGCACATTTTTGGACTGTGGGAGGAAACCAGTGCACCCGAAGGAAACAAGGGAGAACGTGCAGACACCGCACGGACAGTCAACCAAGGCTGGAATTGAACCCAGGTCCCTGGCGCTGTGAGGCAGCAGTGCTAACCACTGTGCTACCATGCTGCCCCATGAGGGTGCCATATGAGGTGCCACATGAGGTACTGTTTTGTCTATCACTCTCCAGATACAACTCAGTTAATCATACATTCTGGATGAGCATCCGTCTTGTATAGCTGGAGCCAGAGGCACAAGCATAATATAAGCATCTGTATTGCCATTACTTGATAGCGTGCTTGAACCATAGAACCATAGAAAAGTTACAGCACAAAAGAAGGTCATTTGGCCTATCTTGTCCATGCCAGCCTGAGGAAACCCTTTCTAATCCCACCTTCCTGCACCCAGCCCATAGTCCTGTAGCTTATTGCACTTAAGGTGTCTCTGCCTCCACCACCAATTTGGGCACTGAATTCCAGACACCCACCATCCTTTGCGCAAAAAAGTTCTTACTCATGATCCTCTGTATCTACTGCCCCTTATCTTGAATCTATATCCCGTGGTTCTAGAATTCTCTACCAAGGGAAACAATTTTATCCTGACCATTCATAATTTTGTCCACCTCAATCAAGTCACCCTTCAGCCTTCTTTGTTCCAAGGAAAACAATACCAACCTGTCCAATCTCTCCTCATAGCTACATTTTTATAGCACTGGCAACATTGTTGTAAATCTCCTCTGCACTCTCTCCAGAGCAATTACATCCTTCCTGTAATATGGTGACCAGAACTGCAAACAATACTCTAGTTTTGGCCCCAGTAGTACTTTATACAGTTCCAACATTATGGGGGTGATTCTCCCAAAAAAGTTCTAAGCGCTGAATTTGTGGGAAAACTGGTGTAAATCATGATTCTTTTTTTTTCAGTGGGAGTTCACACTAAAATCTCCCACACCCTGTGCAATGCAGAGGCCACAATCATGAATATAATTAAAAGCTCAGGGGGCGGGGCCTATTCACGTCAGAGACTGACAGTTCCGAAACTCTGCACATGCGCAGTGGCCCCGAACCGTCAGCCTGCACCTTGCTGGCCAGCTCGATGGCTAGTCAGCCCGGAACCTCCGCAGTGCGGCCCCTCCCGACACCCCCACAGCCCGATTGCATTACCCAAGAGCATTCCCGGGAAAGGCCCGACTTCCCCCCCACATCAGGAGCACCACAATCTCCAGCCCCCCCACCCCACCCTTCCCCGCCCGGAAACCCCCCCCCCCCCCCACCATGGGAGGCAGACCCCACCACCCCCCCCCCCCCCCCCCGCATGAGAGGCAGACGGCCCCGGTAGACCACGCCACAGCCCACCCCAATCAATCCCAATGAAGTGTGTCAGCGGGACCCCCCACCCCCACCAATCACCCCCTAGGCCCCACCCCCTTGGCACTGCCCCATGCCTGGTGGACAGTGCCAAGGTGCCCCTAGGCATGGGCACTTTGCCCCTTGGGCAGTGCCAGGGGGCACAAGCTGGCACTGCCAGGGTGCCCATGCCCAGGGGCACAAACCCTCTGCCGTCTGACCCCTTGGGGGCCCCAATTGCCCCCCCCCTTCACTCCAGCAGGGTCAGACCACTAGTTGCCCGAAAGTGGGGAGCTAGCCTGAACCCTGCCAGAGTGAAATTGTACAGCGGGATGGGAGATGCTCTCGGGCCCGGAGTCTTCAGTCCTGAGCCCAATAATCACAGTTAAATAAGTTTAAAAATGGATTTAAATGACTTACCTGCTGTTCCTGCCGGTTTCCAGTGTGGCCCCAATTACCCCTCTTAGTATATTCTTAGTATGGGGTGAATCCAATCCGTAATGGTCTGATAGGAAAGTAGATATCTATTTTAATCTTTAAACTTTAAAGGTTAAAAGAATGTATACAAAGACTTGCAGGTGTTAGAGAAGGAAAAGAGTAAGAGCTTTCATAAGCAAATCAAAAGTAAAAACAGTTAAAGAGGGAGTAGATATCCAATTTCCACTACAATCTTGATAGATAAGAAAGATTTGATGCCTGCTGGCCCTGTGCTGGAGTTGGCATCCATTGTCCCTGCTTCTGATGGTGGGTGGATTAATATGCTGGTGCTTTTGTCGGGGGGGGGGGGGGGGAAGGTGGGGGGGCAATAGGTTCTACTTCCCATTGTTTGCAGTTTACAAATGAAGCTGCGTCCCACTTACTTTGGCAGCACGATACAAAAGATTCCCTGCAGGCCAAGGAAAATCCTAGCTATGACTGTAGCGCTACATTCTGTACCCTCTCCTTTCCTTTTCCATGTATGGTATGCTCTGTCTATATAAAGCGCAAGAAATTATATTTTTCACTGCATACCGATACATGTGATAAAAGCAAATCAATTTAAATCAAACCAAATCAAAATCAAAATCATCCATTTGCCTTGCGATCAGAATATCAGCTTCAACTGCGCAAATATTTAAATTTTCCACGTCCATAGCTAAATTCAGAAGTAATCGAAATCTCATTTCTACAGCAACAAGTAGCATCCGTATTTCCAAATCGATTTGATTACCAGTTCAATAACAGGTGACTCGACCTCAGGAAGTTTCCAAATCTTCTGAGGTCCTCTCATACAGATTTCATACCATTCCCTTCTCAACATCGACCTTTTGCGTTAGGCACACATTCACTCCATTTTGCAGGATGTTCCAAAATTTTACCTTGTGCGTGGTTTTCCCCCATGCCGACACTATAGTTAAGAAAGCTCACCAACGCCTCTACTTTCTCAGAAGACGAAGGAAATTTGGCATGTCAGCTACAACTCTCACCAACTTTTACAGATGCACAATGGAAAGCATTTTTTCTGCTTGTATCATAGCTTGGTATCGCTCCTGCTCTGTCCAAGATCGCAAGAAACTACAAAAGGTCGTGAGTGTAGCCCAATCCATCACGCAAACCAGCCTCCCATTCATTGACTCTGTCTATACTTCCCACTGCCTCGGAAAAGCAGCCAGCATAATTAAGGACCCCACGCACCCTGGACATTCTCTCTTCCACCTTCTTCCGTCGGGAAAAAGATACAAAAATCTGAGGTCACGTACCAAGCAACTCAAGAACAGCTTCTTCCCTGCTGCCATCAGACTTTTGAATGGACCTACCCCGCACTAAGTTGATCTTTCTCTACACCCTAGCTATGACTGTAACACTACATTCTGCACTCTCTCATTTCCTTCTCTATGAATGCTTTGCTTTGTCTGTATAGAGCGCAAGGAACAATACTTTTCACTGTATCCCAATCCATGTATAATAAATCAAATCAAATTAAATCAAAACAAATCAAGGATATAAACTTTTGTGTGACTTCTTGGTGCATACGTAGACATTAGACAAGAATTCATCTCTTATTTTCTCATTGTTTTAGCCACACTGACACGCTGGGATTTGATGTCCCTTGAGGCCATTATTCATTCTTTCTAATAAGACGAAGATTGATTTTATGTTTCTCCTTGGGGTAAGTATTTTTAAAGTGTAGAGGGAGCATGTTATTGATTGCTTTGAATGTGTTCTTTTCCACATTGAAGTGATTCCTTTTTGCAATTAAATAAATAGGTAAATTGCTACATCAGCTTACCAGTGGAGAGTCTTTAGTTGATAATTACAGCTTGGTGGTGATTTTAAAAAAGCACAGTAATATAATTTGGTATCCATGAACTAGTGTAAGTCATTGCCGCACAAAATCACAGGAGGATGAGAGCCGTCTTATGAGAAGAGATTGAATAAACTGGGATTGTTCTCCCTGGAAAGACGGAGGCTGAGGGGCGACCTGATAGAAGTTTATAAAATTACGAGAGGTATATATAGGATGGACAGTTGGAAGCTTTTTCCCAGGGCAGAAATAACAATTACAAGGGGGCACAAGTTCAAGGTAAAGGGGGAAAGGTTCAGTGGAGATGTGCGGGGGAAGTTTTTTACACAGAGGGTAATGGGGGCTTGGAATGCACTGCCAGTGGGGTGGTTGAGGCAGTTATGTTAGCCACATTTAAGACTTATCTTGCTAGGCATATGAACAAACGGGGAATAGTGGGATATAAGCAGTTGGTTAGATAGGTAAACGTGATCAGCGCAGGCTTGGAGGGCTGAAGGGCCTGTTCCTGTGCTGTACTGTTCTTTGTTCTTTGTCTCGTGGACCAGCAAATGGTAGTTCCAACACATTTTCTGTGGAGAATTATGTGACGCAGGTTTGCATCTATGAGACCAGTCACTTCCCCACGGAAGGTAATGTTGGGAGCAGTGATGGGAAATCGGGTAAAAGCAAATTACTGCGGATGCCGGAATCTGAAACCAAAAGAGAAAATGCTGGAAATTCTCAGCAGGTCTGGCAGCATCTGTAAGGAGAGGAAAGAGCTGACGTTTCGAATCCAGACTACCCTTTGTCAAAGGGTCATCTCTTTTCTCTCATGCTGCCAGACCTGCTGAGATTTTCCAGCATTTTCTCTTTTGGTTATGGAAAATCAGAAGCTGTACATTCCTTGGCCAGCACTTGTATGATTTAATGTTCAGCAAATGAGTACAGGAAAGGCAAAGGAATTGCAATCGCATCCCGTCACATTGTGAGAGAAACATGTATGACACAGGGAAAATCCATAAATGGAAAAATGGAAGCCATGATGAAGAAGAAATATGCACAATAGTTTTACATCACATATTTGTTTCTAATTCCGTTCTCTTCCCGCATCACGGCCACATAAACGTTTTGTGTACCTGAGTGCCCAAGCAGAGGCACTGTGGATTTCTTTACCATTTTGTGAACTACAGATCCTTGATATCTAACACAGAGGCCGGGATTCTCCAACCTCACCCGCGGCTGGGATTCTCTGGTCCTGCTGCTGTGAATGGAGATTTGGCTGCGCGCCAAATTCTCCGTTCTCGCTGGTCGGGGCGATCAGATAATCCTGGCCAATATTGATTTGAGTCGTCCTCTGACGATGAAACTTGCTGCCGTCTCGAAGCACTCCAACCTAGCAGAATGTTTAAAAACTGACACACACTCCTCTGCATTGTGATCGATCTGGGACCTGAACCTCCTAAGAAGCAAAGGCTGAAACCACTAAATCAACCAGATTACTGAGGTAACAAAAAAATCTCCTTGACTTCACGGCCTGTGAAGTGGATCAGGTCCCGAGTTCACATCTGGCAAAAGATGCAGAATCGGTGTGTTATTACAGACATTATTAAGCATGCACCTGTTATATGGTCTAAGAATTAAAAAGCTCTTTGAAGTAGATAAAAGTTTGGATGAAAAGAATTACCAGTGCCGCTTATGCAGCTTTGTGTTAAGTATTTATACTGAAGACAATTTAATTCATGAAAAATCCAGGGACAGAAAAGTGGTTATTCATGCAGTGGATAAAAGGAAGAAGCTTTGTTCGAGATGTCAGCTTCCAGTTAGACACACAGGTGACTCGAGCTTTGACATCCACCAAACAAACATAAAAATCTATCACACATTTTTAACATCCAAAAATATGTTTTTTTTTGCTAAACTCCAGGATAAGTAATGTTGCTGACAGCCACATCCGGTGGTTTTTCATCTTTCGTCTACATAATAGCCATATTTATCAAGCTTTGTTTAAAACTTGGCCCAATAGTGTAATGGAAGGCTTAGCAATGGACTGCATGCTATCTGCCAGATATATTTATCTTTCAGCTCTTTAAGTGTTAAAGAGACCTGTTGACACTGATAAGGGTAGTGTTGCTTATATTTGCAATGACCAAATACTGACAGGTCGTGACCTGAATAGGATACCGTTCACTGTGCAACTACTCCAAAAGAAGAAGATAGCAATGGGTTCCAGAGAGCAATGTGACAAGGAATTAAATTAATTACATTTAAAGCAAAGTCAATGGCTTTTTGACTCATGGCATCCCTTGAGGAGTATATGGACCGTGCCACTTCTGCGCTGTTTGCACAATAGAGGTTGCTTTGAACGTGCCGTAAACTGACAGCTTTTTCTGCTCTATGTGCGGTTCAGGCCCAGACCTAGGCACTCACACCACTGGTGCGTGACCAGGAGGAACGAGGTTATACTTCAGTTACACAGCGGGCCCTCTTGCCTCATTCTTTGTTCCCTTGTACAGTTCACTGTTCTTGCTTGCCGCAAGAGAAACAATAAAGGTGCTCGCGGTAGATTGGCTGTGGCCAAAGCTGCCATTGCAAACTGGCAGTCGAGTGGAACTAATCTGCAGAGAGGGCTTCCTGTGCGATAAGGACCCCCCCCCACCACCCACCCCAGTAACCTAATCTTTGATGGGAATCAAAAAAAATAGTCCCCGACTTTTAGTGGATGCCTGAATTTTTTCACATCAGTCTGTAGGCTTCCATTGGGGATGTTCCTAGTCATTTGATGTGGCAGCAATTAGTGAGGAACTTTTGTACTCTGAGCAGACGAAACAACCCACTTCAATAATCACATTTATGCTTTGAATGGGAACAAAAAGCTCGAGGAACAGATAACATGGTTACATCAAACAGAAAACTAGTTGTGCTTGTAACTATTATTGCTTTTCTTTTCTTTTATACGGCTTAAAGTGTTACTTTTCCCATGAGAAAGCTCCACGCCGGGTGACATCATAGAAGAGTTCCTGACCACCTCCAGCCATGGACACTGCTTTCTGTGAGCGTATGACTGGTTTTCAGGCTGTCTCTCTTCCCCAATTAGGTTTTGCTACTAACAATACAAAAGATATTAAAATTGAAACTGACTCGTACAATGCAGGAGCCTTTCTGGTTGTCTTATTCCCTGCACCACTACTTCGCAGATTGAAGAATCTCTGAAGGAAAGAAAGCCCAGGCGTGTTTGGCACTTTAAGAAATGGGACACTCCTCATTTCTTCTTCCAAAGAGCTACATTGTACTTTGAATTAACATACTTCACAATAAAAATTGCAACAATAGCACTGTATCATTTTTTTCTGCATGAAAAATGTCTTTGATTGCAATGAGAATTCCATACGTAGCCACTTGATTTAGTTTCCATTAACAGTTTCAATTATTATTTTTTAGTCCTTATAATGCAACTCGCGTTCATCAACCACTTTAGGGATCATACAGTAATCTGGATTAGATTCCTTCACACCGCGCATATGGACAGGGAACTCTGAAAAATTGATACATCTGTCTCTTAAATATGTTGCTTAAAAAAGCTATCATAGAGCGAAAGTGGTCAAAATCATCAAATGTTATGTTTTTATGAATGGAAGTAGTCTGTCCAATGATATCATGAGCTTTCGGAGCGATGCTCCTTCATCAGGTGACTGATGAAGGAGCAGCACTCCGAAAGGTTGTGATATCAAATAAACCTGTTGGACTTTAACCTGGTGTTGTGAGTCTTCTTACTGTCCAATTATACAATTCAGCTATTTGTGAAAAGTAGTTTAGCAGTGTACTCACGGCATAATTCCTTCCAATTTACCAGAGTTCTCCTACCTGCTTGGTAAAAGTACCATAGGTGAGATGAGGAGATTTTCTTTCACTAAGCAAATTGTTATGATACAGAATGCACTGTCTGAAAGGGTGGTAGTGTAAGCAGATTCAATAGTAACTTTCAAAAGGGAATTGGACAAATACTTGAAGGGGAAAATTTGGCAGAGCTGCGAGGAAAGGCTAAGGGAGTGGGACTAATTGGATCGTTCATTCAAAGAGCTGGCAAAGGCACGACCGTAGCAAGTGACCTTCTTCAGTGCTGCATCATTCTGTGATTCTATGACACTGGTGAATGTGCAAATGTCTGTGCTTTAACTGTTTTTATTAGTGTAACTTTAAGATAAGAACGAGGAATCTAATGCAGAATAACCATCAACATCAGCAAAAGAGAAAACCCAGAAATTATTTTCTGAGCTACTACCAGTGTAAGCTTGACAGGGACATAGGAATTAGGAGCAGAAGTGGGCAAATTCAGCCCTTTGAGCCTTCTCCACCATTCAATCAGATCATGGCTGATCTCTCCCTGGGCTTAAATCCACCTCCCCGCCTGTTCCCTGTATCCCTCTTTCCCTTTTTTTATTAGAAATATCTCTATCTCCTTCTTGAAACCATTCAATGATTCAGACTCCACTGTGCTATGGGGCAGTGAGTTCCACAAATTTAACATCCTCTACAAGAAGTAGTTCCTCCTCATCTCAGTTTTAAATCTGCCACCTTTCAACCTATATCTGTGACCTCCTGTTCGAGATTGACTCATAAGTGGAAACATTTGGTCTACATTTACTTTATTAATCCCTTTTAAAATTTTATATACCTCGATCAGATCCCCTCTCATCCTTCTAAACTCCAGCGAGTACAAGCCCAAACTGTTTAATCTCTGTTCATACATCAACCCTCTTCATCCCCGGAATCAATCTGGTGAACATCTTCTGAACTGCCTCCAATGCCACCACATCCTTCCACAAATAAGGAGACCAAAACTGGACACAGTACTCCAGATGTGGTCTCACCAACACCCTATACAATTGCAACAACACTTCTCTACTTTTATACTCCAGTCCTTTTGCAATAAATGCCAACATCCCATTTGCCCTTTTAATTACCTGCTGTACCTGCATACTGACTCTCTGCGATTCGTGTACATAGACTTCCAGATCCCTCTGCCCGGATGCATTTTGAATCTGCTTTCCATTTAGATAATAATTTGCCTTTCTATTTTTTTCTGCCAAAATGGATAACCTCACACTTATCCACATTAAATTCCATTCGCCAAATTTTGGCCCATTCTCCTAGCCTATCTATATCTGTCTGTAGAATCTTTATATCCTCTTCACTGCCTGTTTTCCCACCTACATTCCTATAACCCTGCTCCGTCCATTGTCTTGGTGAGGCGACTATTCCATTTAATCAGGTTAATGTTATGTTAAAATTTTGGATAGGAATGGCCAAGAAGAAGTCAACCTTTCATAGAATCATAAAGTCATAGAATCATAGAATCCCTACAGTGCAGAAGAGGCCATTCAGCCCATCAAGTCTGCACTGACTCACTAACAAAGTATTTAACCTGGCCCTCTCCACCGTAACCCCATACATTTACCATGGCTAATCCCCATAACCTACACATCTTGGGTCATTAAAGGGTAATTTAGCATGGCCAATCCCCCTAATCTTTTGATTTGATTTATTATTGTCACATATATTAGTATACAGTGAAAAGTATTGTTTCTTGCGTGCTATACAAAGCATACCATACATAGAGAAGGAAAGGAGAGAGTGCAGAACGTAGTGTTACAGTCATAGCTAGGGTGTAGAGAAAGATCAACTTAATGCGAGGTAGGTCCATTCAAAAGCCTGATGGCAGCAGGAAAGAAGCTGTTCTTGAGTCGGTTGGTACGTGACCTCAGACTTATCTTTGGACTGTGGGGGGAAACCGGAGCACCCAGAGGAAACCCACACACCCTCTAAATTTGTCAACAGTAATTTTTAAGCTTTAATCTTTGTAGTTCTTCACAGGGATTGCCTGGGATGGGAGTCTATGTCTGGAATTCTCTGACCTCGCCCTGCCACTGGGATTCTCCAGTCCTGCTGCAGCGAATGGAAATTTGGCTGATTTAGCAAATTCTCCATTCTCGCTGGCAACAGTGGCAACATTGAAGAATTTCGGTCACTATCTGAATGTTAGTGAAATAACTTTCTATGTGTGCTTCTCTGGTACGTAGCAGGAAAATATATCACTCTTCCCTAATGTTCTTAAAAGATTCAAGGAGCAGCTAATCGAATATTCTGAAATAATTTTTATTTTTTTCTAAACAAACATGAGTTCCAGCCACTAATATCAATAAAATCTGTCATGAGCCACATTTGGACATAACTATCCCACCCCACTCGCTTGCAACGTGATCTCTCATGACTCTCCCAGGCACTGTGTCAGTGTGGTGAAGATGGGAGGTTGTTTTTTATTTGTTCATTGAATGCGAGCGTTGCTGGAAAGGCCAGAATGTATTGCCCATCACTGGTTATCCTTGAGAAAGTGGTGGTGTGCTGCCTTTGCCAACCATTGCAAGAGATGTAGGTATACCCGCAGTGCTGTTAGGAAGGGACTTCCAGCTTTGTCATCCGGCAACAGTGAATGAACGGCACTACAGTTCCAAGTCAGGATGGTGTGCGGCATGGAGGGAAAATTGCAAATGATGATGTTCCCAAGCATCTGCTGCCCTTGTCCTTCTAGGTGGTGGAGGCCATAGGCTTGGAAGGTGCTGTCAAAGAAGCCTTGATGAGTTGCTGCAGTGCATCTTGTGTATGGTATGCATTGCTGCCACTGTGCACTGCTAGTGGAGTTAGTTAATGTTTAATGTAATGGATAGGGTGCCAATCAACTGGGCTGCTTTATCCTGAATGGTGTCGACCTTCTTAGAATCCCGACAGTGCAGAAGGAGGCCATTCGGTCCATTGAGCATGCACTGACAATAATCCCACCCAGGCCCTATCCCTCTAACTCGATGTATTTACCCTGCTAGCCCCCTTGACATTAAGGGGCAATTTAGCATGGCCAATCCACCTAATCTGCACACCTTTGGACTGTGGGAGGATACTGGAGCACCCAGAGGAAACCCACGTAGACATAGGAAGAACGTGCAGACTCCATGCAGACAGTCACCCGAGGCCAGAATTGAACCCAGGTCCCTGGTGCTGTGACGCAGCTGTGCTAATCACTGTACCACTGTGCGGATCTTCTTGAGTCTTGTTGGAGCTCTACTTATCACTAAGTCAGAAGATTACAAGTTCATGCCGGATACTAGTGCAGATAATCTCGGTTGACGTATTACTGAGGGAGAGCTGCACTGTTGGATGAACCAAGGTCTCTTGTCTGCCCTCTCAGGTGGATGTAAAAGATTCTTTCTTGACGATGAGCAGGTGAGTTCACCCATTGTCCCAGCCGATATTTACCCATCAACCAACACCACAACTATCTGGTTTTGGTGATAATTATGGGATCTCGCTGTGTGCAAATTTCCTGTTGCATTTTCTATAATGTAGGAGGGATTATACTATGAAGCTCTTTGGGATGACCTGTGAACATGAGAGGCACGATATAAATGGAAAATGTCTTTCTGTTGAATTGTCACAACTCATCAATGCTCAAAACATATTCTCTGCTTATTCGCTGAAGCCCTGTGTTCCAATCTTCAATTGCTATTCAACACTTATTACAGATGTCAGCGACTAAAATCAAGCCTCCTCCTGGTCTTTCAACCCCTCAGCAACTTTCAAAGCTGCACTCTCCTTTTCTTTATTTGTGTGTAATCTCTTGCCTCTGCGTTTCCTGTTCCTCACTCTTTCCTATCTCCAGCAATCCAACTCGATTATCTGCTGTTCGTATGCAGCAGTTTAAATCTCTGCTTACAGCTCTGGGACTTATCCCCCACTCGCAAACATCAACACCACTACATCTCCTCCCACTGACATCGCCCCCAGCCCCCCACAAACACTTCAGCCTTCCCCTGTACCCTGTCAGAACCCACATTGGTTGCTGTCACATGCATTCAGTTCTACAATGGACTATATCAGGATTGAATATGCATGGGAAGTATGTGTGTGTCAGCTGCTGTAGGGAAATAAAACCCTTACTTAAGAAATCATAGAAACCCTACAGTGCAGAAGGAGGCCATTCGGCCCATCGAGTCTGCACCGACCACAATCCCACCCAGGCCCCACCCCCACATACCTTACCCGCTAATCCCTCTAACCTACACATCCCAGGACTCTAAGGGGCAATTTTTTTTTAACCTGGCCAATCAACCTAACCCACACATCTTTGGACTGTGGGAGGAAACCGGAGCACCCGGAGGAAACCCACGCAGACACGAGGAGAATGTGCAAACTCCACACAGACAGTGACCCGAGCCGGGAATCGAACCCGGGACCCTGGAGCTGTGAAGCAGCAGTGCTAACCACTGTGCTACCGTGCCGCCCCTTAAAGTAGTAAAGACAGGTTTGACCGTGGTGGTGTGCTTAACATTGAACATAAAGCAATATTTCAACTTCATTATTAGTTACAGGGCTACAGATATTCAACCGGGCGGCACGGTAGCACAGTGGTTAGCACTGCTGCTTCACAGCTCTAGGGACCTGGGTTCGATTCCCGGCTTGGGTCACTGTCTGTGTGGAGCTTGCACATTCTCCTCGTGTCTGCGTGGGTTTCCTCTGGGTGCTCTGGTTTCCTCCCACAGTCCAAAGATGTGCGGGTTAGGTAGATTGGCCATGCTAAAAATTGCCCTTAGTGCCCTGAGATGTGTAGATTAGTGGGTAAATATGTAGGGATATGGGGGTAGGGCCTGGGTGAGATTGTGGTCGGTGCAGATTCGATGGGCCGAATGGCCTCTTTCTGTACTGTAGGGTTTCTATGATTCTATGAGCTGTCCGAGTATTTAATAAAACTTTTATTTTTGAGAAGTGGCTGTGAATTTACATACAGAAGTAAACCATTCTAGGGATAGGTACTTTGAGTTGTAGGGATATTTATCCTTAAGATTATGCACTTCCATTTAATATTTCTTAAAAGAAAGAATAATTAAACGATCTTTCCTGAGGACTCCTACATATCATGTCAGCCACATTTACATGGCAAACATATAGGGTGGAATTTTACAAGAAGTGTCCAGCTCGTGTGAAAATGGGAGAGTTCCTGATCCGATTTTGGGCCCAACTTTACGTACTTTGACATTTTTTAAAATGGTGTAGACTGTTTCTAGCTGCTGCAAGCAGTGGGCTGGGCTTAATTCACCAGCCAGCCTGTAGAGGGAGCTACTGCACTTGTGCAGACCTCTGATGCTGCACATATGCAATTTCAGCAGCAGGGGTCTGACAGACAGCGAGAGAGCTGTCAGGCCGCTGTTACTGAAGCCAGCCTGAACCAACCGCCCCCCTCCCCTGCTGCAATCATGGAGCCCATGGCCGATCGTGAGCCACACAATGCATAGGCATCTAGCCCCCGCCACCCCCACCCCCATCGCCCAGACCGATCACGCCCCCCCCCCTCCAATCTGATCGCATCTGCAGAGCGGCAGCGCCCCCCCCTGCACCGATTGGGCTGCCCCTTCATGTCCCGCCCTGCTTCATGCCCTGCCTCCTTCAGGTCCCGCCCATATGGGCATTGCCCAGGTGCCAGGCTAGCAGTGCCAAGGTGACAGGCTAACACTGTCAGACTGGCACTGCCCAAGGCACACCACCCCTTGCCCTCGGCCTCCCCCCGAGGGCCTCAATGGCCTCCAGTTTCACTGGCGAGGTCAACACAATTATTCCCCATTCATGGGGAGCAAGTGTTTTCCTTGCTGGAGAGATCCTCTCCCAGCGAGGCCATAAAGGCAAGTGAGCCCAGACGACTGAGCGCTAGGCTCACTAAACAGATGTAAATTAACATTAAAATATATTTACATAAATCTTTCAGCCTCTCGCCCATTGCTGATGAGAGGCTGGTCTCGGGCGTGATGCTGGTTTCTCGGCTCTCGCGCGATCTTACCGCCTCACTCTGCCCATTGATGAGCCCAGCGAACGGGTAAAATTCTGCCCATCGTGTCACAACAATACAAGAAACCATGAATTAGGAGCAGGATTAGGCCTTTGTCAGTGTACAGATATACTGTACCTTTGTTAATAAATACAGCCTAAATCTGAGATCAAGGTTTGTCCAAAACAAATTTGGGATTGGGATGCTGTGATCCCAATGAGATTGCTGGGTTTGTGCAACTTTTACAAGTGCCGACAATGAAACCACTTGCTTGGGACAATAGTTATTTAAAGTTGATTTATTTATTCGGGTCACAAGTGAGCTTACATTAACACTGCAATGAAGTTAGTGTGAAAATCCCCTAGTTGCCACACTCCGGCGCTTGTTCGGATACACTGAGGGAGAATTTAGCATGGCCGATGCACTTAACCCCCATGTCTTATGGATTAGGTTCCACTGAGTACTTGGTAAAAGACACGGATGGGATTTCCCTCCCTTGCCCATGGCAGGCAAGAGCAGAAAATATCGCAGGATGAAAAATGCCAGCTTCAAATTAGTGGGAAAACAGGGTCCTATCACCCACTCGGCACTCGGATCGCATTGCCTGATGTGCATTGTTGGGAATACTATTTGACTACATTTAACCACCATTAATACTCATTATAAAGTCCGCTTGCCAGTATCACACACTGGAATAAGAGGTCATGATGGCATCTAATTAGATTGATGTGTTTTACAATCGCACAGAAGTTGAGTGTGCCTGGCGACCACACTTTGCTCATGACTACGTGGTGTTTGGCAGCCTTTCAATGCAGAGTGCTCACAGCACCTGGACTCCGTGCCAGTTTGCAGGCATCATTCTCAGGAGGGTATCACAGTCAAGGTTCTACCTACCAGACCAGCGGTAAGGCAGGGTTGCTGTGGAAGGGGCCACAGGGCAAAGCCTCCACCGGAGAGGGGTGTTGGTGGACAGAGGCTTGACTCAGAAGCGTGACGGGGGTTTCGGGTGGTGGGGGCCATGGAATTGGGACGGGGGGGGGGGGGGTGGCGGGGGATTGCTGTCCTCCGGCCCACAATGGGGAAAAGTTTGTTTCAAAGCGACATAAGGGACTTAGGGCCAGAATGGGCGGCTTACCATGTGAAAACCCTTCATTTTACACAGCATCCCTCGCAAAGACTCTCCTTGTCACAGTCTAAGGAGGGTGAGAGCATGTCAGTCTAGGGTCAGGAGTACCCAGAAAGTTGCACATAGGTAGTGTTCACAACACCATGTGCAATTGGGGGTTGCTGGCATTATACTGTGCCACACTCACAGTCAGGGGAGACATCTGCAGCCTACATAGAATCATAGAATCTCCACAGTGCAAAAGGAGGCCATTTGGCCCATCGAGTCTGCACTGATCATAATCCCACCCAGGCCCTATCCCCTTAACCCCACATATTTACCTGCTAATCCCCCTATCACTAGGGTCAATTTAGCATGGCCAATCAACCTAACCCATGCATCTTTGGACTGTGGAAGGAAACTGGAGCACCCAGAGGAAACCCACACAGACATGGGGAGAATGTACAAATGCCACACAGACAGTGACCCGAGGCCGGAATTGAACCCTGGTCCCTGGCGCTGTGAGGCAGCAGTGCTAGGCACTGTGCCACTGTGCCTCCGTGCTACCATGTCGTCCAATCTGTGGCATTGGAGGATTCTGGGGAGGGGTGACCTATATGTCTAACTGGGCAGGAGGCCTCAAAGTATGGAGGGGAGAGGTCCAGACGTGGCATAGGCACATCTACCTCCCAAGATCCAGGGGGCATCATAAGGATTTCCATCACAAGCAAAAAGAGTTCAAAGATTGGAGTGGGAGACATTAAAGTTATTGGATGCAGGGAAACCTGGAAAATTATCTCCGCCAGCCCAAGGGGGGATTTTTGCAATCACACAGGGAGGGTTCAAGTTGCTCTGGGAGTGAGAGTTCAGCACCACCATCTTCTTGCCTGATGCAAAAGCATAGAACTAAATTAAAAAGAGGTGACACTGTAATGGTCTCTGAGGGCTGAGTGGAGGACTGCTGTTCTGCACAGGAGGCTGACAGAAGGAGAAGCTGACTGAATAGAGTCTCACCAACTGAGGGGAGATGCACACATGAGACGTGTTAGGTGCCTTTGAGCGGCAATGCAGAAAGGCAGAAGAGTTCAGCGCTGAGAAACATTCATGCGAGTTGAAGATAAATCCCCATTCCTGGCTCGAATGAAACTCCGAGAATTAACCCCTTGCTCCAAAGGCTGGAAAGTCCCACAGCCATAAGTGTGGGGCTATTGGGTAACTGGACAAGCTGGAGCTGACTCTTAAACACAGGAGCTCAGTGTGAGAAGGATGCTGTCCAAGGCTTCGATGCCGATTAGGTGCAGATATCACACCCAGCGACAACTTGAATCCACAATCACTCAGTAGCCATCGGACATTTTTGAGACTCATGTGTTTTCCTGATTTTTGCTGCAGAGAGGATACAAGAGGGATGCTGGATTTATTGCAGCCAGCATCTGCACGTGTGGATAGCAGAGAAGGAGGAGATTGCAATGGAGGTGCCAGCATTGCCAAAGGGAGGAGCTACTCCCCCATGTTCAAGGGGTTGCAAACCACTGTCCAGATGCAGAGGATGAGGCTGATGTGAACATCATGAGTAGGCGGCTCTCAGGACTGAGGCTCTATAGAAGATGCAGATGAGCAACATCTGTTCTTGTCACCTCCATATGTCCACAGAACTAGCGACTAACATCTGCAGGATTTGACACCACGGCAACTGGGAGGATATCCACTGCCAGTAGCTGCTAAAGTCATAGCTGCTTTAAACCTCTACACTACTGGCTCTTTCCAGATCTCCACTGGGGAAATCTGTGGGATCTCTCAAGCTTCCTTGCACAAATGTATCTGGGAGATAGCAATCGCCCTTTTGGCCATGACCAAGAATTACACTAACTTTGATGGACCGAGCTAGCCAGAACACTGGGCTTTGCTGTGACTTCCGGATTCCCACGGGTAAAGAGTGCCATTGACTATACTCATGTGGATATGAAAGCACCCTGGCACCAGGCACTCCAATAAATAAACAGAAAAAGCTTTCTCTCCGTCAATGTGCAACTGGTCTATGACCACAAGAAACAAATCTTAGAAACATTGAAACATAGAAACTAGAAGCAGGAGAAGGCCATTCAGCCTGCTCTGCCATTCATTTTGATCATGGCCAATCATCAAATTAAATAGCTTAATCCCGCCTTTCTCCCATATCCCTTGATCCCTTTAGTCTCAAGAGCTTTATTTAATTCCTTTTTGAAATCACACATTTTGTTCTCAACTACTTTCCGTGGTCGTGAATTACACACATTCACCACTCTCTGGGTGAAAAGATTTCTCCTCTCCTCAGTGCTAAAAGATTTATCCTCTTATCAGATACCCATGAAGTTGCCATGACTCATATATCTTGAATAGGTCGCAGATCCCGAACATATTTGAAAGACTACACAGGATCCAGAGTTGGCTACTTGGAGACAAGTGACACCCTCAAAGGACATGGCTGAGGGCACCCATGCAGCAGTCACAAAATGCAGCAGAGAGAAGGTACAAGGAAGCTCATACTGCCACCACACATTGGTGAAGCAGGCCACAGCCATTGATGCAATTCCAATAACTGGAGAGATCTGGTGGAGCACTGCAGTTCACTCTGCAGGATGTTTCATGAATCGTTGTCATTTGCATAACCTCACAAAGCCAGGGGAGATTTGCAAGGTGATGACATGGAGTAACTACATGTATTCTCTGATGAGGAGGCCATCGCAAGGGATTAAGGTGAAGAGGCTCAGGAAGCAATGGGTGCAGGGCAAGATGATGGGCCTACGAGGCAGGCATGCACACAAAGCCCTCATAGTCACCACATTGCATGAGGAGGATGTTGAGTAGGAGTGATCCCCACTCAGACGAGTGTTCTCCATTGGCCCCAGACTGACCTCAACAAGTCTCTCCCTCTCATTTCAACCATCCAGTTCAGTCGGAGAGTGACCAATTAAATATCAGGCTCACGCCATCCTCCTGTTTTGATGGATGATGAGGCCTCAGGAGAAAGGGTCCTTGCTGAGATAGGCTCCTAACTGGAGGAGGCGTCCTGGCATCAGATGTGAGGAGGTGCTGCCTCTTCTTTCATCTTTCCAGTATCCCATTCGCTATGACAGCCTAGTGGAGGCAGCAATTGTTCTACCATCCTCAGTGCGCCCATACCTGTACACCGATAGTCTGACAAAGCTCATGGAGTTCCACCTCCAGCACTTTATGAAGTACCTTGATGGTGATACCGAGAGGTGACACCTGTGCCAAAGCAGTCAAGGATATTATGCAGTCCCTCGTGCATTTTTACAGGACTCAATTCTGTGTTTCACCTTCATCCCCTTAATATTGACATCCAGCATTCTGCAACCTACATGTAGACTGATCACCTGAGCATAACCATGTCCACACACTTGCTGGCCAGACATTAGATTGCCTTCTCTTGAACACAGACAGTCTTCCATTATGGCCAGCCCTGTCCCTTGTGAACTCGATACAGCACCAGCACTGTGGAGACTTGAATGTGAGGCATAGTTCATGGGAAAGAGCACATTTTGGCCTCATTACATCCTGGCTCCTAGGCCATTGCTGCCCTCAACATTGTCTTCCCATCAAGATGATGTAAGTGCATTGAAAGGATGCTCAAATGCTTGACTGAATGCAGCACATCATCACTTAGAGTTCTGAACAGTGATCTCGCTGACTCTTTAGGTGAGGGAATGCTAGCACAGCACTGCTTCCTTACCTTGTGACACGAGCCTTGTGGGCACTGTGTACCATCGAGCACCATGTCTATAATGTGGCTGCCAGGGGCAGAGTTCAAGCACATTGAGGTGGGAAAGTGGTCATGCTTATGGGGGAGCTTATCAGATATACGCTCAGAGAGAGGACAATGCTCAAGCCAGACAGGAGTGTGTGCGAGCTGTGATTTTTTGGCTCGTTGATTGAAAACACTACTGGACTGTAGAGAGAACATAGAGCTTGAGTGTGTATATGAATCTTCTCAATCCATCCCCAGTCTGTGTCCTCTCCCTCTGATTGTGCAAAAACCTGACCTGCATAAAGACACATGGAGAGAGTGTGAGCAGGGAAAATGCCAGGGCAGATGATAAGGATGCCTGCTATGAGTGGAGCCATGGACAGTATGAGGATGCAAACTGGATGGGATGTGAACCCAGATAGAGATGTGAAGGTGTGTGTGAGAGAGTGAGTGATGTCCCTTTAGTTTGCAGTGTGTGTGATCCCTGTGGAGTGACATCCGGTAGATGGTTTGTGAGTGGGGGAGTTGAGTGCGATGACCTGGTTGACTTACCCTGGTGGAATGGATGAGATCATTCATCCTCTTTCTGCACTGTATGACTGACCTCTTCTGTGGAGCATTGGCCTTGATTGCCTCTGCCATGCTGGAGTGGTGATGTTAGTGGACCTTCTCTAGCCAGAGTGGAATTACCCATGCGTGCATTGTTAATGTGATGAGTTGTGCATTACTTAAAAATGCACCATTGCGGCCGATGGGAAAAGGTCAATTTTACTGCCTGCCATCGCACTTACAACACTGGTGGAAAAATCTGGCCAGTAAATCTATTCAACAAGATTTCATAGTAAAGTAGGAATTGTTTTGCAAAAACTTGAAGACTGCAAGGTATCATTGCTAAAGTTAAGTCTCACTAGATGTAAGCACAGGGTATAGAATTGCCTTCAAACTGTGTCCATCTATCCATTTGTGTCTATCAAGACACCAGGCCAGCATTGCACTCACACCATCTTCACCTAATTAAAATTAAATATAGAGTCATAGAGGTTTACAGCATGGAAACAGGCCCTTTGGCCCAACTTGTCCATGCCGCCCTTTTTTTTTTAAACCCCTAAGCTAATCCCAATTGTCCACATTTGGCCCATATCCCTCTATACCCATCTTACCCATGTAACTGTCTAAATGCTTCTTAAAAGACAAAATTGTACCTGCCTCTACTACTACCTCTGGCAGCTTGTTCCAGACTCTCACCAACCTCTGTGTGAAAAAACTGCCCCTCTGGACACTTTTGTATCTCTCCCCTCTCACCTTAAACCTATGCCCTCTAGTTTTAGACTCCCCTACCTTTGGGAAAAGATATTGACTATCTAGCTGATCTGTGCCCCTCATTATTTTATAGACCTCTATAAGATCACCCCTCAGCTTCCTACGCTCCAGAGAAAAATGTCCCAGTCTATCCAGCCTTTCCTTGTAACTCAAACCATCAAGTCCCGGTAGCATCTTAGTAAATCTTTTCTGCACTCTTTCTAGTTTAATAATATCCTTTCTATAATAGGGTGACCAGAACTGTACAGAGTATTCCAAGTGTGGCCTTACCAATGTCTTGTACAACTTCAACAAGACGTCCCAGCTTCAATATTCAAATATATGTAATAAATTTTTTTTAAAGCCACAAATGACTTTGTCTGGACAAAACTGGCCATTGCTAAGTACAGTTCACTAAAATAGTCATAGAATGACCCTTCCCTTCATTCTCCACATTGAATCAGAAGACTACAGCACACTGGAACGACGGAGGTTGAGGAGCGACCTGATAGAAGTCTACAAGATTATGAGGGGCATGGACAGAATGGATAGTCAGAAGCTTTTTCCCAGGGTGGAAGAATCAATTACTAGGGGGCATAGGTTTAAAGTGCGAGGGGCAAGGTTTAAAGGAGATGTACGAGGCAAGTATTTTACACAGAGGGTGGTGAGTGCCTGGAACTCGCTGCCAGGGGAGGTAGTGGAAGCAGATACAATAGTGAGTTTTAAGGGGCATCTGGACAAATACATGAATAGGATGGGAATGGAGAGATATGGTCACCGGATGGGTAGGGGGTTTTAGTTCAGTCGGGCAGCATGGTCACTGCAGGCTTGGAGGGCCGAAGGGCGTGTTCCTGTGCGTAATTTTCTTTGTTCCTTTGTTCTTTGTTCACAGAGGTCCACTGACTCTATTCTAGTCCTTTCGGAGTACAATCCATTTTGTCATGTTAGCAATTCACCACATTGTCTAGCTCTTTTCTGAAATCCTTGCAATATTCCCTCATTCAAATATTTACTCGACTTGCTTTTGAAAGCTGCTATTGAATCAGTTTCCACCGCCATATCAGGCAGTGCAGTCCACATCATACTCGTTTGTTGCATGAATGTGTATTGCCTCATGTCACCCCTGGTTCTTTTGCTAATCACTTTTAATCTTTGCTTTCTGGTTAGCAACACTTTAGCCATTGGAAACCGTTTCCCCTTGCCATGGCACAATTTCACACTGGTTAGCACTGCTGCCTCACAGTGCCAGGGGCCCAGGTTCAATTCCAGCCTCGGGTCACTGTCTGTGTGGAGTTTGCACATTCTCCCCGTGTCTGCGTGGGTTGCCTCCGGGTACTCCGATTTCCTCCCACAGTCCAAAAATGCTAAATTGCCCCTTAGTGTCAGGGAGATTAGCAGGGTAAATATGTGGGGTTACGGAGATAGGGTCTGGGTGGGATTGTTTTCGGTGCAGACTCGAAGGGCACTGTGGGGATTCTATGATTCTATTTACTTTATCTTAAATACTTTATGATTTTAAACACCTTGACCAAATTTCCTCTTGAGCTTTCTTGCTCAAAGCAGGGTAGAATGCATCTTCTGCAGCCTATTCATGAACTCTCTTCCAGCCAGTCAGTGGTGGGTAGTATACAGTCGAAGATGTGTCAGTCTGCGGAATTTGTGGATGTCATTTCATCTTCTGCCAGTATTGTTAAACGGGCAATGCCAGCGGGGAGACTTATCACAAAACCTGCCCAATTGTCCTTTGCAGTGACGACAAGTTGCATCAGACATTGCTTGCTGTATTCCACAATGGAAAGATCAAATCACTCACAAACACTAAACCGGGAACAAAGTGCCACACATGTCTCCATGAAGATAACGCATCTTTGATTTGATTTGATCTAATTTATTATTGTCACATGTACAGTGAAAAGTATTGTTTCTTGCGTGCTATACAGACAAAGCATACCATTCATAGAGAGGAAAGGGGAGAGTGCAAAATATAGTGTTACTGTCATAGCTAGGCTGTAGAGAAAGATCAACTTAGTGCGAGATAGGTCCGTTCAAAAGTCTGATGACTACAGGGAAGAAGCTGTTCTTGAGTTGGTTGGTATGTGACTCAGACTTTTGTATCTTTTTTCCTTCGGAAGAAGGTGGAAGAGAGAATGTCCGGGGTGCGTGGGGTCCTTAATTATGCTGGCTGCTTTTCTGAGGCAGTTGGAAGTGTAGACAGAGTCAATGAATGGGAGGCTGGTTTGCGTGATGGATCGGGCTTCATTCACGACCCTTCGTAGTTTTTTGTTGTCTTGGACAGAGCAGGAGCAGGAGCAGGAGCCAAGCTGCGATACAACCAGAAGGAATGCTTGCTATGGTGCATCTGTAAACGTTGGTGAGAGTCATAGCTGACATGCCAAATTTCCTTAGCTTCCTGAGAAAGGAGATGTGTTGGTGGGCTTTCTTAACTATAGTTTCAGCATGGGGGACCAGGACCAGTTGTTGGTGATAATAGTTTTCGGTGTTCATTTACAGGGACCCTGTTTTCCATTGGAAAAGAAGACAAATATGTAATTTCTTTTTTTAGAATTGCCCTCAGCACAAGTACTTTGCAACCCTGCGATTGACAGAGCAAACACTTTAAATATCAAAGACATTAATTCCTAGAACAGATTTAACACTATAGGTACTCTACATGTCTCTGCATGACAACGTTAAATAATTTGCTATTTCACTCAAACGAAAGCTCTACATACAAAATAGGGATAATTGCACAATTGTTACCAATTCATTAAATTCGTTACATTGTGGTGCTTGCCCCTTTAAGGGCAACATAGCCTGTGTGACCAATAGGGACACAGAGTGGAATCACCTCATGGTAAGAGAAGCTCCTAGGCAGAGACGTTTTGGAAGTAAGCTCTAGCCATGCAGCTGCTGTACATTCCTTGTTAATAAATCCTTTTTCTGTTCACTGATGGACCTCTGAAAATGCATCTTTACATCTGGCGACAAGGATAAATTATCCTGACATTGCCTCTGGCCTGACACCTGTGAGTATCCTGTTTTAATTGAAGTCTGAAAAAAATATTGTCGCACCAGAATGCCTCTCTTTGGGCGAACAGACCCATTTGACTCCTCCACAGAACACAGGACACAATACGATGAGCGCCATGGATACTATTTCCAAACAAATGAAATAGGGGAGGGTGCAAAATGCAAAGCAATTCTCCTAGGTGTTTGTGGAATGCAGATCTACAGCCTTATTTGCAATCTTATAACCCTAAGAGTGTCTGACTCCAAATCATTCAGTGAGTTTGTAGAGTTAGTGATGGTTCAATTACAACCTCAGCCATCAGTCATAATCCAGAGATTCAAATTTATTTTGAGGTTGAGATCCCCAGGCAAAATGATCACGACTTAATTGCTAAACTGAAGCAATTATCGGAGTATTGTGATTTTGGAGCCACTCTAAATGACATGTTATGGGATAGATTAGTTTGTGTTGTGAACAATGACACTCATCAATGCGGGCTGCCTGCAGAGGTCAACAGAAATTTTAAATGAGCAATGGATATAGCGCTGGCCATGGGAAGCGCTGAGAAAGGTGCACAAGGGCTGCAGAGCACACAAAATGGTGCCATTTACCAGTTAGGGTGGGAACCTGCAACCGTCCGTGGCACCAAAACCACTGAAGCAGCCACGAAGCAGGAAACAATTTCAGCCACCAACAAAACAAAAAGGTACAGAATAGGAAATCAGTCTGTAATGTTACCGATGTGGAGGTAGCCACACTCCTGAGTCATGTCTATGTTCTATGTTCTATTGTTGGTTTAAGGAGGTTGAGTGTTTTTATTGTCACAAAAGAGGACATGAAAAAGCAGTGCAGAGCTAAGTCAAGTTCACTGAGTAATGGATCAACTAAGATGTTCCAATTATACAATGTGGAGGAGCTCAGTACCAATGATTCTGGCATTTACTCCCTGCTTGATCTAAAACAGGAAAGCTAGACCCTACTACTGTAACATGGAAATAGATCCAGGTGCATCAGCCACTGTCATGGGTGAGCATACATTTCAGTAGAATCCCACAGTGCAGAAGGAGGCCATTCGGCCCATTGAGTCAACAACCAACCACAATCCCACTCAGGTCTTATTCCTGTAACCTCACATATTTACCCTGCTCATCCCTCTGACACTCAGGGACAATTTAGCATGGCCAATCCACCTAACCCACACATCTTTGGACTGTGGGAGGAAACACACGCAGACACAGGGAGAATGTGCAAACTCCATGCAGACAGTGACCCGAGGCCGGAATTGAACCCGGGTCCCTGGCACTTTGAGACAGCAGTGCTAACCATTGTACCATAGTGTAGCTAAGATAGTCCTACCATTGGACTTGAAAAGCACTTCTGCCAATTTCATGACCACACCGGAGAAGCAATAAAAATAAAAGGCACCGCAATGGTACCTGTAAGCTATGGACAACAGTCTACCCAACTCCCAGTAATAATAGTGATGGGTGAAGGACCAAGCCTTCTCAGCTGCAATTGGCTTAAAGAAATCAAGTTGAATTGGGGATGAGATTTTTCAAGTGCGGGAAGGGGGACTAACAAACTGATGAGAAAATATGACTGTGTCTTCTGTGATGAATTAGGCAAAACCGAAGGGCTACAAACTAAAATTTATGTGGATCCAGAGGCAACTCCCTCATTCTTTGGGGCAAGACTGGTACATATGTCTTACAAGAGAAAGTGGATACTGAGTTAAACAGAACTAGGCATCATCTAGCCAGTTCAATTCTCAGAATGGGCAGCACCAATAGTTCCCATATTGAAACCAGACAAGACCATCTGCATTTGCAACGATTATAAGCAAGCAAGGTCGCCAAGCTGGGTAAATGTCCAATCCCGAGAACTGAAGACCTGTATGCACAACTGACAGGAAGTCAATCGTACATAAATATGGATTCGAGTCATGCATACCATCGAATTAGATGACACTTCCCAGGAGTATGTCACAACAAACTCACACAAAGGCCTATTCCTGCCTTTTGGCATGTCTTTGGCATGTCTTAGGACTGAATAAATTAGTCACTGAAGATTGTATAAAGGAGGTAAAGGTTTTCCCTTGAAGGAAAACACAGCAGAGTAAGGGTTACATGTGTAATCAATCAGGTGTGGAATCACCCCATGGTGAAAGCGACTCCCAGGCAAAGACATTTTGGGAGCTAGTTACAGCTATTCGGTGACTGTACATTTCTTGTTAATAAATCATATTTGTGTTCACTAATAGTATCTCTGAAAGTACATCTTTACTCTCAGAATGTAACAAATCTGAGAGAACCTTACATTTTAGCTCTCCTCTCCAGTAACATCACGACAGAGAAACTGGTGCATTCTCGTGTGAGGTTAGAATTTTAAATCAAGCTAGAGGATAGGGAAAACAAAACAGAAATGTCTAGGCAGCTGCATACTTTGCTGGTGAATGCTTAACATCAAAGAATTTTACAGCACACTGTCTAGATGGCTACAATGCTGTAAATCTGCAGTGATCACCAGAACTTTACCGGACAAACTGCATAACCGATACCTTTTTATTGCCGTCTATATGATCAAGACACATAGCTGCATCCTGGGTCAAGTTTGACTGAGGGAGATTAAACTGTGCTTGTTTGTAGCAGACAGTCACACTGGCTGGGATTTTCCAGTCCCTTCTGGTGCCAGGATGTTCCGGTGCCACTGAAAGTCTGACTATCTAAATTTTCCGTTCCCACCCGAGCTAGTTTCCTGGAAAATCCTGACCACTGTGTATCTGATACATAATGTGGAGATGCCGGCGATGGACTGGGGTAAACACAGTAAGAAGTTTAACAACACCAGGTTAAAGTCCAACAGGTTTATTTGGTAGCAAAAGCCACAAGGTTTCGGAGCCTTAAGGCTTAAGGCTCCGAAAGCTTGTGGCTTTTGCTACCAAATAAACCTGTTGGACTTTAACCTGGTGTTGTTAAACTTCTATCTGATACATACCCAGCTCCCAGTCAACCACACATGACACATGTGTCTGGTATACAATTCGATTTAACGATAAGCAATGTCTTTCTCTCAAAAAGAACACTGAGCCTGAGCATCTTAGATTTTGAGTATAAAATTGGATTAGTAGTCATACATTTAATGACAGGCTATCAGACAAAAATGTTTGAAGTAAAACATTAGTCAGTGTTTTTAAAGAGAAGCTGCTTCCTGTGAGTTCAGCTCTGCAAACCTTTGTCACACAAGCATTATTGCAGGGTTTCCTACTCTCCCTCCCACTATGTAATCCCCTGTAGTCATTGTACCCCTTTCGACAGGGATGCAGTCACAGAGCCAAGCCAGCTCCCGACCAAAAAAAAAATCACTTTCCGTGTGTGAGCTCTGACAGCGAGTCTTTTCAGGAAATTGGATTGCAGAACATATGAAAGCTGAGCCCCGAACGGCAAAACGAGACTTCCATTTCTTGAGTGTCTTTCACAACCAAAGGATGTTGTCCCAAAGCACTTTATAGTCAATAAAATACTTTATTCCCCCACAAAGTGCAATCACTGGTGTAACATATAAAGTGTGGTGATCAATTTGTATACATCAAGGTCTCGTGGTATTGTCGCTGGACTATTAATCCAGAAACTCAGCTAATATTCCGGGGATCCTAGTTCGAATCCCGGTGGAATTTGAATTCAGTAAAAAATATCTGGAATTAAGAATCTACAGATGACTATGAAACCGTTGGTGATTGTCGGAAAAACCCATGTGGTTCACTAATGCATGGTGGCACAGTGGTTAGCATTGCTGTCTCACTGTGCTACGGACCTGGGTTCAATGCCCAGCTTGGGTCATTGCCTGTGCAGAGTCTGCACGTTCTCCCCGTGTCTGCGTTGGTTTCCTCCGGATGCTCCAGTTTTCTCCCACTGTCTGAAAGACGTGCTGATTAGGTGCATTGGCCATGCTAAATTCTCCCTCAGTGTACCTGAATAGGCGCTGGAGTGTGGCAACTAGGGGATTTTCACAGTAAACTTCAGTGTAGTGTTAATGTAAGCCTACTTGTGACACTAATAAATTAAACTTTAAACCAATGTCCTTTATGGAAGGAAATCTGCCGTCCTTACCTGGTCTGGCCTACATGTGACTCCAGAACCACAGCAATGTGGTTGACTCTCAAGTGCCCGCAGGCAACTAGGGATGGGCAATAAATGCTGGGCAGCCAGCAACGCCCATGTCCCATAAATGAATTTTAAAAAACACTGCCCCTTAACAGCAGTAAGATAATGACCAGATCATCTGTCTTCGTGACATTGGTTGAGAGATAAGTATTTGCCAGGCCTTGGGGTAGAAGTGCTTGTTCTTCTCTGAAATAGCGTCATGGCTTCTCTTTTGTCCACTTGAGAGAATAAACCAGGATGTCAGTTTAATGTCTCATCCAAAAGATGGCGTTTCTGACCTTACAGCACTCTCAGTAAAACAGGTAAAGTGCCAGATGACCATAGGCTGCTCACACCTTTGAGGGGGAGAGCTGACTGAGGTGGTGATTTAGCCTGAGTATCACCACATCTCAGGCAAGGGGAAAAGTTGAGAAGGCAGGACCTTCATTAACAACCTCAGCTGACATGGGAATTGAACCCATACTGTTGGCATTATTTTACATCACAAACCAGCTATCCAGCCAACTGAGCTAACCAATCCTGCACTAGTGGTGTCAGCCTAGATTTTGTGCTCAGGTGTCTGGAATGGGGCTTGAACACAGAACCATCTGAGTGAGGTGAGAGTGCTACTAATTGATACAAATGCAAGTGTCCATGAGTGCAGTGCTGGCTCAGTGGTGATTAAGAGGGGAGTATTCTGTTGGTTATCCTGCAGTCAAAAAACTAATGAAAAATTGCTTCTGCCCAGGGTGGCTGCTTTTCGTTTTGCTTGATGACCATTGTAGCATTTTAACTGTGTGTGAACAAGCAGCAAACACAATATTTCAGAGCGTTAACAAAAAGTAGATATTGCAGTACTGCTGTTCAAAAAATCCCCAGTGACTAACATCTCCCAACACACCCCCACACTTCAGCTTACAGGAAGCAAGAATTGTAATTATTTTAATGCTTGTCATCTGTTATCATTCCTGTTTTTAATCACATCCTTTATGTCCATGAATTGAGAACTGAATATTAGGTGTCTGTGATTCAAAGGAGTTGGCATTTGTATATGCAAATAACTCTTCGCAGATCGCAAAGATGCATTTGGACCAACATGTCTCAGTGGTGGCATTCTCACTTATACGTTTGATCATCGCCAAGGTGCGGTGGATGCTGGGACAGTGAGTAAATTTAAGGGGGAGTTAGACAGATTTTTAATGGGTAATGGGTTGAAGGGTTATGGGGAGAAGGCAGGGAATGAGGAGCATACCAGCCATGATCGAATGGCGGAACAGACTCGATGGGCCGAATGGCCTAATTCTGCTCCTATAATTATTAACTTATGAAACAAGGGTCCTGGAGGAGCTGGGAGAGCGAGGGCTGGGGGTTGAGGGGAGGGGGGTGGTGGTATGTAGGGGAGGCTAAAAAACAGAGTCAAGGCCACAATTAGATCAGATATGATCTTATCGAATGGCGGAGCAGGCTCGAGGGGCTCAATCACTTTCTCCTGCTCCTCATTCTTGTGTTCTTCTGCATTGCTAAGTGATGGTTCCCAGTGGCACTCGAGAGAATTACGAGCAAAGTTAAGCTGACACTTCAGTGCCCTGCGGAGGGAGTGCTGAACTGTTGGAATTCGCCAAGTTGTCCATAAACCCACTAAAAGCAGATTCGCTGTTCCTTCATCGCAAAAACCGCTTGCCAAACTTGCTGTTTGCAAATTGCCTATCATGTTTGCCTCAGTAGCAGCAAGCCTGAAAAGTAATCGTTGGGGGGTGGGGGGTGGGGGGGGGGGGGGGGGGCACTGTCTGCAAATGCAAGTTCTTTCTTTTGTATCTTCTTGTAGAAAATTTAAATAATTTTTCAGATAACATTTATGTGGCAAACTATTCTCCCTGAATAAGTATAATGTGTGGAGGATCAAATTTAGGTGCGAATTATACTGTAAATGGCAGAACCCTTAGGAACATTAACGTATAGAGGGATTTGGGCGTGTAAAAGTTGGATCCAAGATGGTGCCGGAGGGTGGTGACTTCAGGCAAGCTGTGCCCAGCATATCTTCTAATTCCGGGTTTTAGATGTTTCTGGAAGGACAGGGAGGGAGGCAAGCGAGGGGGGGGAGTGGCACTGTTGATCAGGGATAGTGTCACGGCTGTAGAGAAGGTGGACGCCGTGGAGGGATTGACTACGGAGTCTCTGTGGGTGGAGGTTAGGAACAGGAAGGGGTCGGTAACGTTGCTGGGTGTTTTCTATAGGCCGCCCAATAGTAACAGAGATGTTGAGGAGCAGATGGGGAAACAGATCCTGGAGAGATGTAGGAATAACAGAGTTGTCGTGATGGGAGATTTTAATTTCCCAAACATAGATTGGAATATCCCTAGGGCTAGGGGTTTGGATGGAGAGGAGTTTGTTAGGTGTGTCCAGGAGAGTTTCCTGACACAGTATGTGGATAAGCCTACTAGAGGAGAGGCTGTACTTGATCTGGTGCTGGCTAATGAACCTGGACAGGTGGAGGATCTCTCGGTGGGTGAGCATCTTGGGGATAGCGATCATAATTCTATCTCCTTCACGATAGCATTGGAAAGAGATAGGATCAGGCAGGCTAGGAAAGTGTTTCTCTGGAGTAAAGGGAAATACAGTGTCATCAGGGAGGAAATTAGACGGGTAAATTGGAAGGAGGCATTCTTGGGGAAAAGTACCGAAGGAAAGTGGAGGATTTTCAAGGTATGTTTGTCTGGAGCTCTGCATGACAACGTTCCGATGAGACAGGGGGGTGTTGGTAGGGTACGGGAACCGTGGTGCACGAAGGTTGTGATGAACCTGGTGAATAAGAAAAGAGAGGCGTACAGAAGGTTCAGAGAGCTAGGAGGTGTTAAGGATTTAGAGGAGTATACGGGATGTAGGAAGGAGCTTAAGAAGGAAATTAGGAGAGCGAGAAGGGGTCATGAGAAGGCCTTGGCGGGTAAGATTAAGGAGAATCCCAAGGCTTTCTACAAATATGTCAAGAGTAAAAGGATGAGATGTGAAGGCATAGGACCCTTAAAAGGTGAAGGGAGAAAAGTTTGTGCGGAACCTTTAGAAATGGCGGAGCTGCTTAATGAATACTTTACCTCGGTATTCACGGTGGAAAGGGATCTGGGTGGTTGTACTGCTGGTTTGCGGTGGACAGAAAGGATCGAGCATGTGGACATAAAGAAAGAGGATGTGTTGGAACTATTGAATGGCATCAAGGTTGGTAAGTCGCCGGGACCGGATGGGATGTACCCCAGGTTACTGTGGGAGGCGAGGGAGGAGATTGCGGAGCCTTTGGCGATGATCTTTGCATCGTCGATGGAGACGGGAGAGGTTCCGGAGGATTGGAGGATTGCAGATGTGGTCCCTATATTCAAGAAAGGGAACGGGGACAGCCCGGGAAATTACCGACCGGTGAGTCTAACCTCAGTGGTTGGTAAGTTGATGGAGAGGATCCTGAGAGACAGGATTTATGATCATCTAGAGAAGTTTAGTATGATCAAAAGTAGTCAGCACGGCTTTGTCAAGGGCAGGTCGTGCCTTACGAGCCTGGTTGAGTTCTTTGAAAATGTGACCAAACACATTGACGAAGGAAGAGCGGTGGATGTGGTCTATATGGACTTCAGCAAGGCGTTCGATAAGGTCCCCCATGCAAGATTTCTTGAGAAAGTGAGAGGGCATGGGATCCAAGGGGCTGTTGCCTTGTGGATCCAGAACTGGCTTGCCTGCAGAAGGCAGAGAGTGGCTGTGGAGGGGTCTTTCTCTGCATGGAGGTCAGTGACCAGTGGAGTGCCCCAGGGATCTGTTCTGGGACCCTTGCTGTTTGTCATTTTCATAAATGACCTGGATGAGGAAGTGGAGGGATGGGTTGGTAAGTTTGCTGACGACACCAAGGTAGGTGGTGTTGTGGATAGTTTGGAGGGATGTCAGAAGTTGCAGCGAGACATAGATAGAATGCAAGACTGGGCGGAGAAGTGGCAGATGGACTTCAACCCGGATAAGTGTGTGGTGATCCATTTTGGCAGATCCAATGGGATGAAGCAGCAGTATAATATGAAGGGTACCATTCTTAGCAGTGTAGAGGATCAGAAGGACCTTGGGGTCGTAAGGCACGACCTGCCCTTGACAAAGCCGTGCTGACTACTTTTGATCATACTAAACTTCTCTAGATGATCATAAATCCTGTCTCTCAGGATCCTCTCCATCAACTTACCAACCACTGAGGTTAGACTCACCGGTCGGTAATTTCCCGGGCTGTCCCTGTTCCCTTTCTTGAATATAGGGACCACATCTGCAATCCTCCAATCCTCCGGAACCTCTCCCGTCTCCATCGACGATGCAAAGATCATCGCCAAAGGCTCCGCAATCTCCTCCCTCGCCTCCCACAGTAACCTGGGGACTCTTAAATCGGCCTCGCAGGTGGAGGATGCGGTCAAGAAGGCGTACGGCGTACTGGCCTTCATTAATCGAGGGATTGAGTTTAGGAGTCGGGAGATAATGCTGCAGCTTTATAGGACCCTGGTTAGACCCCACTTGGAGTACTGCGCGCAGTTCTGGTCACCTCATTACAGGAAAGATTTTGAAGCCATTGAAAGGGTGCAGAGGAGATTTACAAGGATGTTGCCTGGATTGGGGGGCATGCCTTATGAGGATAGGTTGAGGGAGCTTGGTCTCTTCTCCCTGGAGAGACGAAGGATGAGAGGTGACCTGATAGAGGTTTACAAGATGTTGAGAGGTCTGGATAGGGTAGACTCTCAGAGGCTATTTCCAAGGGCTGAAATGGTTGCTACGAGAGGACACAGGTTTAAGGTGCTGGGGGGTAGGTACAGAGGAGATGTCAGGGGTAAGTTTTTCACTCAGAGGGTGGTGGGTGAGTGGAATCGGCTGACGTCGGTGGTGGTGGAGGCAAACTCGTTGGGGTCTTTTAAGAGACTTCTGGATGAGTACATGGGATTTAATGGGATTGAGGGCTATAGATAGGCCTAGAGGTGGGGATGTGATCGGCGCAACTTGTGGGCCGAAGGGCCTGTTTGTGCTGTGGCTTTCTATGTTCTATGTTCTATGTTCTATCTTTTACTCTTGTTTTATGCTTCTAAAACTCCATTCTAACTCTTTTAAACTCTCTAACATACATTCTGCACTCTCTCCTTTTCTTCCCAATGTACAATATGCTTTGTCGGTATAGCGCGCAAGAAACAATATTTTTTACTGTACACTAATACATGTGACAATAAATCAAATCAAATCAAAATGGCAACACAGGGTGATTAAGAAGGCATATGGTATACTTGCCTTCAGTGGCTGGGACACTGAGTACACGAATTGGCAAATCATATTCCTCGTCAAGATCTATCCCAATTGTATGAAGCTATATGAAGCTCCCCTCCACGTGTGGCCAGACTAAATTTCAGTTCTTCTAGGAGAAAATCGCTTATTTTATACATGGTGAAATTTTTAAAAAGTTAATATTAATTTTCCCTGAAGAATCATAGTGTATTAAGAAACATTCTCTGCATCACCTCATTGTTCCCATTGTAGTATTGAAAATTCAGTGTTATCATGTATATTTGTGCTAGGAAATGTGAAGATTATTCTAAGGCTGCCAAGGCCCTAAGCTATTGAAAGGGTTGAGTCAGGAAGATATGCGCTCTCTGCATACTGACTGGCTGTATTGAATCACTGACCACAGCACTGACCAACATTTAAGCGGAATAAAATCCCCAGCTAAGTGCCAGAACACACTCATTCCTTTAACACTAATAGTCCATGAAAACGGGAAGGTATGCAAGGAATGTGCCACATTGTATTCCATCGCTTTCCACGGAAAAATAAAACTTGCACTCTGGTTATGCCATGTTGCCGCTGTTATTCTCCCATGCAATCTGTGAGAGCAGCACCTTGTAGGACAAGACTGATGACAGGGCGGAGGTTGGCTGAACGATGTCCGGGGTGTTTTAGTGCTGAACGGTGTGGGTGTCATTTTAAAGCACAAAGACTCTGCTAGTCAATTAGCGAAATCCGAGAAAGCTCGTACATAGCTAGTGAGGTCAAACCAGCTCAAAGTGTGAAGCTACAATCAACAGGCTTTTGATACACTGTTGACTTTTCTTTTGCTTACGGAGTGTAAGTCAGATACTTCAGAGATAGGTTGTGATCTGTTTGCTTAAGATTCGCTCAAGCAACTGAGAGCAGACCTTCCCACAGTTACCCACGCGGACCAGAACGGCTATTAATGGTTCAGCATTTCCACCTTTTAGATAAAGTTGGAATCACCTCACATCAGAATAAAAAAAACCCCGGCACAATGTGCAGATTTCTTTTTGGTTAACTCAGCAATTAGTTGCAGGCTTGTTTTCCACATCATAACCTCAGAACATCCCAACATGCTTTCCGGCTAATGAACTCAGCACTCTCTCAGCACTGCACTGGAGAGTTAAGACTAAATTTTGTGCTCGGAGAGACGATTTTCCCATCTCGCTGCGCCTGCCGCAGATAGCGCCGATCCCAGATCTAAAAATTGTGACGCACTTAAAAATTGGTTTTGCATCCAGCGCCAATCAGTTTGTGATTGTCCTGGCCCCTTTCGAATGGCGCGGTCTGGTTGTGAGGCTGACTTGCATGAGATTGACTGGATTTCAATCTCATTAGCGGGTTCAGCACGCGATCGTTCTCCCCATCCAGAATGTTCCCACCCACCTGTCCAGCGGCAGGAGGTCACGCTGGCGCGAATCACTACTCGTCTCCAGAGGTGGGGATTTAGCACGCGGGCCACACTAGGGTGGGGGGGGGGGCTTGGAGGTCATTAATACCCGGGTGGTCGAGGGTATTGCCAGGTGGTGCCCATCAGGCAGTACCCACTTGGCAGTGCCCACCTGGCACACTGGCAGTGCCCATCAGACACCCCGGCAGTGACCACCAGGCACCCAGGCAGTGCGAGTTAGGCACTACCAGTGTGTCGGAGCAGTGCCGAGAGGGTGGGGCCTGAATGAGGGCTATGACAGAGGAGCTATGCAGGGGGCTTGGGGAGTGGGGTGGGCGGAGCTATGCAGGGGGCCTATGATGGGGGGGCTATGCAGGGGGAGCTATGTAGGAAGGATCATGTGGGGGGTGTCATCCAGAGGTGGAGCATGTTGGGGGTCATAACGGGGAGCCATCGGGAGGGCCCTGATGCCTTAACGCTGGTAGCCCACGTCAGGGAATGGTAGGGGAACATGCTGCCAATGGGGATGGGATTGCGTGGTGCATGGGGGGAGAGAGGGGGGGCCTCTCAGTGCACTGTGAGATCGGGGCACCCTTGCAAAATGGCGCCCAAGCACTCTGCAAACTCACAACGTTCCAGAATCATTGGTGAGAGTGCTACCACTGAATGAACACATGCATTTAGAGCTAGACTAGTACAACTAGACTAGTACAGCACTGGCAATCCAGCAGCAACTGGGGAGGCAGTGGTGCAGTGGTACTGTCATTGGACTAGTAATGATGTGGAGATGCCGGCGTTGGACTGGGGTAAGCACAGTAAGAAGTCTCACAACACCAGGTTAAAGTCCAACAGGTTTATTTGGTAGCAAATACCATAAGCTTTCGGAGCACTGCTTCTTCGTCAGATGGAGTGGATATCTGCTCTCAAACAGTGCACAGACACAGAAATCAAGTTACAGAATACTAATTAGAATGCGAATCTCTACAGCCAGCCAGGTCTTAAAGGTACAGACAATGTGGGTGGAGGGAGCATTCAACACACGTTAAAGAGGTGTGTATTGTCTCCAGACAGAACTGTTCTGGTGGCAGAACCCGATTTTGGGGCGGGCGTGCCAGTAAAATTCCGGTGTTGGGGGCCTCTGTTTCATACCTCACCTTCTGCAGTGCATCACAGCTCCCAAATGCTGCAGTGGTGTCTCATCCTAGGTTATAGGCCAATTCCTGGAGTAGAGCCTGACTCGAGATTGAGAGTGCTACCAAAAATAAAGCAACAACCACAAATTGCATTTATGTAGCACAAAATGGCTCAAAAGCTCTTCACAGGAAACATGATCACACCAAAAAATGAGCATTGAGACTGTGATTAAAAGGAATCACTTTTGGGTTGAATGTATTGGGATGTTGGCTCCATTATCTCTGCATACGGAGTTAAAAGCCAGGTGTACTAAGAAACGGCCTAGCTTGTTTTGATGCATAATCAAAGCAAATATATGCAGGCTGTAAACATTTGTTAGGCCAGATGTCTGAATGAAAGGCAAAGCCATCCAACTTACATATAAACACTTTGTGAACTTTACTTGAACAATTGTTTGATTGGAACATAGAACAGTGCAGCACAGGAACAGGCCTTTCGGCCCATGATGTTGTGCCAAACATGACCCCAAATTAAACTAATCTCTTCTGCCTGCCCTTGGTCCATATCCCGCTATTCCTCGCATATTCATGTGTTTATCTAAAAGCCCCCTCAATGTCTCTCAATGCCCCTATCGTATCTGCCTGTACCATCACCTTGGCAGCGCATTCCAGACACCTACCACTCTGTAAAAAGCCTTGTCCCTCACACCTCCTTTGAACTTTCCCCCTCTCACCTTAAGTGCATTCCCCCGAGTATTAGACATTTCAACTCTGGAAAAAAGTTTCTCTGTCAACCCTATCTATGCCCCTCATAATTTTATAATCTTCTATCAGGTCTGCCCTCAGCCTCCACCGCTCCAGAGAAAACAACCCTAGTTTGACCAGTCTCTCCTTATAGCTCATACCTCTAATCCAGGCAGTATCCTGATAAACCTCTTCTGCACCCCCTCCAAAGCCTCCACATCCTTCTTGTAATGTGGTGACCGAATTGAACACAATACTATAAGTGCGGCCTAACCAAGGTTTTATAAAGCTGAGTGATTAGTAGCACCTTTGGAGTTGAAGCGACTGGCATATAATTTCCTTTTATCCTCAACATTTAAGTTGAGAAACTACTTCTCAGTATTGGCTGACTTGAATTGAGTATTCTCTCGGAGAAACCTAAATAGGCTAGAGGGAGAGAGATCTGTTGATGAATGCTGGAGTTTACATCATTGTACAACATGTCTGACTCTGTTTACCAACTTGTGGTGGTCATATTGGACACTGAAGTGTCTGACCACACAGCTGCTACACCACCAAGAATGCCGACTTCCACCTCTAAAGTTGACCATCTCTGCACCTCCCTCAGCTCATTGGCTGCTGAAACCCTCAGCTACACCTTTGTCACCTCAAGCATTAACTACTGCGATGGACCCCTGACCAGCCTCCCATCTTCCACATTTTCTAAACTTGAGCTCATCCAGAACTCTGCTGCTGGTGTCCTAACTAATGAAGTCCCGATAACCCATCACCCCTGTAGAAAGCACAGGGAGGTCACTTAATACATGGAAGTTGGAAATCTAAGCGGGGTAGCTGAGCAAAAGGTTCACTTGAGTGCAAACAAGCCGATCATTACAACTTGCACCACAGGTTATCGAGGTCGTACAATAAGCAAACCAAGCTCTGGGTTTTATTTCTAGAAGGATAGAACTGAAAAGGTGGGAAGGCATGCTGTGTTGAATCTTTGTGAGACCTCACTTAGTGGGTGACCTTACTGGCTCGTCCCACTGGTCAATTGGTGTGGTGAGTTGGGAAGATCAGGCAAGAGGCGAAAAATCAGGATCGTGCCCAGTCTTTCGCCTTTTGCAATGTTACTGGCACTGATTTGCCAGTGAAATCGGCTTTGCACTCAGAATGGGTGGTGATTGGGGGGATGGGGTGATATTCACAGTGGCAATTAGCGGGAGGGATGATGTCCGGGGAGGTGGACGATATCCGGGAGGGTGGGGGGATAATGTCCAGGGGATTGTGGGGAGCCCGGCACAGGGAGTGATCGGTGAGCCCGATGTCCATGGGGGGGGGGGGGTGGGTGGAGGTGTGGGGGGAATGACAGGAGATCTCCCAGTACACTGTGTCGCTGTGTACATGGTGCCCGATGTCCATGGGGGGGGGGGGGGGGGGGGGGTGGAGGTGTGGGGGGAATGACAGGAGATCTCCCAGTACACTGTGTCGCTGTGTACATGGTGTACACAGTGCACTGGGAGATCACAGCGCCTGCGCAATGGCGCTCTAGAGCTCAGCAGCCCACTTCACCGGTGAGATTGGGCTCCGTCCCGCCCCTTACGAGTAAGAATCGCATCCTGGCACTTTTTTTGACCAAGTGCCGTAAGATTGCTTTTTTTAACTTGCCCAAAAAACGTGTTTGAAACTCTCCCATTTTCTCGCTCGTTCAATACTTTGAACTCTTTTGGTAAGATCGCCTCCTAAGAGTTCTGCATGCATTTCTGATCACAATATAAAGGATACAAAGGCACTGGAAAGGATGCAGAGAAGGACAATATTAGAATTACATAGATACACAAATCAGGCTGAGTCTCTTTTCTTTTGAAACACAAAGGCCAACGAGAGACCTCATAGAGACATTTAAAATTATGAAGCTATTTCATAAAATGGATACAGAGAATGTTTCCATTTGTGGGGAAGCGCATAATTTAAAATCACTGATATAAGATGATCACCAAGAAATCCAGTCAGGAATTCAGAAGAACTTTCTTTATCCAGAGGGTAGTGGGAATGTGGAACTCGATACAGATAGGAGCGATTGAAGTGAATAATATAGATGCACTTAAAGGGAACTAGGCAAACATGTGAAGGAGAAAGGAATAGAGGATCGAAATAAAAACAGAAAGTGCTGGAAACACTCAGCGGGTCTGGCAGCATCAGCGGAGAGAGAAACAGCATGAACATTTTCAGTTGAGTGTGATTTTCTTTGGAACTCCTCCACCCCAGCAACACTCCAAGATCCCTGCATTCTTGCAAGTCTGGCCTCCAATGCATCCCCAAATTTAATCATTCCACCATTTGGGGACATGCCTCCAAGCTGTGTAACTCTGATATTGGACCCCGTCTCCCACCCCCATCCATCCCAAACCTCTGCACCTCTCTCCCTTCCTTTAATATGGTCCTTAAAATGCCCTCTTTGACCAAGATTTTGGTCACCTCTTGTGACAACTTCTTATGTGGTTTGGCACGCAATTTATTTTCAAAATGCTCGTGTTAGATTGTGTCACCCTGCAAAAAGTACTTTGTAAATGCAAATTATTGTTATTATTTCCCATCTCATGAGAGGATAAACAACCTCAGGATATCTCCAAGAACTTTACAGCCAATTCGATGCATTTTTTGCTTGTGCACTGTTCTAATGCAAGATATTCAGCAGTTAATTTTTACACAGCAAGCTCCCACACACAACCATGTAACAATGAGCAGCTCTTCTCCTTTTGCAATGCTGGTTGAGGGAGGAATATTGGTTCGGACGTCACGGAGAGTATTTTTGCTTTTCTTCCAAGCATCACTTTGGAAGCTTTCAAATCCACCTGAAGGGACAGAGCTGTTTCACCTGAAATACGGCACCTGCTCCAGCAATGTGACAGAGTGTCAGACCAGATTTTTGCACTTACATTTCTGGAGTTTACAACTTTGGTAAATCAGAGAATCGTAGAATCATACAGAGCAGAAGAGGCCCTTCGGCCCATCGAGTCTGCACTGACACATTAGAAATATCTGAACTCCCATCTCATCCCAGCTGCTAGCCACTTGGCCCATGACCCTGATTGTTATGATGTGCCAGGTGCTCATCCAGATACTTTTTAAAGAATGTGAGGCAACCCGCTTCCACCACCCTCCCAGGCAGCGCATTCCAGACCGTCACCACCCTCTGAGTAAAAATATTTTTCCTCACATCCCCCCTAAACCTCCTGCCCCTCACCTCGAACCTATGTCCCCTTGTGACTGACCCTTCAGCTAAGGGGAATAATTGCTCCTTATCCACTGTGTTCATGTCTCTCATATTTTTGTACCCTTCGATCAGGTCGCCTCTCAGTCTTCTCTGCTCCAACGAAAACAACCCAAGCCTATCCAAAAGAGAAAATGCTGGAAAATCTCAACAGGTCTGGCAGCATCTGTAAAGAGAGAAAAGAGCTGACGTTTTGCGTTCAGATGACCCTTTGTCAAAGCTTATCCAACCTCTCTTCATAACTTAAATGTACCATCCCAGGCAACATCCTGGTAAATCTCCTCTGCACCCCCTCCAGTGCAATTACATCCTTCCGATGATGTGGCGACCAGAACTGTACACAGTACTCTAGCTGAGTACCCAAGCACAGTACTCTTGGCCTAGAGTATCAACTGAACCCAAGATGATACTTGGCTATATAAAAAAACGATGTTATGGCAAAACAAAGTGTCAGGAAGATGTATGCCCCCAGCAGAGATGGGAAGCACCTATCAGGAAATCATGCAAACATAGCCTCTGGCTGTTAATTTTAGTAAATGGTGTTTCATGGAGTTAGCGCTTAACTCAATGTTTTCAAGTATGCTCCAAGGATCTCCTGGGTGGTATACCTCCCCTAATGATGTCCAAATACAGTCCTATTCTGTAAATAATTAACAAACAAAAAGAGATGCAATGAACGAGAAAAGAATTGCTCCAAAAATACAACTGAATAGCAACAAAATCTTGTCTTAACAGGGTAGCTGCTGTTTCTCCTGATGGGGAACCTAGAAAATGTAGCCACAGGCTTAGATCAAGGGGTCGGTCATTTAGCAGCGGAGAAATTTCTGTGAATCTTTGGAATTCACTACCACATAGGCCACTGGATGTTCAAAACAGAGATATTCAAGGCAGAGGCTGACAGAGTTTTAGATACTCAGGGAATTAAGGGATATGCTTTTATTGCAAGAAAATGAAGCTGAGATCAACCATGATCTTGTGAATGGCAGCAGAGGCTCAAAGGACCAAATGACTGACTCCAGTGGCTCAAAGGCTCTGGTGGCCTACTGCAAGGCTCAATGGCCAAAATGGAAAGGCCCGAATGGCCTGCTCCAGAGGTTTAAAGGACCAAGTTGCCTCCACTACAGGCTTGAATGTCTGAATGGCCTACTGCAGAGGCTCAAAGGCCTAGATGGCCTACTCCAAAGGTTCAAAGGTCCAAATGGCCACCACAGAGGCTTGAAGGCCTCAATGGCCTACTGCAGAGGCTCAAAGGCTCGATGAACTACTCCAGAGGCTCAAAGAGCCAAGTTGTGAGGCTTAAAGACCTGAAAGGCCTGCTCCAGAGACTCAAATGCCCAAATGGCTTACTTAAGAAGCTTAAAGACCCAAATGACCTACTCCAGCCCTTATTTCCACTGTCTCACAGAAATTCTTTTTTTGCAAAGTTTCCAGGGGCTGTTTTCTAAGTTTTGTTTCCAAATGTCTTGCCCAAAGGTAAATACGTCAAAAACATAAAAGAACATATTTGACAGCGAACCTTTTTACACAGTACCTAACTGTTTGAAAATGCATGTCCACAAGACATGATAGTTCATGATTTTTCTATTCTCATTCTATTGTTTATTCTCGTAAAGATGATAGAGAGCATGTTTCTGTGGTGGGAAAGTACAAAGACAATTTTGTATCCTTTGGGGTGGGGAGGTGGGCTAAGCTGTTAAATCACTGTTATTGAGTTTGTCAATATCAACAAAAGGAATCACAGAGTGGATTACCCTGAGTAAAATAAAGCCAGACTGTGAATAGTACTGGTGAATCACAGTGGATTGATAAGAGCTTCAGGATTAGGCCACTATTGTTGCATGAACATCTTCATTCCATCAACTTGACTTCCCAGAGGTGTCCTGTGTTTGCTTTACACAGAGAACACACTGCTCGATTTTTCAGGTGTAGTGTGAGCTAATTTGTTAAGTTCTTATCTTCATGCAGAACAGGGATGTAGAATTCCTGAGGCGTGCTCGTGATTTAGTGTCAGGCAGCTGCTGGAGACACTTCTGGCTTCAGCACCCTTGGCCCAAAGCCAGCTGGAGAATCGGAGAGCTTGTTTTATATCAGGTTGCATTGCAAGCAAATGCGGAAAAGCTGAGCATTTACCCAGGCCAACGCTGGTGGGTCATTTCACCAGGGCAGTGGGAATAAGCTCCAACACTTAGCAATTAATCTGACAGTGAGATTTGAAGATATTTCCAATGTGGTCGTGATGTCAAAATTACACGGTGCTTTGTAAGGGCGATTTGGATTGGGCTGTTAACTGCTGGCACGCTGCAATATTCACACTCAATTTGATCCTGCGAATGCTTGGATCAGCAATGTCTAACCTCTAGGATTGTCCTGGAATCTCCAGGAATGGAAGATTGATCTCCTGGACACTGTTGCAAACAATCCCTGGACAAAACCCTGGACAGTGGGTGGCAGGATAGAACATAGAACATAGAACATAGAACATTACAGCGCAGAACAGGCCCTTCGGCCCACGATGTTGCACCGACCAGTTAAAAAAAAACTGTGACCCTCCAACCTAAACCAATTTCTTTTCGTCCATGAACCTATCTACGGATCTCTTAAACGCCCCCAAACTAGGCGCATTTACTACTGATGCTGGCAGGGCATTCCAATCCCTCACCACCCTCTGGGTAAAGAACCTACCCCTGACATCGGTTCTATAACTACCCCCCCTCAATTTAAAGCCATGCCCCCTCGTGCTGGATTTCTCCATCAGAGGAAAAAGGCTATCACTATCCACCCTATCTAAACCTCTAATCATCTTATATGTTTCAATAAGATCCCCTCTTAGCCGCCGCCTTTCCAGCGAAAACAATCCCAAATCCCTCAGCCTCTCCTCATAGGATCTCCCCTCCATACCAGGCAACATCCTGGTAAACCTCCTCTGCACCCTCTCCAAAGCCTCCACATCCTTCCTGTAATGTGGGGACCAGAACTGCACACAGTACTCCAAGTGCGGCCGCACCAGAGTTGTGTACAGTTGCAACATAACGCTACGACTCCTAAATTCAATCCCCCTACCAATAAACGCCAAGACACCATATGCCTTCTTAACAACCTTATCTACTTGATTCCCAACTTTCAGGGATCTATGCACACATACACCTAGATCCCTCTGCTCCTCCACACTATTCAAAGTCCTCCCGTGATTAGCACTGCTGCCTCCCAGCGCCAGGGATTCAGGTTCAATTCCCGGCTTGGGTCACTGTCTGTGTGGAGTTTGCACTTGCTCCCCTTTTCTGCGTGGGTTTCCTTCGGGTGCTCCGGTTTCCTCCCACAGTCCAAAGATATGCGGGTTAGGTTGATTGGCCATGCTAAATTGCCCCTTAATGTCAGGGGGATTAGCAGGGTAAATGTGTGGGGTTAAGGGATTAGGGCCTGGATGAGATTGTGGTTGGTATAGACTCAATGGGCTGGAGGGCCTCCTTCTGTACTGTAGGGATTCTGTGTAAAAAAAAAACACAGGAGCACAAAACCCATTTCTTGCATCTCTTTCATTTTCTTTGACGCTTTCATTATTGGCTGTTTGATTGGGACGGATGGCGGTCGGCAGTGGGAGGTCAGGCGACAGAAACTCCAGGACCACATCCAGCCAGTATTGGCGACCTGAGGAAATATCCCTAGTTGCTTCCACGCTCTCGAAATAAAGCTGGAACAAATCTTTCCTCATCTGCAGCACGGACTTGTGTGCGCTTGGGAACATTTCAACAGTGTGTGGTAGGGAAAGATCACATGTGAAACCACAAAGTTTAATTCAGCACAGGTACAATAAAACAAACTATCCAAAGGAATGCGACTGTAAAATCACCCGTTAAATTGCACGCGTTCTGCTGACATTACTCGGATAGATGTTGCATTATTATGATCATGTTTATATTCGCGGTTGGTGCCAAACATTTTTGGAACTTAGTACTTTCTGAAACAGAACACTAAACACTTCAAGCCGCAGATAAAGCGAATCGGTAGCGAGAACCAGACATAAACAAAGAGTGCTGGAAAATCAAGTGCCCCATTTAAGTGCGCCTTTATGTCTGTGCGCGTATGTTTAACATAAATGTTATGCCCTCATTTACTTTTCAATGGGTTAGGTCAATGGGGTTGCAATATATATATTATAATAATCCAGGCACAGATTTATGACCGTATGTGTGTGTGAAAGAACAATAAAGAGCGGCTATTGTGCGATCAAGTGGTAATGAGCTGTCAGCTTACTAGAATAGTTGAGCAAGAGCTGAGTTATTTCCAGCACATAGACAGCAGCTTGTGGTCATCCGTCCCAGTAGAAGGCTAGCAGGGAATCATAGAATTCCTACACTGCAGGAGGAGGCCATTCGGCCCATCGAGCCTGCACCAACAACAATCCCATCCAGGCCCTATCCCCGTAACCCCATGTATTTACCTTGTTAATCCCCCTGACATTAAGGGGTAATTTAGCATGGCCAATCCACCCAACCTGCACGTCTTTGGAGTGTGGGAGGAAACCCACGCACTCACGGGGAGAACGTGCAAACTCCACACAGAAAGTCACCCCAGGTCAGAATTGAAGCCAGGCCCCTGGCGCTGTGAAGCAGCAGAGTGAACCACTGTGTCACCGTGCCACCCAAATGTGCATCATGATCAGTAGATAAGGCAGGGATTGGGAATATGGTTGTTTGTTATGGATTAATGTGCAACGTCTCCATTAATCAAATCACTGGTTTCAATTTCTCTTCTTGCTATTTGTCATAATCTTCAATCACATGCTGGACCTAATAATTAAAATGAATCACTTCTGCCCGGATTCTAGAAGTAAGTTTTCGAAACAAATGTCACAAAATGTAAAAAATCATAAAACAATCTTCTCATTCTTCTTTGGCAGCCCCTCGGGATCGAGGATGATTTGCTTCCACTTTAAAAACCAGTTCTCAGGTGACTGAGGTGTCCAATGTGCGACCCACAGTCTCTGCAACAGGGTGGGGAAGATAGTGGTTGGAGGAGTGAGTGGGTGGGGTGCCCGAGTTGCCAACGCTCCTTTCACATTCGACACTTAGCTTCAGCTTGCTCTCGGTGATAAAACTTAAAGTATTCCGCTCCTTCCCAAATTCTTTTCCCCCACTTTGGACGGTCTTGCGCTAGGGATTACCAGGTGCCAGTGGGAATGTAGCAATTTTTTCAAAAATTGGCTTTGAGGGTGCCCTTGAATCTTGCTGTGTGGAAGTTCCGGGCAGAGCACTGGTTTTTGGGAGATCAGTGTTGGCCATGTGGACAATATGGCCCATCCAGCAGAGCTAATCGAGCATGATGGGGATGTCAGCCTCAGCGAGAACACTGATGTTGCTGCATTTATCCTGCCAATGAATTTTCAGCATCTTGTGGAGGCAGCGCTGGCGGTACGTCTTCAGGACTTTGAGGTGCCTGCTTTACCAATGGGCTTCTTCCGGGTGCTCCGGTTTCCTCCCACAGTCCGAAAGATGTGCTGGTTAGATGTATTGGCCATGCTAAATTCTCCCTCAGTGTAGCCGAACAGGCGCCTAGGGGATTTTCACAGTGACTGCATTGCAGTGTTAATGTAAGACTACTCATGACACTAATAAATAAACTTAAATAACATGAATTCTGGACGGCATGTTTTAAAGTTGGGCTTCTCTTGTGATTGATCTTCAAGTATTGACCATACTTTATCTGGATTTTTAAGGTCATCATCTGACAGACCTGAAGGCTTTTATTGCTTACAGCAATTTTAATCTTAATGATTTTGTTTATCTGGTTTGGAAAGATTGTTCATAGAACAGAATAGAATCCCTACAGTACAGAGAAGGCCATTCGGCCCATTGAGTCTGTACCAGCCACAATCCCACCCAGTCCCTATTCCTGCAACCTTAATTTACCCTGCTAGTCCTACTGACACTAGGGTCAATTTAGCACAGCCAATCAACCTAACCCGCACATCTTTGGACTGTGGGAGGAAACCGGAGAACCCGGAGGAAACCCACGCAGACACGGGGAGAAAGTGCAAACTCCACACAGACAATGACCTGAGGCTGGAATTGAACATGGGTCCCCGGCGCTGTGAGGCAGTAGTGCTAACCACTGTGCCACCGTGCCACCCAGAATTAAGAGTCAGAATACAGAACTCTACATTTTGTTGGAACAAAGTAAACTCAGACAGGAGGTTCGTTGCCTTCCAATTGAATATTGGAAATTTTGTAGTCATCCTGTGGGTTTTTTGCAGGATTATTGAAGTTATCTGTAATAGGAATAACTATTCAGGCTTTGTTTGGCTCCCTGAGTTGCAGTACCTTAAGTGGCCACAGCATTAGCTGGCCATAGGTTGTTGCTTGACTGCAACAGTGATGCTGTTGTCTTGTTTTTGCCTGCCCTGGGTGGCTGAAACGTTTTGATTTTGATTCGATTTATTATTGTCACACATATTAACACAGTGAAAAGTATTGTTTCTTGCGTGCTATACAGACAAAGCATACCGTTCATAGAGAAGGAAAGGAGAGAGTGCAGAATGTAGTGGGTGTAGAGAAAGATCAACTTAATGCAAGATAAATCCATTCAAAATTCTGACAGCAGCAGGGAAGAAGCTGTTCTTGAGTCGGTTGGGACGTGACCCCAGACGTTTGTATCCTTTTCCCGACGGAAGGAGGTGGAAGAGAGAATAACCGGGGTGCGTGGGGTTCTTAGTTATGCTGGCTGCTTTTCCGACGCAGTGGGAAGTGTACACGGAGTCAATGGATGGGAGGCTGGTTTGTGATGGATTGGGCTACATTCACGACCTCTTATAGTTCCTTGCGGTCTTGGGCAGAGGAGGAGCCGTACCAAGCTGTAATACAACCAGAAAGAATGCTTTCTATGAGTGATAGTTGGCATGAGAAAGAACTGCAGACCACAAAGTGGCACAATGGCGAGCACTACTGCTTCCTGGGTTCGATTCCAGTCTTGAGTCACTGTCTGTGTGGAGTTTGCACATTCTCCCCGTGCCTGCGTGGGTTTCCTCCGGGTGCTCCAGTTTCCTCCCACAGTCCGAAGATATGTGGGGTTAGGTTGATTGGCCATGATAAGTCGCTCCTTAGTGTCAGGGAGATTTGGAGGGTAAATGCATGGGGTTACGGTGATAGGGCCTGGGTGGGATTGTTGTCATGCAGGCCTGATGGGCCAAATGGCCTCCTTCTGCACTGGAAGGATTCTATGAAAGCAAAAAGCAAAAAAAGACTTTTAGCAGACTTCTTCTAGCTGCTCGGTGCGGTTGGGAGTTGTTACTGGATGGACTTGTCTTTCCAAGCCCAGTGTCCAAAATCAAATTGACCTCTTGACCTTCCAAAGGGACAACAAGCAGCAGTAATAGATTAAAAGCAAGTTACTGCGGATGCTGGAATCTGAATCCAAAAGAGAAAATGCTGGAAAATCTCAGCAGGTCTGGCAGCATCTGTAAGGAGAGAAAAGAGCTGACGTTTCGAGTCCAGATGACCCTTTGTCAGAGCTGTCAAACAGCTTTGATGAAGGGTCATCTGGACTCAAAACGTCAGTTCTTTTCTCTCCTTACAGATGCTGCCAGACCTGTTGAGATTTTCCAGCATTTTCCCTTTTGGTAGCAGTAATAAATTCCTCTCTCTGTGGAGTTCTGTTTAAATCTAGACCCTCCAGAGTTGGCTATTTAAGCTCTGTTCCTGCAGAAAACCTTGTAGCAGTCAGACTTATACCAATTAAGCTCTCCCAACTTGAAGAAATCTTCCTCGGACCCAGTGCCTGCTGGATAGAGTGAGGTATGTCCCAGAGTGAAGATATGTGTGTAGGATTCCTACAGCGCTGCAGACTCATTTACACAGTGTGAATGAGTACTTTTGCTGTTTGTTAAATGTTTGAGGATTGCATACTTCTTAGTCAACCATGCTGCCATCGTGAGCATTCTTCTATCCAATGTAACTGTACCAATCACATGACAAAGATTGGTAAAACAACAACATGGGTTCTTTATTAAAAGGTAAAACTATATATACATATATATAGTGTAATTAGGAGGTTTTGTATACATGCCTGATGTCAACACCTACTGCTGTATTGTGTGTTCTTGGGACTACTACCTCACATCCTGTCTTGGTGGTAGTGATTGGCAGCTGTTTAAGATATAATTCCTTAAAGGCACTTGTACATCATATTACAACTATACAATGGGGAAAGTTTGTTTTTCTGATCTGAACTTGGACTTGCCCATCTAATAATCCCTGGAGTGTTTAGGGTCTGTGAAAAATAGTTGAGGGTGGGGTGGAGGCATGTTTGCCTGAGAAAATATTTCCCTGTGGCAATTAGAAAATAACCCAAAAAAGGGAGGGGGATGCTGTTCCTGTGCGTTCTATTGTGGTTGATAAGCAGAAAATACATAGGATGGAATTTTACTTCCTTCCCCCCTCCCCCATAGGAGACAAGATGGGAGGCAGCAATGAAGTGGTGCAGGGTAGTAAAATGGCTACGCTACCATGTGCCGCCATCGGGGAATATTATGGATGGCGGGACTGGAAATGGACAGGCTGTCCATCCCAAGGTGGAGAGCAGCCAATTTTCATAAATATAAACCTGATTAAAGCTCTTTAATGATGCCATAAGCATTTTGTCAAAGGTGGATTCATCACCCATTCCCTCCCACCCCACATTGTGTGAGGAGGTTGCCAACTAAATGGAGGCAACTTCCCTGCTGCAATACTGTGGGACAACATACCTCACTCTATCAGCAGGCACTGGGTTACAGCAAGACTGTTCAACTTTGGGAAAGTTTAATGAATATATCTTCCACCTCCTTCCGTCAGGAAAAAGACACAAACGTCTGAGGTCATGTACCATATGACTCAAGAACAGCTTCTTCCCTGCTGCTGTCAGACTTTTGAATGGACTTACCTTGCATTAAGTTGATCTTTCTCTACACCCTAGCTATGACTGTAACACTACATTCTGCACCCTCTCCTTTCCTTCTCTATGAACGGTATGCTTTGTCTGTATAGCGCGCCAGAAACAATACTTTTCACTGCATCCCAATACATGTGACAATAATAAATCAAATCAAATCAAAATATAAGTCTAACTGCTGCAAAGTTTGTGCAGGAACAGAGCTGAAATAGGAGGATTGATCCTTTGGGAGGTCAAGGGTCAATTGGACTTTGGACACTAAACTGGTTGGGTGGGGGAGGGACTTGGGCATGGGGGGGATGTGGTTTGTAAAACAAAGAGGGATCTGTGTTCAGGGACGGCAGCCCCAGTGATTTCTCCAGATAGGATTCCCCTTCAGCACTTGGCCCGATATTTTTTAAAAGATATTGGCCAGGATTCTCTCTCAAAAAAAAATTATTTGCCCATTGGGGAGAAAGTGGGAGAATTTCCTGCCCACTTTTTGGATTCGTTCGACACACTTTGCATCACAGAGTGCCTCGGAGAGATTCGCGCCAGTAAGTGGGGGGAGGCGGGGCCTCATCCCGTTGGAGAGGCTGGCAGTAGAGTGCTCAGCGGACCACCGCGCATGCGCTGATCTGTCAGTTGGGAGATTGGCGCATGCGCATTGGCCCCATCCATTGTCTGCCACCCAACCTTCCAATATTTTCCCAGGCCCCCTTATCCCTGATTGCTGGCCTTTCTCTCCCGATCACTGGTCTCCTGACCCCCACTCCCGATCGCTGGCCTCCTGAAAACCCCCCGGTTGCTGGCCTTCCGGAATCCCCCTGGGCCAACCCCGATCTCCCCCTCACCATGGCAAGCCCCGGCTCCCCTTTCCCTGATCTCACTCCCCATGGCCAGCCACAACCCTCTGATGGCCAGCCTCAATATCACCTCCCCCGCCATGGCAGGCCCCAACCCCTCTCCCCGATCTCACTCCCCATGGCCAGCCCTAACCCCCCCATGGCCAGCCCCGATCACCCCCTCACTCCATCCCCCACCAATTCCATTGCAGAGAGGCAGCGGGTCCCCCCCACCTCCAATCATCACCCCAGTAGGCCCCGTGCCCCAGCAGGCCATTTCCCAGCAGGCCCCACACCCTGGCACTGACCAGTGCCTGGTGGGCAGTGCCAAGCTGCCCGGTAGGCAGTGCTGGTGTGCCTGGTGGGAAGTGCCAGGGTGCCACCTCCCTTTGCCCTCAACCTCCTGGGGGCGTCTCAATAGCCTCCGTCCCCACCAATGGGGTGAGCATACCTGTTCCCTGTTACTGGGGAGTAGTTGTAAACCCCGCTGGTGGTAACCTCTCCCGGACACTAGCGGGTGACTACCGTTCCAGAACTGCTAATCATATGGAAATAGCTATTTCCATATGGTAATCAGCTCCGCACCGATATATGGCACGGGGCTGATTATGCTAAAAAAATGGCTTAGGAAACTTGCGATTGGCCAGACGCTGGTTACGAGTTCCGCTAAATGCCCCCTGCTGATGTCTCCAGGCCTGCTACACTACTCGAGCAGCGCAGCGGGTTGAGAGACTCCCGGCCATTTTTTCCCACCTGCCACGGCATGATCTCTGCTCCTAATGGCACTGCAGAGACTGCTGAGCTGTTGGCCTTCTGACTGGGATGGCTGGGGTGACTGGTGGGGTCGGGGTGGCTGCTGTCCTTATTAGGAACGGCAGCCCCAGCGACTGCCACTTAATGGACTGCTGCCTGTTAAATTCAAGTGAGGTCCTGCTGGCCACGTATATAAGCTGTGACATGCAGTTCAAACCGATGTCTGCCCAAGCAGAAAATTTCAGGCCAAACATTTAATAAATAAAAATGAAGAGAAGTATTCACCGCAACAGTTTTAAATAACAATAGATACACTTAGTCAGAGAGGGAGGTAAATTCTGAAATGGAAATAATGAAATCAATGAGTAACATAGAGAAATGTACACGAGATAAAGCTTTTAAACTAAAAGGCATAGGCCAATGTGTTTTCTAATAAATTAGTGACGTTAGCAATCATGGAAAATCTTTTTAAATGATTTTCAAGCTTTTTTTTATTTTCAAAGTATTTGTATTCATTTTAGATGATTTTTCAATAACCAGAACATAATACTTCAAATAATTACTACCTTGTAATCATAGACAAACAATGTTTCTGAGGCTGTGTTTATTTAGAATGTAATCATGCCTCTCAGAAGTGGTTCACAGTCCTTATAATGAAATAATGAAAGAGAGAGAAAAAAAGAATGAAAGGGACAGAGTAAAAAGAGAAATAGATAAAGAGAGAAAGAAAATAAAAGAAAGAGAGAAAGAAAGAAAGAAAGATTGTGCTTTTCTATAACATTTTTCGTTGAGGTGTTGCAAAGCACTTCACGGCCAATGAAATGTCACTGTTGTGTTGCATAAATTTATGTATAGCCTGGTTGCATAAATAGCAATTGGATAAATGACCATATTATCGATTTGCTTTTGACGTTGGTTGTGGGAGAAATATTGGCTTTGATACTTTACAGAAAAAAAAGTGTAGTGAATTATATTGAAGTGTGGTAAAGTGTGATGACCATTTTGCACACAGCAACTTTCAACATCAATATTGAGGCAAGGGGTGGCATGGTGGCACAGTGGTTAACACTGCTGCCTCACAGCACCAGGGACCCAGGTTCGATTCCTGGCTTTGGGTCACTGTCTGTGTGGAGTCTGCGCATTCTCCTCGTGTGTTTCCTCCAAGTGTTCCAGTTTCCTCCGAAAGACGTGCTGGTTTGGTGCATTGGCCATGCTAAATTCTCCCTCAGTGTACCCAAACAGGCGGCAGAGTGTGGCGACTAGGAGCTTTTCACAGTAACTTCATTGCAGTAAGCCTACTTGTGGTACTAATAAATAAACTTCTAGTCCCATTCAAATTTTTTTTCCATACGAAAACTAAAGAAAATAAGCTTCCTAGTCTTCTGTTGACATACAATCTCAATGGAGAGCAAATAGCACTGAAAACTTGCATTTATATAGCACCTTTAATATAGTAAAAGGTGCTTGCTTCACAGTCGCAATTCTCAAACCAAATATCACATGAGCCACATAAACAGATATGACAACCAGTCACTAACTAGGCCAGAAGCTTAAGTGTTAAGGAGCATCTTAAAGAAGGAGAGAGAGAGAGATGTTAAGACGGAATTCAAGAATTTAAGACCGAGCAGCTGAGGATATGGCTGTGAGTAGGGAATAATTAAAATCCAGAATGTATGAGGCCAGATTCAGGGGAGAGCAGAGATCATGGAGGGTTGTGGAGCTGATACAGAGATAGGAAAGGACAAGACCATGGACGTGTTTGGAAGAAAGGGTAAGAATGTTTAATGTTAATGTTAAATTTTCCCTCTGTTACCTTAATGTTTAATGAGTAATGCCAGACTGGAACACAATGTAGACCAGCAAGCACAGGGATGTTGGGTGAACAGGACTCGGTGTGAGTTAGGGTATAGGCAGTTTTAAAAGTTTACTTTATGAGTGTCACAAGTAGGCTTACATTAACACTGCAGTAAAGTTACTGTGAAAGTCCCCTGGTCGCCACACTCCGGAGATTGCGCGGGTATACTGAGGGAGAATTTAGCATGGCCAATGCACCTAACCAACACCTCTTTTGGACTGTGGGAGGGAACTGGAGGAAACACATGCTGACACAGCGAGTGACCCGAGCCAGGAATTAAACCAGGGCCCCTGGCGCTGTGAGGCAGCAATGCTAACCACTGCACCACCGTGCCGCCAGTGTGGTCCTGTTCTGAAGGAACTTGATCAATGAACATAAAAGCATCAGCTCCAATAATCAGGCATGATGCTTCTTCACCTGCAACCTAGGTACACGAGTGTTACAATACGAGCCACATTCAAATTGTGTGTACAGTAAAGTTATAAGAGCTCCAACCATTACAGAAACAAATAAGTATTTGGAAGCTGTTATTTGGGATTACTGTAATGTTGTTTATACACTTGATGCTCTGTTGCCTACTTTAATAATAGCGCAGAGCTTTTGTTTTCAAAATTGTATGGTTTCTATACGTGGAAACATTTTGTAATGTGTAACATTTGAAATAAGCATCGAAGGCCAGTTTTAAATAATAACAAACCTCTTTTAGGAACTCATAAATCTATCACCACATTACTAATGTACGCAGAAATTATGTATAATTGTCAACTGTGGTGAGAGCTTAAAAAAATAAATGTATATTATTAAACGTTGCTATTGTATCTGCTTCCATCACCTCCTCTGGCAGCGCATTCTAGGCACTTAATACCCTCTGTGTAAAAAAAACTTGCCTCTCACGTCTCCTTTAAATTTTCCCTCTGTTACCTTAAACCTATGTCCCCTAGTAATTGACATTTCCACCCTGGGAAAAGGACTCAGACTATCCATTCTATCCATGCCTCTCATAATTTTGTAAACTTCTATCAGGTTGCTCTACAGCCTCTGATGCTCACGTGAAAACAAACAAAGTTTGTCCAATCTCTCCTCATGGCTAATACCCTCCAAACCAAGCAACATTCTGGTAAACCTTTTCTGTACTGTCTCCAAAGCCTCCACTCCCTTTTGGTAGTTTTTTAATATCTCAGCTAAATATTCCCTTTATAGAATCATAGAATCATACAGTGCAGAAGAGGCCCTTTGGCCCACCAAGTCTGTACTGCGTTTATCTTCTCCTTTGCAAAGAGAACAACTTCACTTTCTCTAATCTATGTGTTTTCCTGAATCATTTCCACACACTCTCTTATGCTAAAGTGACCAGATTTATCTGTTGTGCTGTTAATGGTTGAAGAACAAAAAGTGGGCCAATAGAGTAGGATGAATTCCACTGCTTTTCTTCAGATACTACCACAGCATCTTTTACATTCGTCTAAGGGGACAGTAGATTTATCCGCTGGAATTTTCCAGCCCCCAGCAACAGGTTCTCCCACGGTGGGGCCGGTGAGTCACTGAAATCTCCTTTCACATCGGCGGGACCAGAAGATCCCGCCAACGCGAGGGGCTGGCAAATTCCCGCCATCGTCTTTTCTGAAGCAAGACCTCTTCTGTGCCTCTGACAGTAGAGCACTTCCTCAGCATTGCACAGAAGCTGACGCACTCTGGAGTGGCGCTTGAATCTGTAACCTTCTGAGACAGATGAGAGAGTGCTACCACGGCTGACAATGTGGTTTGTGATGTGGGTATTGGAGGGGCCAGTCCCTTTTTTGTGGTGTAGCAGAGAGCATCGTCGAATTTCAAAACTCACATCAATTGTTCAAACATTGAGAGTTAATTAGTATATTGTTTTACAGTGGCTAAGTCCTACAACATCATACAGTTACACAACAAGCAAACTTTGAATTTGGAACTATTTATGAACACCTTAGTGTTGATCAAAAGCTCTTTGAAGGCCTGGTTTCAAAAGAAAAGATCCTCCACCTATTGCATGTCAAAGAAAATCCCTTCAAAAACCAAGAACATTAGCAAATCTACTTTGTAGTATCATCTCTTGTGAAGGTGCGACGTGAGACTGTTTGCATAGTTGGGTTAATGTAAAAGTGCTGCACAATGGCAGGCCAGTATGGCAGTTCACAAAGTCACAAGAATCACAGCATTGTTATGGTGCAGAAGGAGGCCATTCAGCCCATCATCTCTGTACCAGCGCTCCGAATGAGCATTATGACTTAGTGCCATTCTCCTGCCTTTTCCCTGTACCCCTGCACATTGCTTCTATTCAAATAATCATCTAATTCCCCTCTTGACTGCCCCGATTGAGTCTGCCTCCACCACACTTCCAGGCAGGGCATTCCAGATCCAAACCACTCGCTGTGTGAAAATGTTTCTTCTCTAAATGTTTCTTCTCTTTATGTTTCACTTAATCTGTGCCCTCTTCTTTTCAATGCTTTTGTGAGTGAGAACTGTTTCTCCCTATCTATTCCGACCAGACTCCTAATTGAACACCTCTATCAAATCTCCTCTCCAAGGAGAACAGTCCTAATGTCTACAATCTATCTTCACAACTGACATTTCTCATCCCTGGTACTAATTTCTGCACTCTCACCAATGTGTTCACATTCTTCCTAAAGTACAATGCCCAGAATTGTACACAATACTCCAGCTGAGATTGAACTTGTGCCCTATACAAATTCAGCATGACCTCCTTGCTCTTGTACTCCATGCCCCTATTAATAAAGCCGAGGATATCGTATAATTTATTAATTTATCTCTCCATCTGTCCCGCCACTTTTACTGGCTTATGCATATATACACTCAGGCCCCCCTGCTCCTGCATGTACTTTAGGGTTGTACCCTTTACTTTATATTGTCCCGCCATGTTATTCCTTCCAAAATGAATCACTTCACACTTCTCTATATTGAATTTCATCTGCCACCTAACTGTCCACTCCACCAACTTGCCTATGTCCTTCTGACATTCTATACTGCCTTCCTCACAGTTTACAAGTTTTGTATCATTCCCCAAGCTTTGAAATTATCCCCTTCACATCAAGATCTAGACTATATATGTAAATATATATATATATAAATATAAATATAGATGGAAAAGCAAGGCTCCCAATACCGACCCCTGAAATATTTGCTCAAATCTCTGGAGTGGGGTTTGAACCACTAACCTTCCGAGTTCAGAGGCAAGTGCACTACCATCTAAGCCTCAGCTAACGAAAGTAAAACACTGGATGCTGGAAATCTGGAATAAAAACAGATTTTTTGGAAATATTCAGCAACAGTGGGCAGTGAAACAGGTTTAATGCTTCCAGTCGATGAGCAACTAACTCTGGCTCGGACGTAATCCACGATATTCCAAACAGAAAGTCTACCCTTCGGGCGAGATTTTCTGGATGCACTCACCCCGAAACCGGAAAATCCCGCCTGAGGTCAACAGACCTTTCCATGGTCTGCCCCTTGCCTACTCCGATTCCTGCTGCGGGCGGGACGGATCAATGCGCCCCTTCGTGTTTTGGAGCCACCCGTGATTACAGATATTTCCTAATTGTTCAACGTTCTTCGAGATGCCATTCTCACTGCATCCTGAGATCAAGGCCATGCGTTGCCACATACGCTCCCACAGCTAAACCACTGGTACCCACCCAAGACAGCATTAATAACCCCACCCAAGACAGCATAAACTAGGTGAATCCAGGACACTAGTTCATCTGTACATCCCTCGGTGCAGTGAAGCATCCAATGTGCTTCACAGGAACATTAGCCTGGTTGGGGGATATTCTTACATGTAACTGAAGAGGTCAAGGAGTTAAGTTTTAAGAAATAGCTTAGAGGAGGAGAAAGTTGCGCAGAGCTTTAGGGAGGGAATTCAGAGCCTATGGCCTTGCTGAAAGCACTGCTGGAATTGGGGATACACAAAAGACCAAAGTTTAAGACATGTGAATTGCTTGTGGACACAATTCCTGATTTTCCAACAGGTCTACGTGACCCACGTTAGCTGAGTCTTTACTCACATCTATCTAAATCTTTAAGTATTCATTCAATTTGTTATAACTACATGGTACAAATTAAGCATAAGGTGAAAAAGCCAAAAGCTTTCACTTGCCTTTCACATGATTGCACCTTACACCAGCATCACTACTACCTTCTATGTCTATGATTGCAGAGAGTTTAAAGTTGATTTATTGGTGTCACAAGTAGGCTTACATTAACACTGCAATGAAGTTACTTTGAAAATCCCCTAGTTGCCACACTCCGGCGCTTATTTGAGTACACTGAGGGAGAATTTAGCATGGCCAATGCACCTAACCAGCACGTCTTTCATCTATGGGACGAAGCCCACACGGACACGGGGAGAATGTGCAGACTCTGCACAGACAGTGACCCAAGCCAGGAATCGAACCCGGGTCCCTGGCGCTTTGAGGCAGCAGTGCTAACCACTACATTGGAAAATTAATGTGAAAAGCTGTGAATGGTGGTTACCATAATGAAAAGATAAAACGATAATGTAATAATAGAATTATTTTGGTGACTCACTAATGGAGATTTACTTCAATCACAGGACAGAAAACTCTTGCAAGATTTAAATTACATTTGTTTCAAAAAAGCTGCCACCAAGTCAACTCCTTAAAGGAAAAGTTCAGCCCGGGGAGGAAATATTTTTTGTTCAAAGTGCAGCATCAACCTGATATAAAATTACATGTAATTAAAAAACAAAGTATAAATGCATATTGCTATTTTTCAATTTTCCACCCCAAAGGTAGACTCTTGATTAAGGCTCACAGTATCGTAAGGGATGAAGCACATTGAATAAGAAGGGGATTGAAAGATCAGGTTAGCTTAAATAGCAGGACATTTTATAATTTGTGAAAACAGGGGCAAAACGAATAACGATCAAAAGCTATTCAGTGAATACATCCTCGGCTACATAGTATACTGTTGGTTCTCCATTCTCCATCTGAAAACTTTCCATTCAGATAATATAATTTTGAGATAATTGGTAGGATTTTCCAGCCTTTCCTGCCAGTGGGGTTTTCCAGTCCCTCCAACCAGCCCACCAGCCCGGCTCCATGGTGGGATGGGCAAGCAATACAAAACACCATAGACATCGGCAGGACTGGAAGATCCCATTGGCGGCCAATGGCGAACCACTTCTGCTGCCAGAGAGATTGACTGGGTGGACGGGGGGTGGGGTGGGGGGGGGGAGCGGGGGAGTTGAGGGGGGGGATTTTCACCCTATGTCTTAGACGAGGATTTGAGTCTAGGTTTGTTAAGCTTAAATGTTTCCAATGTCCTTACAAAGCTGCAGCCAAGTATATTCATCTAGTCAGGGTGAAAGAGGCTGTGGGCAAGTTTGAAGTTATAACCTCAGTTTGCTTTAGAAGTTGTTCTTTGGCCTCGTAAGTGGCCTACAAAATTTTCTTTTGAAAAATATCGCTCCCATCTCTAAAATGGATAGTTGGAGCGATGAGGCAGATTGATAATGACAATTTAAACTTACATGGGGTTGGACAAAGTAATATGTCAATACTCTTCATTTTCCTGTAGTGCAACTTGTTGTGATTGTTTGAAATTTGGCACTCCTGCATTTGTCCTGGTGCATGCAATATTTCAGCAATATTAAAGGAGTAAAACTCCCCTCATTACAGCAGTAAATACATTTCAAAAGTGTTTCATTGGATGGAAAGTTCTCTGAGAAATCCTAAGAATGTCCATTAGTCTTAAAAAGTCCATAAAAGATTGTATAAAATAAAATCCTTTCTTTTTTTAGGAACAGGTAGAAAGAAGGGAGGAAAATTGGAAAGAAGGGAGAGCGGTGGATGCAATGCGGCAATATGTGATCACGGGTTTAGTGCTCAAATATCATATTTCTGTGTGAAAATTATGTCCTGTGTTTCATTTATTATTTTGGTGTATTACAGCAATAAACCCATCCTAATGAATAGTTTTATTACTGGAATATCAGTTATTTTCATTGTAGCCCATTGTCAATTTAAAATGAACAGCTACCCTGGGAAATTGGACTTTGCATGAATATAATCATCTTAGACTTTTTCCTATATGGTTATCTTTCGGTCGCTCCACTGGCGTGGATAGAGCAGACAGGAAGAAACTTGTTCCCTTGGTGGAGGGATCAATGACCAGGGGGCATAGGTTTAAGATAAGGGGCAGGAGGTTTAGAGGGGATGTGAGGAAAAACGTCTTCATCCAAAGGGTGGTGGGAATCTGCAACCCACTGCCTGAAAGGGTGCTGAAAGCAGAGACCTTCATAACATTTAAGAAATATTTAGATGTGCATTTGCGGTGCCAAGAAATACAAGGCTGTATAGATCAAGTGCTGGAAAATGGAATGAGAATAGTTTTTGACCAGCACAGACTCAATGGGCCGAAGGGCCTTTTGCTATGCTGTAGACCTCTCTGACACTATGACATAACAACTGATTTTTCAAAAACAAACACTGCTGCATATCATCATGTAAATGTTTATAAATGGAACTAATAGGGAAGAAACTCTGAACGGTTATTGTAACCTATTTCACAACTTCCCTTTAACACCCTGTAATGTAGTGGGGATGGGTCTGGTGCTGTAATCAGTTGTCAGTCTGGACCAGCAGCACTGAGAGTTTTGAATGCTATCATGACAAGTTGTGAAATTATGGACTGGCAACAGAATGAATGACCATGATCTAACCGATTCACAGTTGCCCTCAGGTGATGGGGTCCACCCCAATTCTTGAAATTCTCTAAGGCAGCTTGACCAACCAACTGCTTCAGGGGAGCTACTGATGGGCCATAAATGTGGCATTGCCCACCCTGTACCAAACAAAAGAAAAGAGTCAAGTATTTGAGATCATAAACTGAATAATAATGGATGACTTTGCATTAGAAAAAGTTAGAAAATTATTGAGTATTGATGTTCCTTTAGCCATCAATTTGTTCTAAGTGAAGGTATTGCTGTGACAATTATTTCATAAACTGTACCTACCATATCTCGCTACAATCACAGCAATCTGTAACAAAACATTATGTAGTATGAGCAACAAGAAGGACAATGCGCCAGTTGGAGGTCATTTATTTCTGTACAAATTGAGACTGGTCTCCAGACAACTGGTTTTACTGTACATATATATACACACAAACATCCTCAAGTTAATTTGTATGTTTTATTCAATGCTATGTCAAAGAAGTGGCAAAATAGACTCCACGCTTGAAACTGTGGGATAGGCATGTCTGGTTAACATGAATTCAAAATGAAACAGGAGCTCAAAACTCAACGAGGGTTATTAGTCGGATCAAATTTATCTTTACTATAATATTGTAATAGACAAAAGAAGGCAGAATCAAGTCAATAGATGTGGGTGTATATATATATATCTCCATCCACCATTGGCAGACTTACTGCAGTATGCGTTATATACAAAATACGCAACTAACTCACCAAACTAACTTTGACAGCACCCTCAGCTCTGTGACTTATGTGACATTGAGAATCATTAAATGGTTACAACAGAGAAGGAGGAATATAGCCTCTCATGTTCATGCCAGCTTTCTGCAAGAAGAACTTGGTTGGTCCCATTTCCCCCACCCTTTCCCCACCGCCCCCACTGAAAAGTGTTTCTGTTGAGGTGCTAAAACAATTCCGATTTGAAAGCCATGATTGAATCTCTCTCGACCATGTTTCTCAGGCAGTGCATTTTGCATCCCAATCATTCACTGTCTAAAGGTGTCTTCCTCATTTCACAGACAGCTCTTTTCTTAATCACTTTAAATCGGTGCCCTCTGGTCTTCAAGCCTTCTGTCAATGGGAACTATTTCTCCACTCTGTCAAGATCCATTAAGAAGGATGAATTCATAAGATGGTAAAGTCATGAAAGTCATGAAAACAGCATAACCTGGAAGTTCATCCCTAAATCTTACACTAACCTGACTCGGACATGTTAAATAACCAAATAGCTCAGTTTCTCTTGCAGAGGGCCAGCATGGATACAATTGGCCAAATGGTCTCCTTCTATGCGACAACCAATCTATGGTCCTTTTATTCTAAATGTCATTGTTCTTAAAAGTCAATGTCCTTTACTGTTACTGAGTTGATATCATGAAATTCCACACCCCTGAACAATTGTGCGTACCATCATCACAAGGTGAGGTGAGAGTGACTGCCTTTGACATCAAGGCAGCATTTAACTGAGTGTGGCATCAAGGAGGCATACAAAACTGGAATCAATGGGAATCAGGGGAAAACTCTCAATTGGTAGGAGTCATACCTAGCACAAAGGAAGATGGTTGTTGTGTTTGGAGGTCTGTTAGCTCAGTTCCAGGATATCACTGCAGGAGTTCCTCAGGGTAGTGTCCTAGGTCCAAGCGTCGTCAGCTACTTCATCAATGACCTTCCTTTCATCATATGCTCAGAAGTGGGAATAGGTTGCACAATGTTCAGCAGCATTTGCAAATCCTCAGATACTGAAGCAGTCCATGTCCAAACGCAGGCTTGAGCTGAAGTAACATTCGCACCACACAAGTGCCAGGCAGTGACCATCACCAACAAGAGACAATCTGACTATTACCCTTTGGCATTCAATGGCATTACCATTGCTGAATCCCCCACTATCAACATCCTGGGGGTTGCCATTGACCAGAAACTGAACTGGACTAGCCATATAAACATCGTACCTACCAGAGTTAATGTAAATTATACCATAATGCTGCCAAGGTTATTTTAGGTGATTTCTGCTGGGCATATTCCCATCAAATGGAGATTAGCAGGGTTGAGGGATACCTGGTTGCCAGAAAGCCTAGAAACTGATGTGAATTTTTGACTGTGCAAAATGTTTGTACAATTTCACAGCTTTCCTCACCCAATTTTGGTCCTATTCTGGCCAATACTAGTCAAGACAACCTACTTGAACCTGGAAATTCAGCTGGCTTCAGGTTCATTCAATTTGGCGGGCTTTCAATGAACTTTGGAATGAAGTGGGGTAAGAGGGAGAAAAATCACTTTTCAAAATCGTACAGATTGTTACAAGTATCAAGTAATCTTTAGATAAGAAAACTGTTCACATGATACAGGGTTCTTCTGATCTGCTAATATTTCAAAAGCAGCTAAAATTAGTCTTACGTTAAAAGTCTGAGTCTTGGCACAGTGCTAGCAACTTGCCTCTGGGTTAGAAGCTTGAGTGACAAGGCCCACTCCATAGACTTGAGCACATAATCCAGGCTAATTCTTCATTGGCACTGAGGGCATGCTGCACTGCAGGAGGTACCATCTGTCAAGTTAGACACTAAACTGAGGCTTGCATGCCTTCTCAGTTCAATAAAAAACACTATCTTGAAGAAGAGTGGAGTTTTCTCTTGCGTGTCCTGGAAAACATGTATCTTCAAACATCACTAAAACTAATAAAAATAATCTGGTTATGATCGCATTGCTATTTGTGGAAGATTGCTGTGTGTCAGTTGGCAACCTAATTTCTTACTTTACAGAAGTGAATACATCTCAAAAGTACTTCATTGACAATAATGTACTGATGATAATGTTGTTTAATGTCAAGAGGAGATGATTAGATTTTCTCTTGCTGGTGATGACCATTGCCTGGCACTTGTGTGTCATGAATGTTATTTGCCACTTATCATCCCAAGCCTAAATGTCTAGTCTTGCTGCATGGAGGCATGGATTACTTCATTATCTGAGGAGTTGCAGATGGTACTGACACTTTGCAATCATAGCAAACATCCCCATATCTGACCTCATAATGGGGGGAAGATCATTAATGGACTAACTGAAAATGATGAAAAGGATACTACCCTAAGGAACTCCTGCAGTGTTGCCCTGAGGCTGAAATGATTAGCCTTCAACAGCCCTAACCCTCTTCCTTTGAGTTAGCTCTGACTCCAATCATCGGAGAATTTTCCCCTCATACTCATTGACTTCAGTTTTACTAGGGCTCCTTGATGCTATTCTTAGTTAAAAGCTGCCTTGATTTCCAGGGCAGTTACTCTTGCCTCGCCTCTTCATGCCTCATGTGGACGTAGCCCAGTTCATATTGCAAACAAACCTCCCATGCATTGACTCCATCTACACTTCAGAAAAGCAGCCAGAATAACCAATGACATTCTCTCTTTCACCTTCTTCCGTCGGGAGAAAGATACAAAAGTCTGAGAACACGTACCAACAGACTCAAGAACAGCTTCTTCCCTGCTAGACTCAAGAACAGCTTCTTCCCTGCTGCCATCAAAATTTTGAATGGTCCTATCACATATTAAGCTGATCTTTCACTTCACCCAACCTGTAGCTGCAACACTATATTCTATTCTTTTTCCTTTCCCCCTGTGTACTTCATGAGCGGTATGCTTTTTCTGTATAGTGCGCAAGAAACAATACTTTTCACTGTATCCCAATACATGTGACAGTTATAAATCAAATTAAATCAAATCAAATTTTGTCCATGTTTGGATCAAGACTGTAATGAAGTCTGGCACTGAGTGGTCCCGAGACCACAAACTGAAAATTACTAAACAGATTATTGCTGTGTAGGTGCCGACAACGCTATTGATTTCACCTTCCATCACTTTGCTGATAGTTGAGAGTAGACTGATGGGATGGTAATTAGCCAAATTGAGTTTGTTCAGCTTTTTGTGGGCAGGACATTCTTGAGCAATTTTTGACTTTGTTGGATACATGCCAGTGTTGTAGCTGTACTCAAACAACTTGACGAGCTGAGGCCTGGCTAGTTCCAGAGATCAAGCCATCAGTAATGCAGCCGGGATGTTGTCAGGATCTGTAGCCTTTGTATAATCCAGTGCGCTTTGTGTATCTTAATGTCATGTACATTGAACTGGCTCAAGATTGTTGTCTATGATGACAAGGATCTGAGGAGGAGGCAAAGGGAGATCACTACTCAGCACATCTGCCTGAAGTGGATTGCAAATGCTTCCATCATCTAACAGTTCTAAATGAATCTTCTTTCTCATTGTCAGTATATTTGATGATGAGTACCTTTACTAGAATTTTTTGCTTGTTTACCATAAACAAGTCCATTCCTGTTGGTGTACTAATTGAATGTTCTTTTGTAGTACCAATGTTCTATAATTAACACAAGCTGCACTTGAATAAACTTAATGTTGAGTGCTGTACCACACGATACTGTGCTATGATTCAAACTATCTGGCAAAAGGATTCACTGTGCATCAGTTCTTTATAATTATTTACAACTGACAACATCTTAGGACTGTCTCAGAGTTGTAATAATAGTGCTTTTGAACTCATTCAGAGTCCAAGTTAGTATCTTAAGTCCTGGTTAATAGCTCAAGCTTGCAAAGACAAGTCTAGCTTTTTTGCAGCCAAGACACTAGATGGAGTGACTTGGAACAAAATGAACAGAGGGACTTATTTTGGTCAGTAAAATATGCCTCATGACAATCAATTGAAGCAACAAATAAGAGAAACCCTTATCGCTGAAAGACAACAAGCACAAAGCCAGTAAGATGAAGGTCTACATGTAGAATACAATAATGTATTGCTCTCTACATTGCCTCTTATGCTGTATTTCAAATGAATAACATTTTGGTTTTGCTGCTTGTTAAGAAATGTTCCTTAGCTATATTTTTTTATTTTCAGCATAATATTGTCAAAACTAATACAATAGAAAGCAGTTCTGAATTGAAAATGTAATGCTGTAAAATACTATTGTCAGGAATTGCTATGTTGCTCAATGATATGGTGAAAAGTTGCACTACACACAAAAACAGAAGAATTAGGAGCAAGAGTTGGCCATTTGGCCCTTACAACCTGCTCTACCATTTGATTAGATCATGATTAATCTGACTGTGGCCTCAACTCCACTTTCCTGTCTGTGCCCTACTGCCCTTCATTGCCTTGTTATTCTAAAATCTGTTTAACTTAGCCTTGACTGTATTAGATGGCCCAGCCTTCACTACTCCCTGGGGAAGGGAAATCCTTAGACTAATGGCCCTCAAAGAGAAAAACATTCTCCTCATCTCAGCCTTAGATGGAAGATACCTAGTTCTAGATTCCCCCACATCCTCTTAGATTCCATCCTATCATGTCCCCTCTGGATCTTATATGTTTCAATAATATTGAATTCAATTCAATAAAAATATCTGGAATTAAGAATCTACTGATGACCATGAAACCATTGCCGATTGTTGTAAAAACCCATCTGGTTCACTTATGTCCTTTAGGGAAGGAAATCTGTCGTCCTTACCTGGTCTGGCCTACATGTGACTCCAGACCCACAGCAATGTGGTTGACTCTCAACTGCCCTCTGAAATGGCCTAGCAAGCCACTCAAATCAAGGACAACTAGGGATGGGCAATACATGCTGGCCAGCCTGTGATGCCCATGACTCCTGAATAAATAGATAAAAATCACCTCCCTTTCTCCTAAACCTCAATGGGTATAGGCCAAACCTACTCAACTTTTCCTCATGACATAACCCCTTCACTGCAGGAATCATTTCTCTGAGCTGCTTCTAATCCAATTCTATCCTTTCTTAAAAATATAGAAGATAGGAGCAGGAGGAGGCCATTCGGCCCTTTGAGCCTGCTCCACCATTCATCACGATGATGGCTGATTGTCCAACTCAGTCGTCTAATCCTGCTTTCTCCCCATAACCCTTGATCCCATTTGCCTCAAGTGCTATATCTAGCTGCGTCTTGATAGAAACATTCTTAATCAAGGAAACCAAAACTCTCAGTACTCCAGGTATGGTCTAATATGTCCTGATGGTTACCATTCCCATCCCAACTGTCCTCAGCTGATGAATATGCCTCTGAAGAAAAGCTCGTGGTATGAACCCCATGGAAAAACTATAAACCTAAATAACCAAATTTACCAAATGATCCCCAAAGGAAGAAACTACCGACAGGATTTCATTTTTTTGTAACTTTTACTTTATTGTAAATCAGAATCAAAGAAATTAATCTTAAGTTAACAGGAAGTTCAAATAGTAAATTTCACTTTAAATACTTGATATAACAAAGATACATCCTACCCCCAATCACGAACCCCAACAGCACTCCCAGTGATAATGTTGGTCAATATGCAACCACTCTAAATTTCTAACTTAGCCTCTGTAGGTAGGATTTCGCATTTTGCTAATCAATTTATTCAGCCCGCAAGTCACATTCACCACCAGCCATATTCTATCCAAAGTCCCTGGATAAGGTTAACACTACCAAGGCACACGTCTACAAACACTCTCTCACTTGTATCATGTCAGACCTGAGAGTGCGGCTTTCCGGGATTCCTTTTCAACTGACCGACCAACAATACGCAGTTCGTGATCTGGTCTTCTGATACAAACTCTCAGCTCTTTCAGATGTTTGAGCTTTTGGCTTGCTTGCCCTTAAACACACCAGGAGTTTCATAACTATGTCTTGCTGCAGAATGTCTGCCAGCCACATGGCTTCTGGTTTTAACTTTCTTCCTGTGGGTACTGCTTCCAAGTCAAGTTATGCCAGGTCACGTGGGCCTTCATTGCTCACTAATTTTTAGAAGAACCATTTACAGGGTATCGCTGGCTAGGCCAGTATTAATTGCCCATCACTTGTTGCACTTGAGAAGGTGGTGGTGAGCTTCAACCACTGCAGTTTCTGAGATGTAGGCACATCCAGACTGCTGTTAAGGAGGCAACTCCAGGATTTTGACACACCAACAGTGAAGTAATGGCAGTATATTTCCAGTTCAGGATGGAAGAAGGGATGGAAAGTAAAAGTTAACAAAAGTTAAAAAATATCAACAATAATTAAAATCTGAAGGAATGAGAATCTATGCCTGAAAAAATGAATTTCATTGCCAGAGAGGTTGTATGTCAGTTAATAAGACTTACCAAATTGTTTTTTGGGATACGCCAACAGAGCTGAAAAAAGTCGAACCTTTTGTATCAAGTTCAGTCTATATCGATAATATCAGTGAGAAGTCTCACAACACCAGGTTAATGTCCAACAGGTTTATTTGCGTTCTCCAAGGCGGCCTTCACGACACACGACAACGCAGAGTCGCTGAGCAGAGACTAATAGCCATGTTCCGCACACATGAGGACGGCCTCAACCAGGATCTTGGGTTCATGTCACACTATCTGTAACTCCCATGACTTGCCTGGGCTTGCAAAATCTCACTAACTGTCCCGGCTGGAGACAATACACATCTCTTTAACCTGTGCTTAACCCTCTCTCCACTCACATTGTCTGTACCTTTAAGACTTGATTACCTGTAAAGACTCGCATTCCAACCATTATTTTGTAAATTGAGTTTGTGTCCTTATATGCCTTGTTTGTGAACAGAACTCCCACTTACCTGATGAAGGAGCAGCGCTCCGAAAGCTAGTGGCTTTTGCTACCAAATAAACCTGTTGGACTTTAATCTGGTGTTGTGAGACTTCTTACTGTGTTTACCCCAGTCCAACGCCGGCATCTCCACATCATGATAATATCAGGGTAGGACCTTCACACTATTCAGTATATTTAACTGGGGAGCAGATGTTGCAATGCCATTTTACGGAGGAATTGCTTTGTTCGAATAGCAACTTTTGGGTTTTCAAATTTAACTGCTCATCTGTGCTTACAATAAGTTGCTCTCTGATTTGCATATGAACAACAATGAGTGGTGTTAATTTTATGGTCTTTTTTCCTCTCAGGAGCAGAGAACAGGTGGGTGTTTTCCTGAATTTAGCGCACACGTATGGGCAGGTTCATCAGTCGTAGCGCAAACCTAAATCAGGAAATAATCAGCCCTCCGGGAGATACCATTTCAGGCATTATGCATAACCACTTCCCTTTTGCACACACTCTTTCATTGTGCCAAGGCTGCATGGCACATTTTCCTTGCAAGTAGCAGATGTGGAAGTGAAAACAGATGCTCAGGCTTCCAGGCAGAGGCCCTCTTTTGCACTTAGAGGATCTCTTAGTGGGGCCAGAGATGAGGGCCTGTTTCCCTGAAGGAAGTGTTACTTTTCCTGTGCACCGTGTGGATAGCAAGCATAGCTGAATAACTGGCATTGGTGTGCATGACAACATCATCAGTGCATGAAACTCAATGCCAATGCTATCCAATGGAGAGTCCAATCCCAGCTCCCGAGGAAATCCTGCCATTATACGAAAGATGGTAACTTGTTCAGTTCAAAAGTGATGACGGTATTGCCCGCTATTTGCTATTTTCCTGATATATATCGGCACTGCAGACCGCCTGATGCAGTCGATGAGCTTCAGCTGTGTCTCAGTTAATAGCGCACTCACCCTTAAGTCTGAAGGATGTAGGTTTGAATCTCTCCAGGGTATTTCTGAGGTGCCGTCTTCCATATGGATGCTAAAGACCCCATGACATTATTCAAAGCTGATCAGGATTGTTCTCTCTAGTCTCCTGGCTAATATTTCATTCAACATGTAAAATAGATTATCTAATCACTATCACATCACTGTTAGTGGGACATTGCGGTGCGCAAATTGACCACTGTGTTTTTTTTATTCTTTCACAGCATTTATGCTGTGCTAGCATTTATTATCCATTCCTAATTGCCCTTAAGAAGATGGTGGTGAGCTGCCTTTTTGAATGTTACTTATGTTGCAACAGTGACTACATATATAAGAGTACTCTTAGAGTCATAGAGTCACAGAGTCATAGAGGTTTACAGCATGGAAACAGGCCCTTTGGCCCAACTTGTCCATGCAGCCCTTTTTTTTAAACCCCGAAGCTAGTCCCAATTACCCGCATTTGTCCCATATCCCTCTATATCCATCTTACCCATGTAACTGTCTAAATGCTTTTTAAAAGACAAAATTGTACCCGCCTCTACTACTATCTCTGGCAGCTTGTTCCAGACACTCACCACCCTCTGTGTGAAAAAATTGCCCCTCAGGACAATTATTTTGTCATTTTCTTTTCTCTTTCAAGTGCAGAGTATTTCCTTAATGCTAAGATGTACAAAGGGAGCTTGGGTGTCCTTATCCATAAGTCACTGAAGGTTAGCATGCCAGTGCAGCAAGCTAGTAGGAAAGCTAATGGAATATTAGCCTTTATCGCAAGAGGATTTGAGTACAGGAGTAGTGAGGTCTTGCTTTAATTATACAGAAGCTTGGTTAGGCTGCACCTGGAGTACTGTGTTCGGTTTTGGCCCCCTTACCTCAGGAAAGCTATCATTGCCGTAGAGGGAATGCAACCAATGTTCAGCAGGCTTGTTCTGAGGAGGGTGGGAATGTCTTATGGAGAGAGATTGGGCAACTGTGCCTGTATTCTCTGGAGTTCGAAGAATGAGAGATGATCTCATTGAAACCTGTAAAATACTTAAAGGAATAGCCAGGGTAGATGCAGGTGATTCTCCCCAAACATTCTAAGTGTCAAATTCATGTAAAAACTGGAGTAAATCACGCTGTTGCAGTGGAAGTTTCAAAATGAATCTCCCACACTCTGTGCACTGCAGAGTGCACAAATGTGATTCCCTCCAGAATTCAGTGGGCGGGGCCCATTCCCGCCCGGGAGGCTGGCAGCACACTGCTGAGCTCATGCGCCGATCCGTCAGCGCCAAGGTCAACGCCAAGATCAGCACATGCGCAGTGGCCTCTGTCTGCCAGCCTCCAGATAGCTGGCCAGCTTGATCTCTGGCCTGCCCCGCGGCCCCAGCATCACCGGCCGTGGGACCCATCCCACGGCCTGATTGCTGGCACCCCAAACATGCCCGGACCAGCCTCAACCACCCCTCCCAACCGGCAGCGCTGACTCCCCCCCACCCCCTCCCCCCCCCCCCGCCCCCACACACCTGTCCCGAGCTCCCCTGCATCCCTGACCCCCCCCCCCAGTAGTCTGACCCCCAACCCCTTCCCAATGGCCAGCCCTGATCGCTGGCCTCCCTTCCTCTGTTCCTCAGCCCAAAGTGCAGAGTGGCAGTGAGGCCCCCCAGCCCCACAGATCACCCCCTGGAGGCCTCGCCCCCACCAGAACTTACCCCATTAGGCCCCGCCCCTTGACACCACCCAATGCCCAATGGGCAGTTTCAAGATGCCCCCGGGCATTGGCACTTTGCCCCTTGCACAATGCCAGCGGGCCCAGGCTGGCATTGCCAAGGTGGCAATGCCCAGGGGGAACCCCACCCAGCGCCCGACCCTCTGGGGCACCTCGATTGCCCCCCCCTTCACTCCAGCGGGGTCAGGCCGCTAGCTCCCCGCAAGTGGGGAGCTGTACTAAACCCCCGCTGGAGTGAAATACTCTCGGCGGGGTGTGGAGAGGAAAGTGGGCCCGGAGACCAGTCCTGGGCCCGCGAATGATATTCAAATATAATAAAATGTTCTTTTAAATCATTTATTCAGCTCGACCCCGATTTCCGGTGCGGAACTGATGGTGTTGGAAATCTGTCTGCCAGAGACACATGGAAGCTGTGGCGCCCAGCAGGGAGCCTGCAAACGGCCTCCGCGAGAGCTTCCCAGCCCACTGCGTTACAAAAGCAGCACAGCGGGCTGGGAGAATCCCACCCGCCTCCCCTCCCCACCCTCACATTTCCCCAGATGTTTCCCTTGTTTGGGGTGTCCAGAACCAAAGGGGAAAATTTCAAAATAAAGGGGGATGTCACTTCGGATCGAGGTGAGGAGAAATGATTTTGCACAGACGGTTGTGAATCTTTGGAATTCTCTACCCCAGAAGGCTATGGAAGCTCAATCATTGTGGATGCTTAAATTCAAGATTAATAGATTTCTGATTCACAATAATGTAGAGGGTTGAGGGAATAGTGGGTGTAAAAGGCATTGAAATGACCAATCAGCTATGATCATATTAAATGGCGGAGCAGGCTCGATGGGCTGAATGGCCTTCTCTTGTCTCTTTGTTCCTAAATATCCCTTAGAACTATTGAACTGCCTTCGACCATCCTATCAGGCAGTACATTCCATATTCTAATCACTTGTTGTATTAAAACGTTTTTCCTCATGTTTCTGCTGTTTGTCTTGCCAATTCCCTTAAATTTATGCAGGCTGACCCTTCTACTTATTTAAACACCTTCTGATTGCAAACATTTCTATCAGAGCCTTCTTTGCTTTAATGGAATAACCCAGTCTATCCATGTTACTGTAATCACTCATCCTTAAAACCAGTTTTATAAATCTCTTGTGTAACCCGTTGAATATACACAAGTCCTAAAGGGGCGGCACAGTGGCTAGCACTGCTGCCTCACAGCACCAGGGTCTTGGGTTCAATTCCTGGCTTGGGTCACTGCCTGTGCGGGAGTCTGCATGCTTTCCCCATGTCAGTGTAGATTTCCTCTGGGTGCTCTGATTTCTTCCCACAGCCCAAAAGACGTGCCGGTTAAGTGCATTGGCCATGCTACATTCTCCCTCAGTGTACCCGAACAGGTGCCAGAGTGTGGCAACTGGGGGATTTTCACAGTAACTTTATCGTAGTGTTAATGTAACTTGTGACAATAATAAAAAATAAAGTACAATCCTCAGAACCGGACAATATATTTCAGTTGGGGGAGAAACTAGTGTTTTATATAAGTTTAGCAAAACTTCAATATTCATCCCAATACTGTTCCTTGTACAGGAACACCTCAAGAAATATAGAGATTGCTAAATTGGGAGTGATAAAGACTGGGGGAGGGAGAGTTAGAAATTAAAAAAAGGCTTTTTTGCACTATTTTGGGTGGGAACAGTACTAATCAGAACAGACAAACCAAAACAAAAATTACTTTGTAATATGATTTGACATTCTTGTAAGCGATTGTGTCAACACATGCAATAGTTCAAACATGGCAAAGGTACAAGAACACATCAAAGGCTTTATAAAGTTTCTATTCAAAAAAGGTGGATTACCAGAAAGAGACAGATCGCTAAACAGGAGATAGAACACAATCCATCAGGGTCACCATTGAATAATTTTAATTTTATTGTTTAGTTTCAAAAGGCCAGCGTAGCTGTTTCAGTTCATTGTCTTGTGAAAGAAAAAGGATTTAGATGAGCGACATATTTGATTGAAGATTAAAGTGAAGCTACTTAGTATCTGGTTCTCTGTTCACAAACATGAGAAAAAATAATTGGAAAGTGTGAGGAAGGACTTAGCCAAGGTATTTTGTGCAGATATAGCCATCAGGTTTACAAAAGCAGTTGGATAGGAAGAATTGTTAGGAATTAGTCAGAGAGTCATAGACGTAACAGCACGGAAGCAGGCCCTTCGGCCCAACTTGTCCATGCCAACCAGGTTTCCTAAACTGAACTAGTCCCATTTGCCTGCGTTTGGCCCATATCCTTCTAAACCTTTCATATCCATGTACCTGTCTAAACATCTTTTAAATGTTGTAATTGTACCCACCTCTACCACCTCCTCTGGCAGAACATTCCATACACGCACCACCCTCTGTGTGAAAAAGTTGTCCCTTAAGTCCCTTTTAAATCGTTCCCCTCTCACCTTAAACCTATACCTTCTAGTTTTGGACTCCCCTACCCTAGGGAAACAACCTTGGCTATTCACCTTATCTATGCCCCTCATGATTTTATAAACCTCTATCAGGTCACCCCTCATCCTACTATGCTCCAGGGAAAAATGTCCCAACCTATCCGGTGGCACAGTGGTTAGCACTGCTGCCTCACAACGCTAGGAACCCGACTTCACATGAAAGCTGAGCCCTGAACAGCAAAACGAGACTTCCATTTCTTGAGTGCCTTTCACAACCACAGGATGTTGTCCCAAAGCACTTGATAGTCAATGAAATACTTTTTTCCCCCATAAAGTACAATCACTGGTGTAACGTATAAAGTGTGATGATCAATTTGCATATAACAGGGGAGGCAATGGCTAGTGGTATTATCGCTAGACTCTTAATCCAGAAACTCAGCTAATGTTCTGGGGACCCGGGTCTGAATCCCGCCACAGCAGATGGCCGAATTTGAATTCAGTAAAAAATTAAGAATCTACGGATGACCCATGAAACCATTGTTGATTGTTGGAAAACCAATGTGGTTCACTAATGCACGGTGGCACAGTGACTAGCACTGCTGCCTCGCAGCACTAGGGACCTGCATTCGATTCCCGGCTTGGGTCACTGTCTGGGAGTCTGCACATTCTCCCCGTATCTGCGTGGGTTTCCTCCGGGTGCTCCCGTTTCCTCCCACAGTCCAAAAGACGTGCTAGTTAGGTGCATTGGACATGCTAAATTCTCCCTCAGGAGAAGGGGCGACTAGGGTATTTTCACAGTAACTTCATTGCGGTGTTAATGTAAGCCTACTTGTGACACTAATAAATAAACTTTAAACTCTCTTCACTCATAGACATAGAAGGTGGTAGTGACACTGGTAAGTCTACTTGTGACACTAATACTTAAACTTATAATTCAAACCTTCCAGTCCCAGTAACATTCTTGTAAATCTTTTTCACATCCATTTTTCCTATTAGGTTGGGAATGTGAGGTTTCAGACAGCACCTCGAGAGTTACAACAAATTATTACATGGTGTATTTTCCCTCTTGTTGCATTCATTAACTTCCATTACACACAACGATAATATTTACTTTTGTGTTATCAAACAGGTTAAATCTTGGTAATGCGGTACAAGCCAAACTACCTTTTGTTGTCCACTTTTGTTCAAGGGCTTTGATTTTATAACATAGACTTCATTTTTTTTTGTTCAGACACCAGCCCTTCAGACCTTGATGTCCCACCCATGACTTTTGATTTTTATTCCCCCCACACAACTCTTGGGAGTAAAAAGAAAGAGGGAGAGGGAAGGAGCGTTGATGTTTTGTCAGAGCCCCTACATTACTCAGTTTTCAATATCTTATTGAATATCTCTTGCAGCTTTGATATTTTAAGTATGTATCATAACAAAAGGCCCAGCAAACAGCTGGAAAGGTAATGCAATAGATGAAGACTGTTAATGGCTCCAAATCTCTCCTAGTAAATTAGCTGATAGAAATGTTGTTTTCCCTCGAGTCCTATTCAGTTTCTGCGGGAGGGCATCAGCTACTGAACTGAAATGATGTTGCCTTATCTTAACAATGCATTTGGTGCTTCATTGCTGGGGTGTAAATAATCTCCCTTTCTCTTTTCTTGTCCCACATTATCTTTTGTGTGTAATGATTGGCCAGTTCGTTCAGGTGTTTACAGAACAGTAGGCTCTTTCTTGTTGATTTTTAATTGCATAATTAAACCAGCATTTCTGGATAATCATATAAGCATTTAATGATCCATCGCTACAGGGATGAATGATTTCAATTTTAAAGCCCTCATGTATTTTGGCAGGACCATTCTGTTAGACTGCTTTTCCCTCATGGAAGATTACATAACAATGTGGTAAGATGTTCTTTTGAGATTAGAAGCAAACTGACAGACCAAATAGAATAGAATAGAATCCCTACAGCACAGAAGGAGGCCATTTGGCCCATCAAGTCTGCACCAGCCACAATCCCATCCAAGCCCTATTCCCATAACCCCATATATTTACCCTGCTAATCCCCCAACACAGGGAGAATGTTCTGACTCCGCACAGACAGTGACTCAAGACCAGAATTGAACCCGGGACCTTGGCGCTGTGAGGCAGCAGTGCTAACCATGTGTCACCGTGCTGGATAGGTTAAACATAAAAATCAGTCTTTTTTTAAAAAAATCGAAATTTGACACAGTTCAGATTCATCTGTCATTTTATCCAAATGGTAAATATACCAACAACCTATCAAAATCCTGGGGGTTACAATTGTCCAAAAACTGTACTTGACTAGGCATATGAATACTGTGGCTACAAGAGCAGGTCAGAGGTTCGGAATCCTGCAGTAAGTAATTCACCTCCTGACTCCCCAAAGCCAGTCCACCATCTCCAAGACACACACCAGAAATGTAATGGAATACTCTCCACTTGCCTGGATGACTGCAGCTCCAATAGCACTCAAGATGCTTGACACCATCAAAGACAAAGCAGCCTGTTTGATTGGCAGCCCTTCCACAAACATTCACCCCCTCCATTCCAACACCTAATGGCAGCAGTGTGTACCATCTACAAGATGCACTCACCAAGGTTCCTTAGGCAGCACCTTCTAAATCCAGGACTGTTATCACCAGAAGGACAAAGGCAGCAGCTACCTGGGAACATCGTCACCTGGAGGCTTCCCTCCAAGCCACACACCATCCTGAAATATATTGCCGTTCCTTCACTGGTGCTGTATCAACCTCCTGGAAATCCTTCCCTAACAGCACTCTGGGTGTACCTACACCACAGTGGTTCAAGAAGGCAGCTCACTACCGCCTTCTCAAGGACAACTATGGATGGGCAATAAATGCTGGCTCAGCCAGCGATGCCCACATCTCATAAATGAATAAAAGAAAAAGCTTACATCTATACTGCACGTTGAATGTAATAAAATGCCCCAACACACAAAACTGGTATCAAATAAAAATTGGCAGCAAGCCACAAAAGGAGATATTGGGGCACACACAGCGGACAGAGTTCCCTTCGTCGTCCATTACTTCCCCGGAGCGGAGAAGCTACGACATCTTCTTCCGAGCCTTCAACATGTCATCAATGAAGACGAACATCTCGCCAAGGCCATCCCCACACGCCCACTACTTGCCTTCAAACAACCGCGCAACCTCAAGCAGACCATTGTCCGTGGCAAACTACCCAGCCTTCAGGAGAACAGTGACCACGACACCACACAACCCTGCCACAGCAACCTCTGCAAGATGTGCCGGATCATCGACTGCAAGATGCCATCATCTCACGTGAGAACAACATCCACCAGGTACACGGTACATACTCTTGCAACTCGGCCAACGTTATCAACCTGATACGCTGCAGGAAAGGATATCCAGAGGCATGGTACATTGGCGAGACCATGCAGACGCTTCGACAATGGATGAATGGACACTGCTTGACAATCACCAGACAGATGTGTTCCCTTCCTGTCGGGGAACAATTCAGCAGTCATGGGCATTCAGCCTCTGATCTTCAGGTAAGCGTTCTCCAAGGCGGACTTCAAGACACACGACAATGCAGAATCGCCAAGTAGAAACTGATAGCCAAGTTCCGCACACATGAGGATGGCCTCAACCGGGATCTTGGGTCCATGTCACACTATCTGTAACCCCCATGACTTGCCTGGGCTTGCAAAATCTCACTAACTGTCCTGGCTTGAGACAATTCACATCTCTTTAACCTGTGCTTAATCCTCTCTCCACTTGCATTGTCTGCACCTGTAAAGACTTAATTACCTGTTAAGACTCACATTCCAACCATTATCTTGTAATTGAGTCTGTGTCTATACATGCCCTGTTTGTGAACCCAACTCTTCAGTCACCTGACGAAGGGGCAGCGCTCTGAAAACTCGTGCTACCAAATAAACCTGTTGGACTTTAACCTAGTGTTGTGAGACTTCTTTCTGTGCCTACCCCAGTCCAACACCGGCATCTCCACATCGTGGCTACCACCGGTAGTGAAGCGGGAAGAGATTGCTGGGATAGTGAGGGACAGAGCCACGGAGGGTTTTGAACATAAGAATGAAAATGTTGAAGTCAATGGGGTGATATTACCATTGCGCCTCACCGGCCGATGGGCGGGGCAAACCGGTAAGATCGTGAGAGAGTCGAGAAATCAGGTTTGCACCGGGTTTCTTTCTTCTCGTGATCTTACCGACACTGGACATCCAGCGAGGTCAGCCTTGAGTATGATCTCAATATTTAAATCATCCGGAATCGTCTGGGCTCACTCGCCTTTCTAGGATCGCCGTGGAAGTTTCTCTCCAGCGAGGATCACGTACGGTCCCCATCAACAGGGATCAGGTGTGATGGCCTCACTGGTGGAACCGGAGGCCATTGAGGCCCCTCCAGGAGGTCGGGGAGATGGGGGCCTCTTGGGCAGTGCCAGCCTGGCACCCTGGCAGTGCACACTGAGTATTGGGCAGTGCCAAAGTGATGGGACCTGGGTGGGTGGTGGGGGGAGGGGGGGGAGGGCCAGACTGGGGGCAGGCCATCGGGAGGAGTGTTAGAGTTAATGAAAGGATGCTTGAGGCTTTCACCAACAGAGAGAGTGAGACAAAGGTGAAGTTGAACAATGCCATGGAAGTGGAAATAGGCAGTTTTGGTGATGGTGTGGACATGTGATCAGAAGCTCATCCTGTCAGGTATGACACCAGGGCTGCAAACAGTCTGGTGTGTTCTTAGACCGTTGGCAGGGAGACGGATGGAGCCAGTGGCTAGGGAATAGAGTCTGTTGTGGGAACTGAAGGCAATGGTTTTGGTCTTCCCCTTCTTTAGTTGGAAGAAATTTCTGCTCATTCAATTCTGGACTCCACCAAGCAGCCTGGGAATTCAGAGATAGTGGAAGTATTGAGAAAAATGGTTACGAGGCACATCTGGGTGTTGTCAGCATGTATAATGGAACTGATGCTATGTTATCAGATGTTTGATTTTGATTCGATTTGATTTATTATTGTCACATGTATTAGCATACAGTGAAAAGTATTGTTTCTTGCGCGCTATACAAACAAAGCATACTGTTCATAGAGACGGAAAGGAGAGAGTGCAGAATGTAGTGTTACAATCATAGCTAGGGTGTAGAGAAAGATCAACTTAATGCAAGGTAGGTACATTCAGAAGTCCGATGGCAGCAAGGAAGAAGATGTTCTTGAGTCGGTTGGTACGTGTCCACAGATTTTTGTATCTTTTTCCCGATGGAAGAAGGTGGAAAAGAGTATGTCCAGCATGCGTGGGGTCTTCAATAATGCTGGCTGCTTTCCCGAGGTAGCAGGAAGTGTAGACAGAGTCAATGGATGGGAGGCGGGTTTGAGTGATGGACTGGGCTTCGTTCACGACCCTTTGTAGTTTCTTGCGGTCTTGGACAGAGCAGGAGCCATGCCAAGCTGTGATACAACCAGAAAGAATGCTTTCTATGGCGCATCTGTAAAAGTTGGTGAGAGTCATAGCAGACATGCCAAATGAGGGGCAGATATGAGTGCAAAATAGGAGGGATTCAGAGATAATTTCTTGGGGGACACTGTAACAGAACTAGTTGAATGTCGTCCCTCCTCCCCCCCGGATAGAGTATATAAACAGAATGACAAAATACCCATCTGTCAAGCCGAATGTCACCTTTCTGTTTCCTATTCCGATTTTCCCATTGTCAGGGGGAATTAGTTCAACAAACCTAGGTTCATTAAAAAATAAAACTCTTGAAGCTTCATTACATTGAATATTGAGTTTAGTACATGTGTTTTTTATTTTCCAGACTGTGTTCCCTGCATTTGATCCCTGACTGATTATTGATGGATTTGCATGTGGTCTTTGGCAGTCATGAGAATGTGGGTAAGTGTGGAGGTGGAGTGGGGGCAGTCCTGCACACACTTGGTGGTTACTAGTCTGTATCAAAGTCCTTCTTGTAAAGACTTAGATAAGGTTTCATGTTATTCAAATTTTAAATTTGAATTTTTAAAAGGTCTATATTTTAGCTGCTCCAAATTTAAGTGCATTTAGACTTGTTTGTACAAATGTCAATTAACATTCTTCCTTCATTAAATATTTGAATAAAGTAAGTTCTGTTGCCTCATTTACAGCAAAGATTTTTTTATTGTTTAAAGGTTGAGTTTGTTAGTGTCGCAAGTAGGCTTACATTAACACTGCAATGAAGTTGCAGTGAAAATCCCCTCGTCGCCACACTCCGGCGCCTGTTCGGGTGCACTGAGGGAGAATTTAGCATGGCCAATGCACCTAACCAGCACGTCTTTTGGACAATGGGAGGAAACTAGAGCACCCAGAGGAAACCCACCCAGACACAGAGAACATGCAGACTCCGCACAGACAGCGACCCAAGCCGGGAAGCAAACCCAGGTCTCTGGAGCTGTGAGGCAGCAATGTTAACCACTGTGCCACCATGCCACCCTCAAGGGGATGAGGTTTACAAATTCAATTAGCATCAAGACTTTTTCACACACTAAGAAGGTGCAAGAAATGGAAGTGTTAGTTGCCCACAAACTGCACGAGACATACAAGAAAGCACTTTAACTACATCTGCAATGTTTTTATGGAACATCTTAAGTTAACTTTGTTATCATGGAGACATTCTGGATCCATTCTCCTTCCAAGTCATTGTCTTGTAATTGAGTGTTTAATGTTTCAGTCCCTGTGGCCCTCTTGTTATACTGATGGATGGGAGGTGTTGCAGAATGCAACTAATGGACTCGATCAACTCTCTTTCTCTGCAAATACTGAATGGGGACATGGAAAGCAGGAGGAAATATAATGGTGCAATCGTTGGGATGCATATTTTGTTCGGGTATGTGAACCTGACTGCCTTGTGCCTAGTCCAAATACGTGTTCAGATGTATTGTAAACAAATGTAATCAGATAGAAAGTTACACAGCCTCAAAGTAAAACTAAATCAATTTCCCTTCTTTCCCGCCAGAAATCAAACCCAGGTCCCTGGTACTGTGAAGCAGCAGTGCTAACCACTGTCCCACTGCGCCACCCAACTAAAGAAAGGTGTCCATTTCCACAGAACTAACTCTGCTGCAAATAGAATTGGCTGCTCCATCTCTCTATATTGGCATAGAAAGATTTAAACCTCATTGAGCCATTTGCCCAATTACAAATCTAGGCCTTGTCATATTTTACTGCAGATTGCGAAGTTATAATAAGAAAGCCACAAGCAACGGATTGTGAAAGGGAGAAAATAGAGAATGACTTGCAATTATATCGTGCCTTTCATGAACACCAGATGTACCAAAGTGCTTTAGAACCAATGAAGTCATTTTCATGTGTTGTCACTGTTGTAACTCAGGGAAGAGAGCAGCCAAATTGCACACAGCAAGATCCCACAAACAGCAAAATAATAATCAACAGATAATCCAGTTTGGTGATTTTCATTGAGACATGTGCATAGTTAAAGGTCTTACCTCTAAAGAAAGACTTGCATTCATATAGCACCTTTCATTCCCCCCAAAGAACTTTCCAGCTGATGAAATGCTTTTGAAATGTAGTCAATGACCTGAATTTTTCACCCATCGGATAGGTGCACTCGATGAAAAATATTCAGGCCACTGACTCCATTTCAAAACACCAGGTTAAGGTCTAGCAAGTTTATTTGGAATCACGAGCTTTCGGAGCACCGCTCCTTCATCAGGTGAGTGGAGGAGCTGTGCTCCGAAAGTTCATGATATCAAATAAACTTATTGGATTTTAACCTGGTGCTGTGAAACTTCTTACTGTGCCAGTCCAACGCTAGCATCTCCACATCATACCTTTCAAAAGCATTCCATCAGCTGTAAAGCATTCTGGGAAAGGCTGAGTGCTGTCGGAGAGGGTGGGAAAAGGACAGGCATGGAGAAAAAGATGGGTGCGTGCTGACACTTCGAATGTACTCTTTCAGGGCAACAGCTGATGCGGAGTCAGGGAGCTGCAGACCTGTAAGAAAGAAATTGCGATGCAGAAATGCTGCAAAAGAGTGTCTCGGCAAAATAAACCTCAATTCCCAGATAAATTTTTAAATTTTATTTCACCCTGATGTTTCATCCTGCCCTGTATCAAGGTTGTAGCTAAATTGCCCCAGCCATCAGGTGAAGCTAGCTATTTCACACTCTGCAGTAGCAACACAAGTGGTATTCGCCACCAACAGGATGCTGTTGTCAAGCCAAAAAAGACTTTCTCCCAATCACACAAATGAGTAATGTGGTATCGAGATTTCAGTGTGATGCTGGATATATAGGCCAGCAATGGGCAAGGTACAGACCGTACCCAACCAGCCTGCACGTGCAAACCTCAAAATACAGTGTCCAACATTTGATGTGATTCCGCAATTGGACATTTGCAAAACAATTCTCAGTGTGCTAAGAATTATGCTGACAACCAATTTAAGGTTGTCAGTGGGACTCGCATTGTGGCACATTTGTGTGTACCTGAAGCTGCTTACATTTCGGTGGCACAGTGGCACAGTGGTTCGCACTGCTGCCTCACAGCTCCAGGGACCTGGGTTTGATTCCCAGTTTGGGTGACTGTCTGTGTGGAGTTTGTACGTTCTCCCCGTGAGTGCATGAGTTTCCTCCGGGTGCTCTGGTTTCCTCCCACAGTCCAAAGATGTGCGGGTTAGGTGCATTGGCCATGCTAAATTACCCCTTAGTGTCCCACGATGCGTAGGTTAGAGGGATTAGCAGAGTAAATATGCCGAGTTACAGGGATAGGGCCTGGGGGGGATTGTGGTTGGTGCAGACTCGATGGGCCAAACGGCTTCCTTCTGCACTGTGGGGATTCACTGATTCGATGATATATTAATACACAGGGTCCTGTTGTCTGCAGACAGAGAACACATAAGAACATAAGAACATAAGAAATAGGAGCAGGAGTAGGCCATCTAGCCCCTCGAGCCTGCCCCGCCATTCAATAAGATCATGGCTGATCTGACGTGGACTTACCCGCCTGATCCCCATAACCCTTAATTCCCTTACCGCTCAGGAATCCATCCATCCGCGCTTTAAACATATTCAGCGAGGTAGCCTCCACCACCTCAGTGAGCAGAGAATTCCAGAGAATTCCAATGTACACACATTGTGCCTGTGCCAGCTAAACAAAATAAGTGACAGCCATTCGCTGGTTCAATCCGCAGGGCAATACCTTGACCAATCAGAGGCAAGCTGCCTGGTTTAAATTTCCAACAATGCTTGGCAGTTTACTATCAGTCACCATCAATGCTTCCACCAATCAGAGTTCACTGGCCAATCAATCAACATTCTCTTCTCATACAGTATAGAGTTGTTGTTTCCCATGACATTGTCCTGATGAGTGCAAGATGAAAAGCTTCAACAAAATGTCTTTCTTCAGCAACACTCAAATTCTGTACTACGAAAGGACACTAGAGTTTGTTTGATGGATCTATCAAGAGGAAGTGGTGGACACATTGTAAGAAAGGAAATAAGTCATGCTGTGGAAGCTATCGAGGTATTTCTCTCTTGTTCATAGCCGGGAAAATCCTGACAAGCATTCTCCTTAATTTTCTGCTTCCACTTGATGAGGAAATCCTCCCAGAGATACATGCAGGAATTTTACTGCCTCACCCGCCCAAGGCTCGTGAGATCCCACCCGAGGCCAATGGAGAATGCCGTTCTGCGAGCCTCGCCTGCCCCGATTCTGGGGTGGGCGTGCCGGTAAAATTCTGACAACAATGTGGTTTTAGACCTTCCAGCTGAATCATTGACGTGGTTTTTGTTACCAGACAAACTCAAGAAAATGTCAAGACCAGGAACTCTTCATTGCAACCTGGCTGAAGAATTTAAGTAAGTAAATTGTGGGGTTCTGTGGATTGTGCGTCAAAGATTTGAATGTCCAGGAAACTTTGTTACATTCCTCCAATTGCTTCATGATCTGACTGCATCTGTCTTGAGTGAAAGATCTGACTCCTTCAAAACCAGATCGGAATCAAGCAAGGCTATTTGATAATCCCCATTGTATTGACAATCTACCTGACTGTGACTATTCACCTCACATAAAATCAACTGCCTAGTGGTGTCAGTATTAAATATAATCTAGATGGTAAACTCCTTAACTTCAGTTGCTTTTGTGCCAATACTGAACAGATTATCATAAACCACATGATCCACAGTTTGCTAATGGCTGCAGGGTTACTACCCGCTGCACCAGATCTGCAATGATGCGGAGTTGCCGGCGTTGGACTGGGGTAGACACAGAAAGTAGTCTCACAACGCCAGGTTAAAGTCCAACAGATTTATTTGGTAGCATGAGCTTTCGGAGCACTGCCCCTTCATCAGGTGAAGATCACCGAGCTTTCGGAGCGTTGCCCCTTATTCAGGTGAAGATCCCTGATGAAGGGGCAACGCTCTGAAAGCTCATGCGACCAAATAAACCTGTTGGACTTTAACCCTGGTGTTGTGAGACTACTTACTGTGCCAGATCTGCAAGCCAATCTTGGGGCTGGATTCTCCATCCGTTCATGCCCCATCGCCGCTGCCAGCGATAACGGGGAATTTGGCGCTCAGCCAAATCCCCATTCACAGCAGCAGGACCAGAGAATCCCAGCTGTGGATGAGGTCGGAGAATCAGGACCCCTGATTTCTCCAACTCTGTAAACAAGAAACTCGGCCTGGCCTTGAGTATTCCCAAACAAAATTTGTTTATCAACCCACATCTTGTCAACCAAATATTCCACCTCCCATATACATTGAAGAAGAGACTCTGCAATATGGTGAGCACTTCCCACACCTTGGCAACTACCTCTCTCATTTTGTCAAGATCTCACAACACCAGATCAACTGCACCAGTTCAGCCTTCCACCAACTACAACACTGCGAGGTTGGCAACAGAGACCTCCATAAGTCAATAAAAGCTCAGTTGTCATACTGCAGTGAAACCTGGACTGGGTATCAGCGGCTCTTAAGAATACTAGTGAAATTCCGGCAGCAATGCTTTTACCTTTCATCTCTGTAATCTGCTTTCTGCCTGAAAGTCAAAAATCCTCAAAATATGCATAAGGGCAGCACAGTGGTTAGCACTGCTGCCTCACAGCACCAGGGACCCAGGTTCAATTCTGGCCTCGGGTCACTGTCTGTGTGGAGTTTGCACGTTCTCCCCATGTCTGCAAGGGTTTCCTCCGGGTGCCCCGGTTTACTCCCACAGTCCAAAAATGTGCGGGGTTGGTTGGCTTGATTGGCCATGCTAAATGGCCCCTTAGTGTCAGGGGGATTAGCAGTGTAAATACATGGGGTTACGGGGATGGGGCCTGGGTGGGATTGTTGTTGGTGCAGGCTCGATGGGTCGAATGGCCTCCTTCTGCACTGTAGGGATTCAATGATTTCAAAATTCTAGGATATGCACTTGAGATGCCATGAACCAGTAAGACAACAGACCAAAAGCTGAAACATGCGTTGAGACACTTTTTCTTTGGGCTGGCACAGCCAAATAGCCTTCTCCTCATTCAGTGATATAAATTATTCCATGTTTCTGTGAGTTAATGGAGTTCATTGATGACTAATGGTCATGAACTCTCTTTCCATAAACAGGAAATTGAACATTAGACAATTATACCTCTGCTTCTCGTAAATAGTAGCATGAAACCGCATGATTTTCTGCTACTGTTTGAAAGGCTGGAGGAGAACACGTTATTATAGTAGCAGATGCAGTTTTGATTTAATGCTATTGTTTTGGATTACACAAGGATAGCTTTCTGGCCGAGCCTCCCCAACATGCCCCTCCCATCTTTTCGCCCCCCCTCTCTCACCACCGCTGCACCCATAGTTCTGACGTGGGGGAAAGAATTTCTCCTGTTGTTGGTACCATGTGTTGAATTCTCCCAGGTCAGGATATTTTTTAGCTGCCTAATTCTTTTGTCTGGGGGCTTGGTTTCCCATTCCTGGATATTGCAATCCACATTTGATTCCTTCTAGGGCCACAACATCCTGGCTACCCAGTGTAGGATTGGGAGGAGGTGGGGAGGTGGGTGGGGAGTACCCCAAAGAGGCAATGGGGAATTCCTCTTGATGGTTCCCGGGTAAAGGTTTACCCAGCAATTGTCCAGAGGGTTAACTTTCCCTGGACAATTGTGCGAGGCTAAGAACCATCTGACAAAATGAATTAAATGGCCAACTTTGGATGGTTCTGTCAGTTTTACACTCATATTTACCATGAAAGTATTAGAAGAGAATAAAAAATCACTTCTAACTTCTGACTATTTTACCACCCAGACCGAGCCCCGCAAGGTGTTAAGGAATGGATTATCTGCAATCTTTCATTTTAGACCTAATTTGTATGTTAATTGGTTTAATAGTACTCACCGGAATATATAAAGGGGTTACAGGTGGGACTGGGTGTTGGTGTGTGCATATGGAGTTGTAAAAGAGAATAAAGTGAGTTTGTGAAGAAGCTGGACTTGCATCATCTTTTATCACTGGACTGCAACTGAGAGGCTTGACATAGGGTATACCCCCGCACATCCATGAGATCCCAGGGGACACCAAGCACCACCACCCCTGTGGCTTTCCCAGCACCCAACCTGACACAACCCCCTCCCTGACCTCTGACCTGATCCCCCACCCTAACAGCCCGAACAATCAGTTCTGTTGCTATCTGGAATGGTAGCCTGCCACTCTGAGGAAGTTACAGCCCATAGTTTGGTTAAGGGAATCATAGAATCATAGAAGCCTACAGTGCAGAAGGAGGCCATTCGAGTCTGCACAGGCCACAATCTCACCCAGGCCCTATGCCAATAACCCCATGCATTTACCCTAGCTAATACCCTTGACATTAAGCAGCAATTTAGCCTGGTCAATCCACCTAAACCACACATCTTTTGGACTGTGGAAGGAAACCAGAGCACCCGGAGGAAACCCATGCAGACACGGGGAGAACGTGCAAACTCCATACAGACAATGACCCAAGCCGGGAATCGAACCCGAGTCCCTGGCGCTGTGAAGCAGCAGTGCTAACCACTGTGCCACCGTGCCGCCCCATAATGAGTCTTTGCATCAGCAATGAAGACTTTTCATTACACATCTAACCTACTTGAGCAGTGATGGGACAGCTGCCTCTAAGTTTGAGTGGTTCGTCTTTTCGATGACTGTGACTGTTTACTCCCTCTTCTGTAACAGGGAGTAAGGATGGAGAAATTTCCACATTTGTTCATTTAATGGATTAATGGTAACTGGACAGCGGTTAGTTCACCTTGACTGTCTTAGTCAGATTGCTGAACTTTTTACTGCACAGCATTTCTACTCTGGGGCCAGGATTTTGGGGTCCTGAAACAAGATCAATGGAATTGAGTTTGTTTTTTAAAAAAATGACTGCTGAAATACAAAGTATAATTCTCACCTCCAATTCCATCTCCTGCCAATTTTCCAAGGAGTTCCAATTTTAAGTTCATTTATTTATTAGTCACAAGTAGGCTTACATGCACATTGCAATGAAGTTACTGTGAAAATCCCCTAGTCACCACACTCCGGTGCCTGTTCGGGTACACTGAGGGAGAATTTAGCATGCCCGATGCACACAACCAGCATGTCTTTCGGACTGTGGGAGGAAACCGGAGCACCCAGAGGAAACCCACGCAGACACAGGGAGAACGTGCAGACTCCGCACAGGCAGTGACCCAAGCCAGGAATCGAACCCCGCTCCTTGTCGCTGTGAGTCAGCAATGCTAACCACTGTGCCATCATGGAAAACCCTCTGAAATTACATCTGCAAAGTGGAGGCTTGAGCCATGGATTGGAGGTGGGAAGAGTACTATAGGTGAGTAAAAATGATGCTATCTCCTTTGCAATGCATCATGAAATGCCACAGCTTGAATTGTATTCCTGTTTACTAAGGTGAGTGGTGACATTGCTATGGTTGGAAAATGTAAGCGAACATTAAATTGTCAGGTTGTTACATCTGATAACTGACAAGCTTTTAAATAAAAGGACGGTGATATAAGACTGGAAAATTCTTCAGATGCACCAGAACAAATTATCCACCAGATAAAGTACTATTCTGCATTGTACAATATTGAAAGGCTACCCTAGCGTGAGGTTCGATAGCTGATTGTTTAAACTCTCCCGCTTGCTCTCATTTACTCTTTGTAAAGTCCACCTCTCTTCACCTATCTTGAGCAAACCAGTCAGTCCCATTCCCCTATTCTATCCCTGTAATCCTATGGGTTTGTTTCTGTCAATCACCTATCCAATTCCCTTTTGGAATCATTGATCATCTCTCCTTTCACCATCCTCGTGGGCAACGAGTTGCAGGTTATTCCCATTTCCCGCAAGGAACACCACGGTGAGAGGCGGAGAACCAAACTAAAATAGCAAGGGAAGGGCGAGCTTCAGGACAGAGAAACAGCGTGGAGAGAGGCGGAGAAGCGGGGCGAGAGGAACAGCACAAAACAGGGGGTGAGAGCAATGGGGTAAGAGAAGAAGCGAGAGGAGCAGCGATGGGGTGAGAGGAGCAGCAATGGGCTGAGAGGGCCTTCTCTGCACTGTATGACTATGAATCTATGCTCTGTGGTCTGTGCAGTGGCAGAATCTGAGCTAGTGCCTGTGATTATCAGGTCAAGTGACAGGGCTCTTCATCAGTGCAGTGCTGTTGCTTTCTTTCTCTCTCTCTCTCTCCCCCTCTTACAGCTATTGTGGCTGAGCAGGCCTGATGCCTGAAGGCAGGAAATAAGGGTAAGCTTAAAAGGAGGGAACGGGGATGGGTTGGAAAGCAAGAGGTCCATGGCCACACCATCTGCAGCCTGCTCTTCATGCCAGGTAGTAGGATGAGGGTGAGCTGGGAGTGGAAAAGGGGCAAAAGACAGAAACATTCCATCGTGCTCAATGTTCTCAGCAATGCTGGATGCCTCGGGCTTGGTCATGACAAACCGCATGACACTGAAAGCCAGCTCCTCCATGAGTTCGGAAGATGGAGGCGTCCTTGTCCTCCGCCAGCTTCACTCTGCTCCCTCTCATTGTGTGCCACCTTATTCTGAAAGAGAAAGGGAAGAGTGTCAATGAGTGTGTTGCATTGTGCTTGGATGTCTGTCTTCAACTGTACAGCTGAAGCTCTGTGGAAACAGCAGGATGTGGGTGTGAGATTGGTATTATTGCAATGTTTGTTAGAGTGAGGTCAAATGTTCCAGTCCCCTCTGCTGCGGGACCTGAAATTCCCACCCAAAGTCAATGGACTTTTTGCTGGCCCATCAATTATCTGTCGCGCCCGCTATAATTCCCATGCCAGATGGGACCAATAAACTTAAGCCAAGGTGTTAGGGGTGCGTTCTGAGTGCCAGGTTGCTGAGTGAGAGATAGTGATTTGCCAACATAATTGGCATAATATCATAGAATAGATTCATAGAATTGCTACAGTGCAGAAGGAGGCCATTCAGCTCATCAAGCCTTCACCGACTCTCTGATTGATTATCTTACCCAGACTCTATCCCCGTAATCCCACATATTTACCCTGCTAATCCCCCTAACCTGCACATCTTTGGATACTGAAGGGCAATTTAGCATGGCCAATCAATCTAACCCGCACATCTTTGGACTGGGGGAGGAAACCGGAGCACCCGGAGGAAGCCATGCAGTCACAGGCAGAACATGCAAACTGCACACAGTCACCCAAGGCCAGAATCGAACCCGGAATATCAGCTCCATATGTGTGTGTCAATTTGTTTGTTTTATTTCATAGTTCCATTAACAATTGACAATGTTAGAAGATGAAAAATTGAAAAGAGATCAAGAGTTGCGCTCAGTGACAAAGCAATGGCGTTGGCCATAGAACGTGAAGAAAGCCTTGCTAAAAGATCCAGTGATCACTGTGGTGAGAACATCACTTCCTCCTGGTGTGCAGTGACATTACAGCATTCTTTAATTTCCAACAGAGAGTCGCAATGATGTCATCAAACTGCCCAAGCAGCCAATCGCAATAAAGCATTTCACAGACAACCAAGAAATGTAAAGCACTAAAATTAAATTTTTTTTGAGATTTTGAACAAGGTTCCCAACAGCTATATTTGAGCAGAAAAGTGAATGTTCATAGACTCCCTACAGTGCAGAAGGAGGTTATTTGGTCCATTGAGTCTACACTGACTCTCCGACAGAACTTCTTGCCTAGGCCCTATCCCCGTAACCCCATGTATTTACCCTGCTAATCCCCCTAACCTACACATCTTGGGACACTCCGGGTCAATTTAGCTTGGCTAATCCACCGAGCTTGTGCATCTTTGGACTGTGGGAGGAAACCAGAGCACCAGGAAGAAACCCATGCAAACATGGGGGGATGTGCAAACTCCACACTGCCACCTGAGGCTGGAATTGAACCTGGGTCCCTGGTGTTGTGAAACAGCAGTGCTAACCACTGTGCCACCCCTAACCATTGTGCCACCGTGCTGCATTCTGCCACATCACCTGATGGCTGGCTTTGTGGTAGAGGCTGGGGTTCCACAGCGTAACATCCATAGAGTGACAGACCACAACTTTCTGAGTCAATCTTCCTCTTCAGCTAAATGCTGAACTTGCAGTCGATTTCACAGGGGCAATGACAGCAAAATGCTTTTATTTTGCTGCAAACAGGCAACTTTTCCCATTATAAATATGAGAATGGAGCCCACATAGTGTGCACTGCGCTTCACAGCTTTCATACCATATATAATTATTACCCACCAGTTTAAAATGACATGTCAAGATTGAATGGTAAATATTAGATAACAAAGATTTTTTTCTGCTACATTTTGACAAGTTAGCAGCTCCAAAATGGATAAGATGATCTGTTATCTGCGACTTTCCAACTTAGCTTTTCCTTCATGGGACATTAAAGTAGAATCTCAAAACCTTTTGAGCAAATTCTGGGAATGATTTTTCTGACATTGGTTTTGTAGCTTACCCCATTTCTTAATTGACAATTAACCATATTTAAGATGCAAACTCAATTATTTAGTGTGTTCACTGGAGCATAGCTTATGAAACATATCTCCATATCGTGATGCATTCATTCCACAGAAAAACATGTATGTTCTTAGGATTAGCATCAACTTTTCAAATTATCTAAATAGCGTTATTAAGCAAGAATGACTCAAAGCCGTTCTCATTCTCAGTTACAAATTTGTTGATGTGCACAGCAGTCGATATGAAACCTTCTTTCATCTAACTGATGTCGCTCAATTAATTTTCCATCCTCATTAAGCCATATGCTTCCTCCCTTTTGTCATTGCCGTGGTATGGTCTCAATATTTTAGACAAGAAATTTGTTCTCGACTCTAATAAGGGAAGCCTCAGATCTTCTATCGGGCGGGCAGCCGTCTTTGTGAAAGTCCACTGCTAATGCAATCTAAAATTACCACCTGGTTTACTAAAGTAGGGAAGGTTTCCCTTTCAGGTCAGAGCAGCTGAATCTGTCAGATACTCTATCCTTGTGGCTGCTCTTCACAGTGGCATAATAGAAATTTTGCAACTGTAACTGGAGAGCTCATTGCTGTGAAGTTCTGTGGTTCTGGCCTATTGCTTTTCAGACTCCCATCACCAAAACACCTGTTCTGTGTCTGACTGACTAACAATCATGTCATTATTCATCATTGAATTGGCCGTCCCAATCTCGTGGTTCTTCAACATCAAACTGCAACAAAAGGACTGAAAACTTGAGGCACATTTCACTTTTATCTGACAGTTAATTGGTACTAATTTCGTACTTTTATATTCATTGACCGATCTAATTAATTGTGCAAATGTGAAGTGACTGGTATTAGTTTAAAGTTTATTTTATTAGTGTCACAAGTAGGATTACATTAACGCCGTAATGAAACTATTGTGAAAATCCCCCAGTCGCCACATTCTGGCGCCTGTTCGGGTACACTGAGGGAGAATTTAGCATGGTCAATTCACCTAACCAGCATGTCTTTCGGACTGTGGGAGGAAACCGGAGCACCCGGAGGAAACCCACACAGGCACGGTGAGAACTGAGGGAGAATTTAGCATGGCCAATGCACCTAACCAGCATGTCTTTCAAACTTGTGGGTGGAAACCGGAGCACCCGACGGAATCCCTCGCAGACATGGAGAGGACGCGCAGACTCCGCACAGACAGTGAACCAAGCCGGGAAGTGGAACCCAGGTCCTTTGGGGCTGTGAGGCAGCAGTGCTCACCACTGTGCCACCGTGCTGCCCCCACACACACTGCAATACTTGGATACCTTGGATTCTGCAGAAAGTCCACATTAAATAATACCCTAATCATTCACCATTAAACTTAAGCCTGAAAAATTTTACTGCTAACGAGGGAAACCAGAGCAAAAATAAACTCTCGCAGTTATTCATGCATACAATTGGAAAGGTGTTTTTTTAAAATATATGTCTTTTTATATATTTCAATGTCAGCGTAATACAGTGCCAGCAAATGGATTGTCCACTTTTTTAAAATTGACCAATACAAATCATAAAGCCTTGCGGGAGTTACCAATCTTTGAAATGAGAGCAGCGATTTGTTTTGAAAGCATCTGCGGCATGTTGTTTAAATTTCACCTAAAAGGCACAGGAAAACAATAAGGTGGTGGGGGGAGGCAGAGAAATGAACCACATAATTGAGGTACAAGTGCGGCACAAGCTACATCACTTAGCAATTATACAATTAATCAGAGAATATGATTTGCAGCATTTTCATTTTAAAATGTGGTTAAACTCCATTTAATGCTCAAAACCTTTTGATAGAATTTGCTGGAACAATGAGGGGAGCTCAGAAACAAATGTTGCTCTGTTATTCCATAACCTGAAACAGAGAGCTTGCCCACAGCAGAAAATCACATCTGCTTTTTCCACTGATAAATTGGTTATTATTAGTGATTTTCAAAAAAGCCTCTCCTTTTCAAAGCCACTTTTTTTTTGTGTTGCCAGATGTTAAAAGTTCGAGGCCTACCCTCCCTTAGAAAGAGATGCTCTTTGAAATTAAGTCCATCAGGAACATATTTCCTTATTTCATTAGGACATGCACGGCTGGCCTTTGAATACATGCAGGTCTTGGTGATGGGGGCCAAGATTGTAATTTTCGATTGGAAATCCTTTATTTACTCCCCCTGAATTAAGTTGCATTCGACTCACTGTTGTGCCAGACTACACATTCCACAGTTAAGGAGGCTCAGGCCACTGAATGCAACAACAAATGGCAAAACATTCACCGTGTTTCTGAGGTACTCTGATTTCTTAAGCAAGCTTTTATAATATGTTAAAGTTATTGCTTCTGACCGATATTCTTTGTTTTGCCCTTGTGTGCCAAACAGATCAAATTGTTCAATTTTTCACCAGTCCTGGATGAACATCAGAAAGTATCATTCAAAGGATTAATTTTTTTGGCAGTTCATACCCTGAGCTGATGAATGCCAACTTAAAAGTTGGTCTTTCTGCCTGCCTGCAGGAGAACAGTGGCCATGATATCACACAATCCTGCCACAGCAACCTCTGCAAGACATCATCAACACGGATGCCATCATCTCACGTGAGAACACCATCCACCAGGTACACGGTACGTACTCTTGCGACTCGGCCAATGTTGTCTACCTGATACGCTGCAGGAAAGGATGTCCCGAGGCATGGTACATTGGCGAGACCGTGCAGACGTTATGATAATGGATGAATGGAGACCGCTCAACAATCACCAGGCAGGAGTGTTCCCTTCCTTCAGCAGTCAAGGGCATTCAGCCTCTGATCTTCGGGTAAGCGTTCTTCAAGGCGTCCTTCAAGACACACAACAACGCAGAATCGCCGAGCAGAAACTGATAGCCAAGTTCCACACACATCAGGACGGCCTCAACCGGGATCTTGGGGTCATGTCACACTATCTGTAACCCCCACGACTTGCCTGGGCTTGCAAAATCTCACTAACTGTCCTGGCTTGAGACAATTCACACCTCTTTAACCTGTGCTTAACCCTCTCTCCACTCACATTGTCTGCACCTGTAAAGACTTGATTACCTGTTAAGACTTGCATTCCAGCCATTATCTTATAATTCAGTTTGTGTCTATACATGCCCTGTTTGGGTACCCAACTCTCCACTCAGCTGATGAAGGGGCAGCGCTCCAAAAGCTCATGCTCCAAATAAACCTGTTGGAGTTTAACCTGGTGTTGTGAGAGTTCTTACTGTAACTTAAAAGTAAACATGGGTATCATGACTCCAGGATGTTGCAGCACCTTCAAAATGCAATACTGCAGAGAATACCAGTGAAAACTTTCATCTGTCAATGCAGTAACTTAAAAATTCTGGTAATGAACATCGTGGTGCCGTGGTTAGCTTTGTTGCCTCACAGTGCCGAGGGCCTGGGTTCAATTCCAGCATCGGGTCACTGTCTGTGTGGAGTTTGCACACTTCCGTCCCCCCGCACTCCCATATCATAGAATCATAGAATCCCTACAGTACAGAAGGAGGCCATTTGGCCCATCGAGTCTGCACTGGCAACAATACTACCCCAGCCTTATCCTCACAACCCCACACATTTACCCCACTAACCCCTCTAACCTACACATGCCAGGACACTATGGGCAATTTAGCATGGCCAATCAACCTAACCTGCACATCTTTGGATTGTGAAAGGAAACCGGAGCACCCAAAGGAAACCCACGCACATACGGAGAGAATGTGTAAACTCTACACAGACAGTTACTCACTACGGGCTGGGTTGATTGGCCTTGCTAAATTGACCCTTAGTGTCAGGGGAACTAGCAGGGTAAATACTTGGGATTATGGAGATAGGGTCAGAAGGTTGAATGGCCTCCTTCTGCACTGTAGGGATTCTATGATTCTATACATTTCGCATTGAATATCACCGGAAGTGTGAGAGAATTCAACTTCTTCCCCCTACAGCATTCTCTACTCCGCAGTAAGTGAATACAATTTCAATATTCCCCATAGTTACAGTAGACATTCCATGACAGGTATACAGCCCCAGGAGTTGTACACAGTTTCTAACCTCTCAGTGTGCTATGGGTGAAACTGGTGTTACAGATAGGCCAGACTGGGTAAGGACAGTAGCTTTCCCCCCTTAAAGGACATTGTTGAACTAGATTTTTATGACAATATCGAAGGTGGTTCCTAGCTCCAGATTTGTTAAACTGAACTGCAATTCTGAGACTGCCTTGCCGGAATTTTCCAGGCCTCAGGATTACCAGTACATTCACAGAGCAATTACATTGCTATGGACCTACACAACTGTAATTATTATTCCTCTGAACTTTCCCCTCTAATTTCTGAAAGAATTCCCCTCTGTATGGTTCCTGTCCTCTGCATTCCTGTATCCATGATGTGGAAATGCCGGCGTTGGACTGGGGTGAACATAGTAAGAAGTCTTCTTTCCTGTATCCTCCAGCCCTTCAGCTCCGGAGATCTCACTGTGCCTCCAATTCTCCACTGATGGCTGTGGCCTCTGTAGCCTCGTCCCTGAGCTCTAGAATTTGCTTCCCAAACCTCTCTGCCTCTCTCATAAAAACATAGAAGAAAGGAGCAGGAGGAGACCATGTGGCCCTTCGAGCTTGCTCGCCATTCATTACGATCATGGCTGATCATCCAACTCAATAGCCTAATCCTGCTTTCTCCCCTAACCTTTGATCCCATTCGCCCCAAGTGCTATATCCAGCTGCCTCTTAAATACATTCAATATTTTGGCATCAACTACTTCCTGTGATTAATGAATTCCACAGGCTCACCACTCTTTGGGTGAAGAAATGTTTCCTCACATCCATCTTAAATGGTCCCTGAATCCTCAGACTGTGACCCCTCGTTCTGGACTCCCCCACCAACAGGAATATCTTCCCTGCATCTACCCTGTCTAGTCCTGTTAAAATTTTATAAGTCTCTATGAGGTCCCCCCTCATTCGCCTGAACTCCAGTGAAAACAATCCTAACCTGGTCAATCTCTCCTCATATATCAGTACTGCTCTCACTTCCTTTAAGACACACCTTAATGCTCTTTGACAAAGCTTTTGGTCACCTTCCCGAATATCTCATTACATGGCTCAGTGTCAGATTTTCTTTGATAACTCTGCTGTGAATGACCTTCATAGGTGTTACCCTCTTGAAGGTGCTATATAAATGCAGGTAGCTCTTGCCACTGTGTTACGCTCAAAATGTGACACACATTGTCCCCTACTCCAACTCAAACCTATTTTTCCCGCAATGTCAAAAATATGAAACATCGTTCTCCCATAAGACCGTAAGACATAGGAGCAGAAGTATGCCAATCAGCCTATCAAGTCTATTCTGCCGGTCAATGGGAGCATGGCTGATCTGATATAATTGTCACCTTTTCTCCATAACCTTTGAATCCTTTACTGACTAAAGATCTGTCTATCTCAGCCTTGAACATACTTAATGACCCAGACTCTACAGCCCTCTGTGCTAAAGGATTCCACAGATTCACTACCCTCTGACAGAAGAAATTCCTCCTCATCCCCGTCTTGAACGAGTGATCCCTTACTCTGAGATCCTGCCCTCAAGTCCTAGATTCTCCCACAAGGGGAAACCATCTCCCTCTATCTATCCTATCAAGCCCCCAGAGAATCAAATATGTCTCAATAAGGTCACTTCTCATTCTTCTAAATTCCAGTGAGTGCAAACCCAAACTATGTCCAAAGATGTACGGGTTAGGCGCATTGGTCATGCTAAATTGCCCCTTAGTGTCCCAGGATGCGTAGGTTAGAGGGATTAGCGGGGTGAATATGTGGGGGTTATGGGGATAGGGCCTAGGTGGGATTGTTGTCATTGCAGACTTGATGGACCGAATGGCCTCTTTCTGCATTGTAGGGATTCTCTGATTCTACTTAACCTCTCATCATAAGAAAATTGCTCCATACCCAAGATGAATCTAATGAACCTTCTCTGGACTGCCTCCATGCCAGTCTATCTTTCCTTGAATAAGGGGACCAAAACTGTTCACAGTATTCAAGGTATGATCTAACTAGTGTCTTGTATTGTTTTAGCAAGACTTCCCTATTTTTATACGACATTCCCTTTGAAATTACGACCAACATTCCATGTGCCTTCCCTATTACCCACTGAACTTGCATGCTAGATTTTTGTGATTTATGTACAAGGACCCCAAATCCCTCTGTTCTGCAGTTTTCTGCAGTCTTTCTCCATTTAAATGACATTCAGCTCCTTTATTCTTCCTACCAAAGTGCATAACTTCACATTTTCCTACATTATATTAACATTATATATTTCCTACATCTGCCAAGTTTTGTCTACATCCTCTGCAGAGTCTTTGTGTCATCCTCATCACTTGCCTTCTCACTATGTTTGTGTTATCTGCAAACTTGGTAACAGTACATTCACTTCCCTCGTCCAAGTCATTAATATACATTGTAAATAATTGTGGCCTCAGCATTGACCCCTGTGGCACTCCACTAATTATAGGTTGCCATCCTGAAAATGCCCCTCATCCTAACTCTATGTCTTCTATCATTTAACCAATCCTCTATCCATGCTAATATACTACCCCAGCACAATCGGTTATCTTATTAAGTAACTTCTTGTGCGGTACCTTATTAAATGCTTTTTGGAAATCCAAGTATATTACATCTGCTGGTTTCCCTTTATCTATCCCACTCACCTCCTCAAAGAAGTTCAACCTTAAAGAATTCCAATAAATTTTTCAGACATAATTTTCCCTTCATGAAGCCATGGTGATTTTTCTTGACTATATTATGCATTTCTAAATGCTCTGCTGTTATATTCAGAGTGCCAGATTCTTCCCTCCTCTTAAAATCCATAGGCATTTCAAACATGAGCTTGGTATCACCTTCGTCTCCCCTACGCTTTTCAACGTTGGCCCTATCCTCATTTAGGTTTCTCAGTTGTACAATTAAAAAGACAAAAAGGTGCATGACATATCCGTATGCTGAAGGCAAGATTATGAATGGACAAGGTGCTCTATATATCCAGGGGACAAAATATGCTTGATTTGTTGTTCTTCAGTAAACATTAAGTGCTAGCCAAAAAACATTTAGCGACGCTCAAAAATACTTCACTGGCTCCCCAAAAATGGACATTTTCAGAAAAGGACCAATCAAATCCATGGAAACAAGCAACTTCAGCAGCCATGTTGGCTCCTTGCCCACCCATTGCTATATTCTAAAAATAACATTTAGAAAATACATAAACAAAATCACAAAATCTAAACATCTGTTTTACAAGCTCTCCTATTAGGGGTCCCACATTTGCTTTCTGCTTCAATCCAAGATCTTGAATCCTTGTGCTGGATGTTGAGTCACTTATATATGCACAACCTGAAAACTCAATACTTTTCTGTGTTGTTCTTTTGGGTTTTGAATTTACTCTTATCCTCTGTCATTACAGTTTCCAGCTCCTCTTGAATGTGCATTTGCGACATTACAGCTCCAAACCCTTAACACTTTCTTCAACGAGATACATTTGTACCCAACTTCCTTTTTTAAATTGTTAAGCTTTGCTTCTGAGAGCTTTGTCCGACAGCGTTAAAGGTAATAAACTTACTGCAAAGGTCCTTCAGCATTTTTCCAAAGCACAGCTTCCACACCTCTTCAACTGCACATCGAGCGCCTCTCACCACCACAAGGTCTCCACCTCTTCAGACGGATGACGTGCTTCCAAATGTCTCTGTGACTCCGCTGCTAACACCCCACCAACATGCAACCAACTGTTAAGAATATAGTTTTTCAACCGGTGCTCTTCAAAGGGCTCCCAGGCAGTCTGCAATATCATCAGATTTCTGTCTGTCAGATGCCAAGCATACTGTGAGCCATGAGAATGGTGACTCAATAGATTCTAAAAGCAGGCTAATAAATCATACATATGACTGGCCTCATTAGTTAGGTATCCAACAGGTTTGATGATTTGGAAGAATTGAATGTTGTGAGGTGAACATCCAATTTAAAGGTAGCTGTAGACATTGTTTTCAACAAGTCTATCTGAGTTACTTGTCATGTCTCTTGTACTGACTAGCTATAAGGCAATTTGTGTGATCAACCACTTAAGCAACTTTAAAGGTATTTGGATGACGGACCATTTAAACAGGATCTCAGGTTTCAAAGTTGCACTGTTGCAACATCTTTTTATCTACATTATAATCGGAGAATCGACTGTCCTAATTTTCATTAACATTATGTTTCAATGAGTGTAGCTTGTCAAGTCATAAGTAATTCTTACTTGTTGAATACAATTTTTCAATACCTATGTTGTTTGACTTCCCTCTTATGTGACTAGCAAGCAAACCGTAGACTGAATAACGCCCACAACCTTTTCAATGATATTATTTGTAAGGAGCTTAAACAATGTGATTCTTAGCTGAACTTGTGACTGTCATTAATACATAAGCTACCTATAGTTGAGGTCATTGCTATAGTAACAACTCAGGTTATTTAAAACTGTAGTGATATTGCCTCCCCACCTTCCTTTATGAGATGACAATTGGTGAACAATAGTTAGGCTAAACATCAAATAAACAGGTTGTTGAAGCCTCAACCACATCCAAATCAGTTGAGAGCAGCCAATACAGTTCTGCAATGTGGCGTGTTCCCTAAAACTATTTCCTGTTTTAAACCAACAAACATTGATAGAAGAGCTGAAGCGGTGTATGTGGAGGCTAAACGCAAACTAGAAATGATAATTACAGAAAGACTAATTGGTTCATATCTTAGTGCATCTATCCAGAAAAATCCTAATGTCCCCATGCGCACCCTCCACACCCTGATTTCACTCTGAGAGACACCAGCAAGTGCAAAGTGGGCTCAGAGTGAGTTGGCAGCCAACTTTTCACCACATCAGATTTCTTTCCACTGAAGTTCACAGAAGAAGCATTGAAATATTTTTGGAAAGTACTTTCCCCCTCTCACTGTGCTCTTACTTAGTTTGAAATTAAAATTCTTGGTGTTATGTTCAGAGTAAATGGAAAGTAAAAGCCGGCGTTGTGCGGAAAAAGCTGCCAGTTCACCATGAGACTTTTTTATGCTGCTGGCATAACTAAGTTTCCCCTCCCTCACCAAGGTTGGACATATTTTGCATTGAGTCTATTCAGACACCTTGGTCTCTTTTTTCCAGCTTCCAGCTTCCAGCTTCTTCCTCAGCTATTACAACACCTTTCACAAAATACATATATTATTTATGCTTCTTTCTAGTACCATTGTTCTATCTTGTTCAAATCATTCCATCATTTCTAAGCTTCCTCCTCTGATTTCACTGTTACAGAATCATAGGATCCCTTCAGTGCAGAAGAGGCCATTCGGCCCATTGAGCTTGTGCTGATTCTCTGGCAGAGTAACTTACCCAGGCCCTCTCCCCCACCCTATCCCTGTAACCCTGCACATTCACCATCGCTCACCCATTTAACCTACACATCTTGGGACACTAAGGGGCAATTCAGCATGGCCAATCCGCATATCTTTGGAGTGTGGGAGGAAACCGGAGCACTCGGAGGAAACCCACGCAGACACGGGGAAAATGTGCTAACTCCACACAGACAATCACCCGAGGCTGGAATTGAACCCAGGTTTCTGGCGCTGTGAGGCAGCAGTGCCAGCCACTGTGCCACCATGCCACCCTGTTCATCCTTTATTCATATCATCTTTAAATGTGACCATCGCATGAAATTCTGAATCTAGGTCATTTCGGTAATCTGGAACAGTCATTGTTCTAGCATCAAGCCCGAAGGCAACCCATTCAGTACTTGCTCCAAAATCCAACAAATGACGTCATTGTTGTCCCTCAGTTCATGGCTGACATCTTCTCAGGGCCACTTAGAATCATAGAATCCATATCGTGCAGAAGGAGGCCATTCGGCCCATCGAGCCTGCACTGACAACAATCCCAACCAGGCCCTATCTCCCTAACCACATGTATTTACACTGCTAATCCCCCTGACACTAAGGGGCAATTTAGCATGGCCAATCAACCTAACCTGCACATCTTTGGAGTGTGCGAAGAAACTGGAGCACCCGGAGGAAACCCACGCAGACATGGGACGAATATGCAAACTCCACACAGTCACCCGAGGCCGGAATCAAACCCAGGTCCCCAGCACTGTAAAGCAACAGTGCAAACAACTGTGCTACCGTGCCATCTTGTTCCTACAGTGTGGGTCTTCATGTGACTGAACAGGACAATTTCCAGCTCACAGATCTTTGGGTGCAGGGAGCATAATGTCCTGGGAGATAGTGGGATCTGCAGGGCAGGGGATTGGGTTTCTTTTCTTTCCTTCACTGCCATCGCACTGCTTCATTATTAAGGCACTTTGAGACTCAAAGCATGATGCACCTTGATGGACAAGTTGTTGCCACTCTGAGCGGTTGGTAGCAAGCTCCTCCCATTCATTAGGGTCAATGTCGCTGCACTTCAAGAAAGCTTCAGAATGTCTTTGAAGCATTTTCTTTGTCCTCTCCTGGAATGTTGGCCATTTGAAACTTGAGAGAAAAGGACCTGGCCGGGGAGTTGATTTTCAGCCAAGTGTAAACGGTGTCCAATCCATCAATTTGATTTTGCAGGAATTTTGCCTGAATAGTTATGGAGCTGGTTTCAAGAGGGACACTTAACTCTTCTCATGACTCCTTTATGTTATTTCCTATCCTTAAACCAGTTTTTTTTTTCAATCCAACGCTAGGATTTACCTTGAATTCCTATAGCTTTGAATTTAGAATCATAGAATTCCTACAGTGCAGAAGCAGGCCATTCTGCCCATCGAGTCTGCACTGACGCATCTTGACCAAACCTATCCCCATAATACCACACATCTACCCTGCTAATCCCCCTAACTGGCACATCTTTGGAGGAAACCAGAGCACACGGAGGAAACCCACACAGACACAGGGAGAATGTGCAAATGTCACACAGGCAATCACCCAAGGCCGGAATTGAACCTGGGTTCTTGGAGCTGTGGGACAGCAGTGCTAATCACTGTGATAACGTGCCACCCATTAGTTAATAAACAGCCGTTCAGGTAGCACTTGATCAGAAGTCATTTGGAATTCATCATTTGTCATGTCACAGGGCTTACTAAAGCAAAATGGTCCATAGAATCCCTACAGTGCAGAAGGAGGCCATTCGGCCCATTGAGTCTCCACCAACCACAATCCCACCCAGGCCCTCCTCCCGCAACCCCACATATTAACCCTGCTAATCTCCTGACACTAGGGTCAATTTAGCATGGCCAATCAACTTAACCTGCACATCTTTGGACCGTGGGAGGAAGCTGGAGCACCTGGAGGAAACCCATGCAGACACGGGGAGAATGTGCAAACTCCACCCGAGGCCAGAATTAAACTGTGAAGCAGCAGCGCTAACCACTCTGCCACCGTGCCGTCCATTTTTATTGTTGTTTTAGGAAGATCCAGGATGTTGGTCAAGCTGCATCTTTTTGATTTGAATCCATAATGATCGCTCTTAACCAGGTTATTACTGTAACCTAGTTACAGTGCACCACAAACAACACCACAGAACATGACCAATGCTATCGCTAATACCAACACATTCTAGTGCATTGCCACAAAATGAGCACTTAGTACAGCATTTACCCTATGGTTTCTTCTTTCTATGAGCTTGCTTCTACACTCTTCATGTTTTATCTTCTCAAAAAGAAAAGACAAATAGCTGAGGAAGGTAGATATGTTCGGCTGCTATAGAGGATTACAGTATGTAATCCTACATGTGGAAAGCTATTGGCACATTTTGAAAGTAAAACATGCCAAAGTAGAAACAGGATTTATGTAATCTTATTGGTTAGTTTTACGTTCCTGTGGATCTGAGATTGAACAAAATCAAAGGGTCTGTCTCTTTAATTCATAGAATATTGGATGATGGGCTATTTTTTTGACAGGGCCAACAAGTTCAGCATTGGCCTACACAAATCTAAACATCATTCTTTTGAGTCCTCCTTTCCATCTACTTGCACAGACCATTTGTCATTTGGCAGCCAAGTGCTGAGATGTCCTAAGGTTTTGAAAGACAGTATATAAATGTCATCGAATATCATAGAATCACCACAGTGCAGAAGGAGGCCACTCGGCCCATCAAGCCTGCACCGACAACAATCCCACCCAGTCCCTATCCCTGTAACCCCACATATTTACCCTACCAATCCCCCTAAACTACACATCTTGGGACACTAAGGGGCAATTTGGTGTGGACAATCAACCTAACCCATACATCTTTGGACTGTGGGAGGAAACTGGAGCACCCAGAGGAAACCCACGCAGGCGCGGGGAGAACGTGCAAACTCCACACAGACAGTCACCCAAGGCCGGAATTGAACCCGGGTCCCTGACGCCGTGAGGCAGCAGTGCTAACCACTGCACCACCATGTCAATTTGTCCTTTCTTTCTCTTTCTCCCCATGGAGAGCAAAGGTTACTGACAGAGGAAAGAATATAGATCTCCCCTGTGTCTATGTTTGCCTATTGGTGGATTGGCACCTGAGAACAGATCATTTGTCTACAAGGTTATAAAATTGCTGGTGAGGAAAATGATCCAAATTCCACCTGGCCACATGGACGAGGCAGCTCTGGGGATGCAACACAGAAAGCTATTGGGGCCAGTTCGTTCAATATGTTCAAGAGGGAGCTGGATGTGGCCCTTGTGGCTAAAGGGATCAAGGGGTATGGAGAGAAAGCGGGAGTGGGATACTGAAAGTGCATGATCAGCAATGATCACATTGCATGGTCGTGCAGGCTCGAAGGGCCGAATGGCCTACTCCTGCACCTATTTTCTATGTTTCTATTTAGCACATCGAAAGACCAATTTAGGATGGTCCCCTGACCTTTCCATTTGTCCATGCACTCAAAGTGGTCATCAGTTATTTGCTGAAAACAGGCCATTACCAACTTAGCCTCCCAAAGTGTTTTGTTCCACATATTAAGCATAGAAACATAGAAAGTAGAAACAGGAGTAGGCCATTTGGCCCTTCGAGCCTTCTCCGCCATTTATCTTGATCATGGTTGATCATCAAATTCAATAACCTGATTTATAGCTAAGAGCTATATCTAATGTCTTCTTGCAATCACACAATGTTTGACCTCAACTACTTTCTGTGGTAGTGAATTCTATAGATTAACCACACTTTGGGTGAAGAAATTTCTCCTCACCTCAGTCCTAAAAGGTTTACCCCTTATACTCAATCTATGACCCCTAGTTCTGGACTCCCCAACCATTGGGGACATTCTTTCTGAATCTACCCTGTCTAATCCTGTTCGAATTTTAGAAGTTTCTACGCGATCCCCTCTCACTTTTCTAAACTCTAGTGAGTATAATCCTAACCGACTTAGTATCTCCTCATATGATAGACCTGCCATCCCAGGAATCAGCCTGGTAAATGGTGTTACCATTTACCATGAATCTCCCACTGTCAACATCCTTGGGGTTACCATTGACCAGAAACTCGACTGGACTCACCACATAAACACAGTGGCTACAAGTGCAGGAATACTGCAGTGAGTAACTCACCTCCTGACTCTCCAAAGCCTGTCCACCTGTGGTGAACCATTGTTGGTTGCCACCAGGAGTGCTGAGCCATGGTTTGGCCAGTACTATGAGTCTGTAGATATGTTACTGTTGGGGTTAGGGTTGGGCTGTTCTACCTGTTAATATAGTCCTATGGTACACCCCAGTTGGCTCCGCCTTCTGGGAGAGGTATAAAGGTCACTGCTCTGCCTGGTAACCCTTTAGTCTGGGATTGTATATTGTATATAGTAGCTCCGTTATTGTTGGCAATAAAAGCCTTTATTTCCCGGGTACACCCTGCCTCCCGTGTGATTTATCGCGCATCACCACCATCTACAAGGCACGAGTCACGAGTGTGATGGAATACTCCCCACTTGCCTGGATGGGTGCTTCTCCAACAACACTCAAGAAGCTTGATACCATCGAGGACAAAACAGCCCGCTTGATTGGCACCACATCTAAAAACATACATTCCCTCCACCACCGACGCTCAGTCGCAGCAGTGTGTACTATCTACAAGATGCACTGCAGCAATTCACCAAAGAACCTTAGACAGCACCTTCCAAACCCACAACCACATCCATCTAGAAGGACAAGGGCAGCAGATACATGGGTGCACCACCACCTGCAAGTTCTCCTCCTACCCACTCACCATCCTGACTTGGAAATATATCGCTGTTCCTTCGCAGTCGCCAGGTCAAAATCCTGGAATTCCCTCCCTAATGGCATTATGGGTCAACCCACAGTACATGGACTGCAGCGATTCAAGAGGGCAGCTCACCACCACCTTCTCAAGAGCAACTAAGGATGGGCAATAAATCATAGAAATCATAGAAGCCCTACAGTGCAGAAGGAGGCCATTCGGCCCATCGAGTCTGCACCGACCACAATCCCACCCAGTCCCTACCCCCACATATTTACCCGCTAATCCCTCTAACCTACACATCCCAGGACTCTAAGGGGCAATTTTTAACCTGGCCAATCAACCTAACCCACACATCTTTGAACTGTGGGAGGAAACCGGAGCACCCGGAGGAAACCCACGCAGACACGAGGAGAATGTGCAAACTCCACACAGACAGTGACCGGAGCCGGGAATCGAACCCGGGACCCTGGAGCTGTGAAGCAGCAGTGCTAACCACTGTGCTACCGTGCTGGCCATCCAGCGACACCCATGTCTCACGAATGAATAAAAAATTCTTCGCTGCACTCTCTTTATAGCAAGGACATCCTTCCTCAGATAAGGACACCAAAGCTGCACACAATACTCCAGGTGTGGCCTCACCAATGCCCTGTACAATTGTAGTAAAACATCCCTATTCCTATACTCAATTCCTCTTGCTATGAAGGCCAATACACCATTTGCTGCCTTTACTGCCTGCTGTACCTGTGCGCTTAAATTCATACGTCAATGAATAATATTACTGCTTTCCAATTAATAATCTCCAATTTATATTATTTTGGGTTTTTTTTTATCCCTGTCCTCTTAGCTCCACAAAACAAACATATTTATCTCTTAAATCAGCACAAGGGTGTACAATCTATGCTCTAAGTTATTTTTACTAATCTCCAAATGGTAATAGATGAAAAAATGTCAATAAAGCTGTCAATTAATGTTCATTGAGTCATTTTATTTACAATGTTGTCTTTGTGCTAACATTTCTTAAGTCTCATAACTCGCCACCAGAATTCTTATCTATCTCTCACAGATCGTTTGGTCTAATGCCAGACTGTAATTCCATGGTTTATCCATCCCCAGAAGCAATAGTACAGAACTACATAGGACACCCCAGTCATTCCAGCTTCATGCTTTAATTTGGATGGAGAATTATATATGAGCACATTGTTGGATATAGGCGACTAACGTTTGATGAACAAGGCTACAATATTGCAGATGAATTTGAGATGGCAACAATCCCACCCAGGCCCCATCTCCATAACCCCATGTATTTATCCTACAAGATGCAAAGATGTATGGGTTACGTTGATTAGTCATGCTAAATTGCCCCATAGTATCAGGGGGATTAGCAGGGTAAATATGTGAGGCTACGGGAATAAGGCCTGGGTGGGATTGTGGTCAGTGTGGACTCGATGGGCTGAATGGCTTCCTTCTGCACTGTAGGGACTCTAATCCCCCTGACACTGAGGGACAATTTAGCATGACCAATCAAACTAACCCACATATCTTTGGACTGTGGGAGGAAACGGGAGCACCCAGAGGAAACCCATGCAGACACGGGGAGAACGTGCAAACTCCACACAGACAGATAGTCGAGGCTGGAATTGAACCCGGGTCCCTGGCGCTGTGAGGCAACGGTACTAACCACCGTGCCACCATACCGTCCTCGGCACATTTATTTATATGTTCATCTCTTTTGCATTTTAACCTATTCTCCCATTCCACCTTAGCCAATTCTGCCTTCATACCCTTGTAACGGTCTTTAATTAAGTTTAAGGTACTGATTTCAGACCCAAGTTTCACACCCTCAAATTAAATGTGGAATTGTTTTATTTTATGGTCCTTTACTATGAGGTCATTAATTAATCCTGTCTCATTGTACATTAGTGGGTCTAAAACAGCCTGCCCCAAATACAATCTGCTGTGAGGCTATGGTGTAGTGATATTGTCACTGGGCTAGTAATTCTCTGCAGTTAGTGAAACTTGAATTCAATAATAAAATCTGGAATTAAAAGTTTAATGATGACCATGAATTCACATTGTTGATTGTCCTAAAAACCCATCTAGTTCACTAATGTCCTACAGGGGAGGAAATCTGCCATCCATTGCACAATTTTCAGCACCATTCATGACTCCTCAGATACTGAAGCAGGTGGCGGCATGGTGGCACTGCTGCCTCACATTTTGCCCTTAGGTGACTATTTATGGGGAGTTTGCACAATCTCCCTTTGTCTGCATGGGTTTCTTCCGGGCAGGCCAGGTGGATTGGCCATGGTAAATTGCCCCTTAGTGTCCCAAGATGTGTAAGTTAGGTGGATTGGCCATGATAAATTGCCCCTTAGTGTCCAAAGATGTGTGGGTTAGGTGGATTAGCTATGGTAACTGTGTGGGATTACAAGGATAAGGTGGAGGGAACAGCCTAGGTGGGATGCTCTTTTGGAGAGTCAGTGTAGCTCGATGGGCAGGATGGCCTCTTCTGCACTGTAGGTATTCTACGATTCCTTGTCCAGTTCAGCAAGACCTGTATAATACTCAGGCTTTGGACTGATATTTGGTAAGTAATATCTGTAAATACAAAAGCCAGGGATTTTAACTATCGCCTCTTGACATTCGATGGCATTGCCATCACTGAATCCCCCACGATCAACATCCTGAGGGGTTACCATTGACCAGAAGTTGAACTGGACTAGCCATATGAATACTATGGCGACAAGAGCATGTCGGAGGCTCAGAATCCTGCAGCGAGTAACTCATCTCCTGGCTCCCTAAGAGTGCGATGGAATATTCTCCAGTGGCCTAGATGAGTACAGCTCTAACAAGATGCTTGACAACATACAGGGCAAAGCAGCCTGTTTGATTGACAGCCCTTCCATAAACATTCATTCATCCTATCACTGCTGAACAATGATAGCAGTGTATACCATCTACACCCTGTGTACCAAGGCTCCTCAGGCAGCATGTTCCAAACCCATGACCACTACCATCCAGAAGGACAAGGGCAGCAGTCACATGGGAACACCTCCACCTGGAGGCTCCTCTCCAGGCCACTCACAATTCTGACTTGGAAATCTATCAAAATCCTGGAATGCCCCATCAGAAGTGTAGGTGTATCAATAGCATCGGGACTGCAGCAGTTCAAGAAGGTGGTTCATCACCACCTTCTCAAGAAGGCCTTACAGGGGTGGGCAATCAATTCTGGCCTAGGTAGTGATATCCACAACCTGCAAATGAATAATAATTAAAAATCCTCCACACTACTTTTGCCAATTTGAATCCTCCAATCTATATGGAGAGTAAAATCTCCCAAGTTTGTTGCAGTATATTTCTTATAAGCCTCATTATTTCTTGATTTATCATCTGTCCTACAATGTAGCTACTTATAAACAACTACCACCAATGACTTATTTCCTTTGCTATTTCTTATCCCCACCCATATGGATTCTACATTTTGATCCTCTGAACCAAGATCATTTCTCACTACTGTACTGACCTTTATTAACAAAGCCACCTCACCTCCTTTTCCCTTCTTCCTGTCTCTCTCTCTGAAATGCTCATGAAAATTCAGGTCCCAGCCATAGTCACTTTGTAATCATGGCCGGAATTTTACCGGCCCGCCTGCCACGGGAATCAGAGCGGGTAAGGGGCGTACCATGGTAAGGTCCATTGATCACGGGCAGGATTTTATGGTTTCGGAACAAGTGAAGCCGTAAAATCCCACGCCATGTCTCTGTAATGGCTATCACTTCATATCATTTATTTCTAATTGTGTGACAATTCATTCATCTTGTTACAAATGCTGCATGCATTCAGATAAAGAGCCGTTCATTCTATTATTGTACTATTTTTTCCAACTCTGAACTTATTTGCTGATGCACTCTTATGTGTATACGATCTGTCCCTACATCTCACGTTCTATTTATCATTATCCACCTTGCTATCCTGCTCTATTGCTTTATTCTTTCCCTTTAACTTTCCACATCACCCATTATGTGAACCCCTACTGGTCATCTTTAAGTCCTTTCTACAGTCCTAGTTATGTGACTTGCCAGTAAACCAATCCCAGTGTGGTTCAGGTAAAGCTCTCTTTTTCCAGTATGGGGGCCTGTGCCCCATGAATCCAAACACATTCCTCCGACACCAGCCTTTGAGTTACATATTAAACTCTCTAATCTTATTTACCCTATGCCAATTTGCTTGTAGCTCAGGTTGTGGTTCTGCTTTTTAATTTAGCCCCAAGATGCTGATACCTTCTCAGTACACCATCACTCTTAGTCCTACCATTGGTCCCAGGTGGATCATGTGACCTGGATCCTTCCCCTCTCACGCTAAATTTCATTCCAGCCCTGAGGAGATGTCTTTAACCTTGGGCAGATAACATTTCGGACTCACACTCTTGGCTGCAGAGAACAGTATCTATTCCCCCTAACTGGGCTGTCCCCATACAACTACTTCCCTTTTCACTCCCCCCACTTCAATGGCTCCTTGCACCATGGTGCAGAGTTTTCTCATTCTCACTACAGCTGTGGTGGGAGCAGGGCAGGAAAATTCAGCAAGCTGTTCAAAAGTCTGTTGACTTTGGCAGGACCAAAAATTCTCACCGGTCGAAGGAGTTGTAAAATGCACCCCCCGCCCCCCATAGTCACACCCTCCTTTCCCGGACCGTGGGTCAAATCTGAAGAATATCAAATCTTTCAGCGCATTGAAATGATGGCATTTCTGGATGACATGTAGATGATAGGCGTGGCACTTTCACTTTTCCTTTGCAATGAGGAAAAGGTTCTTGACTTATGTACAGTGGTGACTTCTAGGTTGGTCACTTGCTTGATCATAGAAACATAGAAGATGGGAGCAGGAGGAGCCATTTGACCCTTCAGGCCTGCTCCGCCATTCATCACAATCATGGCTGATCATCCAACTCAATAGCCTAATCCTGCTTTCTCCCCATATCCTTTGATCCCATTCGCCCCAAGTGCTATATCCAGCCGCCTTTTGAATACATTCAATGTTTTGGCATCAACTACTTCCTGTCGTAATGAATTCCACAGGCTCACCAGTTTTTGGGTGAAGAAATGTCTCCTCACCTCCATCCTAAATGGTCTACCCCGAATCCTCAGACTGTGACCTCTGGTTTTGGACACACCCACCAGTGGGATCCTGGGTATCAAGGGATTTATTTATGAGGAGAGGTTGAGTAGGTCGAGTCTGTACTCACTGGAGTTTAGAAAAATGAGAGGCGACCTTATTGAGACATACAGGAGTCTCGGGGGTTTGACAGCGTAGATGTTGAGAGGTTGCTTTCCCTTGTGGGAGAATCTAAGGACCAGAGGGCACAATCTCAGAATAAGTGGTCACCCATTTAAGACAGCGATGAGGAGAAATTTCTTCTCTCAGAGGGTAGTGAACCTGTGGAATTCTTTACTGTAGTGGGCTGTAGAGGCTGGGTCATTAAGTATGTTCAAGGTTGAGATAGCCAGATTTTTAATCAGGAAGGGAATCACAGATTATAGAGATAAGGCGGGAAAGTAGGTTGAGAATTATCACATAAGATCATAAGAGATGCGCAGGTTAGGTGGATTGGACATGCTAAATTACCCCTTAGTATCAGAGGGACTAGCTAGGGTAAATGTATGGGGTTATGGGGATGTGGCGTGGGTGGGATTGTGGACAGTGCAGACCCAACGGGCTGAATGGCCTCCTTCTGCACTGTAGGACTCTATGATTCTATGATCATTGAATGGTGGGGCAGCTTTGATGGGCCGAATGGCCTACTTCTGCTGCTATGTCTTATGGTCACACGATCTTATGCTTTTAGTTCATTGGAAACTGTGGCATCATCATCTCAGAGAAGTTGTGATTACGGCATGACAATTAAATCCAAAGATGTGCGGGTTAGGTTGATTGGCCATGCTAAAAGTGTCCTGAGATGTGTGGATTAGCGGGTAAAATATGTAGGGACATGGGAGTAGCGCCTGGGTGGGATTGTGGTCGGTGCAGACTCGATGGGCCGAATGGCCTCTTCCTGCACTGTCGGGTTTCTATCAGATTCTATGATTTCTATGATTAAATTGTCCGCTTCACGGTAGAATTGCTGAGATATTGGCCAACACGCACTGTAATAAACACAAAGCCAGATCTGAGAGAACTGTTACTGTTGCAGACATACACTTTGTAGTGAAAGCCAAATATTTTGGCGTTACTGATGAAGCGTGTAGTCACTTATGTTTCATGCTCCCCTGGGGCTACAACCACTGATCTCAACATCAGCGAGGTTCCACAGTCAAGCACGTTAGCTGGCAATTGAGTCAGGAACATGATTCTTGAACGCAATTGTTTGTCATTAAATTAAACAGACTGAAAACTATAAAGTTGGGCAGAAAAATACACTGTTTTAAAACAGCATTATTTTTGTAATCATTTAACACAGGAAAACTCACCCACCCTCACTCCACCCGCTGCCGCTTCACGGAAGTAAACAAATCTAATGTTATTAGTGATAGCTACACCGGCCCAGTGATACAGCATACTCGTATACTTGCATTCTGCACCATAATGTAATGTGGGGGTTGGTGGTGGGGTGGAGGGAGGACAGAAAGCAGGGAAGAGACATCTTTTTACAGAAAGGAAAGATTACAAGTCACATCATGTTACTCTGGCAATAAACTTGTAGAGGTCAAGAAGCTAGTTGCCCATATTCTGTTAGCACGGTGTGTATTTTTATGACATGGGAAAACTTGAGGAAGAAAAGCAAAGTTAGTCATAGAGTCATAGGGTGGCATTTTACCGCCTCGCTCGAGCGAGACCGGACATTCCCACCCGAGGTCAATGGACATTTCCATTGTCCGCCCTTTGCCCACTCCAATTCTGTAGCGGGCGGGAGAGTAGAATTCCAGCAGTAGAGTCATACAGAGCAGAAAAGGCCCTACGGCCCATTGAGTCAGTGCCAACAATAACTACCACTAAAGACGCGCTAATACCATTTTCCAGCACTTGTCCCATATCCTGATGTTTCAAGTGCTCATCCAAATACCTTTTAAAGGTTGTAAGGTTTCTGCCTCCACTGCCTTCCCAGGCAGTGCATTCCAGATTCCCACTACCCTCTGAGTGAAATTGTTTTACTCAATCCTCTCTAAATCTCCTGTCCCTTACCCTAAAACTTTGTCTCCTCATGATTGATCCCTCAACCAAGGGGAACAGCCATTTCCTATTCACCCTGTCCAAACCCCTCATAATCTTGTACACCTCAATCATGTCCCTCCTCAGCCTTCTCTGCTCTAGAGAAAGCAATTGGTGAGAAGAGGAATGAGTAATTAGAGGAGCGTCTTTCTTGAATGGACTCTGGATATTGACATTATAGAGATTCTGAAGAAAATTTATGGAGAAATGGTAAATCTGCAACAGAAGTCACAGTTGCTTAAATCTATGATGACTAACCTGAGAGCACAGTCTGAGGGGGAAGGGGATGCAGCTTATTTAAGATAATAAAAGTAAGAATTATTCACACACTTGAGTCTTTCATTAAAAAAATCTCTTGCCAACGACAAGATTTCCATTTTAAGTCAAGGGCAGGAAAAGGTTTGTAAATTAATGAGCAATTCTTGAAACAACGATGTTCTGCGACAAATAGAACATTTCAAATTAGGCTTTGACAGGAAATGTGTAAAATTGTCCCTTTGGGAGGCTCCACAGAGCCTGTAAATGGGGAATATTATCCTATTTGGTTCTTACTCTCAAGTTAATATTTTTGTTTTATTATACACCGGTGAAAGACATGAAATTCTGTACCGATCACCACAAAGAACAAACTTGTATCTACACAGTAATCTTGAGATGTTTCAGAATGCCTTATAGCTGATGAATTCATTTTCGAACAGCAGTCAATGTTGTAATGTAAGGAAGCCTCGCACCTATTTTGCGCAGAGCAAGCTCACACAAAAGTGATAATGGGAAATAATCTGTTTTAGTGATGCTGGTTGAGGGATAATTATTGTCCTCGGACCAGGGAGAAGTCCTATTCTTTAAAACAGTGCCGCGGAACCTATCACTCGGAGTGAATTTGTAATTATTAGAACATTTTGGAATTTCTCTGGTACAGAATATATATCACATTTGGATGTACTAGACTGTAAGTTTAAGTTTATTTATTAGTGTCACAAGTAGGCTTAAATTAATGCTGCAATGAAGTTACTGTAAAAATCCCCTAGACGCCACACTCCGGCGCCTGTTTGGGTACATTGAGGGAGAATTTAGCATGGCCAATGCACCTAACCAGCACGTCTTTCGGACTGTGGGTGGAAACCAGAGCACCCGGAGGAAATCCACGCAGACACAGGGAGAACGTGCAGACTCTGCACAGACAGTGACCCAAGCCGGGAATCAAACCCATGTCCCTGTGAGGCAGCAGTGCGAGCCATTGTGCCACCGTGCCACCCAGAAAGCTAGACTGCACTCCAGCAAATCGAAACCTTGAAAAACATTGAATGAACTTTTCATCTAAGGGGTCATCATTAAAGAATTTACTCCTTTTCAGTTATTCCAATTTGAGCAGAGGAAGGAGAGAAAGATTCCACTCAAATGTTTTATTTTACTGTTCTAGTCTTAAGATGCTGTCTTTCTGTTGGATAAGAACAAAAGAGATGGGAGCAAGACTATACGATATGGCCCATTGTGCATGCACTACCATTCAGTATTTTTGGGTTCCAAATCCACATTCCCACCCATTATTTCCCAGAGCTCTTGATTCCCCAAGAGACCAAAGATGGTGGATTGCTTCACAGTTGTAATTAAACACATCTGTTTTTATGAGCAAGGGTCATGTTTAGTAACCCTTTCACCTAGGAACTGTAACATCAATTTTTACAAGTCCAATACTAGAGTTAGTGCAGAGAGGGACTTGATGCAATGACTTTGGGGACTTATATGGCTTTGGCACACTTTTTAAATTATTTTATATATGCAAGAATGAATTTTGCAACTCGTTATGGAAGTTTGTGTCAGAGAATGTATCACAGAAGTTGAGCAGGCCTGATTTTATCACACTTCTGCTTTTCCTGCCTTGAAGGAGACATCAGGCCGCCATAGGTGGAGCGAAGCCAAATTTTCTTTCGGATATTTACCAGCAGGATCTAATGACAGAAAATGAATATAACAATAATATATTTTACTGTAGAAATTGATAGGTATCCATTTCGGACAGGGTTTTGAGTCCTTGTAGCTGCGGTGCGATCTTGAAGCCATCTGGAAGCCCATTGGAGAATCCTTCGCTTTGTGGGAGCCCACCCATCACAGAATCACAGAATCCCTACAATACCCATCAAGTTTGTACCGACCACAATCCCACCAATCCTACTCCAGTAACCCCACACATTTACCCTGCTAATCCCCCTGACACTAGGGTCAATTTAGCATGGCCAATTAAGCTAACCCGCACATCTTTGGACTGTGGGAGGAAACTGGAGGAAACCTATGCAGACACAAGGAGAAAGTGCAAACACCACACAGACAGTGACTTGAAGCGGGAATTGAACCTGGGTCTCTTGCGCTGTGAAGTAGCAGTGCTAACCACTGTGCCACTGTGCCGCCCATGATATGTAGCCTTAGAAAGATCTAGCCCATAAATCAGAGGAAGATTATAGAAAGAGGAATCATAACAGATATTTCTGGGGAGAATTTTGCTTAATATTTACATTTTTTTATTGCTAAGGGGCAAAAATAGGAATTTTAACTGTGGGAGGGAGTTACGCTGAAAGGATGAAAGTGACAGTGACATGGCAAAAAAGTAAGAGATAGAGAGATGTGCCAATCCAAACCCTCAGTAAGATAGCTGAATGAAAAAAAAGATCTGCCCCTGCCAAAGGTTATTTATTGTGATGCGGAGCAAAATAAATGATTAATATGTTGGACAATATATCAGTTGACACCAACTTAGATGTCCACTCTTAAATTTTCAGGGGACAGGGGGATGGGAAGAGCAGCCTTGACCTCATGGATGACAACCCATTCCTTCAGGCAGTCAGTGCAGTCATCGGGAAAGCAGAGAGTTGCTTTTGTATGGGACCCCCTCCAGCCTCACAAAGCAGATCTTGCCAGGCTGAAGAAGCAGAGCTGAAGATACTCTCTGTAAGTAACATCTATTCAGAATATATCTATATATGCATATATATACTTTGTGGTCTCCTTTGAAGCTACAAATGGTAGTTGGATTGAATTGCTTGATACTAAATTGTAAAAAGCCTGTGGGAGAAAATGCCAGAGTGAGGTGCATACACTGTCTGGATTTCACTCAGGCTCAAAGCTGTTTTGTTGGATTGAAAGTCACATGAGTTGTGTGACCTAATAGGCTAAGGAAGTCCGGTAGATGGTCACAATGATATCCTGGAACCAGTGTCTGGCTGCCCATCTGGGAACATTTAACACAGGGAGGTTTGTGTCTAGTATTCCCAAAGTTCACTGACTTTTTTATTTCGCTATAGGTGCTCAGTGAAATATTCATGCGCTAAATATGTGGAAAAGCCTACATCTGACCACTGCAATTATCTGCTGATCTGCTTTATTATTTGACGCCGCTCTCATCTGTGATGCACTGATGAGAACCTGGCACCGAGGAATTGTAATTTTACTTCTTAAAAATGATGGACAAAGGAAATCTTAATCTGCTGTGAGAGTGTTGTGGCTCATAGCTTGTGCGAATTGCAAAATACAAGGTGGAGCCTCTCAAGATGGGATTTCAACATTTCTGGCTTTGAACTTCAGAAGCTCTTTTGTTTTTGATTTTTGTCATTTTTTAAAACAGGGTTTTTCTTCGCGTAGCATATGAAAAACTTGTTTTCAGAAAGCTTGATATTATAAGCAGATGTTCCCAAACTTATCTATCCTGGCCGTCCTGCAACTTCACTTTCTTTGGGAGATCCATGGCCCATGATTGTTCTCCTTTCTAAGAGACAGTGGGTAAAGCTTCCAGCCTTCAACACATAAGTGTGGAACGGGTAAGAGAGGATCAGCTGCCCATTCTAAACGCTGCCCAATTTTGCCCTCAGCTCATTGCATGGCAGCAGCCATCACTTCTCCCATTGACAGTTTCTCTCAGCACTTTTGATTAGAACAAAATAAATTTATTCCATCAGTTTGATTTGATTTATTATTGTCACATGTCTTAGCATGCAGTGAAAACTATTGTTTCTTGCACGCAATACAGACAAAGCATATCGTACTTAGAGAAGGAAAGGAGAGGGTGCAGAATATAGTGTTCCAGTCATAGCTAGGATATAGAGAAAGATCAAAGTAATATAAGATAGGTGCATTGAAAAGTCTGATGGCAGCAGGGAAGAAGCTGTTCTTGAGTCGGTTAATACGTTACCTCAGACTTATGTATCTTTTTCCCGACGGAAGAAGGTGGAAGAGAGTATGTGCGGGATGCGTGGGGTCCTTGATTATGCTGGCTGCTTTTCTGAGGCAGCGGGAAGTGTAGACAGAGTCAATGGATGGGAGGCTATGATGGCACCAGTGTCGAACTGGTAACCACAGTATAATCACAGAACAGAAAGCTGATTAATGTGGATTCACTTTCAATTACCAGGTATTAGCAGATCAGCTATCTACAAGACAAACAACTGCATTTGGTGCATGTTGAAGTGAATTGACACAAAATAAAATCATGCAGTGTTTAAAACAGGTGACTGATCTGCTCCCACGGTGAAAACTCAACCCAAATCTGTAGGAAGATGTATGGCACAATGAAATGAGCATCATGAGTACAAATAACTCCTTGCTGCAATAATCATCACCAAAGCTTGGCTTAGAATTTAGGCTTTCTGTCTATCTGTGCTTGGGAAATTGCTGATTTTAAAAATTCTTTCATGGGATATGGCTGATACTGGCACAGATCAGAATTTTTTGCACATCCTTAATTGCCCTTGTAATAAGTCTTCGGAGGCAGAAGCCCCTTCACCAAAATCCCTTTATTTACAAACTCTAACAGCAGTACACAGAGTGCCAGCAGTTAGCAGTCTACCTCTGGGGGTGTCAGAGGAACTGACACGCCCGGTTAAGTACAAGGCAAAGACTCCCTGATTGGTCCACAAATTAGATCCTTAATCAGGGAGTTCATATCCAAAAGGCCAACCTCAATGGCCTGATTGAAGTCATCACAGCCCTTGAACTGATTGACTTATTAGACCATTTCAGATGGCAGCTAAGAGTCAACCACATTGTTGTGGACCCCGTGTCACATGTAGGCCAGACCTGGCAATGATGGCAGATTTCCTTCCCTAAAGGGCACGAATGAACCAGGTGGGTTTTTACAACAATTGATGATGGTTGGTGTGGTCACCATTACTGAAACTAGCTTTATATTCCTGATTTATCAGCAACATTTAAATTCCACCAGCTGCCGTGGTTTGAATGCACGGTCAAGTAACCCATGTTGATTATTGTTCTCTCTGGATTGAGTGGACGTTAGATTCTTGTGGTGAGAGCTGTAGATGAGGTTGTGGAGTCAGCAGCATAACGATGGACACATGCAGGAACACTGCAGCTCATAGTAGCTCTCTCTGGCAGCCTTCCCATGAGCTCAGTATTTCCTCTGCGGGTGCCTCGGTTTGTGATTGTTGACTCAGCCATTACTCCGGTCTTCCCCTGAAGGTGGAGGAGAAGAAGGAGAAAGGGCAGCTACTCTGGTTGATTATCTGGTTGCCCCTGACAACCACTGCCATTGGAAGATGAGAACCAATGACTGCATGTGGTTGCCATTGTCAGGTGATTTTAGCTTTTACCTCAAGTCATCATGTTCCATATCTTTTGAGTTCACTGTCCTCAGATCTTCCCATTCTTCAATCCATATTGGTGACCCTTCCCTTGATCATCTCACATTGTCCTCACTCCTCCCTAGTTTCAAACATAGACAAGGCCATTCCTGATCACTTCCTTATATCACTTACCACACATCTCCCTTACATGCCCCAAACTTACCTCTTTCTGTATCTGTCCCTGGGAAAATTTATCCCCCAATTCACTGACAACTGCACTTTCATAAGCCCAACTATCTAGACATTGACCCTCAGTTTTCCACAACATTTCTGCAGCTATTGATTTACTCAACTACACTCTCTCACCTCCACCTTTTATATCAGTTAAGACCCAGGCCAGAAACTCCAAGGTATTGTTGAAGGGTTGAAGGGTTTTGGGGAGAAGGCAGTAAAATAGGGATGAGGAGCACATCAGCCATGATCAAATGGCGGAGCAGACGCGATGTCCCATCTTCAACCTCCCTTTTCTCTCTAAAATCCTTTAATGTGTTGATGTCTCCCAAATCCATTTGTACCTTTCCCGGAATTCGGGAACAGCATTCGCTTGAATGCCGCCTCAATGTTGGGGCAGTTGTTTTCATCTCCCCCCTGGAATACAGGCCTCCTGAACACATTTGAAACAAGGCCACAATGAGGTGCACAACTGAGTGACCGGGGCTGAATCCCAACTGAGAATGAGTGAGCAGATGAGTTCTAAATACGTCCTGCTTGACTGTGCCATTGGCCATTCCTTTGCTGATGATTGGGAGCAGGTAAAGGGGAGGATCATTGCTGGTTTATATTTCTCTTGCTTCTGGTTGTCAAGGCATACCTAAAAATGTTTCTACTGCGCAAGGTAGTTGTCACTGTACATCTTAGCCACGGGCATGGCCAGTTGTGTAGCACAAATCTTCAGTATTGCAGATCAGATTTTGTTGGCATCTATAGACTGTGTTGTGTTTGTCCAAGGTATCCAAGGAATCATGAATGGTGCTGAACATTATGCAATCATCATGAACATCCCCACTTCTGACCTGATGATGGAAGGGAGGTTATTGATGAAGCAACTTAAAACGGTTTGGGCCACGGACACTCCTCTGATGAACCATGGCAGTGATTTTTTAAATTCATTTTTGGGACATGGATGTCATTGGCTGGCTGGCACCTATTGCCCATCCCTAGCTGCCCAGGAGCAGTTGAGAGTCAACCACATTGCTGTGGGTCTGGAGTCACATGTAGGCCAGACCAGGTAAGGATGGCAGATTTCCTTCCCTAAAGGACGTTAGTGAACCAGATGGGTTTTGTCTGATAATCGGCAATGGTTTCATGGTCATCAGTAGATTCTTAGTCCCAGATAGATTTTGTTGAATTCAAATTCCACCATCTGCCATAGTAGGATTCGAACTCAGGTCCCCAGAATATTAGTTGAGTTTTTGGATTAAGTCTAGCGATAATATCACAAGGCCATTGCCTCCCCAATCATCTCAGTCCTGGGATCATCTTTCGTTGTGCTAGGTATGACTCTACCAGTAGAGAGTTTTTCCCTTTGATAAAATTGACTTCAATTTCTCCAGGGCTCCTTTTTGATTTGATTTTGATTTGATTTATTATTGTCACATGTATTGGTTTATAGTGAAAGGTTTCCTATGCGCTTTGTAGACAAAGCATACCATTCATAGAGTACATAGGGGAGAGGAAAGAATGTAGTGTTCCAGTCATAGCTAGGATGTAGAGATAGATCAGCTTAATATAAGGTAGGTCCATTCAAAGGTCCGATGGCAGCAGGGAAGAAGCTGTTCTTGAGTCGGTTGGTACAGGACTTCAGACTTTTGTATCTTCTTTTGGATGGAACAAGGTGGAAGAGAGTATGTCCGGTGTGCGTGGGATTCCTGATTATGCTGGCTGCTTTTCCGAGGCAGCGGGAGGTGTAGACAGAGTCAATGGAAGAGGGTGCCGTACTTGGTCAAATGCTGCCTTAAGGTCGAGGGCAGTCACTCTCACCACACCTCTGGAATTCAGCCATTTTAAGAAGTTTATTTGTTAAGGTCAGAAGTAGGCTTCCATTAACACTGTAATGAAGTTACTGTGAAAATCCATGCTCTGGCACCTGTTAGGGTACACTGAGGGAGAATATAGCATGGCCAATCCACCTAAGCAGCATGTCTTTCAGACTGTGGGAGGAAACCGGAGCACCTGCAGTAAACCCAGGCAGACACGCAGAGAACATGCAGACTCCTCAGAGAGTGACCTAAGTCGGGAATCGAACCCAGATCCCTGGCACTGTGAGGCAGCAATGGTAACCACTGTGTTACTATGCTTTTATCCATGTTTGGACCAAAGCTGTAATGAGGTCAGGAGCTGAGTGGTCCTGGCAGAACCCAAACTAAGCATGGATGAGCAGGTTATTTCTGAGTAAATGCACTAGTCAGCACTGTTGACGATACCTTCCATTACTTTGCTGATGGTTGAGATTAGGCTGATGGGGCATTAATTGGCCGTGTTGGAGTTGTCTTGCTTTTGGTGGAATTTCCTACATTATTAGCTAGATGTACTGTAACAACTTAGTTAGGTCTGAGCTCATTCTAGACTACAAGTCTTCAGTATTACTGCTGGAATGTTGTCAGTAACAAATGATGACATTGCCGGTGATGCCCACATACTGAGAATTTTTGTTTATAAAACCCACTGCTTGGCTGCCAATTAGACATCAGAAAAAATAAACTGCTCTATTTTAGATGTCTCAATTACGTGTGGGGTTAGCACAAAGATGAATCGAAAATGTCACTTCAAGGACTTCAATATCGTCAGGCATTCCAGCTTCAATAAGAACATGGAATATCTAATGAGTACTTGAAATTTCCCAAACACCTAATCGACGGAATGTAATAGTTTGGAATTCTTACACCAGTGAGCTGTGGATGCTTACCCTTTGGGTGGGATTTTCCACGTAGCCCATCATGTGTTTTGATTCTATACAATTCTGTTACATAATAAGCAGAGTTCAAATGTATTAATAATTCTGAATAATTCCCTCCCACTCAACAGCTGAAGTCTCCACCATTCTACCCCAACCCCCACCCGCCGGCTCAACAACACCCGGCGAACGCGACCCACCATTGGCTAGCGGCAGAATCTTCTGGTCCGGCCATTGTCAATGGCATTTCCCACTGAATGCACCCCTGACTGCTTGGAAAGCCACGGTGGAGGTGCACCGCTGGTGGCATTGGAAGATCCTCCCAGTGTGAACAGCTGGCAAGAGTATGGTTAAGAGTGAGATTGCTGCATTTTTAGACAATAAGGCAGTGCCTTCAAAACCTCTTCCCCAGTGTGACCCCATTCTGATGTCTCAGACCTTGTGTGACCCCGAGTGAAAATTTGAGGGAATACGGGTGTTGTTGAGCCGGCGGGTGTGGAGGTAGCTGGAGACTTCAGCTGTTGAGTGGGAGGGGATTATTCAGGATTATTAACGCATTTGAACTTTGCTTATTATGTAAGAGAATTGTTATTAATCATATAGAATCATGGTACCAACACAATGCTGGCCCAGGCAGTGATGCCCAAGATTGAATAAAAACAAACAATTTGCAAGTGACTTTAATGCAATAGGATCCTGATTATTAACACAATAGGTCACTGATTATTAATTAAAGTGGTTCTAATTATTAATGTATTAGCATTCCGGTTATTGATACAATATGAACAGTATAATTAATGTAATTAGATCCTGATTACTCATGTAATAGGCTGCTGATTATACAATAGGATTGTCAGTACAATAGGCACCGGACTATTAATGAAATAGTATCCTGATTGTTAATGTAGACATATCTTGAATCTTAAAATAATAACTCTCTGTTCATCAATGTTTTTAAAGTTTATTCATTAATGTCACAAGTAGGCTTACATTAACACTGCAATGAAGTTACTGTGAAAATCCCCTATTCACCACACTCCGGTGCCTGTTTGGGTACACTGAGGGAGAATTCAGCATGGCCAATGCACCTAACCAACATGTCTTGCCGTCTGTGGGAGGAAACTGGAGCACCGGAGGAAATCCACGGAGACACTGGGAGAACATGCAGACTTCGCACAGACAGTAACCCAAGCCGGGAATCAAACCTGGTCCCTGGTGCTGTGAGGCAGCAATGCTAACCACTGTACTACCGTGCCATCCTATAGGGTTAGGGTTAGGGTTAGAGATAGGACTCTAAGCATTGTCGTAATAGAATCTTCATTATTGATGCAATAGAATTTCAATTATTAATGTAACGGAATCGTGAGCATTTCATACAAAATTATCCTGATTATTGATGAAAAAAGCTTCGTACAGAAACAAGCAAACATCTACCTTCTCACAGGCTTTTTTTGCAGCAGCAATGGGGCCTCAGAGAGCAGTCCATTGGGCCATACTCACCGACAAAAATAAAAGGCAAGGATTTAAAGGGGCCTTTTTGGCCTCTTGTAGAAATTTGCATCCACATCGCCGGCAAAATCACAATCATAGGCCAGAATTTTCCAGCTGTTAATGCTGGTGGGATCTTCCATTTCCACCAATGGTGCACTCCCACAATGGGTTTGCTGGTGGCGAGGGGTGCATTCAACAGGAATCCCTGTTGATAATGGCGGGACCAGAAGATCCCGCGCTGGCCAATGGCGGACCAGCTCCGCCTCTGTGGAAGACGTGGCAGGTTGCACGGAAAATCCCGCCCATAATTGAGAAAATCAAGTGACCAACCCTTTTGGCTAAGATTGGTCATGATGTTACCCGACCAGATCCAAAAATACCAAACTCCGATTACTTTCAAACATTCAAATCTGCAGCATGAAAAGCGCAAAGGGCATAACATGAAAATTAGAGCTGGCCTATTCAGGAATGATATCAGGCAGCACTTTCTCACACAAAGGATGGTGGAAATTTATAACTGTCTTCCTCCAAATGTGGTTGAGACTAAACCAATTTGAAAACTTCAAACCCAAAATTTGTCGATTTTTGTGATTAAGGGACCATGAAACCAAATGAAGTTGAGGAACAGTTCAGCTCTGATCTAAGTGTCAGCAGAGGATCAAGAGGACGAGTGGCCTATTCCTATTCCCATGTTCCTAAGTAACAAAGATAGCTATACCACCCAGTGTTGAAGAATAAAGCTTCATAGGGAAAGAAGAATCCGTGCAACAAGCCATTATCAGTATGTTCTGCATTTTACAAAGTCCACATTCATTCACTGACAATTCTGTAACCATAGAAACCTGACAGTGCAGAAGAAGGCCATTCGGCCCATTGAGTCTGCACCGACCACAATCCCACCCCAAGCCCTATCACCACAAACCCACACATTTACCCCACTAATCCCTGTAAACCGACATATCCTGGGATACTAAGGGGCAATTTAGCATGGCCAATCAACCTAACCTGCACATCTTTGGACTGTGGGAAGAAACCGGAGCACCCGGAGGAAATCCATGCAGACATGGGGAGAAGGTGCAAACTCCACACAGACAGTGACCCAAGCTGGGAATCGAACCCAGGTCCCTGGAGCTGTGAGGCAGCGGTGCTAACCGTTGTGCACTGTGCCGCCCATTTTGCATAGCAGTCCCAATGTGATGACAAGCAAATGTGTGGAATGAAAGAAGATCCAAATCCATGCCAAAGCCCGTCATCTATAACATTTGGAACATGTAGCCCCTCTGCCAGTGTGCCACAAGACAAGACCTGGAGCAGTATTGCAAGGATGGTTTATAGTTAAGCCAAATCTATGCTCGACATATAGTGAGACCTTTTCTTATGTCCATATTCACATGAATCAACTAGTGCATTAATGGTATCTGCCTGGCTATTTTGGTGCTGAAGTCACTCCTATTTCCATCGTTAATCTAATGTTGTGGCTAAGCTCCATGCCTTTCATTGGGAGCTCAACAATTAGTGGATGGCAAATCATGTAAGGGGCTTTTATAGGCACAAGGCAATGATAATAATCTCACTGCAGAGTAGCCATGTGCACAATTGTTACTTTTTACAGTAGCAGGGTACAGACATTAAGTGACTGGAATTAGAAATCTTGTTGCTGCAGGCCAAAACCAAGAAAAATGAGCTCTCTTCCCACAAAAGAACATCAGGAGCCGTAATGAGTCGCTGAAATTTTCTGGAATGAGGTAGCAAAGGTTTGCTGGCCTCACCAGGACATAGCGCAGGAGCAGAAAGTGGTGGCATTGGTAGAACAAAATGAAAATGTTCTCTGGATGGCCATCTCACATTTGACCTCCTCTATCTAAGGGCAGCAATTCAGAGCTTCAGGGAGCTTTTAAAAGAATAGTGCTGTCTGAGCATTTACGAATGGGGTATTGATTAATAATAGTTCTGATGAAAGGCCATAGACCTGGAAAAGTTGGGCAGAATTTTCCAGCCCCATCGAGGCGGGGGTGGGCTGATAAACGTGGTGGGACCGGAAGATCCCGCTCGCGGGAGAGGGAGAAAATTCCGGCTGTTAACTCTTTCTCTCTCCATTGTTGCTGCCAGATCCTTTGAGTACTTCTAGATTTTTGAGTACTTCCAGACTCTGCAACCTACAGATCTATTTTCAAATAAAAGCCAAATACTGCAGATACTGGAAATCTGAACTAAAAACAGAAAATGCTGGAAAATCTCAATAGGTCTGGCAGCATCTGTGGAGAGAGAGACACAGTTAATGCTTTGAGTTCTTCTTCAGAACTGGGGAAAAGAAATCCCTGATGTGCGTTAGGTGTTAGGGAATGCGAAGGAAATTGCCAAGGACTCATTAGGTATTCCAGGTCCTTAAAAAAGCTGAAATGCCTTACTATATTGAAGGTTCTTGAAATGTTATTTTTGATTCACCTTCGTGTTAACCCCATGCGGAATTGAGACATCTAAAATGGAGCAGATTAGTTTTTATCTGATATTTAATGGCAGACAAGCAGCAGGTTGATTAATGAGGTAGCAAGTTCAGAATCTGGCGCGGGATCCTGCCATTCTGGCCAGCAGGAAAGATGCCACTGAAGCCACCAGCCACCACACTTACTCTCAAAAACAGAGAATTCTGCCCAAGCAGTGAGTTGAGAGTAACTGCCCTTGACATCAAGGCAGCATTTGACCAAGGATGCCCCAGCTATACTCAGCCAAAGTGCATCAGGAGGAAAGCACTCATACCTGGCACAAAGGAAGATGTTTGTGATTGTTGGAGGTCAATAATCTCAATCCTTTGGCATCATGCTAGGAGTTCCTCAGGGTCGTGCCTTAGTCCCAACCATCTTCAGCTGCTTCACCAATGACATTTTGCTCCTTCAGAAGTAGGGATGTTCAGTAATGACTGCATAATGTTCAGCACCATTCACGACTCCTCAGACACTGAAGTAGTGTGTGTCCATATGCACAAAGCCTGGAACTCCCTTCCTAACAGCACTGTGGATGTACCTACATCACATGGATTGCAGTGGTTCAAGAAGGCGGCTCATTTGCAGCTTCTCATTGGCAATTAGGGATGAGCAATAAATGTTGGCCTAGCCAGAGATGCCCACATCTGTGAAAGAATAAAAAAAATTACTTCCCTCACATCAAGAAAATATTAACAAAGAGGCATTTGCACCGAAAACCTCTGACCTCATCCATGGCTAGGATTCTCCGATACCATTGCAGTGAATGGAGAGCGCAAAATTCTCCATTCTCGCTGGCAGCGGGGCGGGTATGAACGAGATTGGAAAATCCCACCCTGGTGTCACACATTTCAAACTCATCAAGAATTTTATACAAGAAATTGAAGAGGATAGAAATAACATAAAGGATTTATCAAAGGTTGAAGGTGTTGCATTTTTCTTCAACTTTGAAAACATGTTCTTGGTTAATTTTTCAAAATTATGCTAGTTTGCTGGATTTGTTTAATAAACAGTTAACTTTTTGGGCAGCACGGAGGCACAGTGGTTGCCTCACAGCGCCAGAGACCCAGGTATCGATTCCGGCCTCGCGTGACTGTCTGTGTAGACACTGCACGTTCTCCCCATGTCTGCATGGATGTGCGAGTTGGGTGGATTGGCCATGCTAAATTGCTCCTTAGTGTCAGAGGGATTAGCAGGGTAAATACGTCAGGTTACAGCGGTAGGGCCTGGGTGGAATTGTTGTCGGGGCAAGCTCGATGGGCCAAATGGCCTCCCTCTACAGTGTAGGGATTCTATGATTAACAATGTAACTGAAGACACTCTGATAACCTTAGCAAGAGAAGAGCATTTTCTTTGTCTGAGAGTTAGACATGAATCCATTCTGAGAACGTAAAGTTTTTCATTTTTTTGAAGTGCACCTTTTCTTTGTTTTGCACCCTTGTTTTAGTGGAGTGAATACAATTTCATTGCAGTTCATGCATCTCCTTACACTGAGTAGCTATTAAAATAACAGCCTTCTTCCGATACTAATTACTTGCTCATTTTGCTTGGCAAGGGATACTACATTAGGCTTAGTGATTTCTTATCGCTCATAAACTTGTCCGTATTTTAAACTAAATATTTTCTTCATTGGCTGTGCTTCCTGAACGCGCAAATGACACATTGGGCGGGATTTTCCAGCTGCGCTCGCCCCAAGACTGGAAAATCCCACTCACGGTTAACGGACCTTTGCATGGTCCATGTCCCGCCCGCGATGATTCCCGTGGTGGGCGGGATGGGAAAGTTCTGCCCATGATGTACAATACTATTTTGCTCTATGCTGGCCAAATGTGTTCATTTTCTGATTGCCACTTTGTCCGTATCCATTGTGTGTGAAGGAGATGAATTTGCTAAAATAAGCAGGGTGGAGATATAAGGTGGAATTCTCCAGCTGTTCACACCCCGCTGCCGCTGCCAGCGAGAATGGAGAATTTGGCACTCAGCCAAATCTCCGTTCACTGCAGCAGGACGGGAGAATCCCAGCAATGGCAAGGTCGGAGTCCTGGCCACAGTATCTAATAGTTCAAATATTTCAACAAAAATCTATTTCCCTCAAGTAGAAAGATGCCCCTGCAATGTGCTGAGGGTGGAATTGTATCTCCAGTGCCCCACTGTTTCTGGTACTTATAAATTCTTGAATGGACATGAATTGTGGCTGTCCATTATGTAATCCTGACGCAGTGATATGATTTGTCACATTGAGCTATGAGGTGAAACACATAAGGGGTGATTGGAATGCAACACATAAACTCTTTAATGTTCCTTATAAAATGGTCTCAGGATAAATCATTGCCTTGTGGTGTTTCATTTTCCAGTTGATCAAACTGTTACGCACTCATCTTCAGCTGAAGGGTATCTGTGGCAGTCTCCAAACATTATAAAGAGTTCACAGGTATATGTTTATATTTCCTTCTACATCAGTGACAACTATGAAAGGCACCCTAAAAGGCACCATTGTGGTGTCAGAAATGGCAGATGTGTCTAATGACACTTTACTCATCTGACATGCAAGCTGCTTGACACAGAAGAAAGACACAAACGAAGATAACCATCCCAATTTCAACGAAGGAAATGGAAGTCCAGATCAAACCCATATGGACCTGAAAAATATCAATTGAATGTCACTGGTCTCCCAGCATCTGAGATAGCAGAAAATGAGCAGTGCTTTGAGACTTCTGAATATTAAAATATTACTATAGTTTTGCTACCTGCATGGTGTTCTTTAAATCCTGTGGGTGGCTTACCCACCACCTTCCCACCAGCCCTTGGCCCCACTGCCTTTATAACAACAGTATGGGTGGCATGGCACCAGGCAGTGCCAGTGGGTCAACTGAGGCCCCGAATACCCACTTAATGGCCCCATTCCACCACCACCTAGATTCAATTGCCAGCGGAGTATAAAATTATGAAGGTGGATAGGAAGCAGCTGATCCCCTTATTTGAAGGGTCAAGGGGGCATAATTTTAAGGTGAGGGGCAGGAGGTTTGCAGGGGATGTGAGAAAACAATTTTTCACCCAGTGGGTGATGGGAGTCTGGAATGCACTGCCTGGGAGGTGGTAGAGGCAGCAAATCTCACAATCTTGAAAATGTATGTGGATGAGCACCTGAAATGTCATAGCCTACAAGACTATGAGGTCAAGTGTTGGAAAGTGAGATTAGTGTAGATTAGTGTAGATTTTGTCAGTACAGGCTTGATGGGCCGAAGGGCCTTCTCTATGGGCGGGATTTTACGGTCTCACTCGTCCCGAAACCATAAAATCCTGCCTGAGGTCAATGGACCTTTCCATGTCCACCCCCTCGCCCGCCCCAATTCCCGGGGCAGGCGAGGCGGTAAAATTCCGACCCATGACTCTATGACAGAGAAACAAATGCCAAGAGGCGAGCCCATCAGGTTTCCCTGTGCGGGCTGATGGTGGGCATGCTTGACCCCCCCATCCCACCAGTTTCATTGGAGGAACACCCCCTCCCCGCTAAGGTTTTACCTCAGCCCAAGTTGCTTTCCCCCCCAATCCCCACCCCGCCATGGCCTCTCAAACCCCATTCCCCACACCCGTAGCCACCATGTTCCTTGCCAGGGATTGCCAGCCTGGCATCCAGTGAGACTTCCCAAACATGCCTAAATGATCCAGAGTCACCTGCCAGGAGTGTTCGTGAACTATTGGCCTCTGACTGGCTGGCAGCTCTCTGAGGCGAGACTTCCTGAGAAGTGGAAATCCCATCTACAATACATCAATGATGAACTGGTCATTAAATGGCCCAGTAGCCAGTGTTCCCCTTGGCAGGAATTCTTCAACCGCGGACCCAGGGAATCCAATGCCTCATATAATTCAACCCTCAGTTTGTTATGGTCAATTTGAAGTTTGGTTCTGAAAAAACACACTATTAAAGGAACCGGGTCTTGCTCTGGTAATTAAAGCACCCAGGAGTAGCACTGATTCCTCTCCAGGAACTTATTCAAATTACAGTGAGGTGCTGCTAAAAGATCTTAAATGCTTCTATGTAAGAAAATCTCACAAATTTTATATGGTATGTAGCATTATTGTCCAATGATAGCTTTCTGATAAACTGCTCCAGAATTGCAACCTCATGATTCGCAATATAACCAGCAGCTAAAAATATAAAGAAAATCGGGAATAAACATGCAATTTTAAAATACTGCTCTTTGGATTGATAGCACTTGTGGTATAGCATTGGATTCTATTTCGGTGGATCGTACTTGAGGTTCCCACAACCTGATAGCATTTAAAATGCCTGTCTTTTATGAGATGCCTTTGCAGGTTGTGGGTTGTTTTAATCAAAAGGGGAGGCTAAGGGGTGACCTAATTGACACCTTTCAAATTATTAAGGATTTGATAGTGCAGAAATAGAAAAAATTATTCCCGCTGTGGGAGAATCCCAAACGAACGATAGAATCCATTGATCATTGAATCCCTACAGTACAGAAGGAGGCCATTTGGCCCATCGAGTCCGTACCGACCACAATCCCGCCCTATTCCCGTAACCCCATGCATTTACCCTGCTAATCCCCCCTGACGCTAGGGTCAATTGAGCATGGCCAATCAACCTAACCTGCACATCTTTGGACTGTGGGGGGAAACTGGAGCACCCGGAGGAAACCCTCGTAGACACGGGGAGAACGTGCAAACATCACACAGTGACCCGAGGCCGGAATTGAACCTGGGACCCTGGCACTGTGAGGCATCAGTGCTAACCACTGTGTCACCGTGCCACCCCCTAGACATCATAAATGTAAGGAGTTCAGAAGAAATTTCTTTATCAGCGAGGGAGTGCTTAGAATGTGAAATGTGATACCCCTTGGAGTTGTTGAGACTAATAGCTTAGGTACCTCTAAGAAGAAGCTTGTTAAGTACATGAGGGAGAAAGGAATAGAAGGGTTTATATTGATAGGGTTAGATGAAGTAAGGTTGGAGGAGACTCATGCCTTTAAACCAGTTGGGGCAAAAAGGCTGTTGATGCGGTGTTAATTCTATGCAATTACTCTTCCGTCTTGAAGCACTCCTGCTGAAGAGAAGACAATAGGTTAGGGCAGACAAAATGTGTCTTCAGCTGTTGGCTGTTATACACCATTAATATGCTACCCCTCGATAATTTCCTAGTCAACTTACTCTCTTTCATTACTGACAGTATTGCATTGAAACATACAAAGAAACATAGAAAATAGAAGCAGGAGTAGGCCATTCGGCCCTTTGGGCCTGCACCGCCAATCATTATGACTATTAAATTCAATACCCTCATCCCGCATTCCCCCCTCCCATATCCCTTGATCCCTTTCGTCTCAAGAACTATATCTAATTTCTTCCTGATATCACACAATATTTTGGCCTCACCTACCTTCTGTTGAGGTGAATTCAACAGATTCACCACTCTCTGGGTGAAGAAATGTCTCCTCACCTCAGTCCTAAAAGGTTTACCCCTTATCCTCAAACTATTGAGAGGCAGGGATATACTTAGGACCTCAAGAGGTACTGATTGATTTGAAGAGCACCTTAACAGCAGAGAAATATATGGTACAAAACCTTCCTTATAGGTAGTGTAGTCTCAACTTGAGCATTGCAGTGGGGGACCCATTAGCCTATTAAAAAGAATCCAGCATATAAAGGAGTATGTGTTCCGTGGCATCATATCATGCATATACTTTTATGATCTCCCCACCCTCCAAAAGATAAAATGCCAATCATTATATTCAGTTTCATAGGCGACATGGTAGCACAGTGGTTAGCACTGCTGCCTCACAGCTTCAGGGACCCGGGGTTTGATTCCCGGCTTGGATCACTCACTGTCTGTGTGGAGTTTGCACGTTCTCCCCATGTCTGCATGGGTTTCTTCTGGGTGCTTCAGCTTCCTCTCACAGTCCAAAAATATGCAGGTTAGGTGAATTGGCCATGCTAAATTTTCCCTCAGTGTACCCAAACAGGCGCCGGAGCGTGGCGACTAGGGGGTTTTCACAGAAACTTCATTGCAGTGTGAATGTAAGCCTACTTGTGACATTAATAAATAAACTTTACTTTACTTTAGATGGTACTGTTTGATTTACATGCATTTCACTCCTGTTGTCAAGCACAAATCAATTCGTTGCTATGGGAGAAAGGACCACATGGCGGACACCATTGTTTTCTACACTTGCTTTCTTTTGAACTAGACACTCAGTTAAATGGTGCCAGTCCCTCGGCAGCAGGAATGTTGATGTCGGATTAATCTGATGACTGGCATCTAAATAACACTAAATGGGATGCGAGGGATTCATTAAATGAGTTCTCTCAAAATACAAGCTTTAAATGACTGTAAAACTTAGTTTGCTAAAGACCAAAGTCCTTCTAGATATAGAACATTCTAAATTAACTGGATATATTTTAACCAACTGTGCATAGCATACAACAATGCATTATAGTAATTCTTCTGTCATGGATTTAAGTTCCAGTCAATAAACGGTTTGTCAAAGTCCTCTGATAGAGAAAATTACATATATTATGAGTCGGTTAAATTAAAGAGCCCTTCAATAGTTCGCCTCGGGGAATTTGTTACAAAGCTTATAAAGATACATTCTGCACACTAACTGCCATGAGAGAAACATCTAGCCTCATTTTGAGAGTATACTGCTCTCCATATCTAATGAGTATCTGCAACATATGAGATTGTATCTCAGAATAGCTGTAGCTGAGCTTCACGGAGAAACATGTCCAGCCCACTCGGCATATACACAATGCAATTCCTTCCAGAATATCTTCAGTACTTAAGGGCTGTACACCAGTAAAGGGCAGGAGTCCCCTTTGCCGGGAAATTCTTTGCTGCTGGCATTCAGAGTCATGGTACTGAAGCACTGAAGGTTTCCCCCGGTTCTGCCCCCACACCGTCCCTCTTCCCTCAAGATGAACCACTTCAGCGTTGAGAATTAATGGAAGCTTGTGACTATTTCCTCTGAGACTGAAACAGGGCTTCATTAAGTTTGGAAATAAATCATTTCATTTACACATTAATTCAAGTTGTTTTTTCAAAAATGCAACATTGGAAATTAATTTGGAATCGGATTTGACGACCAAATCTCTGGATTTATACTTTTTTTCTCTAAGTTTAACATTGTGTCTGGCTGTTTCTGTACTGTAACATTTCAACTTTTAAAGAAAATGAAACACCAGAAATCCTTCAATCGGCTACAGAATAATTTACTGTTTACCGTCACTTGGAAGGAATCAAGCTTGCTTAGTTGTCATCTGCAGATTTTTGCAGTGAATTACATTGGAAATAAATGCCTCTACAATTAATAAAATCTAAGGCTGTTTTTTGCTTGAATTTGCCTGTAGTCAGTTGTTTGTCTATTTTACGGAAAAACAATTGTATTTTTACAAGTTAAAGTAAGGCGCAAATCAGGTTTGATTAGATCTGATTTGTTTTATTATTGTCACATGTATTGGCATACAGTGAAAAGTATTGTTTCTTGCACGCTTTATGGACAAAACATACTGTTCATACTTGATATAAGGTAGGTCCATTCAAAAGTCTGATGGTTGCAGGGAAGAAGCTGTTCTTGAGTCGGTTGGTACATGATCTCAGACTTTTGTATCTTTTTCCCAATGGAAGAAGATGGAAGAGAGTATGTCCGGGGTGCATGGGTTCCATGATTATGCTGGCTACTTTTTCGAGGCAGCAGGAAGTGTACTCAATGGATGGGAGGCTGGTTTGCATGATAAACTGGCCTACAGTCACAACCCTTTGTAGTTTTTTGCAAGACTTGGTCAGAGCAGGAGATGAAGATGGCGGGAGGATGGAAAACTAGAATCAAAGTCAGTGGGGCTAATTTCATCCCGACTCACCAGATGGAAAGCCTACAGGATCAGGTGGAATGCTGATTTTACATCCTGTTCATTATTACTTGTTGACTTCAATGGAGATTAAAATCAAGCCAGGAATGAAATCAGTATTGCACCCAATTCCATCAGTTTCCTGACTGGTGGGACAATTTAAATTTGCCCCCATTATGTGGAGAGAAAATCAGTATTCCTGATCCAGTGAGGTTCCCACCCAGTGGGAGGAATTTTACCGGCACATCCACCTGAGGTTTGTACAATCTCACCTGAGACAATGGTGTAAGCTTCGCCCACCCGGGGCAGCCGTGCAAGTAAAATCAGGGCCAGTGAGTTAGACTGACATTGTCCCCAGTATATCCAATTTGTACTTGCTCTAGATTTTCCAAAGGACTGTCACTGGGGGCACAGGAGGCTTGCGCTGCTCTATGGCATAGATTTAGAATGTGTTCAGGGCAGGTTCTTTTATTTAAGGAATTTTGATGGGTTGAGTCCTTGGTGAAATAAAGCAGATTGCTGCTCATGCAGCTTCGAAAGTGTCCGAATTGACCTTTCGAATTAGATGCCTGTCTGAGACTTCTCCTTAGAGGTTCTCTGGGGGAGTTGGTCCACAAACCTTCTGTACAATTTGCACTAGTGATCAACCACCACACAAAATGTTCGACCTAATGAGAGGAAGTATGAGAAATGAACCAAAATGCAACATGGAACTCCTCTCAAATCCATGTTGTGTTGTCTTTGAGTAGGACTGGATCAATCTCAATTGCAGCGAATGGCGGAATCCCACATCTGAGATCTCTCACTTCATTGAATTCTAGGAGTGGGCATCTGAACCCGCAGGAGTGGAGTGATTCCATGCCATTGGCAATGGGGAGCTTGGACATGGACATCCACCTAATAAGGATTCATTCATTCTATAGAAACATGAGGGTCAAATGTACCCTATGTTGGAGGTAACTGATGCTGTTGCTGGCATTCTCATCTCTCACTTCATGCAATGGCTGCGCGAGATGCTGATGGGACACTTCGACCTCCCTCCAAGTGCTCCTTGTCCTCAAGCAGTCAGGCCAGGGCCCTCACGCACCCAAAGGGAGGAGGAGCGCCAGCTGGACATCCCTGGGTCATTACTCAGAACTCTGATCATACCTCCGAACCCCCTTTGGCCCCTTCAAACTTGTCATCAAAGAAAGAGCATCTGTCCCTCAAAAGGACAGCCAAATAAAGTTATTGCCTTGCAGACCATGGCTGTCCATATGATGACATCATTGTCATCAAAGGCAAATGAGTCATTAGGCTATAACCACCTCAGCTGCAGATGTTAGGGGAGAAGTGGTAGGTCTAAAAAAAAAACAAGTAATTTCGATCTCAACTGGCTGCACAGGTGCACACAATATTTATCACAAATCAAACGTCTGCAAATATATTCACTTTCAGTGCATTATCTTTACTGTTTACTTCCATGTCCTTCTAAAGGAACACCAGTTAATGGGCAGCCAGTGTGAAACAAGTGCTGTGAAAGGTTGAATGCTGCCAGGGAGGGGAGAAAGGGGGCAGGGACTGAGTAAAGGGTGCGGGCTGCTGTTTCGGAGGGGCTCACTCAAGGGAACAGCCACTGTGGGGCTGTCTCAGGGAGCCGTTGACCATTCAAAAATAAATATCAATGGAAAAACTTACGCCACAAGTGTCTAGACAGCAAAATCATACACAGCCCTCAGTCCCCAGACACATTTGTTAAATTTATTTGAGTCCTGACCTTCCATCCCACTCTGCATTGAGGTTACTGCTTAAACGTAAAGGTCGCCTTGACCATTAGCCCACCCGTCATACTTAAAGGCAGACGTGCCATGTAAAATTTCAGTCAGTAATTGTTTAATTAATTTAAATTGGCTTCTTGATTGCCGGTAGGCACGCTTCCAGCTCTTGCACGCACGCATCAACCAAAATTTCATGGGGATGCGTGATGATAATTTCACGCACTTCTGGGTCAGGCCTTGTATATAAAATCCTGGCGTGGATTTCTGCAGGAAGACATCATTAACTGGCTCGATCAATGCGAAATGCAGTTCAGTATAGAAAAAGCTGAAGAAATACAAAGTGTTAACATGAAAAGGACCCAACATAGGATAGGTTGAGGGAGCTTGGTCTCTTCTCCCTGGAGAGACGAAGGATGAGAGGTGACCTGATAGAGGTTTACAAGATGTTGAGGGGTCTGGATAGGGTGGACTCTCAGAGGCTATTTCCAAGGGCTGAAATGGTTGCTACGAGAGGACACAGGTTTAAGGTGCTGGGGGGTAGGTACAGGGGGGATGTCAGGGGTAAGTTTTTCACTCAGAGGGTGGTGGGTGAGTGGAATAGGCTGACGTCGGTGGTGGTGGAGGCAAACTCGTTGGGGTCTTTTAAGAGACTTCTGGATGAGTACATGGGATTTAATGGGATTGAGGGCTATAGATAGGCCTAGAGGTGGGGATGTGATCGGCGCAACTTGTGGGCCGAAGGGCCTGTTTGTGCTGTGGCTTTCTATGTTCTATGTTCTATGTAACATCCTGTATAGCTTTGGGTACGTTAGTTTAAGAAGAAAGAAAATGATGCCTTGCACGGGGCGGCACGGTAGCACAGTGGTTAGCACTGCTGCTTCACAGCTCCAGGGTCCCGGGTTCGATTCCCGGCTCGGGTCACTGTCTGTGTGGAGTTTGCACATTCTCCTCGTGTCTGCGTGGGTTTCCTCCGGGTGCTCCGGTTTCCTCCCACAGTCCAAAGATGTGCAGCTTAGGTTGATTGGCCAGGTTATAAATTGCCCCTTAGAGTCCTGGGATGCGTAGGTTAGAGGGATTAGCGGGTAAAATATGTGGGGGTAGGGCCTGGGTGGGATTGTGGTCGGTGCAGACTCGATGGGCCGAATGGCCTCCTTCTGCACTGTAGGGTTTCTATGATTCTATGATGCCGTGTAAATTCACTGGAATATTATTAGGGCTGAGGAGCTGATGACGCGAAGATACACTTGTGGTTAAGGATGACCAGAAACAAGTCTTCAAATTTTGATAATTATAATAAGTCAAATAGCAATCAACAGTTACCATTGGTCAGACAGACAACAACATACTTCAGATAATTATATTAAAAAAAAGAGGAGGCGAGACAGAATATTTCCAGTGGTGGTAAGTGTGTGAAATTTCTTGCTACAAGCTGTTGTTGAAGTAGAATCTATGATTTATTTTAGATAGTTGCCTGAAGAAGAGGAATATTAAAAGATTTTGATTTGATTTGATTTATTATTGTCACATGTATTGGGATACAGTGAAAAGTATTGGTATGCAGCGAGAGTGAGCGTGATAGACTATGTTGCTAATGTGAATAGACACCAATAAAGATTTGATGAGTTGAGTAACCTATAATTATGTTGCAATTCGATATGTCCACTTTGCATACGTATCCATGTAGGAATTTCAGCAAATCCACATACAAAGGAGGAAGGTTTTGAATAACAAGATACATCTTCACTATTTTAATAACAGGTTAGCCCTACCCAGTTTATGGAACTGGAGCAGCCTACTGTATAATGTCATGCAATGTTTCTTTTTTCTTTTCAGAGCTACAATAAATATGCACTGATAAAATCCAGTTCTGAAAACAGTCATTTTATCAGTTTCTCCTGAATCAAATTTTCTTTCTACTCAGAACAATTGTTGAAATACACTTTAAAAGACTGGTGACTAAACTGTGGAGTAGGGGGCAGGGGCTTACTGCCTATTAGATATCTTCCTACAGTGCAGTATGATCATTGGTAATTAGTTAAGGACTAACCCCAGTTTACATTTGGGGATTTACACTATTGAGACATATTGAAGACATTAGGTATTAAGCCGACCACATTAAATGAACAGTCAACACATTGACGTTTACACAGAAGAGGATGTGGATGCAGATTGCAACAATAATCACTAAGTATATCCTTGGCATACAAGGAACTGTTCAGAACATTATATGGCATCTATCCTCGACTGCTCAGGGAGACGAGAGGTGAAATTGCTGGGCCTCTGACGGAAATCTTTGTCGCTTCTTTGGACACGGGTGAGGTCCCTGAGGATTGGAGGATAGCGAATGTGGTCCCGTTGTTTAAGAAGGGTAGCAGGGATAACCCAGGAAATTATAGGCCGGTGAGCTTGACGTCCGTGGTAGGGAAGTTGTTGGAGAGGATTCTTAGAGACAGGATGTATGTGCATTTAGAACGGAACAATCTCATTAGTGACAGACAGCATGGTTTTGTAAGAGGGAGGTCGTGCCTTACAAATTTGGTGGAGTTTTTTGAGGAAGTGACAAAAACGGTTGATGAAGGAAGGGCCGTGGATGTCGTCTATATGGATTTCAGTAAGGCATTTGACAAAGTCCCACATGGCAGGTTGGTTAAGAAGGTTAAGGCTCATGGGATACAAGGAGAAGTGGCTAGATGGGTGGAGAACTGGCTTGGCCATAGGAGACAGAGGGTAGTGGTCGAAGGGTCTTTTTCCGGCTGGAGGTCTGTGACCAGTGGTGTTCCGCAGGGCTCTGTACTGGGACCTCTGCTATTTGTGATATATATAAATGATTTGGAAGAAGGTGTAACTGGTGTAATCAGCAAGTTTGCGGATGACACGAAGATGGCTGGAATTGCGGATAGCGAAGAGCATTGTCGGGCAATACAGCAGGATATAGATAGGCTGGAAAATTGGGCGGAGAGGTGGCAGATGGAGTTTAATCCGGATAGATGCGAAGTGATGCATTTTGGAAGAAATAATGTCGGGAGGAGTTATACAATAAATGGCAGAGTCATCAGGAGTATAGAAACACAGAGGGACCTAGGTGTGCAAGTCCACAAATCCTTGAAGGTGGCAACACAGGTGGAGAAGGTGGTGAAGAAGGCATATGGTATGCTTGCCTTTATAGGACGGGGTATAGAGTATAAAAGCTGGAGTCTGATGATGCAGCTGTATAGAACGCTGGTTAGGCCACATTTGGAGTACTGCGTCCAGTTCTGGTCGCCGCACTACCAGAAGGACGTGGAGGCATTGGAGAGAGTGCAGAGAAGGTTTACCAGGATGTTGCCTGGTATGGAGGGTCTTAGCTATGAGGAGAGATTGGGTAGACTGGGGTTGTTCTCCTTGGAAAGACGGAGAATGAGGGGAGATCTAATAGAGGTATACAAGATTATGAAGGGTATAGATAGGGTGAACAGTGGGAAGCTTTTTCCCAGGTCGGAGGTGACGATCACGAGAGGTCACAGGCTCAAGGTGAGAGGGCGAGGTATAACTCAGATATCAGAGGGACGTTTTTTACACAGAGGGTGGTGGGGGCCTGGAATGCACTGCCAAGTAGGGTGGTGGAGGCAGGCACGCTGGCATCATTTAAGACTTGCCTGGATAGTCACATGAGCAGTCTGGGAATGGAGGGATACAAACGAATGGTCTAGTTGGACCAATGAGCGGCACAGGCTTGGAGGGCCGAAGGGCCTGTTTCCTGTGCTGTACTGTTCTTTGTTCTTTGTTCAATGTGGTTGACTCTCAACTGCCCTCTAAGGGCAACTAGGGATGAGCAATAAATGCTGGCCAGCCATCGACGTCCATCTCCCACAAATGAATAAAAAAATTAGAAACTAAAAAAAAAGATTATTGTTTACAGTTTTTGATCTGTGTTTCCTGAACGATTCTCCCAGTTGAAACCTGCTGGCAGTGTGAACTGTGACAAAAACGCTCACTGCAAATTTATGGCCTCAAGCCCCTCTCAAAAAACATGAGCTGGCCCCTGCCACTCTCAAAAACCTAGGCTGACACTCCAGTGCATGGAGCGTTACATTGTCAGAGGTGCTGTCTTCAGGATGAGAAGTTAAACCAAGGCCCAGTCTTTCGTCTCAGTTGGCCATAAAAGATCCCCGGTACCATCTGAAGAGGAGCATGAGAATTCCCTCCAACATTCCCGCCTATACTTATCCCCAATCAACGTAATTAAAGGAAAGGGTATATGGTCATCATTACATTTCCGCTTGTAGGGGCTTGCCATGCACAAACTAGTTACCATGTTTCCTACAATGAGCCAATTGCTTCACGGTTCAATAACTTCATTGGCTGTATAGGGCGTTGGTGAGGCCACACCTGGTGTATTGTGTGCAGTTTTGGTGTCCTTATCTGAGGAAGGATGTGGTGAATCTGTGGAATTCACTACCACAGAAAGTAGTTGAGGCCAAAACATTGTCTGATTTCAAGAAGAAATTAGATATAGCTCTTGGGGCTAAAGGGATCAAGAGTGGGTTTCCTCCGGGTGCTCCGGTTTCCTCCCACAGTCCAAAGATGTGCAGGTTAGGTTGATTGGCCAGGTTAAAATTTCCCCTTAGAGTCCTGAGATGCGTAGGGTAGAGGGATTAGCGGGTAAAATATGTGGGGATAGGGCCTGGGTGGGATTGTGGTCGGTGCAGACTCGATGGGCCGAATGGCCTCCTTCTGCACTGTAGGGTTTCTATGTTTCTATGTTAAGGTATGGGAGGAAGGGGGGATCAGGATATTGAATTTGATGATCAGTAACAATCAAAATGAATCAAGGAGCAGGCTCGAAGGGCCGAATGGCCTACTCCTCTTCCATTTTCTATGTTTCTATGTATTGTGCTTTGGAACATCTTGAGGACATGAATGGTGCTGTAGAAATGCAAATCTTTCCTTCCCTCTTACAAAGCTGGAATGAGAGCCCTTTGGTTTCCAAGTCATCTGGCAGTAATCATTCATAAATTCTTCTTAATGTAGTCTGAAAATTCACTTGCACAAAGCTGCTGATCCAATCGTGCCATTGATTCCAATATATAAGCATTTGTACAATTCCTTTCGTGAAATAAAAAGAACACACCAGGTATCTTGCATCTGTAAGCAGGGGAGTCAGTGAAGGTGCCCAAAGACTTTGAAATAAAAGCAAAATATTGGGGATGTTGGAAATCTGAAATGAAAACAGAAAATGCTGAAAAAACTCAGCAGGTCTGGCAGCATCTGTGGAGAGAGAAACAGATTTATGTTTCGAGTCCATATGACTCTACTTCAGAGCTCTGAAGAAGAGTCATACGAGGTCGAAACATTGGCTGAAAATTTCCCGTCTCGCCTGCCGCATGAATTGTAGTGGGCAAGACAAAAAATTCGGCGGACAATTTAAAGGTCTGTTGAGTTTGGGCAGGAATTTCCAGCCTTGGGATGCGCGCAGCCGAAAAATCCCAGAGTAATTAACTCTGTTTCTCTCTCCACAGATGCTGCCAGACCTGTTGAGTTTTTCCAGCATTTCCTGTTTTTATGCCCAAAGACATTGTTCTACAGATAGGCAATAGTTATGTAATAGTGTGTTTCCTTGAAATTGTGGTTGAATAATGACAATATTGCACAGGATATCACAAAACATCAAACAATATCAGGCTGAATGCCAACATAAACTTTATTAATGTTCACTTACAGCCCAACACTTGAAATACCTTTTGGTAATAAATAGTAAGAAAAGTTTCAAGAATAATTTAAGTTTTATTTACTTGGTTTCGTTTACAATGACAATGAGCTTTTGGTCAACTTAAGGATTTTGCAAATGTTTGTAAGTTAATTTTACCTTGCAGCCAATGATTTCGTCATAATGTTACCATCCCAACTGATGTTACTACTGAACAGGTCCCAGAGTGGAACTCGGCTCGACAAGTCCTAGCTTTTATTTTTAGTTGAGAGAGGAGGATGAATTGAGTCACAGGACTGCCGACTAAATTTTAACAATAGGAAACACTTATTAAATAAGAAAAGATTAACTATAATACTTTCACTGGTATGTACAGATTTGTAAGAATAGCACAGTTGCATATCTTGTACTCTAACATTCTCAGTAAGTACACAGCCCATAGAAACCAATGATGAAATGTGATTGGACACACCCACACTCTGAAACTAAGTAACAAATGCCACCCAAAACAACGTCTGTGGATTTCTCATCAAAGAATTCTTGCTACTTGGGTTACCTGGTTCTAGCTGAACTCTGCTTCTGCTTTTCAGTGTGGGTCTCAGGTTGCTGGGCAACAGCATGGTTTTTTTTAAGTTGTAATTGCTTTTACATCGTAAAACATCAATTGCAATGCATATAGGTTTTACCAAAACAGGCACATCTTGTACTCATCACAGTTAACTTTAAACCCATTGCAGAGGCTCCTAACTTATCTTGGTATGTCTACCCTTTATCTCTAATGCTGTTTTGCTTTTGGACAGGATTTTACCGCCTTGCTTGTCCCGAAACCGTAAAATCCAGCCCGATGTCAATGGACCTTTCTATTGTCCACCCCTTGACTGCTCCGATTCCCATGTCTTGCATAGTTGCTGCAAGCTGTAAAAAGGTGCTAACTTTTGTAACAAAGAGAAAGCTGGTTTTCTGTTACCAAGGAATCCGTAACCAAATTTTACCATATGTCTTGGCAGGTGTTGAAAATAGAAAATTCTGCCAATTGAGTCTCACAACACCAGGTTAAAGTCCAACAGGTTTATTTGGTAGCGCAACCTTTCGGAGCACTGCCCCTTCATCAGGTGAGTGGCCTGGTGGCTCCAGGTTCACAGCCACTCACCTGATGAAGGGGCAGTGCTCTGAAAGCTTGTGCTACCAAATAAACCTGTTGGACTTTAACCTGGTGTCGTGAGACTTCTTACTGTGTTGAGTTAATCACCTTGAGCAGAACAGCAGCATCTTTGCTGAAATTTATCTCAGACAGTACCGTTTCAAAAAGTTGCACCCTTATTGTCCATCACTTGTTACCCTGTGAAGGTGCAATGATGTGCCCTCATGTTGAACCATTGCAGTCCTTTTGGAAATTGTTCTCCCAGAACAGTTATTGTTAGCATGACTTCACACCCATACCTTCTTGGGGAATAATGGGGGAAGTGGTGGAAGAAATTTGAGCGGGACATCGGCCCATTGAACACGCGATGAATGCTCCTTCCGTGGCCAACAAGTCCTGGCATTGGACTCGAACCTGGAGCTTCTGGTCCAGCTGTAGGGGTGCTACCCACTGTGCCACAAGGCCCCCCCTCTTCCAGATGGTGTTAGGTAGCAATTGTGGGATTTTGATCCAGCCACAAATAATGGAATGTTGGACAATGTATAGCTTGTGTAAGAACTTGGACCTAAGATATTTCTATGATATTGTTCTTGCTAGCGGTTGAGGTCTTAGGGAAGGGACATGTTCTTGAAGTAAGCTTGTTGATTCACTGCAATGCATTCTGTACATAATACATACTGAGGCCACAATGTATCAGTGATAGAGGATGTGGATATTGAAACCATTAACAGGGACATAGATCAAAAGAACAGCTCTGTTCTGGAAAGCATCAAACTTCTTGAGTGCTGTTGAAATTGTCCTGTTATATTGAAGAGCCTTGGTGCTGATAATTTCCCAATGGCTTCTACTGAAAAGACTGGAGTAGGAATTGAGTGAAGACATGTTTGAGTTTGAGCCCAATGATCAAATAACTTCACCCACTTACTTTCAAGGTCAAGAATAAATGACGGCCACTTAAAGATACCGAGGGAAAACTAATACCCATGAAAGGGTACCGCAGCAAAACTCAAAGGACATAATTCATAAGGGAGACACCAGATTATTGTATGATAGTCTGTTATTTCAATAATTGCAACTTTTTTAATGTTCAGATCAACCTACAATATTCATGTTTAATCACTGTGGGACATCAGTGTTTATTAATAGTGAGAGTAAATCTGACAGTCTTTGCAAGTTCACAGATATTTTCCTGATAAATAATGGCCTTTTATCATAGAAATCATAGAAACCATACAGTGCAGAAGGAGGTTATTCAGCCCATTGAGTCTGCACCGACAACAATCCCCCCAGGCCCTATCCCCACTTAGCTACCCTGCTAATCCCTCTAACCTTTCACATCCTGGGACACTAAGGGTTAATTTAGCATGTCCAATCAACCTAATCCGCACATCTTTGGACTGTGGGAGGAATCCGGAGCACCCGGAGGAAACCCACGCAGACACGGGGAGAATGTGCAAACGCCACACAGACAGTGACCCAAGTCGGGAATCGAGCCCAGGTCCCTGGAGCTGCATCAGCAACAACATCTGGTGGTCTTAACCAGTTCCAAGTGTTCTACCTTGTGAAAGATTAATTCATCAGTTCATTCTGTCTTTAATTAAATGCCCACTATCTAATAATGCTCATTCAGAGCTTCTTAATTGCACTTAAAGTTGATTGGTTTCACTTTTCATTCAGTACAGTAACATTTCCACCAATGTCCATTGCTCCTGCCTAAGCATAGAATTAGCTGTATATATTTTCCATCGTTGGATCTGAATTCATGCCACAACATTGCCTATAGATGTGTTTCAATCTATCTCATTCTAACATAACTTTATGTGGAATAGTTCCTTTTTTCATTCGTTCATGGGATGTGGGAGTTCACTGGCTGGGCTAGCATTTATTGCCCATTCCTAATTGTCCTTAGCAAGGTTGTGGTTAGCTGTCTTCTCAAGCAGTCCATGCGTTGTAGGAACACCCATTGGGTTGCTAGGGAGGGAGTTCCAGAATTCTGACCGACGACAGTGAAGGAACAACAATATATTTCCAAGTCAGGATGGTGTGTGACTTGGAGGGGAAGTTGCAGGTGGCAGTGCTCTCATGCATCTGTTACCCTTGTCCTTCTAGGTGGTAGAGGTCACAAATTTGGAAGGAGATGTCAAAGGAGACTTGGTGAGCTGCTGCCATGCACCTTATAGATGGTACACACTGTTGTCACTGCGCATTCATAATGGAGTGGGTCGTTGTTTATTGTGATGGATGGGGTGCCAATCAAATGCTTTGTCCTGGATGGTGTCAAGCTTCTTGGGTGTTGCTGGAGCTGCACTCATCCAGACAGGTGGAGAGTATTCCAGCACACTCCTGACTTGTGCCTTTTTTGTAAAACGATGTTCTTCTGATCATACAATTACTTTCCCGTCAGGCTAACTTGCCTGTAGAATCCTATTTTCTCTCTCCCTGCTTTCTTGAATAATAGTGTCATACTTATGAACTTCCAATCTGTTGAGGCCATTCCAGAATCTAGGGAATTTTGGAAACTCATAGCCAGAGCATCCACTATCGCTGCAGTTAGCTCTTTTAGGCTGGGTGGCCTTCTCCCGATTCTAGTTTTTTTTAGGATCTAAAAATGTGAATCATCAGGTTCTGCAATTTGTCGGATTTTAGCCTCTATGTTTCTCCAGTGCTTTGTCTCTGCTGATGTAAGGACAGCACGGTAGCACTGGGACCCAGCTTCGATTCCTGGTTTGGGTCACTGTCTGTGCGGAGTCTGCACGTTCTCCCTGTGTCTGCGTGGGTTTCCTCCGGGTGCTCCGGTTTCCTCCCACAGTCTGAAAGACGTGCTGGTTAGGTGGATTGGCCATGCTAAATTCTCCCTCAGTGTACCCAAACAGGCGCTGAGTGTGGCGACTTGGGGATTTTCATAGTAATTTCATTGCAGTGTTAATGTAAGCCTACTTGTGACACTAATAATAAATAAACTTTAAACTTTTTCTCACTCTTTGTTGCACCTTGGTTACCCTCAATTTCTGGTATGCAACTTGTTGTGGAGTTTTGTAATCATCCCCTCTGGTTCTGTGAAGCAGTAAGTGGTTGAACAGAAGGCTGCTGCTGCTGCTAGTAGTGGCTATTGCTGATCTTGTTGCTGCAAGCATCATTGCTGTTAATGACTGGTAGTGACCTCGCTGATGGCGCTGCTTGCTGTTAGTGATGGGTGCTGATCTTACTGCTGCTGTTGCTCTTTTATTTCCTCCATCTGGGGGTCCAAGATTGAGCTGCACTAACAGCTTCCATCCAGATCTGAAGGTTGACAGCTAAGTAGAGCAAATGCAAGGGAGCAGAAATCTTCTTCAAAACAGTGAAATCTCACAGAGCCAGCCCTGTGAATGAAGAGCTTTCACTTATGGAAGAAAGCAGGTGTCAGATCTTATTTTTAAATATATTTATTTCCATTCCATTGCTTAACACTGTCAAATCCAACTGTCTTCTCCTACGGGGCCTGATGGAATCTATCCAAGGCTGCTCAGGGAGACGAGAGGTGAAATCGTTGGGCCTCTGACGCAAATCTTTGGCTCGTCACTGGACACAGGTGAGGTCCCAGAGGATTGGAGGATAGCCAATGTGGTCCCGTTATTTAAGAAGGGTAGGAAGGATAACCCGGGTAATTATAGGCCGGTGAGCTTGACGTCCGTGGTGGGGAAGTTGTTGGAGAAGATTCTTAAAGATAGGATGTATGCGCATTTAGAAAGGAATAAACTCATTAACGATAGTCAACATGGTTTTGTGAGAGGGAGGTCATGCCTCACTAACCTGGTGGTGTTTTTTGAAGAAGTGACCAAAATGGTTGACGAAGGAAGGGCCGTGGATGTTGTCTATATGGACTTTAGTAAAGCGTTTGACAAGGTCCCTCATGGTAGGCTAGTGAAAAAGGTTGGATCCCATGGGATAAAGGGGGAGGTGGCTAGATGGGTGGAGAACTGGCTTGGTCATAGAAGACAGAGGGTGGTAGTGGAAGGGTCTTTTTCCGGCTGGAGGCCTGTGACTAGTGGTGTACCGCAGGGCTCTGTATTGGGACCTCTGCTGTTTGTGATTTATATAAATGATCTGGAAGAAGGAGTAACTGGGGTGATCAGTAAGTTTGCGGACGACACAAAACTGGCAGGACTTGCAGACAGTGAGGAACATAGTCAGAGGCTACAGAAGGATATAGATAGGCTGGAAATTTGGGCAAGGAAATGGCAGATGGAGTTCAATCCTGATAAATGCGAAGTGATGCATTTTGGTGGGAATAATGTAGGGAGGAGCTACACGATAAATGGAAGAACCATAAAGGGTGTAGAGACGCAGAGGGACCTGGGTGTGCAAGTCCACAGATCTTTGAAGGTGACGTCACAGGTGGAGAAGGTGGTGAAGAAGGCATATGGCATGCTTGCCTTTATAGGACGGGGCATAGAGTATAAAAGTTGGGGTCTGATGTTGCAGATGTATAGAACGTTGGTTCGGCCGCATTTGGAATACTGCGTCCAGTTCTGGTCGCCACACTACCAGAAGGACGTGGAGGCTTTGGAGAGAGTACAGAGGAGGTTTACCAGGATGTTGCCTGGTATGGAGGGGCTTGGTTATGAGGAGAGATTGGGGAAACTGGGGTTGTTCTCCTTGGAAAGACGGAGGATGCGGGGAGACTTAATAGAGGTGTATAAAATTATGAAAGGCATGGATAGGGTGAACGGTGGGAAGCTTTTCCCCGGGTCGGTGGTGACGTTCACGAGGGGTCATAGGTTCAAGGTGAAGGGGGGGAGGTTTAACACAGATATCAGAAGGACATATTTCACACAGAGGGTCGTGGGGGCCTGGAATGTGTTGCCGGGCAAGGTGGTGGAGGCGGACACACTGGGAACGTTTAAGACTTATCTAGACAGCTATATGAACGGAGTGGGAATGGAGGGATACAAAAGAGTGGTCTAGTTTGGACCAGGGAGCGGCGCGGGCTAATTGTTCCTTGTTTCTCGTTTCAAGGCTTCATTCTATGATCATCTTGCTGGTGCCAGTACAGAGCGAGACTGCGGATAGTTGGGAACCTGTCTCGGGGGCAGGGAATTCATATGGTGTTCGTGGAAGTGGAAATGACTAGGGTTGGGAAGCATTTTCCGATCAGGGCCATTGTGATCTCCTGGACTCGTTTCGATCGCCTCAGGGGGTCGGAGAGGAATTTCCCAGATTTTTTTTTTCCCCATATTGGCCCTGGGGTTTTTCACTCTGGGTTTTCACTTCTCCCTGGAGATCACATGGTCTGGAATGGGGGGGTGGGGGTGAGTTAATAGGTTGTAATGAACAGAGCATCGTAGCTGTGAGGGACAGCTCGGTGGATAGGATATTGGTATGTAGATAGGCTGGAAAATTGGGCGGGGATCCTGGATTCAGGATTCAATCCTGGACCGGGGAGCGGCGCGGGCTTGGAGGGCCGAAGGGCCTGTTCCTGTGCTGTATTGTTCTTTGTTCTTTGTTCTTTGTTTGTTTCCCCTGTTGAGTTCCAGGAAGCCTGGGAAACCTGGCCGTATTCAGTTAAGTTGGAAACCCAGGGTTAAGAAGCAATGATTGAGTATTTTATAGATTTAAATACCACACCCACCTGTCTCACCAGGGCTTCCACGGCACTGCAGATTACACTTGGGTTAAAAGCAGAGTTCAACAGGTTCTTACCTGCTTCCTCACACACCAACAATTTCAGCAGTTTTAACTTAATGTCCACTCAGTAACCTGTTCATTTTGTCAGCTTATAATTCCTTCATGTAAACTCTCCACTGTAATTTCCTGCGAGAGACAAAACATGAATTAAAAATCCAGGTCAATTTGGGGCAATAAAAATTCCTCTTTGATGTTCCTTCAGGCAATGAAAATTAGCTCCGGAAGCCTCTCTAGCTTTGATAATTCTACATAGTGTCTACCTTTTGGGATCTTGAGATCTTGATCATTGGGCTAGTGGGCTGACAAATGGCAGATGGTGTTTAATTTAGGTAAATATGAGGTGATGCATCTTGGTAGATAAAACCAGGGCAGAACTTACTCAGTTAATGGTAGTGTGTTGGGGAGAATTATAGAATAAAGAAATCTTGGGGGTACAGGTTCATAGCTCCTTGAAAGTGGAATCACAGGTGGACAGGGTGGTGAAGAAGGCATTCAGCATTCTTGATTTCGTTGGTCAGAACATTGAATACAGGAGTAGGGACATCTTGTTGAAGTTGTACAAGACACTGGTAAGGCGACATTTGGAATACTGTGTATGTTCTGGTCACCCTCTTATAGAAAGGATATTATTAAACTCAAAAGAGTGCAGAAAAGATTTACTGGGATGCTACTGGAAATTGATAGTTTGAGTTATAAGGAGAAGCTGGATAGACTGGGACTTTTTTCCCTGTAGCGTAGGAGGCTAAGGGGTGATTTTATAGAGGTCTACAAAATAATGAGGGGCATAGATCAGCTGGATAGTCATGATCTTTTCCCAAAGGTAGGGGAGTCTAAAACTAGAGGGCATAGGTTTAAAGTGAGAGGGGAGAGATACAAAAGATACAAGATACGCAGAGGGTGGTGAGTGTCTGGAATAAGCTGCCAGAGGTAGGAGTAGAGGCGGGAACAATTTTGTCTTTTAAAAAGCATTTAGACAGTTACATGGGTAAGATGGATATAGAGGGATATGGGCCAACTGCAGGCAATTGGGACGAGCTTAGTTGTTAAAAAAGGGGCAGCATGGACAAGTTGAGCCGAAGGGCCTGTTTCTATGACTCTATGACTCTATCTAAGTAGCTGGGACTCTTTTAAGACTATGTCAATAACTAAAATGCTTTAAACTAGGAATTAGTTTTGTGGCCCTCCCTTGCATCCTTTCCAAAGCCTCAACATCACTGGACATGTGGGGAAACTGTAAAGTGGAAGCAGTATTCCCACTGAGACCTGACCAAAGGTCTTGTACAAGGAGAAAATAGCATCATTGTTAACAGTTGTCATTGCTAAATCATGTGACGAAGAAACTTGCACTTATTCCACTTTAGACCTCAATCCAGGTAAGCTTTCTTCAAGCAACTTAGCTTTGGGTTGGCCCAGAGCTACTTGAGATGTTTGACATATGTGAATTGGCCATAGCTAGACTTTTCTGTACAGAGCTCTGGATGAAGCTAAGTGGAAAGTGTATCATGCACATAGACCTTTCAGTAGACCACATAGGCATATTTTCTCAGATATGTCCGGAGAGGAGTTGAAGCCTCCATTTACAATCACTGATTCTCTCTAAATATTCATGCAATCCCCTTATCATAGATGTCATAGAATTCCAGTCTGTCCAAGTCAATATATATCAATCAGCCTATGTGTACAACAGATATCTGGCTATGAACACATTGCTGTTTAAGGGACCATGCTGTGCACAAATTGACTGTCATGTTTCCTACAGTGCGTATACTTCAAGAGTGTTTCATTGGCTGTAAAATACTTTGGGATGTCCTGAGGTCATGAAAGTTGCTGTATCAATGCGAATTCTTTCTTGGGTAGCGTGCCAAATTTGACAAATGTTCGGTATAAGAATTCAGTTGCAAGTTAGCCACGTGGGCAAACAATCATTTAAGTTAAAAACTTATCTCCCCTCTGCTCTCTCACCACAGTTGAGCTTTGTTGACAATTTTGGTGCGGAATTTGGAAATAAAGTTGGTATTGGTAATGATGTGTGGTAATTGTACAGCATAAGAAATAATAAGGCGCGTGCAAAAACATCTGGTAAACACCAATAAACACATTGACACCAACAAACACAGCGCTAGGCGGTTACGCTATATATAATAACATTCCTGTGCTGATCCATCTGCAGTTTTCTCAGTTGTTGTCCTTGGTTGCTCAAATCAAATGGTTTTCACCAAATTTGCACTAAGTAATCATCCAGATTACGATCTCAAGTGTTTCTTTGCCAAATATTTTCCTGAGCCTGTGTATTTTTCACAGACAGAACCCCATCGTCATGTGCATAACCAACAACCTACCTTCCAGAGCTGTCTCACACATAATATGGACACCAGTCAGGAGAGAAACTGAAGTCTGAGTGACTCTTCCCCTCTCTAGCCATCTCTTCTTCAACTTTTCTGTGTAACTCACATTTTAAGTGCACCATAAATGCCTTCCAATGCCACAAATTGTGCATCGTTGCATATTCATTCTGTCACTACGAGTGATATTTTGATATCTCCATGTTCTGTTATCATGACAGTAATTTCATTTCATAGAATCATAGAAACCCTACAGTGCAGAAGGAGGCCATTCAGCCCATTGGGTCTGCACCGACAACAATCCCACCTAGGCAATATCCCCGTAACCTCACATATTTACCCCACTAATCCCTCTAACCTACGCATCCTAGGACTTTAAGAGGCAATTTAGGATGGCCAATGCACCTAACCCGCACATCTTTGGAGTGTAGGAGGAAACCGGAGCACCCGGAGGAAATCCACACAGACACAGGGAGAATGTGCAAACTCCACATAGTCACCCAAGCCAGGAATCGAATCCAGGTCCCTGGAGCTGTGAGGCAGCAGTGCTAACTGCTGTGCCATCTTGCCGCCTCAACAATGCTTCATTGGCTCCAAAGAACTTTGGGACATTGTGAGGTCATGAAACATACTATATAAATACAAGTCTTTATTTATTTAATTAATATCAAGCTCTGACTTGGGTATAAAATCATTTCTTTCCTTTGAGAAGACAGCATTCGAATGCTGCATGAGTTCCCCATTAATAAGCCCTCACCAAACACGAATCTGTACTTACCTGATTTCTTGCTAATGTTCATGAATCCATTTTTGAAGAGAAGTATATTGACTCAGTCTACACTTCCCACTGCCTCGGCAAATCAGCCAGCATAATTAAGGACCCCACGCACCCCGGACATTCTCTCTTCCACCTTCTTCCATCGGGAAAAAAATGCAAAAGTCTGGGGTCGCGTAACAACAGACTCAAGAACAGCTTCTTTCCTGCTGCCGTCAGACTTTTGAATGGACCTACCTTGCATTAAGTTGATCTTTCCCTACACCCTAGCTATGACTGTAACACTACATTCTGCACTCTCTCATTTCCTTCTCTATGAACGGTATGCTCTGTCTGTATAGCGTGCAAGAAACAATACTTTTCACTAATACGTGACAATAATAAATTAAATCAAATCAAAATCAATACTTTTAGGATTCTTCAATTAGCTTACTTCCACTCCACTCTTGTCTACTTTTGAACTACAATTGACAAAATAATCTCATTTATTTTATGACAGTATGGGATCTACTTGATTCTTCCATGATGCCTCTGCATCCTACTTAATCTAGAGTAGGTTACTTCACACTCTCTGGACTCAGGTTAATTTATCAAGCTTTGAGGCAAAGCGAAACATTGAATGCTTTTCCAGATGTCGTTCCTTAAATGTAAAGTTTGACACTACTCCTCCACTCTTGTTTGTTGCTGTACAGACAAGGGTTTTTGAAATTGTTTCAAAGTATCTTCACTGCTGTTGGTTTTCTGATGCTAAATCTGTGCGTCTACATACATTAACTTTATGAGTTTGTTTAAAACAAGACAATGGAGGATAGAATTGAAAAGCAGAGAAGTCACCTTAAACCTGTATAGAACATTGGTCAGACCACACTTGGCAGTGTATGGAGTTCCGGTTTCCATGTTATAAAAGAAGATATTCAGACACTGGAGATTATGAAAGGTTTTGAAATGAGAGGTCTAGAAAATGTTTCCACTTGTGGGTGAGACCAGAACAAAACACTACCAACAAGATAAATCCAAAAGGCAATTCCAAAAATAATTGTTCAACCAGTGAGTGGTTAGAATAGGGAGCTCGCGATATCTCACTACCACTCACTGTCACAAAGAGTAGCTGAGATGAATAGCCTCGACACATTTTAGGGGAAGCCAGACAAGCACGTGAGGGGGAAAGGAATCAAAGTAAATGCTGATATAATTAGATAAGAAAGGTGGCAGATAATTAATGGGGAGCTTAAATACTGGTTTAGACGCATTGGGCTGAATGGCCTTTTTGTGCGCAATGACTACTTGTAATACTCTGTAATACTATTTTATTTTATTCCAAAGAGTAATAAGAAGTTGATTATTATAATGAATCTGATTTAAATAATACAGGATTTTATTTTCTATGTTTATTTTGTTTTCCATTCCTATACAATACTTAGACTTTCTTATTTGCTTTTTAGCTCATAGCAAGCTGATGCTCAGTTGAAAGTAATTCTATCCCTTTAACAATTTGAACACAATGTTTTGATTTTCTTGTTTCCCGCACAGTTACAAATAATTTGTTACTAAATAATGCTGGATGTGTTCAATTATTATTTAGGTACAATTTATTGCCTTTGTTTTGCAATTGGGGAGTAAGATTTTCAAGCAAACAAGCAAAGGTCATTAAGCCCGACAAGCCTGCTATTTTTTGCAGAGATAAAACGGATTGATCTATGGTTTGCATTGTTTAAATCTTTTCATTGTCGCATGTAAAAAAACTCACGACAGAACTGGGGTGATGCCTTTAGAGTTTTGATGCGTCTTACAGAAAAGAAGGCTGTTAATAGGTCTGTCCATTGGCTGAGTGACATGAACAAGGGAAATGATCAATTGTAATCGTGAACCTTTGTACATTAAATTGCATAACAATAGTCCTTACTTGGATTCCACCAAAACAAGGAAGCTGTCTCATGAATTTGATTGAACTGCTTGACTGAAATGCAGAGAATTGTTATTTGGTAGTACAGAACTTGTGCAGTGATGAGAAAAGAGACATTTTTTGACCAGCTTCGAGGGAAAAAGTGTCTTTTTTTCCCCAGAGTTAGGGAATTGTATTTGAGTATTAATAAGCAAGTGATGAAATATTTCTTGGGTTAATAACAGGGAAATGTTTCTCTGTTTCCACTGAGACTGGCTATCCAGTGCCATGGGAATCAAGGATCTTGATGAAGATGGTGCACACCACACTAACTTAACCATCCACAACATTAGTGGCTTAAGTGGCAACAAGTGTTTCACAGCTGCACAAGAGTTGCTCATACTTCAACCAATCCTCTATAGTTTGTCCAAATGTATGCTTTCACCATCCTGGATCAACCAGGGCCAATTTGATTTAGACTGGTAAAGGAATCTATGTGTCTTCATGATGGGCAGAAATAAATAAGAACATTCTCCGGTTTAATAGGATTACTGTGATCAATGAAATGCCAATGGATCAGACATCGTGCCGGTGCTCTTTATATTTATAAATAATCTTGATGAGAGTGCTGTAATTGGAATGTCTAAAATGACTAAATTACAGCAGGTTGAGGAGGAATCAGAAAAAGGATATTTAGAAGGGGCTAAGGAAGTATATACGTTAACAGAGTTTTAAAATGTGGGGAGATAAATGGCAGTATTTAACACTGACAAATGCAAAGTAATGTGCACTGCCCCTAAAATAGGAAAGATGGCCAGGACCCAAAGAATATGCTGTGAAAAATATAATTTTGGTGCAGTCTTTGGGCAGCTAATGGAAATATCATAGCACATGGTAATGGTTAAATGGCAAATGGAATGCTCTGCTGTATAAATTGAATCTTTCAGTGCATGTCTAATGTTGTAAGACATAGTGTTATGCCCAGTTGTGGTCACTGTACTTTTGAAAATTATAGAGATAGTGAAAGGATTCAGAGAATTGCATGGATGGTTTCAATTTTAAATCAGTTAACTACAAAAAGACATGAAGGAAACACAATCTACTCTCATTGAAAAAAAAATAATTAAGGGAGAGGAGGACATAATCCAAGTTTTTCAATAATGAATAGAATCATTTGGATAGGCCCAGAAAGATATTTTGTGCAGAACTTAAGCAAAAAAATCTGGGAGGGTGGGAGAGGGGGTATTATTCAAACTGCCTGGAACATAAACCGATACCGCTTAAGGAATGGAAGTAGCCATAAGCTTATAGCACTCCATGGATGGTATATTAAAGCATAAACCATTATATTTCTGAGTATACTCTATGTTTATCCTTATTCCTATTACTTTTCATCACTTTATAGCAGATTTATTTTGACAGTTACATTAAAGTAGTTATCTAGCTCTGATCAGTCTGAAATGCACTATACAGTAGTGTGAAGTTAAACTTATGCTTTATAGTATCATTCATTTACTGCTACAAATTTGGTCTGCAATAGATACTTACTTGGTTTCAGTGACATCTGTTTCTTGCATAAATGGTCAGACCATCTTACTCTTATGGGAGTGGGCTGACACTGCAGTGTATCTGTTTATACAAAAGTATCATCTGGGAGTGTAGCACTAATAATCCCTTTTGACCTGAATCGGAAGCTTGTGTCTTTTGAAAAAGCATTTTTTCAAACTTTCTGAAAGATGATTAAGCATCCACATTTGGTGATATAAGGTCCTATGAAAGTTATTATAACCATTACTTTACAGTAACATTGACATCTGAAACAACTATTATCAGACGCACGTAATTCAATTTCATAGAATCATAGAATCCCTACAGTGCAAAAGAGGCCATTCAGCCCATCAAGTTTGCACTGACTGTCTAACAGAGTATCTTACACAGGCCCTCTCCTCTACCCTATCTCTTTAGCCCACACATTTTTCCTGGCCAATCTTCCTAAATTACACATCTTAGGACACTAAAGGGCGATTTACCATGGCTAGCCTTCCGAACCTACACACCTTTGGACTGTGGGAGGAAACCAGAGCACCTGGAGGAAATCCATACAGACAAGGGGAGAATGCGCAAACTCCACACAGGCCCAAGGCCAGAATTGAACACGGGTCCCTGGAGCGGCGAGGCAGCAGTGCTAACCACTGTGCCACCATGCCACCACATTGCATTGGGTCTGATGACACATGTAGGTCAGACCAGGTAATAATGGCAGATTTCCTTATTAGTGAACCAGATGAGTTTTACAGCAATTGATGATATCTGTCATGGTCACTATGTCTTACTTGACTTAACATTCAGGCGTCAATGGCATCTTACTTGGTTTAACAATAATGGCTTCTAATTATTCTCCATCATTTTTTCTCATTGACAGTTTTCTCATATTCCCTTTAGCATGTACAGATTTCCTGCTTTGGAAAAGTATTTTTCCTAGTATTCCTGCCTGGCTCTCCCACTTCATCCTTTCTCTGTTCAGACACAGACAGAGTCAAAGGACGTTTTGACACAATGGGTGTGAGGTGTTCTTTGATAACCTGCGTTAGGAAATCGACTTGCTTATTGCTCAGACTATGGAGAAAACAATCACCATTTAAACGTTAACTAACTTTCATCTATGTGTCTTTAATAAATATGAAAGAATAAATATTTTGCCCAAAAACTGTAAAAGTAACTTTTTTCAAATCCTTTCTGTGGATAACTGAAACAAAGTCTCTAAAAAAGTGCTACTACCCAATTAATTGTGTTTACTAGTCCTGTGATCACATTTGAATCCAAACTGTTTTCTACAACCACTCTGTGAAAATACTGAGATCACGCTCCATCTACATCTTTTTTTATCTCTAAGAAGAGGACATCCTATTTTGCAATAAATCCTGGGAGTATCTCTGTTCCTCTTCAATGACCATTTCCAATTAATTAATATCGCTTTGGAAATAGAGATATTAAAGCTGTCCGTACAGTGCGGCACGAGACATTGGCTAATCTTATCAGGATCAAAATAGCTACTCCTGACTTGTAATCAATTGCAGGCAAGATTCATCCCAGGCTCTATGGCTGCAACCAAATTAAGGAGAACCAATTCCAAAGATATGTATAGACATCACTTATCTGTGCTTGTTAAATATGATAGATGCGATGGAGAAATTAAGGCCAACATATCTATAAGGCAAACTGCCTTTGTCAGCCTTGGAATTCCATTGACAAGCTAGTGACAATCATGAGGTGGAGAAGCACCAAATATCTCCTCAGTCTTATCGATTTGTCTGCGGTAACTGATTTCCCCCACCTCCATCTCACCCCTCCCCCCACAACCACCCTTTGTAGTGAAGAGACAAGTTCTCTGCAACTCTTTGCTTGTTTAAAAATAACTGACACCTAGATTTTTCTTTATATTCATTTGTGGGATGTGGGTGACCCTGGTTGTGCCAGCATTTATTGCCCATCCCTGAGGGCATTTTAGAGTCAACCACATTGCTGTGGATCTAGAATCACATGTAGGCCAGGCCAGGAAAGTAATACAGATTTCCTTCCGTAAAGGACCAAATGGGTTTTTACAAAAATCGACAACAGTTTCATGGTCATCTTTAGACTTTTAATTCCACATTTTTATTGAATTCAAATCTCACCATCTGCCGTGGTGGGATTCGAACACGGGTCCCCAGAGCATTACTCTGGGTCTCTGGTTCAGTGACAATACACTATGCAACAACCTCTTCTTATTCATGAAATGGGACATGCGTTAGGTGCATACGCAAAGTTCTGCTTTGCCCAAGAAGAGTAGAGCCAACCCTGTGTCGGTACTATGCCAGTCTCCACCTGGTATGAGTGTAATATCGACATTATAACTTGTCAAAGCGAGATAATTTTTTTTGACCGTTTAGTTTTAAATATTGAGGAAGATGTGCTTTGGATCTGAAGCAGGGTTCGCCTTTAATATTTTTCATCTTTGAATAGTCCGCAACCAGATGATAGTATTACAGGGTATCACAAAGATAACACTGTTGGGAAGTATAGAGCATTCTAATACCTTCTGAAAGGTAGCTGAAACCTGAAATCAGAAGTAAAAGAAAGCTGAAAGTATAAGGAATCCTATCCAATTACAGCTGAGAGAAGCTTTCTATTCATACAGTATTTTGAAACCCGCTCTCTAATCACCCAGCACATTGATACATAACTCGGCTCACAAAGGTATAAATGGACATGAGATCATACTTTGGCTTAGGGGACCCGTCCACATTTTCACAGGGGCCAAAGTGATCCATTTTAACTTCCCTAAATTTAAATCCCCCCCAAAAGATTGTGTTTAGATCTGCTATGTTACCCCAGGTACCAAAGGAATAAAATAAATTGGGTTGCATCAAATTGCACAATTGCGCTTCAGATACAAAGATTTTTATTTCTCTCCTTGACCACAAGTGCTGGATGAGAATGAATTTGTTTGCAGTGCATTTTGACTGTACCCTGTCCCCTTCTTTTTTGGTTGTTGACAGGCAGGTGAGATCAAAGAGCACAGGACAAAGAGAGCTCAGCGGTGATTTGTCAGGGCACGGAAGGCACTGATGTCTGAGAAAGTGGCTGCAGCTCAGTCCGGGCCTTCTGATCAGGAATGAACTAAAGAAACAGTGGCATGAGAAAAAGTACAGCAGAAAAGGTTCAAAGGTCGGTTTGATTGGGTTAGCATCATTGCGGGTCTCCTCATGAATAGCAAAAAGAGGGAGAGAGAAGGCGCTAATACTCTCATCTAGAACTTTCTATTGTCTGACAATGTTTAAACAACTGCAGAACAAACCTTTCGTGCCAGATATTAATAAGATCCCAAAAAATGAAGAAAGACAAAATAAGAGAGGCTATCTTACATTTTAGCTTATTGCCAAAATAATATGACATCGTTGTACAATAAAATGAAAATAGTTTGTCTTTTAATCCATTATCAATTATTTTTCCAGGGAGCTGATGGGTTTAATATAAAATGCCACATTCTGACAGCAGTATAGTGCTGTAGATACATAGATGGAATCTGTACTAATTTCATATCTATATGTACCTTTCATGATGCATCAATAATTGATAGTTTGTGATCCGGTCGTTTTGAATTGTACACATTGGTCAATGAGTGATATATTGGTTTTCGATAATACATATTCCAAACAGTTACTGTCCGTGACCTTTTGTTGAGACATTCATGTAGCCAGTCACTTGCAAATGGGCACACGCATTCATCTGTCAGTGATTTTGTGTTATGCATTTTTTATAGGCATTTCACTATCACATTAATAGTAAATGGGTCTGATTGGGAATCAAAGAGGAGGATCGGCACATGCAGGCACAGGAATGGCGGAGGTGTCGAATTGATACTTTGCATCTGTCTTTACGCAGAACAAGTCGTTGCCAAAGTCTTGGTGAACGAATGGTTAATTCAGACATGATGAGCTAAAGAAAAATGTTTAAGAGGAGGTACTAGGAAGGTTGGCCATCATTATTAAAAGTTGATTAGTCACTAGAACTGGATGGGTTGTATTGAAAGATATGAGGATGGTGCCAGAGAGCTGGAGAATTGCAAATGCTAGATCCTGTTCAAAAACGCTTTAAGGGTAAACATAGTAATAACAGACCAGTTAGTTTAATCTTGCTGTGGGAAACCTTTCAGAAGAAAAATCCAATGGGTCAAAATCAAAAGTCACTTGGACAATTGTGGATTAATTCAGTAAAGTCAGTCCAGATGTGTAAAAAGGCAACCGTGTTTAACTAACTTGCTTTAGTTTTTGATGAACATAGAGGGTTGATGAAATGTATAAGGTCTTCAAAAGACATTTGATATAATGCTACATAGTATGCTTGCCAGTAAAGTTGAAATCCATGGAATAAAAGGGATGTTGGAAGCATTGGTACAAAGTTGACATAAGGCAGAGACTGGTGGTGAACCTTGTTTTTCAGAATAGAGGTGTACAGTGGGGTTCCACGGGGCACGGTACTAAAACCATTGCTTTTCTTGGGTGTAGAAGGCACAATGCCAAAATTTGCAGAAAACACAAAACTTGAAGGTTTGGTGAATTGCAAGGTGGATAATGATACAATTCAAATGGCTATAGACAGGCTGGTGGAATTGGCAGGTGCATAACAGATGCAATTTAATGAAGAGAAGTGCAAAGTGATACATTTAGGTAGGAAGAATGAAAAAACACAATATAAGCTGAGGATACAACCTGGGGGTATATGTGTGCAAGTTGTTGAAGGCTGCTGGATAAGTTAAAATGACATATTACACGATGGGCTTTGTAAATAGAGGTATAGAGTACAAAAGAAAGGAAGTAATAATGAACATTTGTAAAACACTAATTTAGCCTCAACCAGAGCAGTGTGTCAAACTCTGGGCACTGCACTCGAGGGAGATTATGAAGGTTTTATAAGGAGTACAAACAAGATTCACAGGAATGGGTCCAGGGACAAGCAGCTTCAGTTGTGTGGAGGTCGCTGGCTTTGCTTTCCTTGGAGAAGATTGGGAGGAGATTTGATAGAGGTGTCCAAAATCATGGCGGATCTGGACAGCGAGAGAAACTTTTCCCATTGGCAGAAAGGTTGAGAACCAAAGGGCATCGATTTAAGGTGAGTGACCCCATCAAAGGCATCCTGAGGAAACTTATTTTTGATGCAGTAAGTGACAACGATCTGGAAATACGTTGCCTCGGTGTGGTAGAATCGGTTTCAGTTATGGCTTTGGAAAGGGAATTGGATAAGTGTCGGGAATGGGGGGCAGGATACGGCGCTCTGGGGGAGGGGAATGTGCATGGATAAATGGCTCCTGCAGAGAACTGGAACGGAGTCGACGGACCAAATGGCCTCTATTCGTATTTAACCCATTCTATATCTCAGATTGTTTGTGCTAGTGATTGTATTGTATATATCCGGTCGTTTCTGCCAACAATTCTCCTCTTATTACCAGGTCGTAATATATATAGTTTAAGATGTAAGCATAACCGTTGTGATTCTTAATGGAACAGAGACTTACAACATTGGAGACGGGTCTTTATTGGTTGAAAGCATCTTCACGTTTTTTATAAAATTCAATTGAATTTATTTTGTAAGATCAATTTCCTTTGCAAGGAGCTCAGAAAAGATTGTAAATAAAATCTTATATTGTTACAATCCTCAATTTCAGTTCTATTTTAATTATAAAAGAGTTGGGGGTGTGTATGGACCGAAGGGGTACAATGTAATGTCTTTAAATCATGAACATATTGGAGAATAAATTGGGAAAAGTTCCAGCAGAATCCTTAATGTCATCCATAAGATTACTTCAGCTGAGATAACATTGAGTGTTACAATGCAGATGGTGACGGCGCGTGAGTTTTCAGTTTTGCAGCTCTGTCGATCAAAAAAATATAGAGAACACCAATAAAAAAAGAATTCCACTCTGTAACCAATCGCAATTTCCCTTCCAAATAGAAAAGAAATCGGTGGACATTTGTCATTAATCTCCGCGCTAACTCTTAAAATCTCAACGCCACAAAGACACTTGGTGTTCAAAAATGTACTGTTATAAATTTAAACGCGCAGAGCTTTTTTTTTTGGGGGGGGGGTGCAGTTTCCATCTATTTCAGTGAGATCTTGGAGTACGTAGTTCCCCTGAGAAGTTATAAGACGTCATTGGTATTAAGGGGATAATCTGGCTTCTCTTTTTGTCTCTCAGGAAAAAGTACTTACCGCTGGTTGTGCTAACAAAACTACTAAACAGAATTGAAAACAACACTTAATGGCCGGCCTTTGAATATTGCGTTCTTTGGGGCCATAGAAAGCAGTGTGTTTGAACAAGTAATGACTTTTTAATTGGCAAGGAAGGGGGGCGGGGGTGCTCCTCGACTCCTACCACTCCCACTCTTGTATTTATTGCGGCTACAAATTGTAACTTCCCTTTTTTTTATAACCATCAGGCATCCATTTAAAACAGTAAATCATTGCCGGGCTCCAACAAGAGAGAGAGAGACAGGCAGTTGCCAACAGGATGTGCTGCCTACGAGAAATTGGGAGTAGTGAATCCCAAACTGTATTTTACACCCTCACTTTTGTCATGATTAAAAAATACCGAGCTTCCTGAGAAGCTTCGCCTTCCGACCTCGCTTCCTTTTCCCCTCTCTTTGGCCCATTCATATTTTGAAACCTCCTAATTATCACAATGAGCACTCCGAGTCTGTGCCTTCTGAGTTGGGAAATGGGAGGGAGGCGAATGTGTAATGCGTCTATTAACTTATTAAATCGTGTGCGGTGAATCTGGGGGCGTTCAGCAGCGTCTGAACTTCCCGTTCGGAAGTATTTTTCTGTTTCATTCATAAAAAAAGACTGTACACATATGACTGGGGAGGCTGGCAGGGGTACAACTATGTATACGGTGCAAATATTTCGTATTGATAGAAATGCTGCAGCTGTTTTTTTAAACAATGTGCGGTTTGCAATGAGGAAAAGAATGGTTCGATTTTTAAAACTAGGGCAACTGGTTCCGATTGAAAGAATCAGACCTCCACAGATGATGTGAGCATGCAATTATTGAATTGGTACCGACATGGCCACCGTTACTCGCAACCACTGCTTAGATAAAACATTTCCCCTTGCTCTCTCCATCCCGCCTATTTGCATGTAATGGTAACAGGGTCCCCAATGGATTTTGCCAATCCACATAGAATCTACAGTGCAGAAGGAGGCCATTTGGCCCATTGAGCCTGCACCGATAACAATCCCACCCAGGTCCTTAGGTGAATTGGCTAAGCTAAATTCTTCCTCAGTGTACCCAAACAGGCGCCGGAGTGTGACACTAGGGGATTTTTACAGTACCTTCATCAGTGTCAATGTAAGCCTACTTGTGACTAATAAATATATTTTACTTTTAACTTAAAAAGTCCTGGCCTATCCCCGTAACCCCACATATTTACCCTCCTAATCCACCTGACATTAAGGGCCAATTTATCCCGGCCAATCAACCTAACCCGCACATCTTTGGACTGTGGGAGGAAACCCACGCAGACACGGGGAGAATGTGCAAACTCCACCCGAGGCTGGAATTGAACCCGGGTCCCTGGCGTTGTAAGGCAGCAGTGCCACCCCCTACACATAATTTGTGTATTTACAGTCAGAGTGGGGATGACATGCAAATATATATATATATGGTTAAGGCTATGGGGAGAGTACTCCCAAGCGCGCCGCCCCCGCCCCAACCCATGATAAACATGTGTTTGGACTGAAGTGCCGTGTATAGGAACGAGTTTCCTTCAAGGGAGAAGGGAAGAGAGGGAAAACATTAAAAAAAACTGCTCCAGCATTGTTACTCTCGAGCCACACACTACTTTCTGGGAGGTTAAGGGCTAATTAAAAATGGTTCCAGAAACAGACAGCAAACCACATCTAAAGTACCACCCTCAGTCAGAAGCAGACCACATCAAAAGCGGACTTTAAAAAAAAACGAAATGGTCACCAGACAACTTATAATATACGTCAGCGAGCTTCCATTTGACCATGTTGATGTCTGACTGGGAGAACTACTTGATGTTCTGAATGTCCAAAGGGAGATTTATAAATGTCATTCCCTGCTTCTCGGGGAAGAGGGGTGGGGATCTGAATGGAAGGTTGATGTGAGTTCGGTGGACGGGGTATAGTGAGTGCAGAGGGGAAGGGGAGAAATCCTTGCTTTCCTTCGGCGAGCTGAAATCACAGCCCTCCCAGCGACTGGCGAGGGCAGCGAGATCAGTCCTAGCTGCTACCCATTAGGCAAAAAGTAACTATCGTGTAAGGCGGGATGGAAGCAATTTTGGCCGGGGTCATGTGCGCGTTTGCTGTTCCACCCATTGGATGGCCCATTGATTAACATTTAGCATTCAAAAAGGGATTAGTTTAGACACGTACTACTTTATTGCGACATTAAACACCGATTGGACTTTGCTCTTGTGCAGTCTGATTGAAGACATATGATATTATTGGAAGCAGATGTTTAACTAGAATGGTTCTTAATTAATTACATGCTAGTTCCAGTTGTGATACCGAGTCGCAAGCGCCTTACCTTGAGTCCCCTAAATGCGCGCACACAAGTGATGTTTGGTTGAATTCGAGTTAAAGTGCAAAATTAGTTATTGGAGAGATCAACTCTCCTGATTTACATTCACGAGGGGGCCGTTACAAATTTTTGACCACTAAACTCTTCCCCTCTCCCTCTTCTAAATGTGTAAGGGAATCTTGATTGGTATCTGTACAGGAACGTTGTTGGAGATAGCATTGGATCAGGGGTGGGTGGGGATGAGCAATTGGATTTGGAATATGGTGGGGGTATTGCTTTAAAAATGCTCCGAATGTACCGTACTGTCTTTACAAGTCACCTCTCCAACCAAGATATTAGAGAGTGCGCCACTTTAACATTTCAGAGCGTCGCCTAATCGATTCTCCTGAAATCGAGATGTATTGGTGAACATCCCCTATGGTTCAAACGAAAAAGTTTGGATGTAATCCAGCAGTAATTTTACACAGGACTCCCCCCACAAGTAACTCTGTTTTACATTAGCGGCTAATAATTTTCAGGCAAATCTTAAGGATTTATCATATAGTCCTTGTTGTTACCCAAGGAGATTTTTTTTTAATGAACAATCTTCACTAAGTGCAAAAGCAATGCTTATTACACTCAATAGAACGAAAGAGCAAGTACACCTTGTTGTAGTAACATTGCCCCACAATAGTTGCTCCTGTGATTGTAGTGGACTTTCGGCTAAATTACCTCGCTGTTGCTGGATAACTTCTGATGGGGGGGGGGGAATTAAAATAAATCGGCCAGAAGTATTTGGTGCATTCAATGGATGAAACGCAACCGTTAATGTTCTGCACACGCCTGTGGGGGTCTGGTGTGTCAGGGAACTGTAAAAAAAGTGTTAATTTGTCATTTAAAAAGAAACTCGCATTAAACCTGTCGAAGTGCAGTATTGCAGAAGAAGAGTTTCTCTCTCACACACACACAATTTGCAACGTTGGCGATTCCTTTTCGTATGCAGCTTTTTTTTGTGGACTTCTTTTTAAAAGAGACTTTTTTTCCTCTCTCACTAAGTTGCTTCATTTTAGCATCAGTCATCCAAGTTGTCACGTATTGTTAGTTGGCATTGATAGTAACTGGGAGATCCGGGAGCCCTGGGGAATATTCACTCCAACCCTCCAGTGTATATTTTTTTTCATATGGATAATTGGTCTCTTGGACTTTTTTTTAAGAAGGGGCTCTGAAGAAAATCTGCCCTCAGATGCGCTGCTGGTTTCTTTGTGATGCGGTTTTCCGCAATAAGCCACTGTGTAATGTTGTAATCTTATCCACGCCGCACTCTTGTGAGTTCACACAAGACTGATACCTTGCCTCCTTCTCCTTTGTATCAATTGGTCGGAGTTCAGCTATTGTTCCCGAGGAAAGTTCTTTTATTTCTATGCGCCGTCGATCACCGGGGTTGCGACGAACTCTCACGATAGTGTCTAAAGTGAAATCCAGTGGTTTTTTCCAGCCACAGACAGCCCCTGCGCTACTTGGAGAGCAGCAGGAACCGGGAAGCAGGCACAGTGTCCCTCATTCAAGGCGGCTCTTTTGGGGAGATTATGATGGTTCAGACAAGTGACTACTGATTGAGCAGATCAAGGCGGATGGACTCCCAATGTTTGAACGGGTGGACCGGCGCGCCCCGCAACCTGTTGGCCCGCCTGTAACACTTCTTTAATGGGACCCCTTGACCCAATTAATCCAGACCTTGATCCGCATCGGATTGTATCGGCGAGCGTTTCGGCCATGCCACAATGTTCATAACTGCCTGCTTGTTGCTGAGTGTTCTGGGTTTCAGTCGACAGCAGTCGCCGTTGCCCCTGGAGCCGACTGTGGCTCCGAAGGTGCCCTGTGCCCCGTCCCCAGCCTGCGAGGCCAGACTGCGGAGGGATGCCGGCGGGCGCGGAGGGGTCTACGAACATCTCGGGGGAGCACCGCGGCGGAGGAGGCTCTACTGTGCCACCAAGTACCATCTACAGATCCATCTCAGCGGCAAGATCGATGGCACGCTGGAAAAAAACAGCATCTTCAGTGAGTATGAGGCCATCCCTGCTTTATTTTTTGACTTTCCAGGGGGGATTTTCACAGTAGCTTCATTGCAGTGTTAATGTAAGCCTACTTGTGACTAATAAATACACGTTACTTTGGACCATTAGAATAGGTTTCTACTCCGGGCGCTACGATATAAGCGCAATAACCGATGCGTTCTCTTCATTTTAACTGCATCTCTTGGCGACATGGCAAGTTTATTTTGTCGCGTTAGAAACATGTGAAATACTCAGGCATCTGATTCTTGCGTTTACAACGCAGGACTCCGGATAAGAAAAATGATTTACCATCTAGCCAAGGAGTTGCCAATCTTAATTTTACTAAAAAGCCCTAATCCCGCTTTGGCTAGAGATATGTGGTTTAGCAGTTAATGCAACACATTTGGACGCGTTATTTATCACCATGTCCTCCTATTGTGATTTGTTTTGCTAGCTTTTTCTTGAAGTACAAGTTGATTTAGCAGCAGTTCGCCAGCACATGCATGTCCCACCCTCACGCCTTTTGGACAGATTTTCCAATGCCTGATTCCCTTGGTTAGCCAACATGACTATTGCAATGATGGTAGGGGCCAACTCGATGGATTTTAGTCTATTTCTATGTTCCTATGTATTTTATAACCCCCCACGTTGGGCAACTTTGTATTTGAATTCTACCCTCCTTCAACTTTGTTTTGAGAAATACCAGCCTTCGCCCCATTTTAACGTGTAACGCCGGTTTAGCCCAGTGTGATGTTGCGTCGGAGGGACGCGATTGCTCGAGTGTGGCACCTCGGGCCTGTTAATAACAACCCATGGAGGATCGGCCTGATCTCCAAAGTCTTTCCCTCGCCCCGACTACACTCGGCTGCTTTCAGCTCCAGTGACTTGCTGAGCGGACTTGGCCTGTCTGAGATATTGGGATGAAGTAGATTACTCCCCCCCCCCCCCCAAATGGCTAACTGCAGTAAAGCTGTCATTTTGTGTAGCCATCTCCTGGAGGAGGCGACCCTTTTTTTGTCACATTTCCAGGGATTTGTCTTAACACGCGTCATTTCCCCTGATAGCTGACAAACTGCTTTGATACAATCCTAATTCCTTGCGCCATCCTAGGGGCTGCACTCACATTTGTTTTCTTAAGGCCACAAAGCGGTTTAAAGTGTTACTTTACTCCCATCCTTTTGTGCCGTGTGCGTCCCTCAAACGGATTTAGAGTAATGAACTCCTGTAAATGGCCTCAACTGGGATTAATTGGAATTAGTCCGTGAACAGACAACATCCGAATGTTGGATTTAAGATATTTACGGCGCAGGCAGGCGGGCGGGGGCAGGGTGGGTGGGGAGGAGGGTGACACAGAAGACTATTTTTAGAATACAAAGCGGTTAACCACGTTTACACTGTGCCGACTGATGTTCTAGAAGTTGAAATAAGAGCACCTTAAAAGCACCTGCACTATCTGCAGCGGCTTTAATTATCACACATGAAAGAGATAAGACGGTTCATAGATGTGGAAACTGGAGAATAGCATAGCAAGCTGACGAACTCCTTGGCAGCTGTTAAAAATATTTTGATATCGAACTGACTACAATCGCAATAAGGTTGGGTCAAAACGTTTAGGGCAATTGCAAGGCGCACTTTCTTTCTCTCCGTCCCCCGTTTGCGTGGGTTTCCTCCCACAGTCCAAACATGTGCAGGTTAGGTGGATTGACCATGCCAAATTGACCCGTAGTCATAGAATCATAGAAACCCTACAGTGCAGAAAGAGGCCATCTGCCCCATCGAGCCTGCACCGACCACAATCCCACCCAGGCCCTACCCCCATCTCCCTACATATTTACCCGCTAATCCCTCTAACCTACGCATCTCAGGACACTAAGGGGCAATTTTTAGCATGGCCAATCAACTTAACCCGCACATTTTTGGACTGTGGGAGGAAACCGGAGCACCCGGAGAAAACCCACGCAGACACGAGGAGAGTGTGCAAACGCCACACAAACAGTGACCCAAGCCGGGAATTGAACCCAGGTCCCTGGAGCTGTGAAGCAGCAGTGCTAACCACTGTGCTACCGTGCCGCCCCCTTAGTGTCCGAAGATGTGTGGGTTAGGGGATTAGCTATGGTAAATTGCCCCTTAATATCCCAAAATGTGTAGGTTAGGGGGATTAGCCACGGGAAATGTGTGGGGTTATGAGGCAGCGGAGAGGGCCTGGGTAAAATACTCTGTCAGAGAGTCGGTGCAGACTCGATGGGCCGAATGGCCTCTTCTACATTGTAGGAAGGCTATGATTCTATGAAAAAAAGCGGTATTTGGACGATTATTGGATTAAATGTGTAACATATTCCAATGTCAATCAGCTTTCCTTGGGTTGTTGCTACACTCTAGCCTTCAATCGCTTTCGGCTAGATTAGTGCAGCCGTGTTTTGTCGTATCTTAACTTATAGGCGAGAGTGGTTATAAGTTAGGTGGGTTTTTTTTGGAATATCAGAGGTTCTTATCGGCTATGTGTTATCCTCCTCCATTCCTTCCTCTTTCTTTTTCCAGGTATATTGGAAATAACTGCAGTTGATGTGGGAGTTGTGGCGATTAAAGGTTTGTTTTCGGGTAGATACTTGGCTATGAACAAGAGAGGACGCTTGTATGCGTCGGTAAGTTATCTTTTTCACATTTAAAAAAATCTTAAAATTTAGACATATTTTGATGCTGTGAATGTTCACGGATTCCAGCCTCAACTGTTAAAATAGAAACTTTCTATTCCTTGTCAGAATAAGGTACAAGTATTATTTTGATCAAAGACTAGGGAAGGAACATGAACAAATATGCCAGATGCTAATTGTATCCTACGCAAAATGCACCTGTTACCTTTGTTCAGTTCTATGTATCTATTAATGAATAAATAACCCGCCGCCAGGTAACAAGGGTTCTGGAATAATCAGAAACCACAGTTAAAATCAATGTTGGGGATGATTAAATGGGCTTCCCCTGGCTGAAGTCCTTGGTGCCTGCCCACTAGCCTTGCTACACGGGACTCCTACCACACTCCCTTAGCTTCTCTCTTCGCCGTAGGGTTGGAATCCGGAGAAGTTGTGCAAACAAATCATGCGGTTTGGTTTATCGGATGATCCCAGAGTTCTTATCTGATGGCATCGAGGAAGCGACCCCCACGGGCGGTATCCACCAATTCAAAGTGGACGCTGGGAAGGTAGATGTGTGGGAATATTAACCAACGGTACGGAACAGACAAGAGATGCACCGAAAGATTGAGGGAAAATATAGCTACATGATGTCAACATGGGAAAGGCGCCCCATGTGTCTCTTGGTCCCAGAGTCTTTTTGCCCTGTCTGTCTTTTGGTTATGAAATGGGGCAAAATAACTTTCCTTTGAATTATTGAACCGTACATAGATCAATATTAATGCCAACTGTAAAAGTCTCCATTAACCTTTTCAATGCAGGTGAAACTTGTACCTACTTAGTTGTCATCCAAAGCCAAAAATCTTTTTTCCAGAAACTCCACGCTGGTTGTATTGAAAAATATACATGCAAACAGTTGACGCCAACTAAACACTCCTCGCTACCAGAATACTACCCCCAATCACCTCCCCCGTCCCCCGGTAAAAGCAGGGTGCACAGACCTCTCTGAGATGCCGCCACCGTGAGATTCAAGCGGCAACACAGAAGCCACATATTGAAACGTGTGGACGGGTAATCTACGTTTTACCCAGAAGTTCCAGATTAATTACTTCTACACAAGTTTCCAAATCTCGGGTTTAATACACCACTGATCTGTCAAGAGATTGGCAAATGTGCTATTATCAAGCCTTTAAGGCTTGATTGAGTGTGTAACGTCGTGAGAAAATGAACTATATTCATTTATTTAAATACTTTACAATACTTTTCACTGCATACTAATACATGCGACAATAATAAATCAAATCAAATTCAAACACACTTCTGGTTGCACTATGTTGACACTAACGCTCTGTTTGAAGCATATCTTTAAGATTGCTACCTGGCTGACAACCTATATACAATAATGTGAGTGCTCTGCCAGTTAATACTGTTTCTCAAAATTTAGGTTCTGCAAACTACGAACAAGATTTAATATTGCTCCTTTTTTAAAAAAGAGAAAAGCGTGGAGGCACATAATCTGTTTGATCCTTTATTCTCCTGTTATGTTCTATTCAGATAGAACATCGTTTGATATTAGGGGGCTTCCAATCTCTTTATCTGTTCAAAGTGGAATTGAGCAGAGAAAGGGTTCTCACACAGCAACTCTTATCTCCCGATCAGACCGCTACCGTCTCAGTAGCAGCTTGTTCAATATGTCCCACTGTTTGATTCAATGTAATTTTATCCTTGATCGGCTGATAGCCTACCAGACATATATCCCAGGAAAGTGGCAGTTCCGGTCACTGTTTGATTATCTGGCAGGGGCTTATGATGTGCCTCAGATTTTCTTTTTGGGAAAGCGATTATTAAACGGTATTTCCGACTAATTTTGTAACTTTTACTTGATAAGTGCTCTGGAAAAGCGAACTTTTATTCAGTGTGTAATTATGGTAACAAGAAAGGGATAGTTGTGAAGGTCGAGGTTATTAACTTTGCATTTTTAAAAAGAAGCGAATCGCCTTCTTTATACCTACATAATTAGAAGGGCTTCCCAGCATAGTGTTCCGAAATACATTTACTGTAGCTTTGAAGAAATCGCCCAACGTATGTATTTCATTGCTCCGTTCAGCAATGTTAGGATTGATTTGAAATTGATTGAAAATACACTTCAAAACTCTGGTTTGCTTTAGGGCTACTTGATTCGTGGGGCAGAGAAATAATAAGGAAAATCTCTTCATTTACCGTTAGAGGATTTGATTAAATTGACCTGATAAGAGGATTTGGACTCGGCTGATTTCCAACTGCACTATTTGAACAACTGCCCCACAGTTCCCTAAGCAGACAGTCATTTGGCAGAACACCTCACATCGCCAGAACTTTCAAATCAGCACCAAGACACAACTTGGCTGGTGGTAGGGGACTTAGATGCTTCACGCCCACTGGTATTCTCTGTACCATTGAATGCTACCCTCAAGGTGGCTGCATACACTTGATACCCACCTCCTTCTGGGTTGTGCCTTTGCAAAGAAGGTCTGGAAAGAGTTAAAATTTTATTTATTCGTCCTAAGTTGACTTGCATAGTTTCATTCTTAGCTTACATTCTCCAAGTTGACTTACTGCAATGAAGTTACTGTGAAAATCCCCTAGTCCCGCTTGTTCGGGTATACTGAGGGAGAATTTACCATGACTAATTCAGCTAACCTGCACATCTTTGGACTGTGGGGGGAGGAGGGGGGAGCACCCAGAGGAAACCCATGCAGACACAGGGAGAATGTGCAAACTCCACACAGACAGTGACCCAAGCTAGGAATCGAACCACGGGCCCTGGGGCTGTGAGGTGACAGTGCTAGCCACTATGCAGTGGTTTATTTTGTCCAGCTTCCTCCTGAGCATCTCTGTGATGCTCTCTGCACCATCCAGCCTGTTCCCAGGAACACCACACAAGTCAAATACATCAACTGTCCAAAGATGTGCGGGTTAGGTTGATTGGCCATGCTAAAAATTGCCCTCAGTGTCCTGAGATGCGTAGGTTAGAGGGATTAGTGGGTAAAACATGTAGGGATATAGGGGTAGGGCCTGGGTGGGATTGTGGTCGGTGCAGACTCGGTGGGCTGAATGGCCTCTTTCTGTACTGTAGGGTTTCTATGATTTCTATGAACTGCTGCTGGAGGACCTTCAGCCCAATGGAAAATGCTCTTTGGTCTTTTTTTATTCATTTATGGGATGTGGGCGTCGCTGGTCAGACCACATTTGTTGACCATCCCTACTTGCTCTCGAGAAAGTGGTGGTAAGCTGCCTTTAGCTGCATTCCATGTGTTGTAGGTACACTCATAGTACTGTTAGGGAGGGAGTTCCAGGAATCTGACCCAGGGACAGGTCTTTGAGTAAAAAGAGTTGTCCATAACTGACTGGTAGCAAACTGGCACATTCCAAGGCCCCAGATGGCACCTTGAGAGAAACCATGAACTTAGAGCAGCTGCAGCAGAGGCTAATGGGGATAGGCCACAGTAATCGAAGGTTTGACCGCCATCGTGTACTGAGAGGCTGGAAACTGTAGAATTCCTTGTGCTTGACATCAACTATATCCTGCAAATGTCTCATTTATCACAAATGAATTGAGGCATCTTAGATTGCAACATGCTGTATGGGGGGAAAATTGAATTTTGTTCATGTCCACTTTGAAATGCACTTTTACAAATTTGTGTTTTTGGAAAATATTTAATTGAATTTGACAGATGCACCATAGCAAATTATTGGTTGCCTTTCATACCCTCTCTCTGCTGCTTTATATGGTCCAAGTCGACGTTTAGCATGTGAAGGTATGCTGGAAATGCTCAGCAGGTTTGATAGCATCTGTGGAGAGAGCGAGCAAGTTAAGTTTGTTTATTAGTGTCACAAGTAGGCTTACATTAACTCTGCAATGAAGGGACTGTGAAAATCCCCCAGTCTCCACAATCCAGCACCTGTTCAGGTACACTGAGGGTACCTTTCAGGTTCATGGACTTTGGTCAGAACTTTCTATTTCTGCCCATGGATTTCCCACAGTGCTTTTAGTTTGTGTCTGAAGTTGCTCCCAGTTCTGCCAAATTGAGCAAATGTAGGATCAGTATAGTTTTCTAGCTTCCAAAATAGTGGTTAAAAGAAGTTTGGGATATTGGGTTGTGATAGCAGCAACACTTTGCTTGCTGATCCAACTTTTCTGCACTGGTGATGTCCCATTCTATGGATGCGTCAGATTTTTTTTGATATACATAATAGTGCGGATAATTTCCGTTCCAATAGTAAATAAGGCCATATCACATAATCGTGACCTGCAGCAGAAAATGAAACTGATAAATCCGTTGAACGTGGGGTCGGGAAGATGGCAATCAAAGTGGCTTCATTCCACAATAACCCAATGATAGGGAAAGGACTTCAGTTAAATAAGCAATCCTTATGTTTTAGGACTAAAGCAAATTACTGCGGATGCTGGAATCTGAAACCAAATGGGAAAATGCTGGAAAATCTCAGCAGGTCTCTCTATGCCTTTTAGCTTTGACAAAGGGTCATCTGGACTCAAGACGTCAGCTCTTTCTCTCCTTACAGATGCTGCCAGACCTGCTGAGATTTTCCAGCATTTTCCCTTTTTGCTTTCGGATAAAGATCCTGTCCACATATGATTTAGATAACTGGCCACTCTAGACATAAATCTCACGTATTTCTCTCCCGTGTGTTGCAGGAAGTCTATAACCAGGAATGTGAGTTTGTGGAACGCATTCATGAACTGGGATATAACACGTACGCTTCCAGGACCTACAGAACCATTCCAAATCCAGCGGCCACAAGGCGCAGGAATAGCGCCGAGAGACTTTGGTACGTGTCCATCAATGGCAAAGGCCGACCGCGAAGGGGCTTCAAAACCCGAAGGACTCAAAAATCCTCCCTCTTCCTGCCGAGGGTGCTGGACAGCAAAGACCACGAAATGGTCCGAATATTCCACACCAATTCCAAATATCGGGAGAGCCTATTGAAGGGTTCAAGCAAGGTGGAGAAGACGAGACCTGCCCACACTAGTGGTTAACACTGCTGCAATAACTTAAAAAGACTTTTGAGCAAGAGATTTTATAACGGTGGACTTGCGTTTTACATAGGACAAAATTTATTTGTAGAATGATATACTTAGCATTGCAGGGTTGAAGCTATCTGTGATATAATAATTAATGTAAATATGTAAATTAGTTTTTATTTCGAGTCTGTCCTTGTCTTTAAAGGACTTTTCATGTATATCATCCCCCCAATGCCTTATTCGAACTATGTAGGGACTTGCTGTAGTCAATGATATTTTAAACAGGTTCTATTTTTGTATGTCTTTTTTCCAGCACAAGAAAAATACAACGGATTAGTATAGTACCTCTCTCATTTCTTCCCTCATTTCGTAGAGAACACCACATTTGTACTTGAGCACTCTGGCCTCGTTGTTGCAAAAATATATGGGGAGTAGTCCCGGTTGCAAGATGAGATCTGGAACGTACTGCTTGTAAGGAAGGTGTACTCAGATTCAACTGTTTTTGTAGAGGAGGCGATGGTTGAGTGGTATTAGAGCTAGACTATTAATACAGAAACTCTGCTCATGTTTTGGGGACACAGGTTCGAATCTCACCACGGCAGCTGGAGGAATTTGAATTCAATTTTTAAAATCTGGAATTAAGAATCTACTGGTGTCCATGAAACCATTGTCAATTGTCGGAAAAACCCATCTGGTCCTTTAGGGAAATAAATCTGCCGTCCTTACCTGGTCTGGCCTACAGTGACTCCAGAGCCACAGCAATGTGTTTGACTCTCAATTTGGGACGGGCAATAAATGTTGACCTGCCAGCGATGCCCTGTGTCTCATGAATGAATAAAAATATAACAGTAACTTTCACAAGGGAAATGGAAAAATATTTGAAGGGGGGACAGCTACATGACCATGGGGAAGGACAGGGCTGTGGTACTAAATATTATTTCCAAGAGCCAACAGAGGCTTGTTTACCACCAACATACAAAATAGAAGCACTAATAGGCCATTCGCTTCCATTCCATAAGATCTGTTCATGTTTCGAATTCCACATTCCCATCTACTCCCATGATCTTTGATTCCCTTGCCTAACATTAATATTTACCTTCGCCTTAAACATTCAGTGACCCTGCCTCCACTGTCTCTGAGATAGAGTTCCAAAGTCGAACAACCTTTTCTCCTCATCTCTGTCCTAAAAAGGCGCCCCTATTTTTTAAACAATCTTCCCACCCACCCCCCACTAGTTGTGGGCTCACCCACCAGAGGAATCAGGTCCACCTTGTCAAGGCCATTCAGGATCTTATTATTCTATGGTTCTAAGTTAGGGAGAGGGCGTTGCGAAGCAATGCACACGAGGGCTTATTTTTCTTTGTTTAGTTTATTTACAATTCGTCTTCTCACGCGCAATTTGCAAAGAATGGTTCATGATGTAGTTCACTTGGCCAAACCCCTCCATCAATCGCACAAAGATGCGCCAGTCACTACAATGGTGGCTATGGATTGAGTCGACTGAATTAAATTCTACTGAAGGTCATCAGGTTATAACGTGCATCGACAACAGAGATATCGATGCAGAGGTGTAGCGTATCTACAATCAAATATTATTAGAAAATATCCTTCTGGTGAGCAAGGGAGGGGGGGGGGGGCGATACCCAACATTATATGTACACAATGTCATCAATACAAAGGAATGGGCCTTGAAGAAATGTTATGGCGAAGTTGGTTGCAATTCCATTTTATTGGTTATAAGCGCACTTGTATTTTCGCCCGCCCATTAGTCTCCACTGCTCACTGTCTCAGGCACACAGTTGAACTATGTTGACAATTGCTCCCCGCATCCAAGAAAAATCAAGTCTTTTGTGGTGGAGTGTCAGAAAAAGTAACCTGTTAATGTTCCAACATTTGGGCTTTCTTTTGAACCACTTTTATATTCCGGATGAAATCACACAAAGGACACCGAGGGTTTATTTTTTTCTGAAACGTGTAAGTAGAAAGACAAGTTAGATGTTGGTGCTGTTTGAACATAATCCATTAAGATTCGGTAGACCTCAATATAACAGTCCGTTCAAGTACCAATATAAATATATACATTTGACACAATGCCCATTCCACATGACACCTACGATAGCAGTAATTAGCCGAGACAATGCTGAAACCCCCATGGGTGACCTGAGAAAACTCATAAAGTGTGCAAGATTTTACATTAACATGAACTGTGGCTGGGGGGAAGAAAAATCGTTTTAATAATCAATTGCAATATTCCTAATATTATTTGAAGGTCCTGTATTTGTTCATGAAATGTGGTTGGAGTTGTTCCGAGTTTCGAAGGAAGTTTTGATGAAAGTTGATCTCGCTTGAATAGTTTCTCCACTAACCGCTCAACTTCAAGACAGGTTTTCCCCAGAGTCCGTTTTCCGTTAGTTATCTGCCGGTAACTCTCGCCCAGATCAGATGAACAGCCACCTTTGAATTTGCCAAAGTAAATGGCCATTAGCGCCTGCGCTGTACGCCGTTATAAATTTCAGTTACAGGGTTGTCCAGGTAGGTTGTGGAATTTTATTGGCGGAACAAGTAATGCGGTTCCAGAAATTCTGTGGTAAAATAGCTGAAAATTGATCTATGGTGGGCTTCAGAATTCACGAGAGAAGTCCCAGAAGCCAACCAATGCCCTTCGCCAGCTGCCTGCTGGCTTTATTTGCTTGAATGGGCATTCTTGAAACACTACTGTGATCTGTTCTGATAATAGTCCCAACTATTTATTAAATGCTCGTTCAGTTTCCGATACCGGCATACCGAGGACTGTCCGTTTGACTGTTGAATATTCGCTGCTCACGTGTTGTTGGCAATGCCTGTCGCTGAATGTGCTTTTCACACAGGAACTAATTGGTATCTGCTCTATATTCATACACATCCAAAAAATCCCGGAACTTTCCAAGATAACAATTAACAAATAATATGCTTCTTATCCACGATTTTGGGTGGCCAATGGGAGAATGAAGCCTATGGGAATGACCGGATATACCCAAGCAGACAAATCTTAAGCTCTTACTTGTTGACAGGGCTTGACTTGCAGTCAAATTATGGCCAAAAAAAAAACACATCCTTCTGGTATTTAAATTTCAAACAGCAAACACTACGAGATCATCCATCCAACAGGACTATGGGAGATTCCAAGAGGTGTACATTGAATCCCTTTATCCGAATTTACGGACGCAACACTAATTCTCTTGTGGACATCAACATCGATCAAGTTTACCTTTTGAAAAGGAACCCTGGATTTTTAGAACAAATCTAGCAAGATCATTAATCATCACACATATATAATAAAGACAACTAAACACTCAGGTTTGCTATAATGTGTGATGTAGCACAGTGTGCAATGACACGTGGTGATTGTAAGTACAAGCAAAAGGAAAATGAAACAATCCATTGTTGCAAGGGAAGCAAATTATCCTTTCATTTTTTTTTTGTTTAACTATACGGAGCATGTTTGCACTGAATTATGAATTCATATTACCGGAGCTCAGCTATGCTCTTGAAATGCGACTGTCCATCTTTTCTTGCAGGAACTCACTTGCAATCTCGACAAACGAGAATTGACCTTCCGCCGTCAGTTAGGACCTAGAAAGGATAGAGAATGGGATATTCTGTAAGAGGTGAACATCTAGAAGCAGTGGAGGTCCAAAGAGAGATGGAAATCCAGCTCCGCTGACCATTAGGATTAATGTAAAAATACAGAAAATAATGAAAGATTAGTGGAAAGCTGATCTTTACAGTTACAGGACTAGAATGTAAGGAAGTATAAATCAGGTTTTATCTAAACCCTGTGTCTGCGTGGATTTCCTCCGGGTGCTTTGGTTCCCTCCCACACTCCAAAGATGTGTAGGTTAAGTGGACTGGCCATGATAAATGTGTGTGGTTACAGGGATAGGGGAGAGGGCCTGGGTAAGAGAGTCGGTGCAGACTCGATGAGCCAAATGGCCTCTTTTGCATTGTAGGTATTCTATGACAAGCACAATCCTGATTAGATTACAACTAGGACACCGTGAGCAGTGCTGGGAATCACATCTTATCCGTCTTGGAAGGAGTGCACATAGATTTATTGGATTTTTTATTTATTTCATGGGATGTGGGCATCCATGGCTGGGCCAGCAGTTATCGTCCACCCCTAATTGCCCTTGAGAGGGCACTTCAGAATCAATCGAATTGCTGTGGGTCTGGAGTTATCTGCAGGCCAGCCCAGGTAAGGACGGCAGATTTCCTTCCCCAAAGGGCATTAGTGTATCAGATGGGTTTTTAGCACAATCGACTATAATTTCATGGTCATCAGTAGACTCTTAATTCCAGATTTTTATGCAAATTTCACCACTTGCCATGGTGGGATTACAATCTTGCTCCCCAGAGCCTTACCCAGACTGATACCCAGAGTTCATGGATTAAATTACAAGGAGCAATCACATAAACCAAGGTCATAATTCCAGGTGTTTAGAAGGTTAAGAGGTGATGTGACCAACGTTTTTCAGAGATTGAGGGAAGCAGACAAGGTTGATTGAGAGAAACGTTTTCTACTGGTTGGAGAGTCTAAGATTAAGGAACATAGTCTGAAATCTTTCAAGAATGAAATAAGAACCCCCCCCCCCCCCCCGCCCATAAAATAGTAAAAAACTCAGCAAGTCCAGGCAGCATCTATGGAGAAAAATACAGTTGACTCAGGTCAATGACCTTTCATGAGTTAGGAATTAGGAAACACGTCTACACACAAATTATAGAGGAAGTTTGGAATTCTCTTCTGCAAACACAAATTAATGCCTGATTAATTGTTCATTTTAAATCTGAAGTTCATAGGTATTTGTTAACCACATGTATTCAAGGATCTGTGACAATGGCACGTGTATGGAATTGTATCTGCCATTGAATTAAAGTATATTTATTAGTGTCACAAGTAGGCTTACATTAACACTGCAATGAAGTTACTGTGAAAATCCCCTAGTCGCCACACTCCAAAGCCTGTTTGGGTACACTGAGGGAGAATTTAGCATAGCCAATGCATCTAACCAACACATCTTTTGGACTGTGGGAGGTAACGGATCACCCGGAGGAAACCTACACAGGCATGGGCGGAACGTGCTAACTCCACACAGACAATGACCCAACTCAGGAACCAAACCCGGGTACCTGGCACTGTGCCACTGTGCTGCCCCACTTCACCATGGATTTATAACCTTCTCTGACTAGTTGAAGGCCAGGTCATTGAGTGTCTTTAAGACACAGATAGATAGGTTCTTGATCAATAAGTGGATCAGGGGTTACGGGGGGAGAAGGCAGGAGATTGGAAATGAAAATCACATCAGCCATGATTGAATGGCGAAGCAGACACGGTGGGTCGAACGGCCGGATTCTACTCCTATGATCTTGTGGTCTTTCTTTGGAGACATGCTCATTTATGCAAATAAGCAACGGATTAAATGAAGCTTGATACTCCCCCCTAAAAAAACCATGGACCGGTGAGGGAATAAACAACATCAAGTGAAATGAAAGTAGGGGAGACACATTCCTGTGGGGATGGGATGTTGATAGTGATCTGCCCGCTCTGGTCGAAACAAAGCATTGCAGCATCTTCATTTTACTTGTGTAAATGTTCATTGATGAAGGTATTTAACATATTATGCCCTTGCCGCGGGTTGCATCAATGTTTAGTGCTGCAACTAACATGACCATCGTCCTGCCTGGTAAAATTCAGAACATCAACACATTCTGTGACCAATGTGATTGAAGTACTTTATCACTGGAAGCGTGTTTCATCAGAAGCATAAAGGTGCTCCTTACATATGTAATTTCTCTCTTTAAATGTTGGCTACTTCTAATTGAGCGGGTGGGTACAAGATTTAAATAGATAAAAGTGATCACCAAGGCAAAATGCATTGGGATTTTAGCAGTCTAGACTAAAACACGTTATTTTCAACAGAATTGAAGGACCACAATTAAAAAAGGTTGGCTGAACTCAAAACCTTTTTTTCAAAGAAGCCAAGGTAGTTCAAAAGAGGCAGTCATGGGGGAGATTAATGAGTCTACCTTGCTTTCAATGGCAGTCTGTGGGTCTGAGCGTACTGCATACAGGCTAGAGAAAAAGGACCCCCTCGAGGCACGGTGTGACTAAGATTGTATACCACGGGGGACGGTAATTGTGTGAATCCTCATGCCGTGCTCCTTGTGAAAAGGCTTGCTAATCAGAATTGCCAGACTGGGGCATTCCATGGTCATCCCGCATTAACCTGAATCCTGCAGTCAGAAGTCTCCCGTCGGCGTGCGATTTGCTAAAGCCGGTCCTGCCCTGTCAGAGCGGGCGTGCCAGGGGGGGAAAGGGGCGTACCTTGTCAGTACTCACCTCGCTACTTTTACAAACGCCGCTTTTAGTGAACGTCTTTTATTCCTGATAATTGGGTTAAGTGCATCCATTCACTCTATGGGAAACTCCTATAATTTAGCCGAGTTTTGCGGGAACACATTTTAAGTTAAAGTTAATTTATTAGTCACAAATAAGACTTACATTAGATCATACCCTAGCTATGACTGCAACACTACATTCTGCACTGTCTCGTTTCCTTCTCTATGAACGGTATGCTTTGTCTGTATAGCGCAAGAAACAACACTTTTCACTGTATACCAATACATGTGACAATAATAAATCAAATCAAAATCAAATCAAATCATTAACACTGAAATTCCCCTAGTCGCCACAATCCGGCGCCTGTTCGGGTCAATGCACCTAACCAAATAGAACAAATTTACAGTCAGGTGTGCACGTGATTCAGTAACATCCTCGGCTAGGAGTTTAATTGATCATAATAGTCGAGTCGATTTCACCGCGTTGTTCACCATTATAATAGGGAGCGGTGTCACAGTCCGTGTAACATACAATGTTATTACATCCCTTTTGAGTTATCACATACCCGTGTAACCAGTTGCTGATAAAAAATGCCAAAAGTTTGTATTATTGTCTGCACTCTCATTTCCTTTCTTCCACTGATGATCCCTGGTTCTCACCTTCTTATCTATCTATTTATCTTGATTGTTTCCTTCACTTTATTCTTTTTAAGTGTTTCCTTTCTTCTACTTGTCCATTCTTCTCTCTGTGCCATACTGTGTATCTCAGTGTGCATGTCTCTCCCTTCACTTCCTCACTGGGTATATTGTACTTATTTTTTTGTTGTTGAGTCCAATCCCGAGCTGGGACTTTCCATTTCTGAGTTGGAAACAATGGCTTAGTCATGCTGTCCGTGGGGATTGTACTTGTCCACTTAAAAGGCATGCATTGAAGAAAGGTTACACGCGTTTCTACCCAAATGTCATTCAGCCGGTGCATTCTGAATCTTGCAGTGTGCGGGCACTTTGTCATTAGATTTCCATTAGTACGCCAGCTAAACCTCACATTGTTGAGCAAGAAAGGTGGCGGCAGCTACAGGACGACAGCAGAGCCTTGAACCTGGAGGAACGGGTAGGCTTACAGAAGCAACTAGTGAGTTCTACTGGAACTCAATGGGTCATTTTTTGTCCCGTGAATTTTGAGTTTTATCATGCTTTTGTGTGTGTGTGCTTTTTTTTTTAGCCCAATGGTTCTTTGCTTCCCGAGAAATTAGCTTGGCAATTGAGAACACTTGAAAAAAGAATGCTTTAAAAAAAAAACTGATTCCATTTGTCCTGTCCGCTTGCTGGTTTTCACTTCCGAATGGTCCTCCATTGATAACTTTCCTACCCACTTAGAAACTTTGGGACCAATCAGCATAATATTGCTGCTTTCTTCAAAAAGTAACTGTTTAGCTGTGAAGCTTCAGATTATCCAGAGATAATGAAAATATTGCAATAAGTGCAAGTTCCCTGTTGATATTTGTGCAAGTCAGAATTTCAAGCGTGATGAACATTTTACACTGACAGCATTTAGTTCTTCTTTCCTCTGCAGGTGGGAATACCCTCCCCACATCTACTATGTCAAATCCGTAAAGCCCTCCATCAGAACATCCCTTAGTCTTCTCTTTTCTGAGCAAGTAGTCTCACAACACCTGTTCCTTCGTCAGTGAGTCACCTGATGAAAGAGCAGTTGTGCTACCAAATAAACCTGTTGGACTTTAACCCGGAGTTGTACGACGTCTGACTCTGCCTACGCCATTCCAACGCCGGCAACTCCACATCATTCTCTTTTCTAAGAGCCTCAAGCATATTTTATCTTGCCTGGTGAATAAGTCACCCGTTTAAGACAGGGATGAGGAGGAATCTCTTCTCTGAGGGTAGTGAATCTGTGGGATTCTCTATTGCAGAGGGCTGTAGAGGTTGGGTCATAGAATCCCTACAGTGCAGAAGGAGGCCACTTGGCCCATCGATTCTGCACTGACCACAATCCCACCCAGGTTCTCTTCCCGTTCCCCTTTATATTTACCCTGCAAATCCCCCTGAACCTAGGGTTAATTTTAGCATGGCCAATCAACCTAACCCACACATCTTTGGAGTGTGGGAGGAAATCGGAGCACCCAGAGGAAACCCATGCAGACATGGGGAGAATGTGTAAACTCCACACAGACAGTGACTCGAGCCCGAAATTGAACCCAGGCCCCTGGCGCTGTGAGGCAACAGTGCTAACCACTGTGTCACCATGCCACCCTGTGTCGTAAAGTATGTTCAAGGCTGAGATAGATTTTTAATCGATAAGGGAATCAAGGGTTATGGGGATAAGGTGGGAAAGTGGAGTTGAGGATTATCATTTTAGATCAGTCATGACCCAATGGGCCAAATGGTTTACTTCTGTTCCAACATCTTATGGTCTTATGATAGGCATAACCTCTCAGTTCTTGTATCATTCTTGTTAATCCTTTCGGCTCCATATCCCATGTCTTTGAATCCTTTTTATAGTGGAGATCAGAACTGTTCCACCGTGCTCAGATTGAGGTCTACAAAGATTTTTTTTACAAGCTTAATATAATTGTTCTGTTTTTCAATGAATCCCAATGCTTTATTTGCAATTTCTATGGCTTTATTTACCTGTGTTGCTACTTTTAGTGACGTTTGTATCTCTATATTCAAATACCAATATTCAAACATACACATTAGAAGCAGGAATAGGTCATTCAGTCCTTCAAGCCTGCTCCACCATTCAATAGGATCAGTTTAAGTTTATTTATTAGTGTCACAAGTAGGCTTACATTAACACTGCAATAAAGTTACTGTGAAAATCCCCTAGTCACCACACTCCGCCACCTGTTTGAGTACACTGAGAGAGAATTTAGCATGGCCAATGCACCTAACCAGCACCACGTCTTTTGGGCTGTGGGAGGAAACTGGAGCACTCAGGGGAAACTCACGCAGACACGGAGAGAATGTGCAGACTCCACACAGACAGTGACCCAAGCTGGGAAACGAACCTGGGTCCCTGGCACTGTGAGGCAGCAATGCTAAGTAAAAGTAAAGTTTATTTATTAGTCACAAGTAGGCTTACATTCACACTGTAATGAAGTTACTGAGAAAATCCCCTAGTTGCCACAGTCAGGGGCCTGTTTGGGTACACTGAGGGAGAATTTAACATGGCCAATACACCTAACCAGCACATCTTTGGATTGTGGGAGGAAACTGGAGCACCTGGAGGAAACCCACGCAAACATGGGGAGAACGTGCAAACTCCACACAGCCAGTGACCCAAGCTGGGAATTGAACCTGGGTTCTGGCGCTGTGAGGCAGCAGTGCTAACCACTATGTCACCGTGCCACCTCCAACCACTGTGCTACCTGTGCCACCCATGGCTGATCTGATAATGGGCTCAAGCCTACCCTTGAATATGAACATATAAATTAGGAGCAGGAATAGCCATTGAGTCTCTCAAGCCTGCCTCCATCATTCAATAAATATGCTGCAGTTCCTCAACCCCATTTTCACACTTGTTTTACAAAGCTTTATATGTCCTCCTCATTGTTCCTACCAAAAGATACTAGCACATACTAATCTGGGTTGAATTCATTTCTCCAGTATATGATTGTTCTGCAAATTCAATAATGGCTGGAATTTTGTTGCATTTTGATGGCATTTACCATCATTGTCTCACTGGGCGGGATTTTCTGGCCTCGTTCATCCCGAAACCATAAAATCCCACCCGAGGTCAACAAACCTTTCCATGGTCTGCCCCTCACCCGCTCCAATTCCCGTGGCGGGCAGGGTGGTAAAATGTCAGCCCTTTGAATCTGACTGCAACTTCAGGATTTAGTGCAAATGCAGATTAAGGCAGAAATACTTATCACTATTATTGGTCACTAACAGCTTCATACAGTCTGCAGTGTTGAGTCCCCCAACTCCTCCCAGGGCCAGCAGTCATTGAAATCAGTGTTAGAAATTCTGTAAAAAGCTACACATTAGTTATAAGTGGGTTTTTATGGGGAGACGGTGCTGTCATGGCAATGTCACTGGACTAATAATCTAGAGGACAATCTAAAATGCTGGGGACGTGGATTCGAATCCTACCACAGCAGCTGATGGAATTTAATATTTAAAAAGGAAATAGGTAGATTTCTAGACTCTAAAAGTGTCAGGGGTATCGGGAGAGCACTGGTATATGGTGTTGAGATAAAGGATCAGCCATGATCATGGGGAATGTCAGAAGCATATTCTTGCTTATATTTCTATGTTTAGCACTGATTGGAGTAATATTTATTGCTGATTAACACAATTGGTCTGAAATGTAATTTGCTATTTGTGGAGTGTTGTTAAAAATCATCATAATAATGTTAACTCTTGTGCTCTCTTTACAGATGCTGCCTTGCCTTTCTGGCATTTTATGTTATTCCAAATTTCAGTTTTTTTGCTTTTGCATTGGATTCTTTTTCAGTCTTACCATCATTGTTGAAACTCAGGTGCGACTCTGATAATCTAGGTAGGCTACAGAGTTAAATAGCATTTACAGCACAGAGACAAGTGATTTGGTCCAAGTGTTCTGTGCCAATGTTTAATCTCCACACATATATGTAGACTTCTCCTACTTCTTTGGACCTTTTTATTCTCCACCTGTACCTATCTAGTGGTTAGCACTGCTGCCTCACAGATCCAGGGACCCGGGTTCGATTCCCGGCTTGGGTCACTGTCTGTGTGGAGTTTGCACATTCTGCCCGTGTCTGCGTGGGTTTCCTCCGGGTGCTCCGGTTTCCTCCCACAGTCCAAAGATGGCGGGTTAGGTGGATTGGCCATGCTAAATTGCCCCTTAGTGTCAGGGGGACTAGCTAGGGTAAATGCATGGGGTTGTGGGGATGGGGCCTGGGTGGGATTGTGGTCAGTGCAGACTCGATGAGCCGAATGACCTCCTTCTGCACTGTAGGATTCTATGATTCTATCTGGCCTTCCCTTAAATGCATCCTTGATAATTGCCTCAAGTACTGCATGCAGTGGTAAGTTCCACATTCTAACCACTCTCTGGGTAAAGAAGTGTCTCCTGAAGGCTAGGTTGAAACAATTATGTCTTCGGAAACACGTCCATTACTCTGAGAAGTTGCCTCAGAGATCCCAAGAGGCCAGATCAAAGAGCTTGAACCTACAATTTACCAAAGCGATGTAATATGCAACTTCCTAAATTTGAGAGATTTTTACTTTCTTCTTCCCCACCCACACAAGAATAGATTTCATTCATAAATGAACACTATTTAAATTCCTCAAGGCACATTCCAGATCCAAAAAAGTGCAGCCACTCAAAGGGCAATATATTTATAGGTGTGGCAAAAAGCATGATTAAAGATGAAGGTTTTAAAGAGGGTCTTGAAGGAATAGAGGCTTCATTTGATTTGATTTATTCATAGAATCCCTCCAGTGCAGAAGCAGGCCATTCAGCCCATCGAGCCAGCACTGACTCTCCCCATAACCCCACGTACTTACCCCGCTAATCCCCCTAACCTACACATCTTTGGACACTAAGGGGCAATTTAACACAGCCAATTCACCTAACCTGCACATCGTTGGACTGTGGGAGGAAACAGGGGCACCCGGAGAAAACCCGCGTAGACACAGGGAGAAGGTGCAAACTCCACACAGACACCCAAGGCTGGAACTGAACCCAGGTTCCTGGCGCTGTGAGGCAGCAGTGCTAACCACTGTCACATGTACCGAGATACTGTATTGTTTTGCGCGCTATCCATACAAATCATACCACACATAGCTTGCAAAGAGTCGCCACGCTCTGGCACCATCTTCTAACAGGGATATGGTCAATCCACAGTGTGACCAGTAACAGATCCCCATTCTCTCTCCACTCCCTGGTAAAGAAGTGGAAAGGATTGGTTGTCATGGTGGTGGAGGTCGGGGGGAAGAGTACAGGGTGACAGACAGAATTCCATAGCACACGGATCTTGACAGTTGTAGGCATGCCTCGCAAGTACTTGGAGTAATCTTTCTTCATAAGACTGAAGTCAATTTTTAAAATATAAAACCCAACTTGAAAGCAAACAACGGGATCTGGAAATCATAGAGTTATTGGTGGAGAATTTTCTTTAAAGCTGCACTTTGAAATAAAACATGGAATAGATTTGTAAAATATCCCTTGTCAGTTATAAGGGGAAATAAAAAGGAAAAATAAAATGTGAGAATTAATGTGGGCAAAGAAAAAAATGACAAAAAGGTAAGATGAGGGTGAGATAAACCAAAGTATTTATTTCTAATCAAAAGAAAAGCATTTGTTTTTAATTTTAAATCTCTTTTTCATGCTTATTCTTGTAGTCTTGAGTTAATATTCCAAAAATTCTGAATAGCTGACATCACATTAAAATCAGCTGCTTTCCATGGTGTCTAATAGTTAAATATCCTGAGATGCATTGACTTGATTGCTAAGGTATCTGCTATGTATCATATATCATGGAGGAAGGTATTTTGGCCCTTTGTGGTAAGTTACCCTATACTTGACAAGAAAATAGGTATCAATAATTTGTTTGTTGTGGCAGTGGCTTAGAAGTTCAATTGCTATATATTTTGCATAAGGCATATTGAGGATTGTTGGAATACAATGGCACTCCCAAAAGGTATGAAAGGACCCACAAGTACTACAGGTGATGATGAACCATAAAAGCCTTTTATTAAATGTGAAATGAGGCAGTTTTCAAAATTGATCATTGAGTTATTTTGTTTATTCTTTTTTATATAGAAAGGGGTACACAATGCGCTACATAGAATTGCTAAGTGGTATCTGTGCAACAGGGACACGTTATTTCCTCATTTTACACTTGTGTGTCAGTAGACTGAATGATAGAATTGCAACTTGAACCAATGTTGTGTCCTGTTCTATGCAAAAGACAGCAATAGAAATACAAAAGCAAAATTCTGTGGATACTGAATATCTGAAATAGAAGCAGAAAATGCTACCAATACTCAGCATGTCCGACAGCGACTGTGGAGAGAGAAACAAAAGTAATGTTTCAGGATGATGAATTTTTGTCAGAATTGTAAATGGTAGAGATGTAAATGGATTTGAGCAAGTATAGATCCAGAGAAAAGGGTGTGGGATAGAAGGGGTGGAGATGGTTGAAAAAAAAGAGGGATGGCTTGTGATAGGGTGGAAGACAGGGGAGGTTAAATGACAAAGAGAGATGATGGTGCCGGGCAAAAGGAAATGGTAATAGGATAAATAAATAAAGCAAAGAGTGGTCGAATGAATTTGGAAATGCAAACAGCAGAATCGTTACCAATAGCTACTGTCTGGAAAAAAAAGGACAGAGATTATGGTCTGAAATTGTTGAATTCAATGCTGAGTCCAGGAAGCTGTAAATGTCTAAATGAAAGACAAGGTGGAATTTTCCCATCCCGCCCGCCATGGGAATCGTAGCGGGCCGGGGGGGCAGAATATGCAAATGTCCGTTGACCTCGGGCAAGATTTTCCGGTCTTGGGCCGAGGGCGGGCAGAAAATCCCAGCCAAGGTGTTGTTTTTCTAGCTGATATTGAGCTACATTGGAACAGTATAGAGCAGCACAGAGGCACAGTGGTAGCACTGCTACTTCACAGTGCTAGGGGCCTGGGTTCGATTCCGGCCTTGGGTGACTGTGGAATCTGCACGTTCTCCCCATATTTGCGTGTGTTTCCTCTGGGTGCTCCGATTTGTCCCACAGTCCAAAGATATGCAGGTTAGGTGTATTGGCCATGCTAAATTGTCCCTTAGTGTGTAGGTTAGGTGGATAAGCCGTGCAAATGTGTGGGGTATGGGGATAGGGCAGATGGGAGGGCTTGGGTGGGATGCTGTTTTGGAGAGTTGGTGCAGACTCGATGGGTCGAAATACACTATAGGGATTATATGGAATCAAGGCCAGAAAGGTCAGAGTAGGATTGCAGCAGATAATTAAAATGACAAGTGACCAAGCTTGGGAGCATGCTTACAAACTGAATGGAAGCCTTCCGCATGGCGTCACCCTCTCTGCATTTGGTGTCTTCAGTGCAGAGTAAACGGCATCATAAGCAACAAATACAGTATACTAAATTGAAAGAAGCGCAAGTAAATCACTGTTTTACCAGGAAGAAGTGTTTGAGGCCTAGGATGGTGGGAAGGAAGGAGATAAAAGGGCAAGTATTGCTCGTCCTTTGAATGAACAAGAACAGCACCTTGGCAAGGGGAGGGGGATATTGATGGATTGAGAAGTGGACCAGGATGTCACAGAGGGAACAGTCCATTCAGACTGAGAGGAGAGGGAAATGTGTTTGGTGGTGGCACCATTTTAGAGGTAGTGGAAATGTTCAAGGATGATCCATTCAATGTGGAGGCTGCTCAAGGCTATTGTGGTCCTGGGAGGTTGGAGAAGAGTTAGAGCAGAAGTGGAGGAAATGGCACAGATGTGGTCAAGCTGTTGACCATGGTGGAGGGAAATCTTCTGTTGAGGAGAGAGGAAGGGATAATGGAAGCAGTGGTATGAAAAGTGGCATTGTCAGAACAGGCACAATGGGCACAGAGAAACTGGAAGAATGGAATAGAATCCTTGCAGGAGGTGGGAAAGGAGGAAGTGTAATCAAGGCAACCGTGGAAGTCAGTAGGTTTATAATTGATGTTGGTCAATAGTCTATCATCAGAAATGGAGACAACAAAGTTGAGGAAGGAAAGAATTGGAGATGGATTGTGTGAAGATGAGGAAGGGTGGAAACTGGAAGCGAAGTTGAAGAAATATCCCAGATCAGGGCAAGACCAGGAAAAGGCACCAACAGTCATCAGAGTACCAGAAGAAGAAGTGAGGGAAACAAACTGAGAAAGACTGAAGCAAGGATTATTTTACATGTTCCACAAAAAGGGCGGCATTGCCCTTTTTGGGACCCTGGGATGGAGAACCCTGGGATGGAGCATTTGAGCTAGAAGGAGAGAGTGGATAGGCTTGGATTGTTTTCTTTAGAGCAGAGAAGGCCAAAAGGGGACATGATTGAGGTATAAGATTATGAGGGGTATGAAGTGGGTGAATAGGAACCAGCTGTTCCCCTTGGTTGAGGGGTCAATCACGAGGGATATCATTTTAGAGTAAGGGACAGGAGATTCAGAGGGAATTTGAGAAAAAACTTTTTCACTCAGAGAGGTGGGAATCTGGACTGCACTGCCTGGGAATATAGTGGAGGCTGGAAACCTTACAACCTTTAAAAATTATTTGGATGAGCACTTGAAATATCATAACATTCAAGGATATGCGACCATTGAAGGAAAATGGGATTAGCGCGCCTTTAGTGGTAGTTATTGTCGGTGCACTCAATGCACTGAAGGACCTTTTCTGTGCTGTATGACTCTATGACTCAATGGCTGGAATGTTACGGCCGTTCACGCCAGTGGGACTTTCCCATCCCATTACAGTGAACGGAGACTTGGCTGGGGGTCAAATTCTCCGACTTCGTTGCAGCAGAAGCATGGTGTGAACGGCCAGTAAGATTGCGCCCCATGACTCTATGACCCACATGGATTCCCATATTAACACATTTTTTATGGATTCCCATATTAGCACATTTTATTGGGGTAAGTGAATGGAGTCAAAGAAGTTGTTCAATGTGAGAACAACTTCAGCCAGGCAGAAGGGTTGGTGGTGGAAGAGATGTGATGGATTTCCTAAAGAACATCCTGATTGGGGAGTGGGGGAGGGTGGGTGTAGGGATTGGATGTCCATGGGGAACAGGAGAAGGTCAGAGCCAGCAAACTGGAGACTATTAAAGTGACAGAGGGTGTTAGAAGACTCACAGTTGTAGGTGGGAAGAGACTGATAGTGAAAGCACAGCAAAGGGAAGAGATTCAAGTCATAGAAACCCAACAATGCAGGAGAAGGAGGTCATTTGGCCCATTGAGCCTGCACCGACAACAACCCCACCCAGGCCCTATCCTCACATATTTACCCTATCACTAAGGGGCAATTTAGCACGGCCAATCCACCTAACCCATATATTTTTGGAGTGTGCGAGGAAACCAGAGCACCCAGAGGAAACCCACACAGACACGGAGAGAATGTACAAACCCCACACAGGCAGTGATCCGAGGCCGGAATTGAACCTGGGTCCCTGGCACTCTGAGGCAGCAGTGCTAACCATTGTGCCATCCTGCCACATGATGGGAAGAAAGGATGAGGTCAGTGGAAAGTGAAGGGACATTAATCTACAGGAGTTGTTGAAGCAATTTGATTTTCTCTCCATAGATCTAAGTGCAGACTGGGTGACCACTTTGGGGAAGGCATCCATTCGGTCCATAATCCTGAGCTTCTGGTTGCCTGTTACTTTAGTTTTCCACTTCACTCCCACTCTGCACTAGACTTCCAACATTATTCCAACAGAGCTCAAGAAACAGCACCTTATCTTTTGATTCGGCCTTTACAGCTTCCTGGTCTCACCATTGAGTTCCACAATTTGATCTTAATCGCAGCACCCAGTTTTATTTTAATCGGCTGCTAATTTTTATTTATTAGTGTCACAAGTAGGCCTACATTAACACTGCAGTGAAGTTACTGTGAAAATCCTCTTTTTCAACACTCCAGTGCCTGTTCGGATACACCGTGAGAGAATTTAGCATGGCCAATGCACCTAACCAGCACGTCATTCAGACTTTGGGAGGAAACCGGAGTACCTGAAGGAAACCCACGCAGACACAGGGAGAGTGTGCAGACTCTGCACAGACAGTGACCCAAGCCGGGAATCAAACCCGGGTCCCTGGCGCTGTGAGGCAGCAGTACTAACCAGTGTGCCACTCTGCCACTCTTTTGGTATTGATTCTGTGATTCCCATTTAAAAATCCTATCTTTTGTTTCTTTACTTGTCTCAATACCGCCTTCCGCTATCATCCATTTTATCATTTTATTGCTCCTGCCTGTCACTCCTTCACAGAGCTTCCCTTTTTGTTCTCTCTCTCCACCTTTCCCTGTTTCTGCACTTGCTTAAAACCTCTGACACCTCTATCATTTGCCAGTGCCAACCCAGAACGTTAACTCTTGTTGCTCTCTCCACCAAAGCTCCCTGACCTGCTAAGTATTTCCGGAACATTGTTCTGTTTTTACTTTGGGATATCTTTATGTTCAAGCAGTGTAAAAAAACAGTTTTGAATTCCCACCCTTGATCAATACCCCCCGCTGCAAAATTCTTATGGTCTGAAGGAAAGGCTGTCCTCGACTGTGGTGGTCTCATCATCGAATAGTCATCCAAAAGTCACCCGTTTTGCCATGAGGAACAACAGTCTGGTTTCTGACTATCCATGAAACCCAAACAAAGTTTTGGGAGCAGTGGAGAAAACAAAATTGGAAATTGGGCAAAAAAAGTGAATCATTCTGTAAACTTAAATTTAGTTCTAGACTCCACGCTTTGGAACAGAGTGAAAAATAAATCTTGCAGCAATTAGATGATAAACCCTCAAACAGCAGCGGGAAACAGTTAACAGAGAAAAATGTAATGATGTCATACAAAGGTTCCTGTGAAGCTTTTATTGAGTTGTTGCAACCCTGAGGTTTTCCCACACACCATCAGATTAGAATTCACTACAGAGCAAGGATAAGACTGAGAAGTACATAGCTCCAACAGAACTAGAAAGTGGTACTGTCTAAAGAGCATTAAAGACCAAATATCATCTTTACCAGTTAATGTTTATCTTTACCTTAACTATTTGCATGTCAGCAATAAAGTTTATTTATTAGTGTCACAACTAGGCTTACATTAACACTGCAATGAAGCTACTGTGAAATTCCCCTAGTTGCCACATTCTGGCACCTGTTTGGGTACACTGAGGGAAAATTTAGCATGGCCAATGCACCTAACCAGCACGTCTTTCAGATTGTGGGAGGAAATCCACACAGACATGGGGAGAATATGCAAACTCCACACAGACAGTAACCAAAGCCAGGAATTGAACCAAGAACCCTGGGGCTGTGAAGCAGCAGTGCTAACCACTTTGCTGCTGTGCCACCCCTGAGGTGTACATGGAGTTTCTGTGCAGTACATGTATATAGAAAACCAATGATAAATGGAGCATGAGTGAGGTAATATGAGAAAAGTGAAAGATAGGCAACCTGGCCTGGAGGACTGCATCTAATGCCTATGTCTTTCAATGCTTTCTCTATCTCTTTATTGTTTAGCAAATTAATTTATACTATCCTCTCTTTCCTCTCTTTTCATTTGTTTCTTGTATAACCAGTGATCTTGAGTGGACGATCATTAACCTTTTAGTCTTGTCGTGGCTCACTAATCATGGTAAGAATTTTTAGCCCTTGCATTTGGATAATGGCACTGAACAATGGTTAGCTGCAAAGGAAGATTCCAAATCGACTCCCCACTAAAAGCTTAATGCAGAGCGTTAAAGGGACTAATTGATTACAATCTGATCACAATGTTTCCTGCAACTGACATTGTTGAACTGCAAATAAGCATTGAAATGACTGAAATGTGTACAAGTGAACTATTCAATACAAAATAATTTCAGGGCATGGCAAAAAGATATATGTTAAAATAATTAACGTTTGAAGAGGAACATAGGTGGACACCATAAAATACATCAGCCCAGCTTGCTCTATTTTTTAGTTCAGTTCAAAAGTCTTTTTTTATAACTGTGTGTTGCAAAACAGAATATTGGTGACATGTGAAATTATTTCTTACATTTTGAGAAACGCCTCCAATGTTTGAATTGTATGATACATCATGTATAATGTCAAGATTTTAACTGGTGTTGAATTAAAATATGCATAGGGATTTGCTCTAATATGTTCCTAAAGGATACAATTAGAAGATCTCAGATCCAGCTTTTGCTCACTTGGCCTTTGCAGCAAAGCACAAATGGATTACAACATTCGTCCTTAATAATCCAGATGCAGGGAAGGTGATGGTGGGAGAGGTAATCAGCCAAACCTCTGGTTTTTCATTGCTAATTCTTGCTGTAGTACAGCACACGTATGTGTGCATGTCTCATAGAATCCATACAGTGCAGAAACAACCTATTCGGCCCATCAAGTCTGCATCAACTCTCTGACAGAGCATCTTACACAACCCTATCCCCGTAACTCTGTGTATTTAATCCCCCTAACCTACACATCTTGTGACACTAAGGGGCAATTTAGCATGGTTAATCCACCTAATCTGCACATCTTTATGCTGTGGGAAGAAACCGGAGCACCCGGAGAAAATCCAAACAGGCACTGGGAGAACGTGCATACTCCACATTGACAGTTGCCCTAACCTGGAATTGAACCTGGGTTCCTGGCGCGGTGAGGCAGCAGCACTGACCACCATGCCACCCTGGCTGCATGACTTGATATTACCAGCCCTCTGGAAACAGACTGGGAGGTAGAAGAATTGGACACGTGGAAAGGTGGAAGCCCTTCATCTTCCCACCACCATCAGATATTTTGGGCAGTGAGAATGGAGCAACCCAGGTACCTGAAGGCACGTGGCCACTCAAACCAATGAATTGGCTTATTATCAGCCTTTGCCTGCATTTTCCTGGTCTCAGCAAGGCCCCCAGCCATGTGGGAGACCACCAGGTTCATTGATGCCATCTCCCATCAGCTTCCTAGGTGTGCAGTGGGACTTGCCTTTCTGGCCACTGTATGGAGGAGCACCTTAGCAGCAAGTCGTAGTTCCACCATTCCACTACTTCACTGCTCCAGTCATCGGAACTTGCCTGCCTGCCTTGTCCAGCACATTAAGAAAATTTCCTCCCAGCCCTTCGAGGGCGTCTTGCCTTCCCCTTGCAGCCTCAGCAACAGCCGCCTGTATCAGATGAAATTGAATAATATCTAGACTTCTTTGTCCAACTCCACCCCAGCTCTCAATTTCTCTCTACTCCCCCAAAAGCACCAACTCATGCCTAGATATAATTATACTGCCAACAGCAATATGTCATGACCTTTTATTTCCATGTATAACCAGTATGGTTGCCAACCTACCCAGAATGGCCAAGAGGTCGACCGGATTTGCTCTCAATCTCCCAGCGACTATAAAAATAACCCATGCGATTTTAAAATTGTACATCTGTGATTCCATTCTATAATTCATTGTTTCTGACCAAAGTCCATTCATGAACGTTGATGATTGTGTTTGCAGCAGTTGTGCAGGGACAGCGTGGTAACTTAGACATAACCAACGTGACTGCGCACATGCAATTCACTTATAAATCACTTGGATGAAAGAAGGGCAGGACTGTCAGCTTTGTATTCCAGGACTTAGATGCTTCAGGCGAGATAGAGAGGGTGACAAAAGAGGTGGGGATGTTGCTTTACTGATTAGGGAGAATGTCACAGCTAAACAAAGGGATGACACCTGGGTGGGATCATGAAGTGAGGCCCTATGGGTAGAACTCAGGAACAGGAGCGGTGCAATTACACTGGAGGAACTGATATGTCAGCAGATTATGGGAAGATGTAAAAACAACAGGGTTGTTATGATGGGCGATTTTAACTTCCCCAACGTAGACTGGGATTCCTTTAGTGCCAGGGGCTTGGGGCAGTTTGTTCAGTGTGTCCAAGAGTGCTTCTTGAGGCAATATGTAGATAGTTCAACTCGGGAAGGGGCTATCTTAGACCTGGTTCTGGGATTAATTCAGGATAAATATATCCCTGTAAAAATGAAGGTTAAAGATGGCAAGATTCGGGAACACTGGATGATGAGAGATTGTGAGCTTGGTGAAAACTAAGGAGACATACATAAATTTCAGGAAATTGCAAATGGATAAGGCTCTTGAGGAATACAAAGATAGCAGGAAAGAGCTTAAACAGGGATTTAGGAGGGCAAAAAGGGTCATGAAATGATCATGGCAGGCAGGATTAAGGAGAATCCCAAGGCTTTTTATGCATATATAAGGAGGAAGAGGGTAGCTAAGGAAAGGGTATATACACTCAAGGACAGTGGCCAAAATTTGTGTGTGGAGCCTGATGGGCTGGGTGAGGTTCTTAATGAATACTTTGCATCAATATTCACAAAAGAGAAAGATGTGGTGGATGATGAGTGTAGAAAGGAGGATGTTGACATTCTAGGACACGTTGAGATAAAAAGGGAGGAGGTATTGGAGGTTTTGAAAAACATTAAGGTGGACAAGTCCCCAGGGCCAGATAGGGTCTCTCCCAGAATACTGAGAGGCAAGGGAAGAAATTGCTGAGGCCTTAGCCAAAATCTTTGTGTCCTCTTTAGTCACGGGCGAGGTACCAGAGGATTGGAGAGTAGCTAACATTGTTCCTCTGTTTAAGAAGGGCAGAAGTGACAATCCGGGAAATTACAGGCCTGTGAGCCTTACACCAGTGGTGGGAAAATTATTGGAGAAGATTCTTAGGGACAGGATGTACTTACATCTGGAAGAAAATAGGCTTATTAGTGATAGGAAGCATGGTTTTGTGAAGGGGAGGTTGTGTCTCACAAACTTGATTGAGTTCTTTGAGCAAGTGACAAGAAAAATTCACCAGGGCAAGGCAGTGGATGTTGAATACGTGGACTTCAGTAAAGCCTTTGATAAGGTTCCTCATGGCAGGCAGATACAGAATGTGAAGTCATATGGGATTCGAGGTGAGCTGGATACAAAACTGGCTTGGGCTTAGAAAGCAGAGGGTAGCAGTGGAAGGGTACTTTTCTAACTAGAGGCCTGTGATAAGCGGTGTTCCACAAGGATCAGTGCTGGGATCTTAGAAACCCTACAGCACAGAAAGAGGCCATTCGGCCCATCGAGTCTGCACCAACCACAATCACCACCCAGGCCCTACCCCCATATCCCTACATATTTACCCACTAATCCCTCTAACCTACGCATCCCAGGACACCAAGGGCAATTTTAGCATGGCCAATCAACCTAACCCGCACATCTTTGGACTGTGGGAGGAAACCGGAGCACCCGGAGGAAACCTACGCAGACACGATAAGAATGTGCGAACTCCACACAGACAGTGACCCAAGCCGGGAATCGAACCCAGGTCCCTGGAGCTGTGAAACAGCAGTGCTAACCACTGTGCTACCGTGCCGCCTGTTGTTTGTAATATATATAAATGATTTGGAGGATTTGATTTGATTTATTATTGTCAAATGTATTGGCATAGAGTGAAAAGTATTGTTTCTTGCGGGCTATACAGAAAAAGCATACCGTTCATAGAGAAGGAAACGAGAGAGTGCAGAATGTAGTGTTACAGTCATAGTTAGGGTGTAGAGAAAGGTCAACTTAATGCAAGGTAGGTCCATTCAAAAGCCTGATGGCAGCAGGGAAGAAGCTGTTCTTGATTCGGTTGGTACATGTCCTCAGACTTTTGTATTTTTTTCCCGAAGAAAGAAGGTGGAAGAAAGTATGTCCAGGGTGCGTGTGGTCCTTAATTATGCTGGCTGCTTTGTCGAGGCAGCGGGAAGTGTAGACAGAGTCAATGGATGGGAGGCTGGTTTGTGATGGATTGGGCTACATTCACGACCTTTTTAGTTTCTTGCAGTCTTGGGCAGAGCAGGAACCATACCAAGCTGTGATACAACCAGAAAGAATGCTTTCTATGGTGCATCTGTAAACGTTGGTGAGAGTCATAGCTGACATGCCAAATTTCCTCAGTTTTCTGAGAAAGTAGAAGCGTTGGTGGGCTTTCTTAACTATTGTGTCGGCATGGGGGGACCAGTACCAGGAAAATGTAGGTAGTCTGATTAGTAAATTTGCAGATGATACAAAAATTGGAGGAGTAGCGGATAATGAGGAGGATTGTCAGAGGATAAAGCATGATATAAATCAGCTGGAGACCTGGGCCGAAAGAAGGCTGATGGAATTTAACCCGGACAAATGTGAGGTGATGCGATTTGAAAGGTCTACTGCAGAAGGAAAGTATACAGTAAATGGTAGAACCCTAAGAAATATTAGCATACATAGGGATCTAGGCGTGCAGATCCACAGTTCCCTGAAAGTGGCAACCCAGGTGGACAAGGTGGTCAAGAAGGCGTATGGCATGCTGGCCTTCATCGGTCAGGGCGTTAAGTATAGGAATTGGAAAAGCATGTTGCAGCTGTTTAAGACTTTGGTGAGGCTGCATTTGGAGTATTGTGTACAATTCTGGTCGCCACATTACCGGAAGGATGTTGATGCATTGGAAAGGGTGCAGCAGAGACTTACCAGGATGTTGCCCGGTTTGGAGGATATGGACTATGAATACAATTCAATTCAATTCAATTCAACTTTATTGTCATTGCATAATGCACAAATACAAATACAATGAAAAGTGAGCTTGTAGGCTCCCAAGATACAAAGAAAAAAAAGGTTGAACAAACTTGAATTGATTTCATTGGAGCGTCAGAGGATGAGGGGGGACCTGATAGAAGTTTACAAGGTGATAACAGGCTTGGATAGGGTGGATAGTCAGAGTCTTTTTCCCAGGGTCAAAGGGTCAATTACACGGGGGCATAGGTTGAGAGTGAGAGGGGGACAGTTTAAAAGAGATGTAAGGAGCAAATTCTTCACACAGAGGGTGGTGAATGTTTGGAGCGCGCTGTCGGAGGACATGGTGGAAGCAGATTCGAATACAACGTTCAAGAGGCATTTGGATAGATACATGAATGGACAGGGAATAGAGGGAATTGGTCCACATAGAAGCAAGAAAATATTGGATTAGAGGCATCTGTGTTGGCACAGACTTGGTGGGCCGAAGGGCCTGTTCCTGTGCTGTACTATTCTTTGTATAAATGTCGCTGCTGCTGTTGCTTGTCTTTTTTTCCCTGTTCATTCTGTTTGAGCCTCATGTTATCCTCTACATGTAGCTGAAAGACCGTCCTGGGACTTAGAACTAAAGGATCCCTACAGTGCAGAAGGAGGCCATTTGGTCTATCGAGTCTGCACCAACCCTCCAAAAAGTTTCCCTCGTGGGCCCGCCTCTCTGCGTAATCTCATGCATTTCCATAACCAATTTACCTAACCTATACACCTTGGGACGCTAAGAGGCAATTTAGCATGGCCAATCCACCTAACTTGCACATCTTTGGACTGTGGGAAGAAACCACAGCACCTGGAGGAAACCCACACAGACAGACAGGGGGACGTGCAAACTCCACACAGTCACCAAGACTGGAATTGAACCCACGTCCCTGGCGCTGTGAGGCAGCCGTGCTAACCACTGTGCCACCGTGGCAGGGTTGGGGTAAGAGGGAATGCTGCAGTGCTAGAAAAATAACATTGATGATAAAGGCCTAAAAGGGTCACTTCTCTCGAGGAATTAAGGGCTATGGGGAGAGAGCGGGTAAATGGAGTTGAAATCAACCATGATTGAATGGCGGAGTGGACTCGATGGGCCGAATGGCCTTACTTCCGCTCCTATGTCTTATGGTCTTATGGTTATCTGTAAAACTGCTGACTTAGCAACGTTGTGAAGTTGCATTAATTTTTTGGAAAAAAATGTTTGACTTGGTAACTTGTCAGGCACTAGGGCCAGGGTGACAAGGTAGGATTCAAGTGGGAAATGGTGACTTAGATCTACTTAAAGCTTGGGCCTTTCCTGCGCCTGCATCGGTCCGAGCTCCAAAGAGACCATGGATAGGATTGTTGCTGATTTTAAACATGATGTTGTTTTATTTGATTACTCCTATTCTTGGGACATTGAACACAACTCACATTGGAAATTTGCATTAAACATTTTAACTGACCCCGAGTGGTTGTTGTAGAAAGGGAAAGGAGAAAGGAACGGCACAGTGGCACAGTGGTTAGCACTGCTGCCTCACAGTTCCAGAGATCCAAGTTCCATTCCAGCTTCGGGTCACTGTCTGTGTGGAGTTTGTACTTTCTCCCTGTGTCTGCATGGGTTTCATCAGAGTGCTCTGCTTTCCTTCCACAGTCCAAGGATGTGTGGGTTAGTTTGATTGGCCATGCCAAAATTGCCCCTTAGTGTCCTGAGATGCGTAGGTTAGAGGGATTAGTGGGTAAATATGCAGGGATATGGGGGTAGGACCTGGGTGGGATTGTGGTCGGTGCAGACTCGATGGGCAGAATGGCCTCTTTCTGTGCTGTAGGGTTTCTATGATTTCTATGATTCTATGATGTGGGGTTATGGGAATAGGGCCTGGGTGGGATTGCGATCGGTGCAGACTCGATGGGCAGAATGGACTCTTTCTGTGCTGTAGGGTTTCTATGATTTCTATGATTCTATGATGTGGGGTTATGGGAATAGGGCCTGGGTGGGATTGTGGTCGGTGCAGACTGGAGGGGCCAAATGGTCTCCTTCTGCATCGTAGAGATTCTAAACTGAAAATGAGAAATAAATGTCAAAAAACTGAATCTGGGAGGGTGGCTAAGGGAAGTGGGGTGGGATGGTGGGTGGATGGGAAATTGGGCTAGTGAATAAATTCACCCGCTCGCATCACACCGCCGGCTTTCCATCATGTCACTGCTGCCGACGCCTCCCGGAAAATATCCAGTCAGAGTTGGCAACACTAACACCCAGACCGTGAATAACACTTGACACTGGAAGGCATTGCAAGAGATTCCAGTCTTGTCTGAATATTCCACTCCGTTACCCTCCAATTCTGAGGGAAGTTGTATGCTCCAGCTATTGCCCCGATTGAGACACGACTGTATCCAGGAGTCAACTGGAATCTACTTATCTGCATGGCGTTAGTACAACTTCACCCCCCCCACCCCACTCCCCCTCAGTTACATCAGGAAAGCTACAGCGTCTAAATTGTCACTGAAAGTAAACAGAATCAGGCAGAAGATACCACCAATTCTTATCCTCTGCATGTGAGAACCAGGGCTGTATCACAAATCAGCTCTGTGAAAGTCTGTATGATACTGAAGCCACAATCTTTCCATGCAGCTGCACTGGGCTGCATGCATAATCAATAACTCTCCAAGTTTTTCAAAATATTTTTTAAAGATTCAAAATTTAAAATAGTTAAATGTTTTGAGACATGCAGGAATCACAGAGTGAAGAAGAATAAGATCAGCCAACCCATTTGATATGACGTGAATCAAAAAGATAGTCTTTATGGACTTGGAAACTTCATCACAACAAATCCTGATCCACTACTTTGGCTACAGAATTATAGTTTCAAAGAACAAAAAAGCTGGAAAATCTAGTACCCCTGTCACCATTTCAACTTTTTGATGTGTTCAGATCATGGCTTATCAGCACATTGATGTGTATTGAATCCATCAACACATCTTTCACATCAATGGTACTACACACAATTTAATATGACATTACAGTATCAAATTCATACAAGACTATTACATTGCTAGATGCCCTCATAAATCTGAAACACTTGCATACCTCACCTATTGTACACAAAAAAGTCAGTTTAGAGTATCGCAGATGCAGGTGGAAATGTGAATCCAGTGCAAATTCTAACAATAAAGAGGGTTTTGGATGCTTTCAAAAGATGTGAGGTTCACATGAAAGCTTTATTATGAGGAGCACATCTTTCAAACTGTCCAACAACAATTTGGTTGTAAAAGTTGTGACAGACTCACATTTCTTCTGTTGTTTGTGAGACTATGAATTGACTGCTGGCTGTGTGCAGGAATATCTGACTCATAGCATTGCCCCTTTAAATAATTATCACTTTATCGAGAGAGGTGTCACCAGTCAGCCTTATGGCAGGCTGACAGACTGGGGCAGTAGGAGGCACAAATTAACTCCAGAGGGAGTTATAAAACAATATAATGCACTGTATCCCATATGGCTTAGTTTCCGAGGAGACCATTCCTTCCTTCCCCCTCCTCCTTAGCAGAGAGCAACAGGAAGGATGTGTGGTATAGTACAATTCTTCATTATTTCCTGTTAAAACTGTTACAAGGTACAGTTAGTGGTTTGAATGATATGTCAGGCTGAGGATTTTTCATTAATTTAACATTGCATGAGAATTGGATGGTACAAAACAGACTTCCAAATAAAGGGAAGAGGTGAGCTTGGTGTATATATTTCATGGGCAGTGTGGGGGGGAGGGGGGACATTAATTTTAACGGATCTCAGTTAACTGGAAAAATCTGCATTTAAAAACATCAAGAGCGAATTTAATAATTATACTGAAGAAAACATTTGCTGTCTTTATTCTGCTGGATGTTTCTTCATTGATGTAGATTTCTCTAGATAATGTCCTACCCAGTTGAACCTTCCTCGGACTTATCAATGTGCTGTTAAGCATGATCTGAATACATCAAAAAGTTGAAATGATGACAGGGATACTCGATTTTCCAGCTTTTTTGTTCTTTGAAACTGTAATTCTGTAGCCAGGTGGTGGATACATACTTAGGATTTGTTGTGATGAGATTTCCAAGTCAGTCAAGACTACTTTTTGTATTCACATCATATCCAGCATATTACTCTGTGATTCCTGCACACCTCAAAACATAAGCTACATTTTAACATTTTTGCCTCTTTTAGAAAAATAATCTTTAATAGTTGGAGAATTATTGAGTGCATATAGAGAGATTGTGGGTGTGATACAGCCCTGGTTCTCATATGCAAAGGATGAGAACTGGTGATACTTTCTGCTTGGTTCTGGGCTGATTTATGCATTGGAATGTAAAATGTAAAGGTGTACTAATGCCATACAGGCCAGCAGATTCCAGAGTTGACTCATGGTCAGTTTGATGTCAGTTGACCTCAATCAGGCAAGAGTTGGGCAACAATTTCCCTCAGCATCAGAGGGTAACAGAGTGGACAATTCAGTGAAGGGTGGGATCTGTCGCAATGCCTTCCAGTGTCAAATAGTTTGTTGTCATTCATTGCCAGGGTGTACAAGGACAAAATGTCACTAAATACGACTGGTGCCTGTGTAATAATGTCCTGGCAAGAGTTGACACTTTTGAACAAGCAGCGAGAAAGTTGGGAGGTGGGAGGGGGCGGGGGTGAGAGAAGTTTAGATGTTATCGTTATCACCGATAGTGATGGTTGGTTGAAACCATCCTTTACTCGGGGCTAGTTTGAACGATACCATCTCTTTAAGGCTAATAGTCATGTCAAACTACAGGCAAGTTGCCACCAAAGTCACATTAGCTTTTGGCAAACTTTGTGACAAGACAGGTTTTCAGACTAAGCTCAATTTCTAGAGCCTACTGTTCTAACAACCCTACCACTTGCTTGTGAAACTTGGGCAGCACATGCACACCACACTAAAAAAACTAAATCACTTTCACCTAAGTTGCCGGAGATGTCTAATGATGAGCAGATGGCAAGAGATGGAAACTGAAGTTCTTAAAATAAGCTTGCATTCCGAGGATAGATGCTCTGATCACTTGAAAGCATGGTTATGATGGTCAGACCATGTGCTGCAAATGTCTGATGACTGAATTCCAAGCAAGATCTTTTATGGCCCATTGAAAACTGTGAAATGATTTCATCGTCAGCAAAAAAAATAGAAAAATTGCTGGAAAGCTACTCTGAGACAGATCAGAAACATCTTGTAAGGCAGATGTTCATGTGTGGGGATAACTTGCTCAAGATCAGAAAGCATGGCAAAAAAAAATACATCCATGGTGGCATCTTCTGCTATGAAGCCTGTTGCACTGCTTGTTTCAAGGATAAAAGCTAGCTAAGAATGTCTCGCCGATGAACCCAAGATCCTGACACAGTGGTGGCACGGTAGCACAATCATAGAGATCACAGAATCCGACAGCGCAGAAAGAGGCCATTCGGCCCATCGAGTCTGCACCGACCACAATCCCACACAGGACTAATCCCCATAACCCCATGCATTTATCCTAGCTAGTCCCCCTGACACTAAGGGGCAATTTTAGCATGGCCAGCCCACCTAACCCACACATTTTTGGATTGTGGGAGGAAACTGGAGCTCCCGGAGGAAACCCACGCAGACACGGGGAGAATGTGCAAATTCCACACAGCCAGTGACCCAAGCCGGGAATCAAACCCGGGTCCCTGGCGCTGTGAGGCAGCAGTGCTAACCACTGTGCCACCATGCCGTCCTTAACAATGGTTAGCACTGCCGCTTCACAGGGGCAGGGACCCAGATTTAGTTCCACCTCAGGTGACTGTGTGTGTGGAGTTTGCAAATTCGCACCGTGTCTATGTGGGTTTCCTCCGGGTGCTCCGATTTCATCCGACACTCTAAAAGATGTGCAGGTTAGGTTGATTGGCCATGCTAAATTGCCCCTTAGTGTTAGGGAGATTAGCAGGGCAAATATGTGGAGTTACAGGATAGAGGGTGGGTGGGATTGTTGTGGGTGCAGGCTCGATAGGCCGAATGGCCTCTTCCTGCTCTGTGGGGATTCTATGATTTTAGCTTGGTGTATACGGGATCCGCACTCATTCCCAGCAAAAATTGGTCGCATCAGGCTAAAAGTCTTGAAGATTCTAACTGTCTTCTTTTATGATGAAGGACAAACAAATATGCTGTTATCGTTTTTTTTTAATCATTTTATTGTTCTGATGTATGGTTTAATGAATGACTAACAACGTCTACATAGTTGTGGCTGCATTTTTAAATTCTTTCTTAGATTCATTTTCTTCATACTCTGGACAGTTTATATATGGGACTTCCAGAATTATAGGATTTACATCTTTTATCTTTTGTGAAGTCAAATTTAAGAAGTAATATTTACACTAAATAGATCTGCTCAAAGCTACTGATGTCAATATTAATTGTCAACCTGGGGTAAGTGATATTGCACATCTCTAAATTAGAAAGTTAGGGATTCAAATCCTACTTCAGATACTTGGGCCTATATTCTCAGCTGGCACTTCAGGACTGAGGGAGTGCTCCAATGCCAGAGCTAATGCCTTTTGGATGAGATGTTAAACCAAAGGCCCATCTGCTCTTTCCCGTGTTTGTAAAAGATCTCATAAAGCTCTTTGGCCAACATTTATCCCTCGACCAAAATCCTAAAAACAAATTATCCAGTCATTGTCTCATTGTTGTTTGTGGCACTTTGCTGTACGCAAATTTGCTGTTATATTTACTATCATGGAATCACAGAATCAAAACAGTTCAGGGGGCCGTTCAGCCCATCGAGCATGCACTGACAACAATCCCACCCAGGCCCTATCCCCGTAACTCTATGTATTTGTCCTACTAATCTCTCTGACACTAATGGTCAATTTAGCTACTATAGTGACCAAACTTCAAAAGTACTTCATTGGCCAAAAAGTGCTTTGAGGTGTCCTGAAATTGTGAAAGGCACTATCTAAATACAAGTTATTTATTTTTATATTTCCCTCATTCAACTTGGTTGAAACACGGGAGGGATGGATGAGCTGTTCTTGGCTAACATCAGTGCTGCCTCACCTATGAAATTATTGTTTAGTGTTATTACATAGAAACATACATAGAAAATAGAAGTAGGAGTAGGCCATTCAGCTCTTCAAGCCTGCTCCGCTATTCATTATGACCATGGCTGATCATCAAATTCAATATCCTGGTCCCGCCTTTCCCCCAATATCCCTTGATCCCTTTAGCCTTGATTATCAGCTGTTGCTTCTTTCACTAATGTTTTGCCTCTCCCTCCCATGGGGAGAATCCCTTGTCATTTCCTAGTGCTATCTCACAACAACATGGCGTATGTCAGAAACCCAGGTGATGTGGGACATTGTGAATACAAACCTGGTTTATAGCTGCAACATGTTCTTCTGCTTTCATTCCCTAATTAAATTAAGAACCTTTGTGAAAACTTACCATAACTATTATTTCTGTTATGCTGCACTTTTGGCAACAGTCCCAACAGCTAGAAATGAAGATGCTAATTTTAAACTGGCATCAACATAGGTTAAATCTGTACCAATACAATTTGCTTTGGTAACTCTGAGTAGGCCACAGGTTCAAATCCAATTTCAGAGACCTGAGAACAAAATCAATGTTGACTGTTTTTTTAAATTCATTCATGGGATGTCGCCATCACTGGCTGGCCAGCATTTATTGCCCATCCCTAGTTGCCTGAGGGCAGTGAGAGTCAACCACATTGCTGTGACTCTGGAGTCACATGTAGGCCAGATCTGGTAAGGATGGCAGATTTCCTTCCCTAAAGGATATTAGTGAACCAGATGATCTTTTTCCGACAATTGACAATGGTTTCAAGTAACAAAGAACAAAGAACAAAGAAAATTAACAAAGAACAAAGAAAATTACAGCACAGGAACAGGCCCTTCAGCCCTCCAAGCCTGCACCGACCATGCTGCCTGACTGAACTAAAACCCCCTACCCTTCCGGGGACCATATCTCTCTATTCCCATCCTATTCATGTATTTGTCCAGACGCCCCTTAAAACTCACTATCATATCTGCTTCCATTACCTCTCCCGACAACGAGTTCCAGGCACCCATTACCCTCTGTGTAAAAAAACTTGCCTCGTACATCTCTTTTAAACCTTGCCCCTCGCAACCTCTAGGCCATCGCCTCTCCTCAGGGAGTGCTGCACTGTTAGAGGTGGTGTCTTTCAGCTGAGATGTTAAACTGAAGCTACATCTGCCTTCTCAGATGGATCAAAAGATTCCCTAACAATGGCAGACTCCTTGTTATCTAAGTCTAAAGATGTGCGGGTTAGGTTGATTAGCCGTGCTAAATTACCCCTTAGTGTCAGGGGAACCAGCTAGGGAAAGTACATGGGGTTAGGATCTGGATGGGATTGTGGTTGGTGCAGACTCAATGGACCGAATGGCCTCCTTCTGCACTATAGGGATTCTATGAAAATTGAAGGTGTAAGAAGATCTGCTTGGGGCTTCTGTAGTTATCCATGCAGGAGACATGACCTGTCCAACTAAGATCTATTTTCTGGAGAGTGATCATTTCATGCAGGATCTCATTGTTTGAGATTTTGTCCTGCCATTGAATTCTCACGATTGACCTCAGGAATCTTTGGTGAAATTGTTCCAGATCCCCATGGGATGTGGGTGTCACTGGCTAGGCCAGTGTTTACTGCTCATCCCTAATCACCCTGAAATAATTGGCATTTAAAAGTTAACCACATTGCTGTGGTTCTGGAGTCACAAGTAGGCCAGACCGGGTAAGGATGGCAGATTTCCTTCCCTAAAGGTCATTCATGGACCAGATGGGTTTTTACACCAATCATCAGTAGGCTTTTAATTCCAGATTTTAAAAATTTAATTCACCATCTGCTATGGTGGGATTTGCACCCAGGTCCCCAGCGCACTATCCTGGGTCTCTACATTACGAGTCCAATGAAAATACCACTGTGCCACCGCTTCCCCAATACAGTGCTGTACAGCAGGCTGACAAGGACAATGGCCTGGCAGTTTGATCTTAGCCTTTAGTTTAATGCCACACTGCTTCCAGCCACAGTCATGGTGTTGGCTATAGGCAGAACTTTCTTTCTGCTGTGTGCACAGTTACCTCCATTGAAAGTGGCATTCTGGGGGAGTGCAATCCCAAGTTAAGAGAGTTTTTCTACAATCTTGAGATTGCTACCATCAACGAATAAGCCTGGTGCGGCATTGCGAGTGTCTGATGCCGGTTAAAACATAAGCTCAGTCTTGGAGACACTGATTTTCAGATGACTGTGCTCCAGTTGCCCCATGGCGTGTGGGATCTTGCTGTGCGCAAATTAGCTGTCACATTACCTACATTACAACAGTGAATGCACTTCGTTGGTTGCTTTGGGACATCTGAGATCTTAAAAAGCAATATTCACATACCAGTCTTTTCCCCCCTGAAATTTCCAACTAATTTTAATGCACATAAATTCTCAGCCTTCTGTATTCTTATTTACATTCCCTTTGTCCAATGCCACACCCCTTCCCCTCCCCCCACCCAATAGTATAAATCTCTGCTGATTCTTCTTGTTCTTAGCTCTAAGGGTCATCTAGACTCGAAATGTCAGCTCTAATCTCTCCCCAAAGATGCTGAGATTTTGCAGCATTTTCTGTTTCTGTTTCGGATTCCAGCATCTGCAGTATTTTATTTTTAAGATCTATAACTCTGCCAAAAACAGCAATACATCTGTAAACTTGGGCAGCACTGTGGCACAGTGATTAGCACTGCTGCCTCATAGGGACCCAGGTTCGATTCCGGGCTTGGGTCGTCACTGTCTGTGCAGAGTCTGCATGCTCTCCAGATGTCTGTGTGGGTTTCGTCCGAGTGCTCAGGTTTCCTTCCACAGTCCAAAAGACATGCTGGTTTGATGCAATGGCCATGCTACATTCTCCCTCAGTGTACCTGAACAGGCACTGGAGTGTGGCGAATCGGAGATTTTCACAGTAACTTCATTGCAATGTTAATGTAAGCCTACTTGTGACACTAATAAACTTCAAAAACTTAAGGGCTTTGGGCCATCTGAGATCTTTAAAAGCAGTATTGGCATGCAAGTCATTCCCCCCACCTCTCCCCCAATTTTCTAACTCATTTTAAGATACATTTCTGCCAAAAACAGTAATCCATCTCTAAACTTCTAATCAGCTCCTCCCAGTCAGAAGGAATCATTCGGAGTCAGAGGTCAGCTACATACATGGCTTGCCTACGTGTAGACATGGAATTACACAGAATGAAATTACATAGAATTTACCAGCACAGAAACAAGGCCATTCGGCCCCAATTCGTCTGTGCCGGTGTTTATGCTCCACGCGAGCCGCCTCTCACTTGAATTCATCTACACCCGTTCTGCTAAACGTCCCAAAAGATCTCTTGTCTTCCTCCCTCCCACTGTAAATGAGAGGGCAAATGGGCTTCTGCTCCGAACCGTTCCTTCAGACTGCACTTGCGGTTTCTGCTAGGACTTTGAACGTCTTTCCTGTTCACTATCAGAGAAAAAAAAATAATTAAACGCGCCGTTGAAGCAAAAAAAAAGATATGGAAAATGTCCCCTCTCGCTGCTTTACTGCCTGCTTGATAAACTATGGTTGGAATAAAGGGCACCCAGGAAAAGAGGTGAGGAACAAGCTGATCCAACCGGTCCCACGATCAGTCTCGAACTGTACAGCTGCTCAGAGCAGCCGGGCCCGAAGCACTGGAGTTATCTTCGGTCTCTGTGCAAAGCACATTTTAAGCAGTGGTTTCCTGTACACACAGGAATTTCTGTGTTATCTGCCAGCCCTCGGGGGGGGGGGGGGGGGGTAATGTAACCACAACTGCAGCGAAAATGCTGCTCAGTGCTGCACTGAAGGAGGCGTAGTGTCTTAAAAAAAACTCTCGCTCTGCAAAACTTTTCCATCAGGTTTAACTGTTTAACACTTCGTTTGAATTTTTTATTAGAAACTACACACTGCATTGAATGTGCCCTGCATATTAATACCAGATCTCTGTGATCATTGTGCAGAGAGAGGTTTTCCGATGATTTTTTATTAATAAGATGGATACTTTCACTTTGTAACCATTTATCCAAAAGGCAAATATACTGGGGAAATCTGAAAATAAAATGTTGCCAAGTTCTAGAAGTGAATTCTTTCAAAGATGTGCGGGTTAGGTGGATTGGCCATGCTAAATCGGGAGATAATGCTGCAGCTGTATAGGACCCTGGTCAGACCCCACCTGGAGTACTGTGCCCAGTTCTGGTCGCCTCATTACAGAAAGGATGTGGAAGCCATAGAACGGGTGCAGAGGAGATTTATGAGGATGTTGTCGGGATTAAGTGGTATGCCTTATGAGGATAGGTTGAGAGAGCTAGGTCTATTCTCCTTGGAGAGGCGAAGGATGAGAGGTGACCTGATAGAGGTGTATAAGATGTTGAGAGGTATTGATAGAGCGGATTCTCACAGGCTTTTACCCAGGGCTGAAATGGTTGTCACGAGAGGCCACAGGTTTAGGGTGCTGGGGAGTAGGTATAGAGATGTTAGGGGTAAGTTTTTCACTCAGAGGGTGGTGGGTGCGTGGAATCGGCTGTCAGTAGTGGTGGTGGAAGCGGATTCGATTGAGTCTTTTAAGAGACTTTTGGATAGGTTCATGGAGGTTAGTAACATAGAGGGTTATAGATGGGCCTAGAAGGTAAGGAAATTGTTCGGTGCAACTTGTGGGCCGAAGGGCCTGTTTGTGCTGTAGCTTTTCTATGTTCTATGTTCTAAATTGCCCCTTAGTGTCAGGGGGACTAGCTAGGGTAAATGCATGGGGTTATGGGGATAGGACCTGGTTGGGATTGTGGTCGGTGCAGAATCGATGGGCCGAATGGCCTCCTTCTGCACTGTAGGATTCTATGATTCTGTCGGTGTTTAATCATCTCCCCCAACATGTTTACTAAGCTAGAAGGCGGAAATCCTCTTTCCTAGGGAGTAGGATGCAGAAACAGGCTAGTGGGCCCAAGAGGGTGGCACGGTGGCACAGTGGTTAGCACTGCAGCCTCACTGCGCCAGGGACCCGGGCTCAATTCTGACCTTAGGGCATTATGTGAAGTTTTGCATGTTCCCCCCTCATCACCCTCCCACCATTTCAGTTTCCCCCAGATGCTCTGGTTCCCTTCCACAGTCTAAAGATGTGTAGGTTAGGTGGATTGGCCATGCTAAATTGACCCTTATGCCAGAACTGTACCACCTCACCCACCACTGAATAGAAGTGGGTGAGGGTCCGACAATGGAAATCACGGCTGACGTTGGGCAGGAATTTCTGGTCTCGCTCGAGCGTAAAATCCTGCCTATAGTGTCCAAAGATGTGTAGGTCAGGAGGATTAGTCATGGTAAATGTGCAGGGTTATGAGGTAGGACGCAGTGGGTTGGTTGCTCTTTTGGAGTGTCAGTGCAGCAAGAATCTTCATAGGGATTCAATGGTTCTAACTGGTCCAAGACACTGCTGAAACCCACACAGCTACCATGGCACATTTTGTGATTTGAAAACAAAAAGTGTTGGAAACACACAGCAAGCCCGGCAGCATCTGTGGAGAGAGAAACAGTCAATGTTTCAAGTCGAGGAGCTTTCATCAGAACTGGAAAAAGGTTTGAAATTTACCAAGTTTTAGGCAAATACTGAGGCAGGAAAAGGACAACGGGAAAAGTCAGAGATAGGTTGGAAGGCAGAATAGGTTGAATGACAAAAAGGGTGATAATGCAAGGCAAAACGAGCAAATAACAAGTGGGGCTAGAGGAGAGGTAAGTGGGACATTATATTCATCAGTAGTATTTAACAATTTGTATTAATACTTTATGATTTGATTTCATATGATATGCTGCTTATGGTTGGAGAGCAAGATTATATTCTACTTAGAATCCCTGCATCAAATCGCTACAGTGCAGAAGGAGGCCATTCGACCTATCGAATCTGCATCGACTCTCCAAAAGAGCACCTTATCTGCACCCAAACCTTGCCCTATCCCCGTAACTCCACTCATTTACCATGGCTAATCCACCTAACCTAATTATTATGTAATAAAAGCTGTATTTCACAAGATATTTGCATATCTGTGTCACAAAATTTACTAATTTCACTACCTTCCAGTAACAGAAGTAATTAAGGTATTGTAGTGTAAAGGATATGTTACTGGACTAATGATTCAGAAGCTTGGACAAATGATCTGGAGACATCGATTCAAATTCCTCCAAAGCAGCTGGGGAAATTTTAATTCAATTAATCAAATAAATCTGGAATTAAAAATTAGTATTTGTAATGGTGATTATGAAACTATCATAAAGGACTAATATCCTAAAGGGAATGAAATCTGCCATCATTACCCACTCTGGCGCATATCTGATTATACTTTAATTTGTCCTTTCATGGGATGTGCAAGGCCAGCATTTGTTGCCCATCCCTAATTGCCCTTCAACTGAGTGGCTCGCTAGGCTATTCCAAAGGGTAGTTAAAAGTCAACCACATTGCTGTGGGCCTAATCAGATAGGACAGCAGATTCCTTTCCCCAAAGGGCATGAGTGAACAAGATGGATTTTTACAACAGTCGCTTCACGGACCCCATCACTGAGCCCAGCTTTCAATTCCAGATTTTATTAATTGAATTTAAACTCCACCAGCTGCCATGGTGGGAACTTGAACCACTCAGGGGAGGCGATGGCCTAGTGGTTTTATCGAAAGGCTATTAACCCAGAAACTCAGCTAATGTCTGGGGAACCAGGGTTCAAATCCTGCCATGGCAGGTCATGGAATTTGAATTCACTAAAAACAAAATCTGGAATTAAGAATCTACTGATGACCATGAAACTATTGCCGATTTTCAGGAAAAACCCATCTGGTTCACTATTGTCCGTTAGGGAAGGAAATCTGCCATCCTTACCTGACCTGGCCTACATGTAACTCCAGATGTGGGTGACTCTCAACTGCCCTGGGTCAACTAGAGGTGGGCAATAAATGCTGGCCAGTCAGCGACGCCCATGTCCCATGAATGAATAGAAAAATAAAAATGACATCACCACATTGCAGAGAACTCTTAACTGCCCTCTAAAATGGTCTACCAAACCACTCAGTTGTATTCTAGTATAATTAAGGATGAGCAATAAAGTAAAGTTTATTTATTAGTCACAAGTAAGGCTTACATTAACACTGCAATGAAGTTACTGTGAAAATCCCCTAGTCGCCATACTCCGGCGCCTGTTCGGATCAATGCATCTAACAGCACATCTTTCAGAATGTCGGAGGAAACCAGAGCACCCGGAGGAAACCCAAGCAGACACGGGGAGAAAGTGCAAACTCCACACAGACAGAAAATGCTGGGCTTGCGAGTAGTGCTCACATCCCACAGATGAATTTATAAGAAAAACCACAATTCCAACAGCTGCCATTTTGCTTCAAATTAATGTGCAAGAAGTGTGGAATAGAAAAGTACGAACAATGTATACACCTGACAGTTCTGGAAATGTGATGAAAGATCATCAACCTGAAACATTAAGCTGAAACACTAACTCTGAATCTCTCTCCACAGATGCTGCTTGATCAGCTGATGATTACAGCATTTCCACCTTTACTCCAACCTGATGAGTTGACCTTATGTGCATTCATGCTAAATCAGAAAACCTGGGAACTCTAATAGGCCATTAAGCTCCTCATGCCTGTACTGTACATCTTCATATTGCATTTCAGGCTCCTTGAGATTAAGATCAAAATTTTCATCAGCCATTTTGATTACTTCTTGTCGATTCATAGACGTTGACAGCACAAAAGGAGGCCATTCAGTCCATTGTGGCTACGCCGGGCAACAAAGATCTGATTACACTCATCCCAATTTCCCAATGCCTGGCCCATAGCCCTGGAGGTTATGGCAGCACAAGTGAATATCTATATACTTATTAAGTGTTACAAGAGTTTCTAACTCTACCCCGCTTTCAGAGAGTGAGTTTCGAACTCCCACCACTCTCTCAGTAAAAAAGTTCCTCCTCTACCCTCCTCTTAGCCTTCTACCTCTTACCTTAAGTCTATGCCCCCAGTTTTTGTCTAATGGAATTAGTGCCTTCCTATCCACCCTATCTATATACCAGCTTTTAGTGATTTGGGTAAATGGACACCCAGATCCTCTTGTTCCTCTACTGTTTCTCACCATTTTAGATCCAAAATGCTGGACCTCAGATTTCTGAATAATGAATTACATCTGCCACAATTTTGTTCATTTCTGTGTCTTTTTAACTTGTTGGCTCATGTAAAGAACATGTACTATGCCTCCTTCGTGCCATCTGCAAACCCATAGAATGGAAGTTTCATAGAATTTCTACAATGCAGAAGGAGGCCATTTGGCCCAACAAGCCTGCACCGACAACAATTCCACCCAGGTCCTATCCCCGTAACCCCATGTATTTATTTTGCTCATCCCTCTGACACTAAGGGGCAATTTACCATGGCCAATCAACCTAACCCGCACATCTTTGGACTGTGGGAGGAAACCGGAGCATCCGGAGGAAACCCACGCAGACACAGGGAGAATGTGTCTATAAATACAAATATCCAAGTAATTGAGAGATACAGCGAATAGTTGAATACCTGGTACAGATCCCTGGCAAACACAACTTGCATTTATTTGTGAAGAATTAGAATACATCTCCTTTTATCCCTATGCACTTTCTCCTATTTCCCAACCAATTGCCAGCTCATAAATACGATTCAAAATTATGTGAATGGACAGAAAATTGTGATGTTCTAGGATGCACTCCAAACTGGGAACACCAACACATAGGGTCATCCCTGAAAAGAGGGAGAGCAAGAGCTAGGCAGATTGAAATTGTGTCTGGAGGGTCCCTCTTTGCTTCCTGAACTTCAGTCTACTCTGAAAACTAAAAGCTGCCATGGCGAGTGGAGAACGAATACCACACCACCTGCAAGACTCGAAGGAGAATGGTTCCAAAGGTGGGCCCAATGTCAGCACATCAAATACTACAAGTCGGAGGGCACATTAAAGAAAGCGAGATCTAGTCATCTCAAAGAACATTCCAGTGCCGAGTAGTAATTACATTCTCATCATTGATGATTTTGGGGTAGTCGCAGAATGTCAGCAAACAAACTGTCCCGCAACCAGGAATTAACTGAATTCCCCAGCGAAAAGCGCTATTTAAGTTTGCAGAAAATACGTGGGATCCACATTCCTGTCACCTACCAGAATGCTGCAAGCATAATCCCAGAAACAGAGTTGACAATTACGACTCAGCCTTGAGTCAATGGGTACCACATGGGCGTGTATATAGAAAATATGGATGGAATTTTCCCAAACTATTTTGAAGTGTTATACCAGTGAGAAACGTGGGGCAAACTGCGCCGGTCTCTCAGGCACGCTCCGCATTGCAATCTTTCAATACTCAGTCACTGTTTTGGAGAGTAGGGAGCTTGGAGTTGGTACGGGGGGGGACGGGGGGGGGGGACCTAAACATCCCAGTGAAACTGGCTGCAGAGCACTTGGCCATCATTTCGCAAGGCACCCTGATCTCGTGGTGCACCGCAAGAACCCCCCGCTTCTTCAGCAGCATGTTCTCCCCCCACCCCAACAATGTGGTTCGCCTGCATCAGGGCATCAGGGCCCTGCCAAGGGGTCCACTGGCTGACCCCCGACATGACCCCTGTCATGATCCCCTCCATAATCCATCTCTGCATGACCTCCCCAGGATAGCCCCACTGCATAGCCCCCCTCATCATTGCCCCCACACAGGCCCCAATCCCCTGGCACAGCCCCCATCACATCAGTGGTGCCTAATGTCTGCTGTTGGGGTGTCTGGTGGACACCGCCAGGTGGCCACTGTCCGGCCATGTCCCGAACCACCTTGTGGCTTCTATGAACTCTGAGACTCACCGCATGACCAGCTCGCCAGGTCTGCCCCAGTACAAACCAGTAGTGATTGGCGCCGGTGTGGCATCTCGCCGGAGAGGTGGGAAGCATCCAGGATGCGGGAAGCGTGTGTGCCGAACTTGGTAATGATATCGGAATCCGAGCAATCTCATACTAATGAGCTTTGCGTCATTCTGGGTTGACACCACACGGAAGGGGATCGGAAAGATCTGAAACCGTTCTGTGCCGGGAGCAAATTGGATTTTTAGCTTTGCACGCTATTTTCCAAGCTCATCGTGCTGATCGCCGGGCGTGACAAGATGGTACAATTGTGTCCTATATATTGTAGAGATGCAGATTTTTAAGTTGGGGGATAGACACACAGTGAGGAACATGTTTTCACCAGCCTGAGGCTTGATGAAACCGCATCTTATTTTTGCTCTTATACCACGAAAAAAAGCCCTTCCCTTTTGGATCCACCCCGCCCCAAGTGTCTGTCATAACAAACTCACAAGCAACCATTGCTGGAACTCAGTAAGATTTTTCCGGCAAAGAGATTTAAGTTGAAATCATAGAATCCCTACAGTGCAGAAGGAGGCCTTTCGGCCCATCGAGTCTGTACCGACTCTCCGACAGAGTATCCTACCCAGGCCCACCCCTGCCCTATGCCCGCAACCTACGCATTAACCCGCTAATCCCCCTAACCTCCACATTTTGGAACACTAATGGCAATTTAGCATGGCTAATTCACACATCTTTGGAGTGTGGGAGGAAAGCGGAGCACCTGGAGGAAACCCACACAGATGCGGGAAGAACATATAAACTCCACTCAGACAGTTATCCAAGACTGGAACTGAACCCAGGTCTCCAACACTGTGAGGCAGAGTGCTATCCACTGTGAAAGAAGCGATTTAGGCAGAGAATGCACTTCTTTAAATACAAACATTTGAGAATACTGGTGTCCAGTCACTGAAATACAGCATGTTTAGTAGTGGTCTTATGGCTCAGACTCACGCCGGCATATGATTAGGGTCAAGTTGGAGCTGAACGTGGGAATCCCAATCCGGTTAAAATGTTTCAGCCAGGTTTTCCAACTCACCCCTTTCACAGTTAAGGCCAAGTATAAGTCTCGTAATTTTGACCATGTTTTTTATTTTTTCCCTCAATGAGATGTCTGTCAGGGGAGGAAAAATGATCACGCTGTATGGAACTCTGGCAGGGTAGCTCTCCCAATTGATACCCATCCACAGAAGTTCCACATGTAATGCCATCCATGTGCCAAGGGTGAATGAATTCGGGGGTCACTCTGAATGTCGGTGCTGCACTTTTTAAAATTCGATCGGGGATTTGGTGTTGCTGGCTGGCCAGCATTTATTGCCCATTCCTGATTGCCCTTGAACTGAGTGACTTGGCCATTTCAGAGGGGCAGTTGAGAGTCAACCACATTGCTGTGGATCTGGAGTCACATGTAGGCCAGACCGGGTAAAGACGGCAGATTTCCTTCCCAAAGGAACCAGATGGGTTTTTACAACAATGATGTGGAGATGCCGGCGTTGGACTGGGCTAAGCACAGTAAGAAGTCTCACAACACCAGGTTAAAGTCCAACAGGTTTATTTGGTAGCACAAGCCACTAGCTTTCGGAGCGCTGCCCCTTCATCAGGTGAGTAGGAGTTCAGTTCACAAACTGGGCATATAAAGACACAAATTCAATTCAGTTTGAGTCTTTATATGCCCAGTTTGTGAACTGAACTCCCACTCACCTGATGAAGGGGCAGCGCTCCGGAAGCTTGTGGCTTGTGCTACCAAATAAACCTGTTGGACTTTAACCTGGTGTTGTGAGACTTCTTACTGTTTTTACAACAATCCAAGCTTCTGAATGTTTTTGGGTGCATCTTAGCAAGAGGTTAGGGTGAGACATGGGGGAGGTTTTTCTTTTAATTCCCCCCCATCACAAGGAGGCATATACCCCCACCCCACCAACACAGGTACACACCCAAGGAGGCATCCCAGCCGGGAACACGCATGTGATGTTTTTGTTAGTTTCACACACGGCGCCGAAATGACAAGGGCTGATGGAACAGACTGTGTGCAATTTCAGGCGCGGCTCGGTGCTGCAATGATGATTTTGTCAATTAGGATTGCGGAATGTCGGACAGAGCAAGCACTGACACAGGGGAAAGAGAGAGAGAGCCAGGCCACTCGCTCCCTCTGATTGTTCCTCTCGGCGGCGACACGGAAATTGACACAACAGATTTTACCGTCTCCAGGGCGACCGCCGGCACGTCATCGGCGCAGTTTGTTACACCGTGGGCGCAAGCGCACTTGCGGCTATTTTTCCTGAAAGGACTGGCGCCTTTACTGGAACAGGGACGTGGGGGAGTGTAGCTTTGGGACTTCAAGGTGGGCGGGCGTGGAGTGTCTGCATAAAATGTTTTTCCTATCACCTGATTTACCTTGTGGGATAGATATTATTGGCCTCCACTCATTATTAAAAACAGTCTGCTGAAACATTTCTGTAAGTCAGGCAGCGTTTTTTTTATTAGTGTCACAAGTAGGTTTACATTAACACTGCAATGCAGTTGCTGTGAAAATCCCCTAGTTGCCACACACTCTGATGCCTGTATGGGTTCACTGAGGGAGAACGTAGCATGGCCAGTGCACCTAACCAGCACGTCTTTCGGACTGTGGGAGGAATCTGGGAACCAGGAGAAAATCCATGCATACGTGCAGACTCCACATAGACAGTGACCGAAGCCAGGAATCGAACCCAGGTCCCTGGCACTGTGAGGCAGCAATGCTAACCACTGTGCCACCTTACGCATCTATACAAGAGAAGCCTTTCAGCCTTCCTCAGGGGAAAGGTGTAGTTCATAAAACTCACATTTAAAGACTGCACATCTTCTGTTTCAGACGATGAGCAGCCAGAAAGAGGGGAGAAGTTGGAGTTTTTAGCAGATGACATCAAGAATGGTTTCATCTTCCCAACATGGAATGCGAGGAAGTTTTAGCTGAAAATGGGACAATCGGGCCTATGGGAAGATTTCCCGAGTGCCCCTATCAGTAAAGCTTCCATAGTACATTTTAGGGATATGCCTTTTTTTCAGACTGTGAATCCTGAGGAGTTGCCATGAACCCGCCCCACACCAAGAATGGGGAGCTAATCTGCCCTTGACTCATGAATCTGATCCGATGCCCATGAATAACATGAAGGCCAACAAGTGCCATATGTGTCGCATGGACCTTTGAAGCCTCAAAATCCCTCCAATAATAGGGTTTGACTTATATACCAGTTATAAAAGTGAACCACCAGCGTGGGTGTGGGTGGCTGCCATTTTGAAATGTAATTAACATGGGGAATTGAATAAAGAAGGAGGAAGGTTATGCTTCAGTTATACAGAGCACTCGTGCAAATACGTTTGGAGTATTGAATATAGTAGTAGTCACCTTATTTAATAAAGGATGCAAATGAATGAATGAATGAAAGGATGCACTTCCGAGAAGGTTTACCAGACTAATACCTGGAATGGGTGGATTGTCATATGAACGAAGTTTGGACATAAAAATTAGATCTTTTTGGCAGGTAGTACTAATGAAACAAAAGATGATAATGTTCCACATTGTGGGTTTTGAACCAAATCAACGCAGATTTATTTAAGAGCTGTTGCCAAGTTGAACTCCAACATGGAAAAGAGATAAAAAATCCCTGACTGCCTCTGGTGTCATGTTTAAAGCTTATTTATTAGTCTCACAAGTAGGCTTACTTTGCAAATAACTTTGCAATGAAGTTACTGTAAAAATCCACTAGCTGCCACACTCTGGCACCTGTTTGGGTTCACTGAAGGAGAATTTAGCATGGCCAATGCACCTAACCAGCACATCTTTTGGACAGGAAGAAACTGGAGTAGTCAGAGGAAACACACGCAGACACAGTGAGAATGTGCAGACTCTGCACAGACAAGCACCCAAGCCAGGAATCGAACCTGGGTCCCCAGCGTTGTGAAGCAGCAGTGCTAACCACTGGGCCACCATGCTACCCTATGTGACTAATCACACAAGATATGCATTGCTTTACAATATGATATGATATTCTTGATCTGGATGGGTTCTTCTTTAGCCTATGCCAATTAGGGTCCTATGTTGTCAATTTGTGGTGATAATGGTGATTGTCCCTTTAAGGGCAAAGCAGCAGAAGAGAGTCACCTGCCTTGAGCGACCAATTGGGATTGAGAGTGGACAATTACCTCAGGGAGTGGAGTCCTCTCTTGGGCAGAAGGCAGTCTGAAGACATGTAGAAGACATGTAGGGACTGGGGTAGACAGGGGGCTGCCAGCCTCTGTCGAGTTTTTCCTTATTAATAAATACCCTTTGTGTTCCTGACAAAGTCTGTGACTGTATGTCATTATATTGGCAACGAGGATAAAATGGATTATGAGGACCGTGCCTATGAGCTGAGACGTGGGATATTGCCAGTCCCTGAGGGTCAGGCATACAGCAAACCTGAATTGGCCGGTTAGTCGGAGGTTTGGAAATGTATAGAAAAAATTTGAACAGAAAATAACCCTCAGGAGCAAGATCTGTGATTTTGAGTTTAAGGAAAAGTGGAACTTAAGTTAAAAAAAAGACAAAGAATTCCGGCAAAGTTTAATAAAAATAAAATCACAAAGGAGAACACGGAGAGCAGTGTTTTGAAGTGATTTAAGAAAAGTCCCCAGGGAACTGCAGGGCCTGTCCCAAAAGCATGGGAAAGTGAAGAGGCTGAGATTGTCAGGCTCCCAATCCAAGCAGAGCCCACAGGAGAGGGTGGGGAGGGGGGTGGGGGTGGGGGTGGGGGTGGGGGTCGTGGTCCCTGCACTGCGAGACTGCAGGCAGCAAGTTCCAAAATTTTGGAGAGAAGTCCTCAACTTGTTGAGAAGATGAGTTGAAAGGTTTTGAAAATGATCCCTTGGACCTTGAGAGCATTGGAGCTTGCAGTGAAATTGATGGGGAAAAAATTGGCACATCGAAGGAAGAGAAAAACAGACTCTCCAAATGGCCAGAAAGGGGGGAAAAAGAGCTACAGAGAGAGCTTTCTATCAGCAAAAGGGATCATTTTTAAAAAATACTAAAAGGTTCAATGAAGATCCTGCCAGGTTAGGACTAAAACTTCAAAAGCATGGGAAATGTACATAGAGAGAACCGGCAGCTGTTTTTTAAAAAAGTTGACAGTCTTAAAGCGGTAATGCATTTAAAGAGGTAATGCATTTAAAGTGGTAATACATTGAATGGAACAATGCATTTAAAGCAGCAACTGCAAGAAGAAATAGAGGGCAATGAACAGGAAAATTGGAGAAGACCCCAAATAGAGGACAAGTCTCAAAAAGGTCCATAAGCAACAAAGATCTCAAGAGAGAGGCAATGCAAGACCGCAGAGGAGGGAATAAAGACCTTAGGGAAGAGGCAACAAAAGACTCCGGAAGGAGCATTGAAAGACCCAATGAGGAGGGCAATGATGACGGACAGCAGAAGGAGGGCATTGAAAGACCCCAGGAGAACAATGTAAGATCCCCCAAAGGAGGGTAGCGAAAGACAATAAATGAAAAAATGAAGAGTACAGAGAGAATTGCAGAAAGGAAACAAGACAGCACTTCGTCGGAGAGAGACCTGATCAACAGTGAAGCCAAAAAGAGATTAGCTGAAGGTAAGACAAGTAGAAATGAAGGTTTCATTTGTGAAATGTATATGTCCAGTAGGAACATGATGGATTCCCCTCAGAAGAAACACAGAAATTAAAGACTTCAAATGAAACCAAGAAATATTGAACATAAAGAGGAATCAGCAAAAACAATAGAGAAGACATTAAAATAACAAGATGAAATGACTGACAGCAAACTTGTAAAAAAGTTGCAAAACTTGACAAAATGAGGTTAAGATGAAGGAAAACTTCATGAGGAAATGTAGAATGAGCTGAACTCCATGAAAAGCAACCAGAAAACAAGTCCAGTGAAGAATTGAATCATGGGAATAAGAGCTTGAAGAAGGATGCTTGGCAATGAGAAATTAACCAAAGAGGTAAAAGCATTGAAATTGACAGCAGAATGAACAATTCAGACAGAGAAAGAAACTGAGATTATGTGCCAGAGCAAGATTGCTGAATTGGTCATGCAAATGGAACAGCAGCAAGCCTGTATGGAAGAGTTCCATGCAAGACCATATTTGGAACTGTTCATGGTTAAAGCTGTGGCCAAACGGGCCACCTAAGATGGCAATTTACAAAGCACGCTGGCCAAGTACAGAAACAGATATGCTGCAGCTTAAAGGACAAAGATAAACAGGCTGCAGCTCAGACGACTGAATACATAGGACATAGGCCATCTCAAAGACAATGGACAGTCTCTAGTCAAACAGAGTTGTTTACCAGACACAGGGGTGCTTTAACCCCTTATTTGGGAGGGAGGTATGTGACCTACGTGCCTCCAGCACCTACAGGCATGGCCATTGGGTACACATGATGCGGAGATGCCGGCGTTGGACTGGAGTAAACACAGTAAGAGTTTTAACAACACCAGGTGAAAGTCCAACAGGTTTATTTATTGGGTACACAGCCAGAGATCGGTGTAGCAGCACCTGATTGGACTCTATCGAACAGGGTGGTCAAGCCCTGATCGATTGATTGGTGATAATCAAGAGACCACTCAAAAGGGTGAAAAACCAAGGGGGATAAAAAGTAATGCACAACAGAAGGATCTCTCCCACGAATGACAACAACGGTGATCACCACTAATGACCACCATGAGGGGAGCCACCACTCCAAAGATGGAAGGAAAACCAGAGCCAGAGTATCAGACCAGACCGAAGGACCACACTATTCAGAGGACTATGGAGACCAACACGCAGATAAAGGCCAATACCTGCCTGAGTACTTGCCAGTCACACAAAAATTAAGTCAAGGTCTAGTATTGAACTTGAACTTTAGTATTCAGTAAATAACTTTGTACTGGTTGTGTGGGGATTAATATCAAATTGTGTGTGTGAATAAATATTACTGTACTAACAAGAAGTTGACTCGCAATTCTTTGTCCACCATAGAAGGGTTAAAAACAGACTGTGCGGCAGGCGCAACAAAGCCTACCAATAAAAGTGTTTATGTTTGGATGCACAAACCTCAAGATCTCAATGAGCCATCAAGAAATGTTTTTGTAACAGGTTGATCAAGTACCTGAGTACTTGATCAACCTGTTACAGATGTAACTGATGTCTCCATGAAAGCAAGTTGTAATGAACCGCCAGAAGACGTACCTGTTGTTGGCAGTTCCTATAAATGTTGATCCTGTGGAAGCATCTCAGGCCGCAAGGAAACAGAAAAACACCTCGAAGACTTGATTTATAATTGTCCAACTGGTTTAGTTGGAATTCAGAAATGAGTAACTTAGTTATTGAAGATTGTATAAAGGAGTTAAAGGGGGAGGGATGTGGTGATTGTGCCTTTAAGGGCAACACAGCAGAAGAAAGTCATCTGGCTTGAGGAGCAATTGGGACTGAGAGTGGGTAATCACCCCAGGAGGTGGAGTCCTATCTTGAGCAAAAGACAGTCTGAAGCTCTGTAGGGACTGGAACAGTTGGTTGGATGTTCCAAGGCAGTCTGGGGTCTGCCAGCCTCTGCCTTCCTTATTAACAAATACTCTTTGTGTTCCTGATAAAATCTGGAGCGTGCATCATTACACAATTGAACCCTGATGTAACTTTCAGATTGCAACAGGAGAAATTCTCCCTTTTTCTGACTCTATAACTATCAAAATTCACAAAACCTAGCCTCTGGCAGCCCTCCTGCATGGTCACCTAGATCTGCTCCCCTATGTCTCCATGCCACATGCGCAATGGATCCTTAACGTAGGGAATAGGGAGGTTGCCAATATGCATTGCAATTGAATATCCTGGGAGTAAATGCAGGCGGGCAGTGTTGAACATTAATGGACAATTTGGATAGATGAAGAATTGTGGAATTGAGGAGTTTGGGGCTGACCAGATAGGCTGTGAATCTTTTCTGACAAGTACTCTTGCCCTTGAAAGGGGTAAATGTGGAAACAGTGGTAGGGAACTTCTTGAACTTGATAAGCATCTGAACTGTTAATTATACAATAAAAATTGACAAGCCGCGTACCTACAAACTAATCTTAGTCAAGTCTATTAGCATTTTGTTGCACATCCTTTCCTCTTAGTTATCAACTCAGCCACACCTGATGTAAACTCACATATAAGAGATCGGAGGTATAGCTCACAATTAAAAATTCTGTAAAAAATAATGTCAATTTATTGAGGTAGAATTCTTAATTGAAACCTCTATCAGCAGATAACCTTGTCCTCAATTTCCATTATAGTGCTCTCAGATCTAATTAAAGGTTTTCTTCATTCTGGTTTCTTGTTTACTGCTCCATCCTGCAAGCAGAGAAATTGTTTACAGATGTCGGAAGTTGGAAAGGAACATTCAGTGCTCATCCTGCAGATTAATCCTGCGTGCAGATTAATATGCTTCATGCAGCATGTTTTTGTTGGAAACCTGCTTATGTGTTTACCTGTGAGCTGTAAGTGTGACAATGGTTTGAGTTCAACATTTTAGCCAGGATGTTTGTCTAGCTGCATGGATGTGAATCTGGGAAAGAACTGGAAAATCAGCCGAAATCCCTTTTTAAAACTGTTTCTTCTACTTCTGTTTTCCCAACTTTTAATCATTCGAGCGTTGGAAAATTAAATTAACATTGCTAAATTTTGAAACTAATAAGGGCAACTGTGGGTCCAGGTTTTATGCAAATTTGGGCATACAAAAGTCACGAATGACAACTAATAATGGTATATATAAATAATAGGTAGCATCAGGAAATATAAATGACTCAACCTGACGAGAAGGGGTGGGACCTCTGGAAAACCCCTCAGGTTGTATGCACCAGAGAATGTTTGACGCAAGAAATAGGAACAAGATCAGGCCATTCAGCCCCTCGATCCTGCTCCGCCATTCAATAAGATCATAAGTGATCGGTTGGTGACCTCAACTCTATTTTTCTGCTTGCCACCCGCGCCGCCCCCCCACCCCCCCCCCCCCCCCGCCCCCCCTCGCCCTCTCCCATAACCCTTGATTCCTTTGTCAATCAAAACCTTGCCTAACTCAGCCTTGAACACGTTCAATGACTCACCCTCCACTGCTCTCTGGGATAGAGAATTCCACTCTGCCTACACTTCCCGCTGCCTCGGAAAAGCAGCCAGAATAATTAAGGACCCCATGCACACCGGACATTCTTTCTTCCACCTTCGTCCGTCGTGAAAAAGATACAAAAGTCTGAGACCACGTACCAACCGACTCACGAACAGCTTCTTCCCTGCTGCCATTAGACTTTTGAATGGACCTACCTTGCACTAAGTTGATCTTTCTCTGCACCCTAGCTATGGCTATAACATTACATTCTGCACTCTCTCCTTTCTTTCTCTATGAACGGTATGCTTTGTCTGTATAGCATGCAAGAAATAATACTTTTCACTGTATACTAATACATGTGACAATAATAAATCAAAAGACAGTAATGACTCTCAGAGAAAAAAATTCCTCTTCATCTCCATCTTAAATGGGAGACCCCTTATTTTGAAGCTATGCCTCCTAGTTCTACATTTCCATGCCAGGAAGATAGGAGAATGAATAGGCCAATCAGCCCCTTGAGCCTGCTCCACCATTTAATGGATCATCTACTTCATGACATCCTCACACACTATCTCCGCATCCCTTGATGTCAGTGGTATCTGGAAATCTATTGACCTCTGCTTTGACCATACTTAATAATTAAACCTCCACAACCCTCTGAGGTAGAGAATTCCAAACATTCCTCCATTGTCTAACTGAAAGATTTCATCCTCATCTTGGTCCTAGATGGGCTACTTCTTATGCTCCAGCCTGTGTCCCCTGGTTCTAGAACCACAGCCAGGGATAAGGTCCTTCTAGCATCCACCCTGTCGAGCCCTGTAAGAATTTTATAAACTTAAATGAGATCACTTCTCATTCTTCTAAATTCCAGAGAATATAGGCCCAGTTTCCTCAATCGCTCCCCATAAGATATTCTGCCATCACAGAGATTAGTCTGGTGAATCTTCATTGAATTCCCTCTATGGCCAGTATAAGCTTTCTTAGGTAAGGCGACCAAAACCGCACAGAAGCTCCAGTTGTGACTCACCAAGGCTCTATACACTTGCAACAAAAATTCCCGACTCCTGGACTCAAGTTCTCCGACAATAAAGGCTTACATACACTTTCTCTTCCTAGTTGTTTGCTGTATCTGCATGTTAGTTTTGAGTGCTTTATGAACAAGAACACTCAGGATATCAACACTTCCCAAGGGAAGATATGTCAGAGAGACCCTCTTGCCAATTGACAAACCGGCCAGTGCTGTGTCACCCTCTGAGGGCAGTGGCACACACAGATCTTCCCCCCGCCCCGACAGGGAAGCCAGTGCCGAGTTTAATTCGTTTTGGTGCAACAAACAGGTACCGTCACCATTTAAGAAATAACATGATATGAAATGTGAATATACAGATGTGTAATGAGGCCCTAATACACCATTTTGAAATAAATTGATCAACATCACAATTTATGTAATGTCCTTTGTCATAAGAGCATAAGAAATTGGAGGAGTAGACCATTCAGCCCATCAAGCCTGCTCTGCTATTCAATACAGTCTGACTGTGGCCTTAACTCCACCTTCCTGCTTATCCCCGCACCCTCCCCCACCAGCCCCCGCCGCCCCCCCCCCCCACCCCCCCCGGCCCCCCAAAAAAGCCTTGGCTTCTTTGTCAATCAAAAAATCTGTCTAACTTGACCTTGAATATATTCTGTGACCCAGCCTCTGCTGCCATCTGTGGAAGAGAATTCCAAAGATTCACGGCTGTCAGAGAAGAAATCTTCCTCATCTCTAACTTAAATCAGAGATCCCTTACCTTTAAACTGTGCCACATACTAGTCCAGTAGCATAACCACTATTCTACTATACCCTTCGAGTTGAAATCATAATTTTAGTGCGGACTTGTTGTGAACCTTTAGAGCTATTGCTAATTGAGACGTGAGTATCATGCTTTAAAATGTATTGCCAAGTCTGGTAATGTCACGGTGGGGATATAATTTTATTCAACTATTCCCTGCTCCTCTCATCCCCCCGCCTAGTCCAGCACAGAATTACTAATATTTCTTGATCATCTCTAGACACTGCCTTGAAAATTAATGAAGTGATTAACATGAGACCTGGGTTCAATTCCCGGCTTGGGTCACTGTCTGTGCGGAGAATGCAAGCTCTCCCCATGTCTGCGTGGGTTTCCTCCGGGTGCTCCGGTTTCCTCCCACATTCCGAAAGACGTGCTGGTTAGGTGCATTGGCCATGCTAAATTCTCCCTCAGTGTACCTGAACAGCTGCTGGAGTGTGGTGACCAAGGAATTTTCACAGTAACTTCATTGCAGTGTTAATGTAAGCCGACTTGTGAAACTAATAAATAAGCTTTAAACTTATCACTTCAAACACATACAAGAAATGTACAGAAAATTATACAGTCCCAATGAAGACCCAAACAACATCACATTTAGCATTTTTTGCAGTGAAGTTCTTTAATTGCCTCCAGATGTACTGAAGCAAAGATCTGCACCTGCCTGTGTTCACATATTGATGCATATGTTTAAATAACATCTGTCTTCTTGCAAAATTTAGTCGCATTTTGAAACGGGCTGAATCTACTAGACTTTGAAACTTTTCTGGTCCCACCCCTGTTCACAGTAGCAACACACCTCCCGTGCTCAGTTTGTACAAGTGGCCAATTAAGAAGTCTCCTCTGGGCTTACTCTGCTATGAGGGACAGTGAGCACATTGTGGAGGCAAGAGTTCCATGAGACTGCATGGCCAGCACAGTGAGAGCACGTACAGTGAGAGTGCTGCTGGTGTGCATGGGATGCAGGAAGGCCGAACAGAATGATTTTTGATTTTGGTTTGATTTGATTTATTATTGTCGCATGTATTAGTATACAGTGAAAGGTATTGTTTCTTGCGTGCTATACAGACAAAGCATACTGTACATGGAGAAGGAAAGGAAAAGGTGCAGAATGTAGTGTTACAGTCATAGCTAGGGTGTAGAGAAAGATCAACTTAATGCAAGGTATGTCCATTCAAAAGCCTGATGGCAGCAGGGAAAAGCTGTTCTTAAGTCGATTAGTACATGTCCTCAGACTTTTGTATCTTTTTCCCGACATGGGGTCCTTGATTATGCTGGCTGCTTTTCCGAGGCAGCGGGAAGTGTAGACAGAGTCAATGGATGAGAGGCTGATCTGAGTGATGGACTGCGCTTCGTTCACGACCCTTTGTAGTTTCTTGCGGTCTTGGTTAGAGTAGGAGCCATACCAAGCTGTGATACAACCAGAAAGAATGCTTTCTATGTAAAAGTTGGTGAGAGTTGTGGTGGACATGCCAAATTTCCTTCGTCTTCTGAGAAAGTAGAGACGTTGGTGGGTTTTCTTAATTATAGTGTCGCATTGAGAGACCAGGATAGGTTGTTGGTGATCAACGTAATGCAAGGTAAGTCCATTAAAAAGTCTGACAGCAGTAGAGAAGAAGCTATTCTTGAGTCGGTTGGTACGTGACCTCAGACTTTTGTACCTTTTTCCCGAAGGAAGAAGGTGGAAGAGAGAATGTCCGGGGTGCGTGGGGTCCTTAATTATGCTGGCTGCTTTGCCGAAGCAGCGGGAAGTGCAGACAGAGTCAATGGATGGGAGGCTGGTTTGTGTGATGGATTGGGCTACATTCACAACCTTTTGTAGTTCCTTGCAGTCTTGGGCAGAGCAGGAGCCATACCAAACTGTGATACAACCAGAAAGAATGCTTTCTGTGGTGCATCTGTAAAAATTGGTGAGAGTCATAGCTGACATGCCAAATTTCCCTAGTGTTCTGAGTAAGTAAAGGCATTGGTGGACTTTCTTAACTATAGTGTCAGCATGGGGGGACCAGGACAGGTTGTTGGTGATCTGGACACCTAAAAGCTTGAAGCTCTCGACCATTTCTACTTCGTCCCCATTGATGTAGACAGGTGCAGGTTCTCCTTTACGCTTGAAAATCGAATTGGAGGGGAATTTGGCTGCACAGTCATAGGTGTATAAGAATTATAGTAAGGGGCTGAGGACACAGCCTTGTGGGCCACCAGTGTTGATGGTGATCGTGGCGGAGGTGTTGTTGCCTTTCCTTCTGATTGCGATCTCTGGATTAAGAAGTTCAGTATCCAGTCACAGAGGAAGGAGCCGAGCCCCAGACCACATAGTATGGAGATGAGTTTGAGAGGAATAATGATGTTGAAGGCTGAGCTGTAGTTGATAAATAGAGTCTGACATAGTTGTCATTGTTATCTAGGTTGATGAGGGTAGGGCAGTGATTGTTGTCTACATGGACTTCAGTAAGGCCTTTGACAAGGTCCCTCATGGCAGACTGGTGCAGAAGATGAAGTCACATGGGATCAGAGGTGAGCTGGCAAGGTGGATACAAAACTGGCTCGGTCAAAGAAGACAGACGGTAGCAGTGGAAGGATGCGTTTCTGAATGGAGAGCTGTGACAAATGGCGTTCCTCAGGGATCAGTGCTGGAACCTTTGCTGTTTGTAATACATATAAATGATTTGGAGGAAAATATAACTGGCTTGATTAGTAAGTTTGCGGACGACACAAAAGTTGGTGGATTTGCGGATAGTGATGAGCTTCATCAGAGGATACAGCAGGATATAGATCATTTGGAGACTTGGGTGGAGAGTTGGCAGATGGAGTTTAACCTGGACAAATGTGAGGTAATGCATTTTGAAAGGTCTAATACAGAGAGGAAATATACAGTAAATGGCAGAACCCTTAAGAGTATTGATAGGCAGAGGGATCTGGGTGTACAGGTACTGAGGTCACTGAAAGTGGCAACATAGTGGAGAAGGTAGTCAAGATGGCATACGGCATGCTGGCCTTCATCAGCCGGGGCATTGAGTTTAAAAATTGGCAAGTCATGTTGCAGCTTTATAGAACCTTAGTTAGTTATTCCCTTGGAATATAGTGTTCAATTCTGGTTGCCACACTACCAGAAGGATGTGGAGGCTTTGGAGAGAGTACAGAAAAGATTTACCAGGATGTTGCCTGGTATGGAGGGCATTAGCTATGAGGAGAGGTTAGAGAAATTTTATTTACACCCTACACCCTAACTATGAGAGTGAATAGTCAGAAGCTTTTTCCCAGGGTGGAAGAGTCAATTACTAGGGGGCACAGGTTTAAGGTGCGAGGGGCAAAGTTTAAAGGAGATGTACGAGGCAGATTTTTTATACAGAGAGTAGTGGGGAGGTAAGCGGATACGGTAGTGACTTTTAAGGAGCGTCTTGACAAATACATGAATAGGATGGGAATAGAGGGATGTGCTCCCTGGAAGGGTAGGGGGTTTTAGTTAAGTTGGGCAGCATGGTCGGTGCAGGCTTAGAGGGCTAAAGGGCCTGCTCCTGTGCTGTAATTCTCTTTGTTCTTTGTTCTTAGGTGTTCCAGGATTGAGTGCAGGGCCAGGGAGATGGCATCTGCTTTGATTTGATTTGATTTATTATTGTCACATGTATTAACATAGAGTGAAAAGTATTGTTTCCTGCGTGCTATATAGGCAAAGCATACCGTTCATAGAGAAGGAAATGAGAGAGTGCAGAATGTAATGTTACAGTCATAGCTAGGGTGTAGAGAAAGATCAACTTAATGCAAGGTAAGTCCATTCAAAAGCCTGACAGCAGCAGGGAAGAAGCTGATCTTGAGTCAGTTGGTTCGTGAACTTAGACTTTTGTATCTTTTTCCCGATGGAAGAAGGTGGAAGAGAGAATGTCTGGGGTGCGAGGGGTCTTTTGCGTGTTGGATTGTCCAAGGGCAGTTAAGAGTCAAACACATTTCTGTGGCTCTGGAGTCACATGTAGGCCAGACCAGGTAAGGATGGCAGATTTCCTACCCTGAAGGATATTAGTGAACCAGACAGGTTTTTCCAACAATCGACAATGGATTCATGGTCATCAGTAGATTCTTTAATTCCAGATACTTTGTTATTGAATTCAAATTCCATCATTTGCCATGGTGGGATTCAAACCCGGGTCCCCAGAAAATTAGCTGAGATTCTGGATTAATAGTCTAGCGATAATACCACTATCGCTATTGGTTATTGAAGAGCCTTAGTATGCTTCCTGGTGCTGCTGGAACATGCACTCAATCCAATGAAGCGAAGTCACCTCCGGGAAAAGGGTGAGGAGGCGAGAATGTGGCAGGGAACCAGTACAACTTAATTATCCTCAATTTTCCCAGCTTCCCCTTGTGTCTCTGAGTCACTGGGAAAAATCTCCAGCCTGATTATATTAACTAGACATGAATGTATCTTTCCACTTTTCAAATGTTGAGATGAATCTGCTGTGCAATTCCCACACTTTTAATTGTTTGACCAGTAAGTGCCTTGGTTTGATAAAGTCTTGGTTATTTCCACCACATCACCTGTTTTCCTTTAACATATTTTCCAAATCCATAAGCTTAATTTGTATGTCCTTAGTATTGACATAAACATACTTACATTTAGCTTATTATTTATCATTCCACTATTCATCCATTGTTTTATTTGTCAAAAAACATCTATCGGTCTCAGCAATGATGATCATGATTGTTGTAAAAGCCCATCCGGTTCACTGATGTCCCTTAGAGATGGAAACTCTCTGTCCTTAACCAATCTGGTCTGTAGGTGACTCCAGATTCACAGAAATGTGATTGACTCTTAACTGTCGCAATCTGTAACCTCATGACTTGGCACATCCTTGCTATGACCATTGGGCCAGGGGACCAACTCTGGTTCAATCATCATTGCAGGAGAGCACATCAGGAGCATCACTATGCATACCTAAAAATGAGATGTCCACCTGATGAAGCTACAACGTATGTGTACTAAACATTGCAAGCAGCATGCTATAAATTGAGCAAAGACATCCCACAACCAACAGATCAGACCAAAGTACTGCAGTGCTGCCATATTCAATCATGAATGGTAGTGGGAAATTAAAAGGCTCCACAAACATCCCCATTGTCAATGATGATGGTGCCAATCATATAAGTACAAAATACAAGGTTGAAGCATTTGTAACAATCTTCAACCAGAATTGCCAATTGGTTAATCCATGTCAGCCTCCTCCTGAAGTCCCCAGTACCACTGGTGCCAGTCTTCAGACAACCATTCCACGTGATACAAGAAACAGCTGAGTGCACCAGATACAGCAAAGACTCAGGGGTCTGACAACACCTTTGCTATAGTACTGAAGGTTTGTGCTCCAAAAATAGCCAGGTCCCTTGCCAGGTTGTCCGAGTATAACTATAATACTAGCATCTACCCAATAATGTGGAAAATAGATCAGGTATGTCCAGTCTGCAAAATCAAGGCAAATTCTCTCAGTCTATTCTAAATCATCAATAAAGTGATGTGTTTGCCATTTCAAATTGTTTGGAATTGGGGAAAATTATAATTAAAAAACAAAGTCAAAGCAGGGAGCTGATTAGAGGCAGACAGCTGGAGAAATGATGAGATGTGATCTATCATTGGGAAATGAGTATTTCACTTATGTGACTAGAGAGAACAATGGAGCACTAGAAGTGGTAACTTCAAAGTGGAGAGATAAGGAAATTGGCATGTACCTGCCAAAAGCTGACTCCACAGGGGGATAAAATCAAAGGTATAATTATAGAATGGGGGAGACAGGGGAGAGAGACAGCTAACCATCAGAGCTGCAACAATTTGTACCAGCAGTCTCCTGAGAGAAGCCAGCATTTTCCACTTTTGCTAAACAAGGGGACTATTTCCCAGATGTGGCCACCTGAATCTAGTTGTGGTAATCATTTGCCAAATTTAGCTCATAGAGTTAGGTAGTATTGGATGTTGTTTGAGAAAAGGGGTGTCTCAGAGTTCAGGTGAGCAGAGATAGTTTTGGAGGCCAAGCGATAGTTTCATAATTAAGTGTGCATAGCCATCAGTATCCTTAAGTGTTATAGCGTATTATTATCCCTCTTGTCATGTGTATGTTTTTAAGTGTTAATAAATATTCATTAATTGTTCACACAAAGACGGAACTGTTTCCTCACTGGGTTGTACTTGGTTCCTCACATAATACCAAAAAACAGATACACCACTACAAACCAGTGTTCCAACTTACCCTTCTGGGTTTTGGGATGCTCTCACATTTAACATCAGTGTGGTTTATAATAGTGCTATCAAGTGGCGCTTACTCACCAATAATCTCACTAATGTTCAGCTTGGGTTCCACCAGGATCACTTGGCTCCAGAACTTAATACAACCTTGGTCCAAATGGTGGAATGGGCTCGAAGGGCTGAATGGTCTTTTCCTGCTTCCATTTCTTATGTTCTTCATTGGAACAAAGCAGGAAGCCAAGGAAAAAAGTCAGAGCAAGAGTGGCATGGACTTCCACTTCCAAGTATCAGAAACTTCATGTTAATATTACCGGGACCTGTTTTCTATGATCTGTTTGTCCTGCTGATATACTTTCTTTATTCTTGTAATCCCACAAGATCCCCTTTCCCATGCCTTTTGAGGCTGAATAATAAAACTAATTCCTCTCTGTTGGTCTTCATTATGATGTGGAGATGCCGGCGTTGGACTGGGGTAAACACAGTAAGAAGTTTAACAACACCAGGTTAAAGTCCAACAGGTTTATTTGGTAGCAAAAGCCACACAAGCTTTCGAGGCTCTGAGCCCCTTCTTCAGGTGAGTGGGAATTCTGTTCACAAACAGAACTTATAAGACACAGACTCAATTTACATGAATAATGGTTGGAATGCGAATACTTACAACTAATCCAGTCTTTAAGAAACAAAACAATGGGAGTGGAGAGAGCATCAAGACAGGCTAAAAAGATGTGTATTGTCTCCAGACAAGACAGCCAGTGAAACTCTGCAGGTCCACGCAACTGTGGGAGTTACAAATAGTGTGACATAAATTCTGATTCTAGGATCGCATGATAAAGACTCAGGAGGAAAAAAGCAGAAATATTTATGTGAAATAGTGTGACATAAACCCAATATCCCGGTTGAGGCCGTCCTTGTGTGTGCGGAACCTGGCTATCAGTTTCTGCTCCGCGACTCTGCGCTGTCGTGTGTCGCGAAGGCCGCCTTGGAGAACGCTTACCCGAATATCAGAGGCCGAATGCCCGTGACCGCTGAAGTGCTCCCCAACAGGAAGAGAACAGTCTTCCTGTTGGGGAGCACTTCAGCGGTCACGGGCATTCGGCCTCTGATATTCGGGTAAGCGTTCTCCAAGGCGGCCTTCGCGACACACGACAGCGCAGAGTCGCGGAGCAGAAACTGATAGCCAGGTTCCGCACACACAAGGACGGCCTCAACCGGGATATTGGGTTTATGTCACACTATTTCACATAAATATTTCTGCTTTTTTCCTCCTGAGTCTTTATCATGCGATCCTAGAATCAGAATTTATGTCACACTATTTGTAACTCCCACAGTTGCGTGGACCTGCAGAGTTTCACTGGCTGTCTTGTCTGGAGACAATACACATCTTTTTAGCCTGTCTTGATGCTCTCTCCACTCCCATTGTTTTGTTTCTTAAAGACTGGATTAGTTGTAAGTATTCGCATTCCAACCATTATTCATGTAAATTGAGTCTGTGTCTTATAAGTTCTGTTTGTGAACAGAATTCCCACTCACCTGAAGAAGGGGCTCAGAGCCTCGAAAGCTTGTGTGGCTTTTGCTACCAAATAAACCTGTTGGACTTTAACCTGGTGTTGTTAAACTTCTTACGGTCTTCATTATGACACAGAGAATCAGCCTGGTTGCTCCCTGCAATGGTGGCAGAAACTCGGTAGTACTCTTCTGTCACAGTCGTCACAAATATATGGCACAGTGGTTAGCACTGCTGCCGCACAGCGCCAGGGACCCGGGTTCGATTCCCGGCTTGGGTCACTGTCTGTGCGGAGTCTGTATGTTCTCACCGTGGCTGCATTGGTTTCGTCCGGATGCTCCGGTTTCCTCCCACAGTTCGAAAGGTGTGCTTGTTAGGTGCATTGGCCATGCTAAATTCTCCTTCAATGCACCCGAACAGGCACCGGAGTGTGGTGACTAGGGGATTTTCACAGTAACTTCATTGCATTGTTGATGTAAGCCTACTTGTGACTAATAAATAAATTTCTCTCTTCTCACTGCTCCATGTGCAGCCTGATTAGAGAACTCTACACTATGACTTCTGAAAAGTTGTGCCCAACTAATTGGTAATATAATCAATGTATTGTGTTTAGTGCCAGCTTGCACTGTTTATATTGGTGAGCAATCAGTGTCTTTGGCTCCCTTTTAACCTCCATTGGGTAAGTTTATATTGCCACAAACAGAGTGCATATGATGTTCAATTTTATTTCCAATAAGCAGTATCATGTAATGTCAGTATTGAACCATATGTGCCACATATCAGCCCAGATGATGTCTAACTCTTTGTAAGATCCTGACTGCCTCTTCCCAGTCCATGGTCTCCTGCCCCCAAACTTGGTGTTTTCTTTGAATCCAACTACTTTGGACTGGGATTGTGATTCAAAGACATTTGGATATCCTAAGAAGAGGGGTGGCCCCAGTCTTTGGGTGCCCCATTCCACACTTCACCATTGTGACCTATCTTCTTTTGTAACTATCTGCTTCCTTTATTTAACCAGTTGATAAACAGGACCCATTTACAGTACTTTAACAAAAGCTGGTGGAAATCAAGGTAGATGCATCTTCATCTTCTTTCACCATCCGCCACCCCATCCTCCACCACTGAACCTCCTTCCCCCGCCCCTGCCACTCTAATCAACTTGTGATATCACCTCCTCAAAAAGGTCTATGGTTGGCCAGGCTATTAATTCTTTCAATATTGGTTTTTAATTATGAAATGTTTCTTTTTCATTCAGGTCCCCTTCCATTTAGCTTCTGGCCATCAATTCAATTATTTTTCTAATTGGATGAAGCTATGGGTGTGTAATTACCAGGTATAACATTGCTGCGATTTTTGACTATGGTGACCACACTTCTAGGGGTCAGCGATTGTTCACTGATTTGCTCAGAATCAGCATTTGCACTTCAGAGATCTTCCCCTTGTCTTTCTAACTACTCCGGGTAGTTTATCCGCACCGTGAAATGGTTAGTGTTCAGCCCGTAAGCCTATCTAGAATAAAGGCAAAATACTGCAGATGCTGGAATCTGAAACAAAAACATAAAATGCTGGAGAAACTCAGCAGTCTGACTGCAAGTGTGGAGAGAGAATAGAGTCAATGTCCGGATGACCCTTCATCATCTGAATTCAAATTTCACCATCTGCCATGGCGGGATTCGAACCCGGGTCCTAGAACATTAGCTGAGTAGGGGATTAATAGTCTAGGGATAATACCGCCAGGCCATCACCTTTCCCATTTTAGTTATCTATTGTATTTTTAAAAAACCATCTGTGCTTCACATTCCACAGAGAATATAAAACTTAGTTACAAATGCTAAACAATATCGAGAAGAAAAATAGCCACACTCTAACCTGGAGCCTGAAATTTACTAAGTAACTGACCTGCAGCAATTTATGAGGCGTGATTACCTGGATTGTCTCTTTAGAACAATGGCCATAACCGGTGAGGTCTCAATAAGAACTGAATTTCCTAACCAAGGAAAATCTGCCTGTATTTAAGTATTTTTAAGGAGCTTTTTCTGATATTCTCTCCTGCTCTGCTGAAGACACACTCTGGTTGGGATATGCTTCCATTGACACCACAGCCCTTCAATACTTTCCTCCAATAATATCTTTCATTGGTGAGTTTAGGTAGTGACAATTGGCAAGGTAGTCCCTTCAAAGTGCTTTGCAACCAGGCCCAATTCTGTTTCTGTCCAATGTTACACACAGAACATTCCAGCAGTAAATAGCAATCAGCAGCAGGAACTCTGGCTAATTCTCTCCCTTTGAATCCAAGGGTACTTAGGCATATTTTAACACCCAGTAGGGATTGAAACGTGCAAGCTTTTGGTTTTACTAAGAAAACTTAACAGCATAGATGAAGGCATGTATTCAACAGCACCTGGGCTGGCTTTTTTTGAAAGTTATTTAACTATTTGAAAAGAAAGATTTAGTCCCATTCCCTTGCCCTTTCTCCACTCCTTGTTGCTTTTTAACCAAATCATTATCCACTTCTCTTTAAAAGTAAGCAGCACCTTAACCAAGTACTTTGTATTCTAAAGCAGTTTGGTGTGGTTATTTTGTTTAGAGAGGAGATTAGGAAACGTTTACACACCACTGGTGGTCAGAACTTGAAATTCTCTCCCCCTCTTTGTTTGAATCCCGGGGAATTTCACAGTAACTTCATTACAGTGTTAATGTAAGACTTACTTCTGATTAATAAATAAACTTTACTTTACTTTAGTCTGATTCCTGGCTACGCATGGAATTGAGATCATCCTGGTCAAAGGCATCAATGATATCCCTGCAATATCACTTCCCCATCTTGTCATCTACAACGCAGAATCGCTGAGCAGAAACAGATAGCCAGGTTCTGCACACATGAGGACGCTTCAACCGGGATCTTGGGTTCATATCACACTATCTGTAGCCTCCACGATTTGCCTGGGCTTGCAAAATCTCACTAACTGTCCTGGCTGGAGACAATTCACACCTCTTTAACCTGTGCTTAACCCTCTCTCCACTCACATCGTCTGCACCTGTAAAGACTTAATTACCTGTTAAGTCTCGCATTCCAACCATTATCTTGTAATTGAGTTTGTGTCTATACATGCCCTGTTCGTGAAACAAATCCTGCACTCACCTGATGAAGGGGCAGTGCTCCGAAAGCTCGTGCTACCAAATAAACCTGTTGAACTTTAACCTGGTGTTGTGAGACTACTTACTTTGTCATCTTGACATTGGGCATGGGCAATCTTGACATTCTCCTCTCTTGCTCTGCTTCAATGGCACTGCCATTTTGTGGTTACTCTCCTTCCCGTCACAGTGTATCCAGGTCAGCTCCAGAAATTGCTCCTCATCAGACACCCACCCAACAATTTCAGGAGTTTCCAAAAGACCTATCCTTTCCCCTATCCAATTTTGGCTTGTTTACATGCTCTCCCTTTGTGGTGTTGTAAACAGTTAGTGGGTATGTTTCTAAATGTATACTGATAATACAGACTCTACCTCTCCAACACATCCTTTGACTTTTCCATTTAATGCAAGAGGTTACAGTTGGACACAAACAGGTTAGCACAACAGACAGATAAATGACAAATGTAGTTCAGTGTAGGCAAATAAGGAGTAGTGTTTTGGGGCAAAAGAACAATGAAATTAGATATGCTAAGGTATTGAGACATTAGGCACCAAATTAAGAAGCAGAATCTCAAAGATAATAATCTCTGGAATATTACCTCAGCCACATGCAAATTGGCATGGGGCAATTAAGACGACAGAAATGAATGCATGGCTCAAAGACTGGTGTGGTAGAAGTGGATTCTGGTTTTGGGACACTGGCACCGGTGCTGGGGAAAGTGGGATCTATACCATTGGAATGATCTACACTGAACCACGCAGGAACCAGTGTACGAGCGAGTCATGTAACGAGGGAAATAGCGAGTATTTTAAACTAAATAGTGGGGGCAATGGATCAAATTTGAGAAGATGTGTTAAATCAAAGAGTAGAGAAAAGGCAAGAGGGAAAGATACTAACATGGGAAATGATAAAGAGACTGTGACAGGAAGGGATGGAGAATTAAAATCTAAGAGTAAATCAGCACATTAGCCAAAGGTTACAAAAATAATAAAAGGATAAAACTAAAGGCTCAGTATCTAAATGCACATAACAGATAAACTGAGACAGCGAATATAAATAAAAAAGTATGATCTGACAGCCATTACAGAGACACGGCTGCAGGATGACATTCGTTGGGAGGTGAATATTGAAGAATACATGACATTTAAGGAGGATAGGAAGCTTGGAAAAGATGGCTCTTAATTAATGATGGTATCAACACAGTAAAAAGGGGTGGCCTAAGTTCAGGAAGCCAGGTTGTAGAAGTGGATCGGGTAGAGATCAGAAATGATAAAGACAAGAACTCACTTGTGGGAATGGCGTTCAGGCCCCCTAACAGTAATCATGTGATAGGATGGAGTATAACGGAAGAAATGATGAGAGATTGGCAGAAAGGTACGGCGTGGTTTGCGCTGTAACTCTGCCGGGATGGAGCCTGATCGATTTGGCAAGGCCGGTTCCACAAAGATCTTTAAAGGGTTTTCAGTTTCGAAAACCAGTCATGAATCGCGCCAGTGTGACGTTACGCCGCCGGGGGGAGAATTCCATGCAGCCAGTCGCTGCGGCATGAAGCCGTTTAATTATATTTAAATTAATTTAAATTCATACAAATTAGACTTAATTACTTTCTCCCTTTCTCCATCTCTGCCGATTCTAGTACTATCTGTCTATCCCAGTATTTTGTGCACCTTGGTATTACTCCATAATACTCTCTCCTGGTTCCCAGGAGCTGATTGCAGCCACAAGACTACAAGCCTCTGTATAGTTTTAACCTGTAAATAAATGAGTTGTGTTTTCCCTAAAATGGTAAACGACCTTATTTAGAGAAAGTTAATAGAATGTTATCATTTATTGCAAGGGGAGTTGAGTACAAAAGTGGAGAGGTTATACTTGTTATACAAGATATTGGTGAGACCACATCTGGAATACTGTGAACATTCTTGGTATCCTTATTTAAGGAAGGATGCAAATATCTTGGAAGCAATTCAAAGAGGGTTTTCTGGACTAATACCTGGAATGGGAAAGTTGTCTTATAAGGAAATGTTGGACCGGCTGGGCTTGAAAAATCATTGCTCTACAGTTGGAATATCTCATTCATTTCTGCATGCCCCTTTATAGGAAAAATATTGGAACCACAGACAAAGTACTGTGAAGATTCATTACGATGATAGGGAAATTAAAAGCTATAAAAAGAAAGCATCTCTTATGATTTCATAGTCCATAGAACTCTTTTTGAAATGCAGTCACTATTGTAATTAGGAAACGCAGCAGCAACCAATTTGCCAAAAGCCAATTCCCACAAACCACAATGTGATAATGATCAGATAATCCATTCTTTTTTTGCAATATTGATTGAGTGATAAATGATGGCCAGGACACCAGAGAGAATTTCAGACTCTATTGCCTGGCGACTGACTGGCACCCGGACTGTTCACAAGATTGCTGTCATATTTGACCCAGGGGTGGACTGCTGGCCATGTATCCAACCATTACTAAAACCTTCTTAACATTGCCCCATGTCTGTTCCTGCCAAGGCTAATCGGCTGCTCTCATTCTTGTTTTTGTTACTGCCAGACTATTCCACTTCTGGCTGCTCTGTTCACATTCTACCATCCGTAAATTTGTAGCCATAATCATAGAATCATAGAAACCCTACAGTGCAGAAGGAGGCCATTCGACCCATCGAGTCTGCACCGACCACAATCCCACCCAGGCCCTACCCCCACATATTTTACCCGCTAATCCCACTAACCTACGCATCTCAGAACTCTAAGGGGCAATTTTTAACCTGGCCAATCAACCTAACCCACACATCTTTGGACTGTGGGAGGAAACCGGAGCACCTGGAGGAAACCCATGCAGACACGAGGAGAATGTGCAAACTCCACACAGACAGTGATCCGAGCCGGGAATCGAACCCGGGACCCTGGAGCTGTGAAGCAGCAGTGCTAACCACTGTGCTACCGTGCCGCCAAAAATTTACTGCTCACGCCCTTATCATCAAGTTCCCTTCACCAATCACCCTGCGATCATTTATCCACATTGTTTCCCAGTTACGCAATGCCTTGATTTTAAAATTCTTGTCCTTGTTTATCCCTCCATGGTGTCTGTAATGTCCTCCAACTCCACAACCCTTGGGATTATCTGCATTCCTCTAATTTTGGCCTCTTCAGCATCCCCACATTTAACTGCTCCACCCATGATGGCCATGTCTCTGGTTGCCCAGGCCCCGAGCTCTGCATTTCCCTTCCTAAACTTCTCTACCTCACTAATTTGCTTTCTGCCTTTAAGATGCTCCTTAAAACCTACATCTTTGACAATGCTTTCAGCCATCTCTCCTAATATCACCGTATGTGATTCAGTGTCAAATAAGCTTTATAATGCACGTGTAAAGTGCTCTGGGATGTTTAATGACCTTAAAGAATACATAAATATGTTGTATACTATGTGATATAAATTGTTGTTGATAGATGCTGGGAGGGTACAAGTATCAAGAAATATAAAGGGAAGGTGGGACAATAAAGTTTAGGTACAGATTGGACATGATTTAATGATCTAATTGAATGGTAGAACAGGCACTCGGGTCTGATCTTCAGTTCCTATCTTCTTAAAATGCAATGACAGTAAAAATCTCCAACTGAGATGTATACACCATAGTTGAAAAGATCTCCACCTCTGCAAAAATTTATTTTACTTCAAAAGTGTTACCAGCAGCATTATAATCAGACTATCTTTGCCATTGAGTGCAGCTTCAGAGGTAGATATGCCCCCATTGATTCCAAATTCATGCTCATAATATATCTAAAGAGATGTGCATCTCTATATTCAATAGACAGAACTAAACATGAGTTGCATTCACAGAAAAGCCAAGATTAAAGAAAATATGGCATTTATTGCACCTTGAAATGAGTTGGCACTGGTAAACCATTCTGGACACATTAGTTTCCTGTAAGGATAAAGCAGATCAAAATGGTAAACAGCTTCTTAAATAGTTTAGGATGGTGTTATCACACTTCAGTTGGAAATAGTACATTTGTTAAATATGAAGTGATGTGCAAAAAGTCATTTTGTTTTGCTCTTGTAGAAGCAGTAAGGTGGCAAATGACTTAAACATAATGATAGAATCCTGATTATTGATACAATAGGACTCTGACTTGAAATAATTCTGATTATTAATGTATTAGCATCCTGATTATGAAAGCAGTAGGCAGCTTACTATATATAGGGTAGATCATTTAGGACAGAGGTGAGGAGACTTCATCCAGAGGGTGGTCAGGCTGCGGAATTCATTACCATCAACAGTAGTTGAGGCCAAAGCATTGTGGGTGGAATTTTCCTGTCCTGCCCGCCAGGGGATTCACAGCGGGTGGGACACGGACCATTCTGGCCTTGAGGTGAGTGCAGCTGGAAAATCCCGCCCTGTATGTTTTCAAGAAGTAGTTAGATATAGCAAAAAACAAAATACTACGGATGCTGGAATCTGAAACAAAAACAGAAAATGCTGGAAAGTCCCAGCAAGTCTGACAGCATCTGTGGGGACAGAATAGAGCCAATGTTTTGAGTCTAGACGACGAAGGGTCATCTAGGGTCATCTAGACTCGAACCATTGGTTTTCACTGGTGGTGAAAAAGTTTAATGTGGAGTTAACTAATTATTTTTCAATGACAGTTATGCATTAATTCTGCTCATCTGTAGTGTAAAGGTTTGTACTCTTTCATCTCAACTGCCAGCACCTGAAGTGTTAAAATGGATGCTTACTATCTGCTCCTGAGAAACAAAAGAAGCAACAGTGCTGGAGGTAACAGATTGGATACTCAGTCCAGGTTACTTTATTTTACTTTGATGGAAAATGTCTGCAATGAGCCTTCAATATTACAGAAAAGCCTCAGCAGCTCTTTGACGAGATAAGTGCACATGTCAATAGTAAATGCTATTAAATAATTCAGCTATGTACAATTACTTTCCCACTTGCGTAGGATACAGTCTCTTTGTTGAAGCAAATGTACATTTTTGAACAATAATGTGATTTTCCACTTATTGGAATTTCTGTTTCAGGCACTTGATACTTCCAAGTCAACAGCACAAGCCCCAATTTATTGTGACTTACAGTACAAAATATTGCAACCACAGTTAATGTGGGACTCGTGGATGTGGTCATTTAAGTAGCAAATAAAATGTGCCACATGTTGGTACCCACTGGTGCAGTTATATCCACTATACCACAGCCCTGTGTGAAAATGTAATACGTGCCTTCATGGACAGAGATATAAAGAAAAAAAGGAACTCATATGTTTTATGGTCAGATATGAATCACATACTCAGCTGTCTTATGGTCCTCGGGATATTCTTTGGGCAGCACGGTGTCACAGTGGCTAGCACTGCTGCCTCACAACGCCAGGGAGCTGGGTTCAATTCCCGTCTTGGGTCACTGTCTGTGTGGAGTCTGCACGTTCTCCTCATGTCTGCATGATTTTCCTCCGAGCGCTCTGGTTTTCCTCCCACAGTCCGAAAGACATGGGAGGAATGCTAAACTCTCCTCTGTGTACCTGAACAGGTGCCGGAATGTGACGACTAAGGGATTTTCACAATGACTTCATTGCGGTGTTAATGTAAGCCTACTTACGACACTAATAAATAAACTTAAACATACTCAGCTGTTTTATGGTCCTTGGATATCCTAGAACCTTCAAGCCAATGGATTAACTTTGAAGTGGAGTCATAAAAGGAACAGGAGTCCACCTGGTAAAAATAATTGACCAGCAAGTCTTTTTTAATTGGTCAGATTGGTTAAAGAGTAACAGGTTGGTCAGAATGCTAGGATAGCTGTCCTTCTTTGGCATGGGTACAACAGAACACAGTAAGAAGTTTAACAACACCAGGTTAAAGTCCAACAGGTGTATTTGGTAGTAAAACCTACCCCAGTCCAACGCCGGCATCTCCACATCAGTACAACGGAACACAGCCTGTGCCTAATTTAATAGGGCATCCTTTGACTGGCATTTGACATAGCAATATTTCCTCAATGCTGCACTGAGTTTTCAGGCTAACTTAAGACCAAATGTCAGTCTGCAGGTCTGCATGCTCATTGCAGTAAAGAGTTTTCTGACCTTTTATTCAATCTGCAATACACCATACAAAAAAAAAGCCAGAAAACTATATTGCAAACGGGTTCTAAGGATAAGACAATTTTTGATCTGGTTGGTCACATGTGTATGCACCTTAATTTGCAGTCGGAACAAATTGTATCTCTTAATTATAAGAATCGGAAAGCATTATTGAAAACTGTAGTACATTTCCAGATTACACTATTTATTTTTGTAAAAATCGTCTGCAAAACCTGACCAAACTATCTGGAGGATTTCACTGTTAATGACCCGCGTCCCGTTTAGTTTCATCCGCGCCAAACTTCGACAAGAACTTACTGACGAAATTCTTGACAAGATTTTTAAACGTTGTAAGTCCCAGAGAGAAAAAAACAAATCAGAACACGGCTTCTCTTCCCAAAGCTTCAAGTGAGCGCGTCTTTTCAAAATGTCAGCTGGAAAAATGTCATTTCGTGTCTCTTCCTCGTGGGACGGGATTTCCAGGCTGCGGTTTAGCGAAGTGCACCTATACGTTCTGACAGCTCCGCGTTAACGCTGGTTACAGTGTTAAACAATCCCTCACTACGCTTCATTGAGTCACAACAGCCACACTGCTCCACAGCCTCTTCCAGTTCGGGGATGAATCATAGCCTGTAGGTCACCACATGTTGAGAGTGTACACGGATTTGGAAGACACTGGCGACGAGGTGCTTCAGCTGTCACAGTGTGTGAAGTTCAACCGCACAAAACGCGCATTAGAATGGGTCAGTGTTGCAAAGCACTCTTTGGTACAGCCACTAATTACATTATGCGTGTCTAAATAGACGGGGCATGTAGGAACAGGAGAATAAAATCGTTTTACACCGATGTAAAACAAATTGCCGCATTATGTTCCTGAATGGTTTGCATTAGCTCTTTGTTTTAAAAGAAACAGAGGGCATTTAGCACTGTGCCAGTCAGAATGCATTGTGATAATAATCTGTGGAGTCGTAACTTTAAACGCTGCTATGTCAAAGAGGTCTTCATCGTGCTAGGCGACACATTGCCTTGCATTGTGCATTGCAACATATGGCGTCACTTGTTTCGCGGTGCAATGTGTAATTTCTAAATTAATGAGATTTCAGCCGGGGTTGGGGGCTCCTGAAAAAGCAAGACCCAATATATTTAATATGGAACATGAGGTCAGAGGTGCCATCCGTTCATTTGCAGATCCGAGGGAGGCATTTATGTTAGATCGGTGCTTCTCAAACCTCCCCCACCCTCCACCCCCGAGTAACCTCATTTTAATGCCTCAGATTTGTGTGACACCAGCGTGGAAGTTGGGTGGGGACCGGGCAGCGGGGGCGGGTTGGAGAGTTGTTGAGTCTAGGGGGCGCGGGGGGAAGTATGGTTTCAGCTGTTGAGAGGGGAGGGGTCTTAACTCTTGAGGGAGGGACAGAAGGTGAGTCTGGGGGAGTTGTTGAGATGGCAAGTAATAATATCCGGAATTATAAATAGGACTCTTATTATGGATGTAACAGGAACCACATTATTAATGTACAGCATCCTGGTTATCAATATCATAGAATGCACACTATAGCTGCATTGATTAATAAAAAAGAGTATGGATTATTAAAGTTTTTGGACTCATTGACATAGAACATAGAATCCTTGCAGTACAAAAAGAGGCCATTCGGCCCATCGAGTCTGCACCGAACACAATCCCACCCAGCCTCTAACCCTGTAGCCCCATGTATTTACCCTGTTAATCCTGTCACTAAGGGGTATTTTAGTATGGCCAATCTACCTGATCTGCGCATCTTTCGACTGAGGGAGGAAATCGGAACACCCGGAGGAAACCCACGCAGACGTGGGGAGAATGTGCAAACTCCACACAGTCACCGGAGCCCAGAATTGAACTCGGGTCCCTGGTGCTGTGAGGCAGCAGTGCTATCCATTGTGCCACTGTGCTGCCCATTTACGTTAGATCGGTGCTCCCCAAAACATTTCACCCCGATGTAACCCCATTTTATTAATTAACCCCATTCTATTAATAGCATTCTCATTATTGATTTAACAGGATCAGGATCATTGGCACAATTAGCAAATTACTTCTACATAATGATAGAATCCCGATTATTAATACAATAGGACTCTGACTACTAATTGAAATAATTCTGATTATTAATGTAATAGCATCCTGATTATGAAAGCAGTAGGCAGCTTACTATATGTAGGGTAGATCATTTAGGACAGAGGTGAGGGTGGTCGGGCTGCGGAATTCATTACCATCGATGGTAGTTGAGGCCCAAACATTGTGGGTGGAATTTTTCTGCCCTGCCCGCCAGGGGAATCGCAGCGGGTGGGACATGGGCCATTCTGGCCTTGAGGTGAGTGCAGCTGGAAAATCCCACCCTCTATGTTTTCAAGAAGCAGTTAGATATAGCAAAAAGCAAAATACTACGGGTGCTGGAATCTGCAACAAAAACAGAAAATGCTGGAAAATCTCAGCAAGTCTGACAGCATCTGTGGGGAGGGAATAGAGCCAAGGTTTCGAGTCTAGATGACGAAGGGTCATCTAGGGTCATCTGGACTCAAAACATTGGCTCTGTTCTCTCCCCACGGATGCTGTCAGACCTGCTGAGATTTTCCAGCATTTTTTGTTTTTGTTTGAGTTCAATATAGCACTTGGGGAAAAGGTGATCAACAGATATTGGGGGAGAGGGGTTGGGGAAGATGGAAACTGGCTTTTGTGTTGGATGGTCAGCCATGATTATAATGAATGGCTGAACAGGCTCGAAGGGCTGACTGGCCTCTTCCTGCTCCTATTTTCTATGTTTCTGTGCAATCGGAACTGCACAAATAATGTAATTGAATTTCAATTATTAATATAAGACAATCTTGGTTATTAATGCATTATCTTAGAAATCTTAGAAACCCTACAGCACAGAAAGAGGCCATTCGGCCCATCGAGTCTGCATCGACCACAATCCCACCCAGGCCCTACCCCCATATCCCCCCACTAATCCCTCTAACCTACACATCCCAGGACACTAAGGGCAATTTTAGCATGGCCAATCAACCTAACCCGCACATCTTTGGACTGTGGGAGGAAATCGGAGCACCCGGAGGAAACCCACGCAGACACGAGGAGAATGTGCAAACTCCACACAGACAGTGACCCAAGCCGGGAATCAAACCCAGGTCCCTGGAGCTGTGAAACAGCAGTGCTAACCACTGTGCTACTGTGCCGCCCCATGATCCTGATTATTGATGCAAGATGATTATTGAATAAGTATGCTTTCTATAAAAAATATGAACAACTGCCTTTTTATGGGCTTTTTTTGCAACGGCAATGAGGCCTCAGAGAGCAGTCCATTTCGCCACACCCACCAACAACAAAAAAGTGAGCATCTACAAGGTCCTCACTATTATTAGAAATCAATCCCACTTCCATGACAGCCATTGTGGCCTTAAATATTGCCACCTCACTGCGGGGTAATGACACACAGTTTGGGAAGCCGTGCTCTATGTTTAAAATTAAGTCGACCTTGAATATAAAATTTTAAATGAGAATGCAACTCGCGTTTTGAATTCACAACCACTTCAGACAACCACAAATTGCAATAGTGTTACAGGAGTGGAGTAATTTACACCATACAGGGGAACCATTGACTAGGAACTGGATACAAGAGAGTTGTTAATCCAAATTTGCAGAGGGCACCAAATTATGAGACAAAATGGACAATATTTTAGCTCATTCAAAACCCATTCACCTGCACTGAGTTAAACTTGGGTGCAATAAATTGTGCTGATGGGAACAGGACCCCATTGAAGGACAAAACTGTCAGCATGGAGTCAATGTGGAGAAGTTGGATGTCATCCACTTTGGATCTAAAAGTGACAAATGAGAATATTTTCTAAATGTTGATGGATTAGAAACTATAGAGCAGCAAATAAATGTGTATCCAGGTACATGGAGGCATGATGGCACACTGGTTAGCACTGCTACCTAACAGTGCCAGGGATTTGGGTTTGATTCCCGGCATGGGTGTATGTCTGTATGGAGTTTGCACATTCTCCCCATGTCTACATGGGTTTCCTCCAGGTGTTCCAGTTGCCTCCCACAATCCAAAGACGTGCGAGTTAGGTGGATTGTCCATGCTAAATTGTCCCTTAGTGTTAGGGAGACTAACTAGGGTAAATGTATGGGGAAAGGGCCTGGGTGGGATTGTGGTCAGTGCAGACTCAATGGGCCGAATAGCCTCCTTCTGCACTGTAGCGCTTCTTTGGATTCTATGATACTCAAGTCACAGAAACCAAGTACACAGGTAGAGTAAATAATCAAAAAAGCTAATTGAATTTAAGTTTTTTTTAATTCATGGGATGTGGCCATCATTGGCAAGGCCAATAGTTTTCCGACCTCTAATTGCCCCTTACTGAGCCATTTCAGGAACCAGTTAAGACTAGTTAAGACCAATTGTGAGGTTCTGTGGATTTTGTTCCAAAGATTTGGATGTCCAAGAAACTTTGTTGCAATCCTACAATTGCATCATGATGATCTGAGTACAACTACCTTAAGTGGAAGATGTGACACCTTCAAAATCTGCACCAGAGTCAAGCAAGGATGTTTGATATATCCCAAATTATTTACAATCGACCTGTCATTAGTTATTCATCTCATCAAAGATCAACTACCCCCTGGTGTGAGCATTAACTCAGTAAGAAGTTTAACAACACCAGGTTAAAGTCCAACAGGTTTATTTGATAGCAAAAGCCACACAAATAAACCTGTTGGACTTTAACCTGGTGTTGTTAAACTTCTTACTGTGTTTACCCCAGTCCAACGCCGGCATCTCCACATCGTGAGCATTAACTACCACTGAGATGGAAAACTCTTTAACCTCTGTTCCAAAACCAAACTGATCACTGCAGGTGGCACAGTGTTTAGCGCTGCTGCCTCGCAGCGCCAGGGACCCGGGTTTGATTCCCAGCTTGGGACATTGTCTTTGTGGAGTTTGCGCGTTCTCCCTGTGTCTGCGTGGGTTTCCTCTGGGTGCTCTGGTTTCCTTCACAGTCCAATGATAAAGTTCAAGTTTATTCATTAGTCACAAGTAAGGCTTACACTCATACTGCAATGAAGTTACTGTGAAATTCCCCTGGTCGCGACAGTCCGCCACCTGTTCAGGTCAATGCACCTAACCAGCACATTTTTCAGAATGAGGAGACCGGAGCACCTGGAGGGGACCCACGCGGACGCGGGGAGAGCATGCAAACTCCACATGGAGGGTGACCCGGGCCAGGAATCAAACCTGAGTCCCTGGCACTGTGAAGCAGCAGTGCTAACCACTGTGCTACCGTGCAGGTACATGTGCGGGTTAGGTGGATTGGCCATGCTAAATTGCCCCTTAGTGTCAGGGGGACTAGCTAGGGTAAATGAAAGGAATTATGGGGATAGGGTCTGGGTGGGATTGTAGTCAGTGCGGAATTGATGGGCCAAATGGCCTCCTTCTGCACTATAGGATTCTATGATTCTATGAATCTACAGTTTGTGGATGACTGCTATGTCATTGCATGAGATTGGCAAGCCAGTCTTCAATTATGCATCCAAAAATCTCAACCAATCCTTGAATGTTGCCAAAACAAAACTTATATATCAATCCATACTTGGCCAGCTAAATATTCCACCTCCCCTATATGTTGAAGGGAAATTCCATCAACAATCCCTACACCACATCCTCCAGATTCATTCAGAGGATCACTGAACAAATGCCAGTGAACGCTGTATCTGGGTAACCAAAAACCATCTTCTTCCCCACCAGGTTTTGTTTTCTCAACTTTCAAGTGGCCAATGTTCCACTGGAGAACAAAGAAAACACTTCAAAAACAGTCCAAAGCTCTCCTTGAAGTGTGGCAATATTTACATTAATGACTGGGAGGAGATTGCTACCAATGGTTCAGAATGGTGACAACCTGTCCTTAAAGCTGCATCATGCTTTGAGTCGCAGTGTCTTAATGAAGAGGCAGAGCAATGGCAGAGAAGGAAAGAAAAGGAAGAAGAAAATCCTGCACTCCACATCCCATAACAAAGAACAAAAAACAGTACAGCACAGGAACAGGCCCTTCGGCCCATCAAGTCTGTGCCAACACAGATACCTCTCGAATCTAATATTTTCTTGTGCTATGTGGTCCATATCCCTCTATTCCTTGTCTATTTATGTACCTATCTCGATGCCTCTTGAACGTTATTATAGCATCTGCTTCCACCACCTCCTCCGGCACCATGTTCCAGGCAGTCACCACCTGTGTGTGAAAAACTTGCCCCTTCCATCTCTTTTAAACTTTCCCCCTCTCACTTTCAACCTATGCCCATAACTAATTGACCCTTCAACCCTCGGAAAAAAACTCTGACTATCCACTCTATCCAAGCCTGTCATAATCTTGTAAACCTCTATCAGGTCCCCCCCTCATCCTCCGACGCTCCAGTGAAAACAACCCAAGTTTGTTCAACTTTTCTTCATAGTCCATATCCTCCAAACCAGGCAACATCCTGGTAAATCTCTTCTGCACCCTTTCCAATGCATCAATATCCTTCCGGTAGTGTAGCGACCGAATTGTACACAATACTCCAAATGCGGCCTGGCCAAAGTCTTATAAGCTGCATAATGATTTTCCAGTTCCAAACTCAATGCCCCGGCCGATGAAGGCCAGCATGCCATATGCCTTCTTGATCACCGTGTTCACCTGAGTTGCCACCTTCGGGGAACTGTGGATCTGCATGCCTAGCTCCCTCTGTATGCTAATATTTCTAAGGGCTCCTCCATTTACTGTATACTTTCCCTCTGCAGTAGACCTTCCAAATTGCATCACCCCACATTTGACTGGGTTAAATTCCATCTACCATCTTTCGGCCCAGGTCTCCAGCTGATTTATATCCTTGTGGAACATCCTGTCAATGTGCTCAATGATCTGTGGGCCGACATCAGCCTGTTCAGGAAGTCACATGAAGACCCATAGCAGTAACCCTTGACCCTGAATGGACTCATGCTCACATCAAGGGACAGCTGACAACAGTAATGTGGGTGACAGTTTGACTATGCCTCTCCTTGCCCTTGGCACAGTTTGGAGATATCTAACTTTACTGAGGAGCAGTTCAAAGATGCCTGCTCTTGGTGAGTGCAGTTTGAAAATTCAAGTCCTTGCTGAAATACAGTTCACCCCAACACTAACCCTTACCCTAATGTTCTCCAGTATTTCACCCAAGCGGTCATTATTAACTTGGATAGCCAGATCCATGGAGTCCCAATGAACTAGTCAAACACTGGTAACATCTTCGACATGTTCAGTCCTGGCCCTGAGTTATAAGGAGAGGCTGGATAGACTGGGACTTTTTTCTCTGGAGCGTAGGAGGCTTAGGGGTGATCTTATAGAGGTCTATAAAATAATGAGGGGCATAGATCAGCTAAATAGTCAATATCTTTTCCCAAAGTTCGGGGAGTCTAAAACTAGAGGGTATAGGTTTAAGGTGAGAGGGAAGAGATACAAAAGTGTCCACCGGGGCAATGTTTTCATGCAGAGGGTGGTGAGTGTCTGGAACAAGCTGCCAGAGGTAGTATTAGAGGCGGGTACAATTTTGTCTTTTAAAAAGCATTTAGATAGTTACATGGGTAAGATGTGTATTGAGGGATATGGGCCAAATGCGGGCAATTGGGATTAGCTTAGGGGTTTTAAAAAAAAGGGCAGCATGGACAAGATGGGCTGGAGGGCCTGTGTCCATGCTGTAAACGTCCATGACTCTATGACCAGTTAAGACATTATTGGGGCGGCACGGTAGCACAGTAGTTAGCACTGCTGCTTTACAGCTCCAGGGACCTGGGTTCGATTCCAGGCTTGGGTCACTGTCTGTGTGGAGTTTGCACATTCTCCTCGTGTCTGCGTGGGTTTCCTCCGGGTGCTCCGGTTTCCTCTCACAGTCCAAAGATGTGCGGGTTAGGTTGATTGGCCATGCTAAAATTGCCCTTAGTGTCCTGAGATGCGTAGGTTAGAGGGATTAGTGGGTAAAATATGTAGGGATATGGGGGTAGGGCCTGGGTGAGATTGTGGTCGGTGCAGACTCGATGGGCCGAATGGCCTCTTTCTGTACTGTAGGGTTTCTATGATTTCTATTGTGGGTCACAGGCTTGGTAAGGATGGCAGATTATGTTCCGAAAGGAACATTTCTGAACCAGATGCCTTTTTACAACAATCACCAATGATTTCCTGGTCACTATTATTGATAGTAGTTTTATTTTAATTCCACATTTTATTAATTAAAGTTAAATTCCACCAGCTGCCATGGTGGGATTTGAAACCATGTCCCCACAGCCTTAGTCTCAGGATTACTAGTTCATCAGTGGTGGAGGACTTGAATGTTTGTGGAAGCGTTGCCAATCAAACGGCCTGCTTTGTCCTGGATGGTGTCAAGGTTCTTGAGTGTTTTTAGAGCTGTAGTCATCAAGGTTTGATGGGCTGAATGGCCTATGTGTGTCAGGCTCAGTTCAGTAGTAGTAATTCTCATCTCTGAGTCAAAAGGCTTGGGTTGAAGTCCCACGCCAAGATGTGCTGACATTTCTACTGTAGCACTGACGGAATGTTGCACTGTCCTCGGTGCAGCTTTCAGGGAGGATCTATCTGCTCTATTCACTGCACACAAATGATCACATGGCAATAATGTAAAGGAGGTCTCCTGGTTAATATTTGTCCTCAACTAACACAATTAGAAAATAATATGCATTTCTATAGCATCTTTCACAACCATAGGGTGTTCCAAAGTAATTTACAATCAATGAAATACACTTGAACATAGTCACTGTTGTGTTGTGGGAAACATGGCAGCCAAAATAACATAATAAATAGGAGCAGGAGAGGTCCATTTGGCCCATCAGTCCTGCTTGCTATTCAATATGGCCATAGTTGATCTTTGGCCTCAACTTCACTTTCCTGCTTGCTCTCATATCCCTTGATTCCCTAAGAGAACAAAAATCTGTCTGTCACAGCTTTAAATATACTCAATGATGGAGCATCCACAACCCTCCGCTGTAGAAAATTCCTAAGACTTGTCCTTTGAATAAAGAAACTTCTCTCATCTCAGTCCTACATGATTGGCCTCTCATCCTGAAAATGTGTGCGTTCTAGGTTCCCCAGCCAGGGGAAACAACCTCTCAGTATCTAACCTATCAAGCCCTCCATAAGCTTCAATGCTTCAATGAGATGACCTCTCATTCTTCTAAACCCCAGAGAAGATAGACCCAATTTACTCAGCCACTCACTGCAGGACAACACTTTTGTCCCAGGGACCAACTTAGTGAACATTTGCTATACTGCATCCAATGCAGCATATTCTTCCTTAAATATCTAGGCCAAAGTTGCATACAATATTCCAGGTGTGGTTTGACCAAAGACTTGTGTAATTATAGCAAATGTTCTTTACTCTTGTTCTCTAATCCCTTTTAAATAAAGGACAACAGTCCATTTGTTTTTCAAATTGATTGCTGTACCTGCATTCTACTTATTTGTACCAGTGCATGCAAGTGTCTCTAAAAATTCACATCAATAAGTTTCAAACCTTTTGAAAAATATTCTGCTTTTCTGTTTTTATAACCAAAGTGAATAACTTCACACTTCCCCATATTATACTCCATCTGTCATCTTACTGGCCACTCAATTTACCTGTTTATATCTCTTTGCAGCATCTTTGTATCCTCCGCACAGCTTGTATTCCCACCTAGCTTTGTATCATCTGGAAACTTGGATACATTGTTATGAACCCTACTTATGTTCAATGCGAAGGTATCCCAAATCCCAGAAGGGAAACTTGGAATGCCAGTTCTTAACCATTTATTTTTGTAATTTTGAAAAAAATGTGGAAAAAGAGATGAAACCTGGTGAGGAAAGGCTCAGTCTTGTAAATTATTCAAATAACAGAATGTTTATTAACCTTTCAAACACATAAGATTTCCAATTAACTATAATAATGGTTACCCAGACAGTATGCTTAAATTACCCCCAATCCAAATCTATCTACTTTCCAAAACTCCAAGAATACACCTTTGCCAAAATAACATCCTGATGAAGGAGCAACGCTCCGAAAGCTCATGATTCCAAATAAACCTGTTGGACTTTAACTTGGTGTTGCGACTTCTTACTGTGCCCACCCCAGTCCAACACTGGCATCTCCACATCAAGATAACATCCCATAGGTTTCAACAGTATGAACCAAATCCAGCAAATAATTACCACACAGGACCTGTAGGTTTATTTTGGGAAGCTTTCTTCTGGTTTAGGATAGAATTTATGAAGTCTCACACAGACAGATTTCTTGTGCTTTTTTTTCTGCACAACAACTTGATTCTGTGAGGGAGCCCTGCTTTGCAAATGGGTCTGGCTATGATCTAGGTCTCTAGACTGCTAGCCTCCACTTTGCTTAACAAATTATCTCATTCATCCTGCTGCTAGGCTAATCTGCAACTCACAAGTCCTCAGTGCAGCTAAATTCCTATCAGTTTCTTTTTTTTAATCAAATTCTTTATATTTCATTTCATTCTTACTTCCTGGCAACACGACTCTCGACCGCTTCATTTAGGCCATTAATAAAAATTGTAAATAGCTGAAGTCCCAACATTGATCCTTGTGACACTCCAGGAGTCACAGCCTGTCAACTTGAAAATGATCCATTAATCCCTACATGCTTTTTCCTGTCTATTAACCATTCCTCTATCCAGGCCAGCACATCATATATATTTTTGGGAAATTATAGCCAGCACATTCACAATGTTTTTAGAACATTAGATGTGGGCCATCAGGTCCTGAATATTTGTTGGATTTTAGTCCCTTAAGCTTCTCCAATACTTTTTCTCTGCTGATACTAATGACCTTAATTTCCTCAGTCTTATCAACCCAAGTTCTTTATTTTGGCATGTCATTTGTTTTTCCTATAGAAAGACAGACATCAAATATTTGTTCACTTTTTCTGTCATTTTCTCATTCCCCATAATTTCTGCTGCCTCGGTTTCTAAAGGACAAACATTTATTTTAGCTACTCTCTTTCTTTATATATAGTTGTAAAGGCCCTTACAATCTTATTTTTTTAAACTTTACTATTCTAAATTTTTCCCTTTTAACTAACATTTTGGTGGTTTTGCTGGTTTCAAAATTTCCCCCAATCCTCAGACTTACTAGTATTCTTTGCAACATTCTATACCTCTTTTTAAAAATCTAATATTGTCCTTAGATGGATGGATCTTTCTCGCTTGAGTTTTTGTTCCATAATGGAAAGCATTTTGTTGAACATTTTGAATTGTTTCTTTAAGTGTTACCGACTGTTTATTTACTGCCATGCCACTTAGTCCATTTAACCGATCAACTTTAGCTAGCTTATCCCTCATACCTATGGAATTCGTTCTAGTTTGCGATTGGAATATGTAATTTTCAAACATAATATGGAATTCAATTGTATTACGATCACAATTTCCCAGTGAATCTTTTACGATGATATTACTAATTTTATCCTGACTAGAGGTAAAATAGTTTTATCCTTGGTTACACAACATATTGCTCTGGGAAACTCACAAAAGCATTGTATTATCTCATCTTCCAGGCCAACTTTGCCAACTTGATTGATAGAGTCGATATGAAGATTAAAATCCCCCCATAACTATTACATTGTCTTTGTTACAAACTCCAATAATTTATTGTTTAATACTCTGTGCGATGGTATAACCGTTGCTAGAGGGCCTATAAATTACTCCCACCAATCTTTTCTGACCCTTGTTATTGCTAACCTCTAACCATACTGATTCTACATTCAGGTTTCCTGAGCCAAGATCCTTTCTCATAACCATCCTTAATTATTCATAGAAACCCTACAGTGCAGAAGGAGGCCATTCGGCCCATCGAGTCTGCACCGACCACAATCCCACCCAGGCCCTATCCCCACATATTTACCCGCTAATCCCTCTAACCTACACATCTCGGGATTCTAAGGGGCAATTTTTAACCTGGCCAATCAACCTAACCCGCACATCTTTGGACTGTGGGAGGAAACCGGAGCACCCGGAGGAAACCCACGCAGACACGAGGAGAATGTGCAAACTCCACACAGACAGTGACCCGAGCCGGGAATCGAACCCGTGGCCCTGGCACTGTGAAGCAGCAGTGCTAACCACTGTGCTACCGTGCCGCCCCGCAATTCCTTATCCCAGGTATCAGTCTGGTAAATTTTTTCTGCACCCTCTCGAGGATCCTCACATCCTTCCTAAAGATTTGAATGGGACGTAATACTCCCTTGTGGCCTAACCAGAACTTTATACATGTTCAGCCTAACTTGCCACTTCCTAAGATCTTTGCACACATGAACCCCCATTTTCTTTTGTCCCTTTAGAACATTTGTCTTTTGTTCATGGGATTTGGGCATCGCTGGCTGGGCCAGCATTCATCGCCCATCCCCAAGGGCATTTAAGTGTCAACCACATTGCTGAGGGTCTGGAGTCACATGTCGGCCAGACCAGGTAAGGACGGCAGATTTCCTTCCCTAAAGGACATTAGTGAACCCAGATGGGTTTTTACGACAATTGACAATGGTTTTATAGTCATTATTAGGCTCATAATTACAGATTATTAGGGCTGTCCCTCCTCTTTTTCCATTCTGTCTGTGTTTGAAATGTTGTATACCCAGATATTTCCAAACTGCGGCCACTTCGTAACCATTTATCTATAATGGCAATTAGATCTAAACCTTTTTTTTCTCCATTCATTCCATTAATTCATCTATCGTATTGTGGATGCTCTGCACATTCAGATAAAGTGACTTCCATTTTATTATTTTAACTATTAGTCCTTCATTAAACTATATATCTCTGGTGCACTATTGCCATTAAAATCTCTGGTCCTTCCTGTCACATTCAGCTTGTCATTACCAACATTGATTATGTTTTCTATTGCCTCAACTTTTATCTTTGGACTTCTAAATTTCCCTTCACACAAACCCTTCTCCCCCTCATTTAACTTAAATCCATTTTCCCTTCTTTGATCATAGAATCATAGAATCATAGAAACCCTACAGTGCAGAAGGAGGCCATTCGGCCCATCGAGTCTGCACCGACCACAATCCCACCCAGGCCCTACCCCCACATATTTTACCCGCTAATCCCTCTAACCTACACATCCCAGGACTCTAAGGGGCAATTTTTTAACCTGGCCAATCAACCTAACCCGCACATCTTTGGACTGTGGGAGGAAACCGGAGCACCCGGAGGAAACCCACGCAGACACGAGGAGAATGTGCAAACTCCACACAGACAGTGACCCGAGCCGGGAATCAAACCCGGGACCCTGGAGCTATGAAGCAGCAGTGCTAACCACTGTGCTACCGTGCCGCCCCTATCATATTTGATAGTGCACTGTTATGTTTATACCTTCTGCCCCTTCCTGTCACACTCTGGTTGCCACCATTTGTATCACTACCTTGTACTATTTCCTTGTTGTTTCGCTTTAGATTTCCAAATCTCTCCTCATGTAAACCCTCCCCCTACTATTTAGTTTAAACCTTCTCTACAGACCTAGTTACATGAATTTCCAGCACACTGATCTCAGCACAGCTCAGATAAAGACCATCCCAATGGTGCAACTCCCTCTTCCCTCAGTGTCCCATGAATCAATACCAATTTTTCCCACACCAATCTTTGTGCCTTACAGTCAACCTTTGATCGTTTTACTCTTTTAACTTTGCTTGTGGCTCAGGTAGTAATTCAGAGATTGAATCACTTTTGTGGTTCTGCCTTTTAATTTAGATCCTAGTTGCTCATATTCCCACAATAGAATATTTTTCTTAGTCATACTAAAGTCACTGGTATCCACAATGACTATGACAACACCCACATTAAGTTCCTCTCCAACCCTGAGGTATTGTCTGAACCCTTGAACTAGGCAGGTGACGTCACCCTTTGGACTCACTCTCTCAGCTGCAGAATATAGGGTTTATCCCCCAAACTATATTGTCCCCTCCTGCAGCTACATTCCTTTTACTGCCAACTCCCCCACCCCCAACTTGAATGATCCCCTACACCATGGTGCCTTGCTCAGTTTGCTCACCCTTGCTGCATCCCCTGCTCTCATCCACACTATTTGAATGAACCTCAAACCTGTTGAACAATAGCAAGGCTAAGGCTCCATCATTGCCTTGGTTACCCATACCTGCTTCACTTGCAGCCATACTCTCCCATCCCTGACCAGGGACAAAATCCAAAGTACCTAGTTTAAGTGGTTTGACTGCCTTCTAGGGGAAAAAAGGTGGCCAGGTAATTTTTCTCCTCTTTGCATTGCAGTGTCAGAAACTTGAACTCCAGCTCACCAACTTGAAGCCAATATTCCTCAAGCTGCAAACACTTACTGCAGATGTTGTTGTCCTGGATCATACTGGTATCTGTCAGCACCCATATGCCACAGCTGCAGCATGTCACCTGCCCCACCATCTTTATTGTGTTTTATTTGACTAAATATCACTCAACTGTTATCTGTAGTGATATTAAGTAGTTTACATATTTAAGCTAGAAATTTAATGCAATACTTATAGCCCCCCAACACAAATTTTTACCAATGCCCTTGTTTAAAGAAATAAAATCTTAAACTTCACCAACCAATCATCTAGCTATTCACCTAATTAATGCATTTGGACACTTGCTAGCTGATGGAGATTGAAAACTATTCTGGAAAGCAGCAATACCTCTTTCCCCCATGACCTTGAATCCTCACCTACGCAAATTCCCAAATTAGCACTCCTACCTCAAAAAACTCTGTCCTTGACTCACTCTTGTGGTCCTGAGCCAATCCGCAAACAGCAATCTCCCACAAACAGTCATGTTATTTTTATCAGGCATTCTTTTCCTGTAGTATTGAGTGAGGGATATATGTTGGCTAGAATAGTAGGTGCAACTCCCCTGTTGCCCATCAAAATAATTCCAGGGGATCTTTTATCTCCAACGTAGAGAAAACAGAAACATGTTAAGTCACAGTGGCTTCCATTTTCCTTCATTGTGGAGCAGATCTTCCATGTCACCTGGGCTTCACATCTCATCAGAAACCTCCAAGTGTGTAGCACTCCTCCAGTGCTGGACTGGAGTGGCAGCCCTTGGGCCTCTGGAGCGGAAGAATGCCTGGTCATGTATTTAAAGTTTAAAGTTTATTTATTTGTGTCACAAGTAGGCTTACATTAACACTGCAATGAAGTTATTGTGGAAATCCCCTAGTCGCCACAGTCCGGCACCTGTTTGGGTATACTGAAGGAGAATTTAGCATGGCCAACGCACCTAACCATTGCAATCCACCTAACCACCCCTTTTCCATTGCTGCTTGTGGGACCCCACTTGCCATGTTACGGCAATAAAGAAACTTCAAACTTACTTCATTGACAGATAAACTGAGATTGCGAGGGTGCTATATAAATGCAAATTTGACTCCCTTCACAATCATGCCCATACATATTCCTCTGAAATACTGCTATTCTGAGCTCTATGAAAACTAAGAATCGTGACATTAAAAACCAGTACTTCTCAGTCCAAGGACCACTCACCTCCTTCAGTTTGCAGCCTGACCTGCTCACCAGCCGGCCAGATGCCCACACCTGGTTGACTATTTCCTTAACCTGACCATGGTGAGGCGATGCACCCCACATCAATGCTACCGCCAAGGCACCGTTTACGAAGGCGTTTTGACCATTGCAAACGCCGAGAAGAGGATGCACAGGCAACTATTTCCTAAAGGCAGGCAGATCAAATGAGCCGACAGAATAAAGACATGGGGGCTTGTATGCAAAGCGCGCCCGCCCCAGCCCAAGTTAAAAGGAGAAGGGGGGGGCGGCGGGAGAAAGGTCTCCCACAGTGATTGCAGCTATCCGGGCTGAGCCACCAGGAGAGAGCCAGAGAGAGGGGCCCGCATTCCAGGCCCAGCCCGCAGACCATGTAGACTGACTTTTCTTTATTATACAGAATCAATCAAACGTGAACGTGAGAAAACGTTACCAAGCGGATCTTCCTCTTGGTGGCCAATTTCTACTTAAAGGGACGCGGAAAGCACAAGAGAGATATGTTTGCTTTATCAGTGAAACAAAACAAGAGAGGACATTTGCGAGGTGAACAATGGCCTCATGTCCAAGTCAGGGCTTTTCAACATGCACACATCCCCAAAAAACAGATAGACGGTTACTTTAATGTCTGCCTGATAAATGCATTTAATTAAATAGGATTGGCACATTGATTGTTGCAAGGAATTGTAGGATCGTGGGGCGTACATAAAGACCATTCTGCCCATTGTACCTGTGCTAACCCTTTGGGACTATCCAATCAGTTTCAATTGCCTGCACTTTCCCATTGCCCTGTACGCCCTCTACCCCCTCCTCCCCTATTTTTTAAAAATTCTGTCATGGCATGTGGACATCCTGGGCAAGGCCAGCATTTGCCCATCCCTAATAGTTCTTGAACTCAAAGGCTGGCTAGGCCATTTCAGAGGACAGTTAAGAGTAATAATGTGGCATGTAATAATGTGGCAATAATGTTACATGTAAGCCAGACCAGGTAAGGACGGCAGATTTCCTTCCCTAAAGGGCATTGGTGAACCAGATGGGGTTTTTACGACAATCAGCAATGCTTTCATGGTCACGATTAGTGAGATTAGCTTCCAATTTCAGCTTTTATTTTAAAATTGGTTTTAAATTCCATTAGTTGCCATGCTGAGAACTGAACCCATGTACGTACCAACCGACTCAAGAACAGCTTCTTCCCTGCTGCCATTAGACCCTTGGATGGACCTACCTTATATTAAGTTGAGCATTCTCTACACCCTAGCTATGACTGTAACACTGCATTCTGCACTCTCTCCTTTCCTTCTCCCCTATGTACTCTATGAACGGCATGCTTTGCCTGTATAGCGCACAAGAAACAATACTTTTCACTGCATACCAATACATGTGACAATAATAAATCAAATCAAATCAAATCAAAATCCAAAGCATAAACCTGGCTTTTGGATTATTCACCCAATGACATTATCAGTACATCACCATCTCCTATATATACCATTTGATATTATTAAACTAGAACGATTGCAGAAAAGATTTATTAGGATGCTACCGGGACTTGATGGTTTGAGTTATAAGGAGAGGCTGGATACACTGGGACTTTTTACTCTGCAGCGTGGGAGGCTTAGGGGTGATCTTATAGAGATAGGTCTATAAAATAATGAGGGGCATAGATCGGCGAAAAAGTCAACATCTTTTCCCAAAGGTAGGGGAGTCTAAAACTAGTGGGCATAGATTTAAGGTGAGTGGGGAGAGATACAAAAGGGGCATTTTTTTCACACAGAGGATGGTGAGTGTCTGGAACAAGTTGCCAGAGACAGCAGTAGAGGCGGATACAATTTTGTCTTTTAAAAAGTGTATAGGCAGTTACATGGGTAAGATGGGTATAGAGGGATGTGGGCCAAACGCGGGCAATTGGGACTAGCTTAGTGGTTTAAAAAAATGGACAAGTTGGGCTGAAGATCCTGTTGGGCTGAAGATCCTGTTTCCATGCTGTAAACCTCTGTGACTCTATGGTTTGTCTGTAAAGTTTTAACAAAATTTCACTTCAAATTTCACTTTTCAAATCGGAGATCGCTCCGTCAGGCAAACCCAGCTCGAACACGCACTGATAATACCTATTAGGATTTCAAGAATAAAAGAGCATCTTCGTAGTTTGTGAAGGTCATTGATTTTCGCACCTACACTGAGCTGTCACCTTACCCGGTGGCGTTCTTATACACCTGACGCCGGCCAGCAGGGGGGCCTCTGCCTAAAGTGAAAAAGGGGGGGAAAAAAGATATACCGCTGGGCTACAAGGAGCTGACTCATTTTAAACTCACTGTGCGTTGATGCACTTACTCTGTCCAAAGGTTCCGACATCTGACCACCTGTAGGCTCTAAGATGCTGCTGGATGTGTTCATTAGTCATGTAAAAGCTGTCATCCGACATGATTTTTAACAAATCCAGTTCGTCAAATGCCTCGAATCTAAAGCGGGTGTACCACTTGAAGCAAGATCGACGGGACAATTATTCCAATACAGATCAAAACATGACCATTTGAAGGTGTTTGGTTTAATTTTAATTAACTTGGGCGCATTTCTAATCGTGTGCAAGAAGGTCAAATATTCAACCCAGATAACGGTCCCAAAGCGGAATGCTTTTGCTAAGTTCAGCATTTAATCCTCACTGCAGTTTTACAGTGTGGTCTGCATCTTAACAGTGGCTGCCGCACAGTACAAGCAATACTTTTAAGTAAAAGAAAGTATTAAAACACGTTAATAAAGTGGAAATACTTGAAGCACTTTTTCGAAGTTTTACATGGTGTATGAACCCAGGCAGTGATTTTCATTACAGTGAGAATATAAGCCTACTTGTGACTAATAAGTAAAACTTTAACTTTAAATTATCACACTGTTCAGCTTTTAGCAGTGTCCCGGGTTAGGAACAAATGCCAAGTGCATTACCCCATATCTGTGCTTGTGTGTGTGCATACTTAGAAACAGGAGGAGGCCATTCGGCCCTTCGAGCCTGCTCCGCCATTCATTTTGATCATGGCTGATAATCGAATTCAATATACTGATCCCCCCTTCCCCCCACATCCCTTTATCCCTTTAGCCCCAAAACTTATATCTATTTTTTTCTTGAAATCATAGATGCACATCCATACACTGCATATATATCGGCTTATATATAGATATCTATATATTCTGCTTATTGAATATATATCGACTTGTATATAGACATCTATGTATACTGTTTATATTTTTATTCTATATATAGTTATATATATCCATATATAGATATCTATATATTGCCTTTAGATGCTTCTCACATAGATTCTTCACAAACATATCTACGTAAATGCACTAAAGTTCTGAAAGTTAATTTCAAAACAAGTTTCTGCAGTCTAAACATTTGGCACATGACACTGTCGATGATGCGAATTCAGTAAGTTGGATTCAATGAGCGTAAAGTGCAGTAGGTGGTGATGTAATAGGTAAGCATGCAGATGGATATAAATATCGTGGTTAGGGGGAGTCGGTATGGCTGTACTGTCAGAGGAAGAAGACTTCACAGAGAGCTCTCCTTTGGCTCTAAGATTGCTCATTTGACGCGGATTGCAAGTTCAAATAAACTTCCTTAAGCCGCTTCTTGAGGACAGGAGGCTCCAATGCAGCCCGCAGATATCCAGAGCACCTCATCTACACGCTGAGCACTCGTCGCTTTTTTTAATGCGCGCCCAAAATAAAGCGAGAAAGTGGAGCTAGAGTCGAATTATTTTTAGTGCAATCGATTCCCAACCACGTGTGCCCATGTTGATCAGGATGTTCTGCAAGACAACAGTTCAACCGGCCTCCTTGCCAATCCTGCTCCTTGGACTGGTGTCTGCCTTGGTGCGCTGTGCCCCTCTCTCTGCCCAGCCCAATGCCACCCTGGAGCGCAGATGGGAGACCCTCTTGTCCCGCTCCATGCCTCGAATCCCGGGGGAGAGGAAGGAGATCAGCCGGGAGACTGACTACTTGCTGGGCATCAAAAGGCTGCGACGGCTTTACTGCAATGTGGGCATCGGGTTTCACCTTCAAGTGTTACCGGATGGAAGGATAAATGGAATACACAACGAGGACCGGTACAGTAAGTACTGACCCCTTTACCACTAGAAGTTGCCGCATACCCATTCATATATAACTAATATCCTATATAATATATAAATTCTCTGAGGGAGATTACACCCGGGTTTCATTTGAGATGGATTCATGGAAAGATCACTATTTTTCTCTGATGCATCTAGTGTGTGTCCAAGATATATTGGCCATTGGAGTTCACACGACAGCTTGCCTTTGATAGTCTAACATTATAGCATAAGTTTCTCTAACGCGAAGGGAAGAGGATAAGAACAAGTCATTCCCATTTTATTGCAAACATGTCAGGGTAACTCTCAGCCAAATAACTTGTCAGATCGCAACAAGTGCCCCCGATCATGAGTTTCAACCTGTGCTTTTTGGGTTATTACATTCTTGCTTCGAGGCTACGAGGTGCAGTTTGCTGGTTGACTTTTGATGCCACTGGGAGGCTTAGGCTAAACCACGCCGCTGTCCTGAAATGTGTGAGGAGAGAGGGTCCCTAACGACCCTAAAAGTGGCAGAAAATACACTTCCTTACAAGTTGCTGTCAGCTCACCGTGTACCTGGGAATGTTGCCATGTCTGCGTTCCTGATGCAACGCATTACCCTAATCATCCGCTTGCTTAAACTCCTAACGCCGCCCATTTCTAAACCGAAATCGCTCTGAGCGATATTGTGTGTATGTTCTTTTTCGGATGTCGAGATGAAATCAGGTGTCTTTTCTTCCCCCCCCCCCCCCCCCCGCCCGCCGCCTCGACATCTGAGCCTTGATGCAAACCTAAAGCATTTGCAACGCGCCGCAGTTTTTTTTCATCGCGCGATATTGTTGTCACAAGATCAAAACGCCTCCTCTAACTAACAGATTGTGGTTTGGTTGGGGTGTGAGGCGGGAAACTCTTTGACATGTTTCTCCTTTTCGCCGTGCATAGGTCTTTTAGAAATTTCTCCCGTGGAGAGGGGAGTCGTCAGCCTTCTGGGTGTCAGCAGTGGGCTTTTTGTGGCCATGAATAACAAAGGCAAACTCTATGGAACTGTAAGTACAAACGAGTTATTGTGCGTCAGTCTGCTAGATGGTTCATATCACTAGCTGATGACATGCGAGTGTATACTTAAGACGACACTTTGAAGGTCTGTTAGATTGGCATTTGACAAGAACTGCAGTTTTGAAATGCTGTATATGTTTTATTGTGTGGGGAGGGTGAACTATAGATATATGCTGCTGCCGTGGATCAGCTAGCCCGTCTTTCAAGTGCATTCCATTCTTTACATTGCCAGCCAGCACATGCACCTACTGTCCTTCCCAATGTAAAATAGGATCAGTCAAAGTGGACCACCCATATTGTCCAGTCTTCCAACATATCGAGCTTTGTTCCCCAGAATTGTGACTGTAATCAAATCTCCTTCCAAAATCTTGCACCACACTTTGCTTGTTACCGGAATGTTAGAAAAACAACTTGTAGCAATAGCGTTTTTCCAAATGTGGCAACTTGCTACGTTTCACCCACCCACTTATAGTTAGGACATTTCCTCTGAGTCAAAAAAAGTTCATCACTAGGAGATTCTTGTTTAACTTACTTCAACTAAACACGTCCAGATACCTATCTCTTGTACAGTATCAGAGCTTTAAGGCTAATTAAATTTGCTAAGTACTAAGAGACAGCAATGCCCATAGCATTTTTTTGTATATGCACACCTCAGCTAAAGCACAACACTTGAAATGGCCATGAACTTCACTTAAGGGGTGCTCTCATAGAAACTACAAGATCGTAGGTAAATACATATGCTGAAGAAATACTGAGAGTCAAGGGGATTGGAAAAGGGGCTAACAACTCCCCAAGGGGCTGCTGGGAATTGGGTAGCTTCCGATGGGAGGGGAGGGGGGATGCGATTGTCCATGTCCACCTCATTGCTTGGTTCATGTAATTCAAAACCAACCAACTTTTCCAGCATACTTTCAATTGATTCATGAAAATGAGTGGTAACGATGAACCTAAGCAGTGTAAACTCGCAAGGAAACTATACGTGCGAAAGTTTTGGCAGATCAACAGTCTGGGTCCTTTTCCACATGTGTTGCAAAAGTGTCTCCATGTCTCCAATCGGTGTTGACATCACTGTGTGTGTGTGTGTGGTTGCTCCTGTCCAACTTTCCCGAAGATGCACCCTCGCAGAATAAATGAATTGAACATCCGTGTTTTTGCAATAGTGTATTAAGCCGCCGCAAAATCCCCACTAAAGAGAACTTGTCTTCTTTACGTTCCAGGCATACTACAATGATGAATGCAAATTCAACGAAATACTCCTACCCAATAATTACAACGCCTACGAGTCCAACGCATACCCGAACATGTATATGGCGTTAAGCAAGAATGGCAAAACAAAGAAGGGAAACAAAGTGTCTCCCATCATGACAATGACTCACTTTCTACCGAGAATCTGAGAGGTGGTCGCCTCAGACATTATCTCAGGAGGGAAGACTAATTGTGGGTTGGGGGCTGAACCACAAGTCGGTGCACTTTCAGGAAAGCTTTATGCAAGATGAGTAGGTCTATCGTATATTTAAATTAATTGTGACTAAATATTTAAGTATGTATATTTTGCTCAGAAGGTTTATTTATAGTTTTGCTGATTTTATATTTCTGCAAACGTTGTTCCGCGTTGTGCGGTATATGGTGCATCGTGTGTGTGTGTGTGTTTTAGCATTTGTCACAGGTGTGCTGCTATCACATGTTTTAAACGTGAATCTGAATTCCTTTAGACAATGGGTTTGCACTGTTTTGAATAATCTGGCGTTAGTGGAGATCCGTGTTTGTTCCACAAAAGTACAAGAGTCTTAGTCTTCACCCACGAGGTTTGGTAAATCTTGTCAATTTTTGTATGTCTCCTGGTAACAATGCTCGGTATCTGACCTCCTTTGTGTGGTGTGGCTGTGTAATTTCAATGGAATCCGTCCACTTCTGGGACGGAAAGTACAGTGTTGAAGTACTAACCCACCAATCTGTTTTTAGATCTGCTGCTGCTGAACTCTGAACCCTCCTGCAGTCAATCTTTGTCAGATCTTCAGGTCAGGAGTTATCCTTAACCTACCTAGAGGCTCCGACATTTTAACATTGTAAGTGACCATATGCTTTGAAAGGAACTTTTGCAGCCCTATTTGTGGCGCCTGAAAGAATAACGTGATTTAGACCCAATATGTTGTCGCCTATATAATGCACAGCAGGCACGAAACCCCTACTAATAATCCTCTACAAGATACCAAGATATCTGCGACGACTCTTGAACATTTAAAAAATAACATAGGCAACATTGTGGAGGAGATGCTGCTTTCTTATAGTTTTCCATTCCTTAATTCAAAAATTATCTACCTCATTTTAAGAACCCTGAATAAAACAGTCTCCTCACAAAAGCTGCACAGTAATTCGGGACTGCGACTTGGCCCCTGAAATATTGTTGGTGATCTTAAGTCAACATGCGACCATATGTAGCCAAAAGTAGCCAGTAGGGCGTCTATTGCATCCTAGTTGAGCCTTGTCACGTTTGAGCTATCTTTACCCAGTGATTTACTTTTAGTAGGGATAATCATGGTGAAAATATTTGCAGACAGCTGTTAGACTGCACTATATAGTCATTGCGTAACCCTATATTTTCTTTATATATTTTTTCAAACCGAACCTCAGCACCTCCAAGTAAAAGAAAACAGCAGCACAATTTTTTTAAATTCAGACAATAGGTGCGGGGAGGAGAGAGTGAAGAAATCCTTTTCAGACCTTTATTCTTGGTAAAACATATAAAGAAACAAATACTAGTCAGTCATGTGGTGAAGTTGGGGGTGGGGGGGGTCCAGTTACGTATTCCAGATGGGGGCTGCCACTAACTGCATACAGAAATTCTAAGGCCCTTGTTTAAAGAAGTCTTGTGCTCTGCTCTTTGCTGCTATGATGGGAGGGGGGGGGGTATTTTCTGGGTTTGGGGGGGGGGGGGGGGACCATAATTCCTAGGTTTGACACTTAATGAATCCGACGATAACAGAAAGTTCAGTTCCGTATCCAACATTCCTTTTCAGAAGCTGCTATTAGTTTGACTAGAACTTTTAAGGGCACTAACTGTTCGGGTGACCTTGAGGAAGAACGCTGCTCAGAACCAAAACGTTCAGTCAGATTAGAAAGAAAAATCTTGCCAGGTCTAGGTTCACTCTCCTCCTTCTGTTTTCTTTTTCTTTTAAGAGGTCCTGCATGTTAAAAACATCAATTTCTGATCCTCGGCTTTAACCCTCAGTGGGGGTTGGCGGTGTGCGAATGTTTTTGTGAGTGTTATTACCGGCGTTCTGTATTCCTTCCGATACTCTTTATGTGTAATTTGAATCACTGTCATCATCCTGGGGCATAAAATATCTGTTACTTGTTAGAGGGCACACAACGTTTTCAATTTGCTCAATATGGCATTGAATGAAGTTGGCATTCTGCATTGGCACAGCCAAAGTCAACCTGAGGTTCAAACCACAACCGAGGCAAGGGGAGAGAGAATCTTGTAGGGTACATGGACAAGAAGCAAATGAATAAAGGAGATAATTAATTCACTTAGCAATGAGTCAGAGTCAAAGGAGTCAACAATATAAGACTGGAAATTTGAATATAAAAGTTCTGAAAGTGCAGAACAGGTTCAAAAGCATTTGTGAGGGTAAATGATGGATTAATTTGTTGGGTACATAGACCCTTATGTTCTCATTTGAATATTTAGTTTGTGCCACTTTCATGTCGATATTTAATTTATTCCACGTTTACAGGAAGAGTTAGTGTACAATTCTTGCTTTCAGACAGAATTAGCACTGTGGTAATATTCCCATGCACATTACACTTAGTACTATATAGTTGTATTTTTTACAGTTTGCAAAATGATAGCTGAACCCACGCTGTTGCAGAACCTGCACATTTTTTCTATCAACTAATATTCCGTTTCCATGCTGCTATTTTGGATTGGGTCAAGGTTAACACAGCATTTTGAACAGATACTTGGTACAGCAGTGGGTCAGTGAAAACAAAGTTGGTTCAACTGATGAGACTGGCCAGTTGCCTTGTAGGTCCCTGTTAATTATGCCTTGGGATGTATAGGCATTGAGCTTTTAAAGTATTACTTGATATGGTTGTCATATGATATTTAAGCGTTAAATCTGTCGGAATGTGCCTGTAGTTTTATACAGCTGATGTTTAATATTGTGTTGTATGTGCTGTGCACATTGGAAGGAATTATATAAATGAAAGCTTATCTTTTACCTGTGTCAGTGTATGAATTAAAAGTAATTTTAAAGTATTTTTCTGAAATTGTGTTGTTATTGATATGACTCACATTCACAGATTCTAAGGGTAATTTTGAAGCGGATAAAGAACAAGAGTGCCCAAGTTATAAGACATTTTCTTTCTATATTTCAATGTGTTGTTTCCTGTTGTATCTATTATAAGTTCTGGTGACTGTGATGCAAAGGAGACACTGAAATGTTGGAGACAGTCCTGAAAATAACCAGGAGAATGCAGAAGCCTGGATCATTGAGGAAGGAATGGAGAAACTTGGGGTTTTTCCGCTTTGAAAGAAGGCAATGGAAGGGTGATCTTACGCAGGTGAATAAGGTAGAAAATGGCAAAACAAAATGCAAATCTGGACACTTCTTTAAATTAAACCATGACAGATGGATAGATATATTTGCATTTCCTTCACGTTTTATGGGCAAAGACACTGCCCATAAAGACACTAGCAATAATTAATAACACACCATTCCTTCCGAAAAACACACAGTACATTATTTTACAACACAATTGAAACATATGAAACTTTAATGGATTTATTAGTTTGCATCTCCCTGCTGTAATACTATTATCATTTAGTGCAATGGTAGATGGTTAACTTAATTGGCTAAAATGTGCACAGAATGAAGCCAATGGTTTTCAAATGCCTCTTTGATCTTGTGCACATGCTTCCTCCTACCACCACCCATCCATGCCCTCCTGCCTCTTGCACCACCCCATTTCTTTGTAATGCCCTCCAGCCCCAAACCTTTCCAAGGTGTTTATGCTCTTCTAATTATAGCCTCTTGTGCATGCCCATACCAGCTTGTGGTGGTTCTCTCTACCTTGCCCACTTGTGTAGTGGTGCCTATCAAGCTATATAACCCCTTATCTCTAACAGAGAGAGGCCTCTGGCACCCTGGTAGACAATGGCTATTAATCATTAGCATTTTGTGCAGCAGACATTATTTAAGAAGTTGACTCTTTCATTACGAACATAAAGAAATGACAGGCAGGAAAAGACCAGTTTTTCCATCAAGCCAACCCTATGTTCATATTGCTGGAGCATTATGGCTAGACATGTTCAAGATTCTCTTAAGATTAACGTGCAGGTTCAGTCGGCAGTTAGGAAGGCAAGTGCAAATTCATGTTGAGAGGGCTAGAATACAAGAGCAGGCATGTACTTCTGAGGCTGTATAAGACTCGGGTCAGACCCCATTTGAAGTGTTGTGAGCAGTTCTGAGCCCCATAGCTAAGGAAGGATGTGTTGGCCTTTGAAAAAGTCCAGAGGAGGTTCACAAGAATGATCCATTGAATGAAGAGCTTGTTCTATGAGGAATGGTTGAGGACTCTGGGTCTGTACTCGTTGGAGTTTAGAAGGATGGGGGGAGATCATATTGAAACTTACAGGATACTGCGAGGCCTGGATAGAGTGGACGTGGAGAGGATGTTTCCACCAGTAGGAAAAACTAGAACCAGAGGGCACAACCTCAGGCTAAAAGGATGACCCTTTAAAACAGAGATGAGGAGGAATTTCTTCAGCCAGAGAGTGGTAAATCTGTGGAACTCTTTGCCGCAGAAGGCTGCGGAGGCCAGGTCATTGAGTGTCTTTAAGACAGAGATAGATATGTTCTTGATTAATAAGGGGATCAGGGGTTATGGGGAAAAGACAGGAGAATGGGGATGAGAAAAATATCAGCCATGATTGAATGGCGGAGCAGACTCGATGGGCCGAGTAGCCTAATTTTGCTCCTATGTCTTATGGTCTTATGGTATTACACTGCACCCCTTGCTCTACCTTGCACTGCCATGTGATCTCCAGAGAGAGGCAAAAAAGAGGGAAAAAATCTGGTAAACACTTCACTGATCTCACTCTTTGACTGATTTATATTACATATTTTTCTTCTATAAAGGACTTGAAAAGCATTGTGTGCACTATTGCCTTGAAAAGCATTGTGTGCACTATTCAAAAACAACATCTTTCATACATGTGTAGAATTTGGATTGGCTCTGATATTGAGCTTTTCATCCATTCCCTAATGAACAAGATAATAAATTGGACTTTGACCAATGAGGAAAGAAGGCAGAGTGAACAACATTTTATTCTGATGAGTGCAAAGCAGTGCAAGGAAATCACTGGGGCTACAAGAGTACAACAGGTTTTCAAAACTCGATTAATTTATTTAACTAACTTCAATTTTTTTTTGTTTATATCCAATTCAATCCAATCAAAGTCCAATTCAAAGTCTCAGCAAGTGAGACATTCCCGATCCAAGCTGACAAGGCAGGCATCCCATTTCCTGTCTTGGGCTTCATCTACATAATCCAAGCTGATTGGAGCTGGCATTGAACCTTCTCCAAGGTTTGATCTCATTTGCATCTTAGCCAAACTGCCGAGATGCCGCTTTAAGAAGTTGCTTCAAATGAAGCCTCAGTGTAACCTCATGACTTCGGCCAACTGTAGCACAGCAAAACTACTGTTTTTCTTTTATTTCAATTCAATCAAATCAAGTCCAATTCAGAGTCTCAACAAGTGAGACATTCCCGATCCAAACTGACAAGACAGGGCTCTCACCTCCTCTCTTGGGCTTGATCTACATGATCCAAGCTGATTGGAGTAGGCATTGCACCTCCTCCAAGGCTTGATCGCATTTGCATCTTAGCCAAAAGGCCGAGATGCCGCTTTTAAAAATTGCCTCAAATGAAGCTAAAATGTAACCTAATGACTTCAACCAAGTACAGCATGTCAATACTAAACTTGATCTTAGCCAAAAGGCCGAGAAGCGACTTCAAATGCTACATTCCTGAAGCTACTGAAGTATCCAGCCACACCCTCACTTCCTTGTTGTCCTAATCCCCAATAAAACCATTACTCTTACACTGGTCATTCCCCAAGCATACGCCCAACCCCACTCTCTTGAATCCAAGGAATGCTGGCTTGAAAGGATATGGCAGATGATTGGTTTAACCACCCACCACCAGTTCTGGCCGGATCATTAAAAGAAACTATTGGCTCCTGGTCTCTTGTGGTAAAACTGGAATGCAACGATAACCCTTGGCTTCTTTCCTCTTCCATCTTCTAAGCCTCTTCTCCACTGTTTCCTCCACCCTCATCACCAGCAACAAGCAAGAGGAGCTCATGGATTTCTTTGTCACTAAGATTAAAGCAACCTCCCAATCAGCAGTCTTTGTTATGTCCTTCATTTCCACTAGCCCACTGGGCCATACTTTATTTAATGACCTACTCTGCCGCAGCCCTGAATTCACATCTTTCTCCAATTTCTCTAGCTCCCCTCATTAGTTTATTTAGTTCATCCTGTCCATGAGGTCCAAGTCCTGTTCCTTCCATCTAATTCCCACTAAACTCCTGATCACCCAACTTCCCTTCTTCAAAGCTTATTTATTATTGTCACAAGTAGGCTTACATTAACACCGCAGTTAAGTTACTGTGAAAATCCCCTAGCCACCACACTGATGCACCTAACCAGCACATCTTTCGGAGTGTGGGAGGAAACCGGAGCACCCGGAGGAAGCCCATGCAGACACAAAGAGAACGTTCGGACTCTGCACAGACAGTGACCCAAACCGGGAATTGAACAGGGTTCCTGGCGCTGTGAGGCAGCAGTGCTAACCACTGTGCCACCATGCTGCCTTCACATTAGCTGACATTGTAAATGGTCCTCTCTCTTCAGGTGTTGTCCCTCACTCCTTTAAACCTGCCATAATCACCCGCTTTGTCAAAAAAACTCTACACCCCCATCATTCTTTGAAACTGCCAGCAGGTCTCCAACCTCCCTTTCCCCTCCAACAATATGTTGTTGCCTCTCAAATCCATCCCCATTTTCCCCAGAACTCCATGTTTGAATCCCTCCAGTCAGGTTTCCGCCCCTGCCACATGACTGAAACAGTTCTTATCCAGATCATAAATTGTATCCTATGTGACTGTGAAAAATGTAAACTTTCCCTCCTTCTCTTGCTCATCCTTCTGCAGTCTTTGACATGGTTGACCATACCATCCTACTCTGGAGATGCCGGCGTTGGACTGGGGTAGGCACAATAAGAAGTCTCACAACACCAGGTTAAAGTCCAACAGGTTTATTTGGTAGCATAAGCCACTTGTGGTGTGGAACCTGGTGTTGTGAGACTTCTTACTGTCTTCACTGTTGTCCAGCTCTCACGTGATTCCAATCCTATCTATCTGAACATAGAGAATCACTTGAAATGGCTTCTCTTCCTGCTGCCGTACCATTAGTGCCAGTCTCCCTTTGGATATAAATTGTCCTATGTAATCGGATAATATCCTCCTAATCTACATGTTGCCCTTCAGTGACATTGTTTGAAGGCACCATGTTAGTTTTCACATGAATGTTGACAACACCCAGCTCTTTGTTAGCAACACCTCATTCAACTTCTCCATTGCTGCTAAACTAACATGTGGCTTATTCGACATCCAGTGCTGGATGAAGAGATTTTTTTCTACAATTAAATATCGGCAAGGCTGAAGCCAATGATATTAGTTCCCCACCAAACTCCATTTTCTAATTACTGACTCCATTCCCCTCCTTGGCAACAGCCGGAGATTGAGTCAGTTTTTTCACAACCTTATTGTCACATTTGACACCAAGATGAACACCTGATCATTTCTTCAATACCACTTCCATAATATTGTCTGATTTTGCCCTTATTTAAGGTCATCTGCTGCGGAAATACTCATTCAGGCTGTTATTATTTCTAGAGTTGAGTATTCCACAGCTCTCTCACATTCATTACTATGTAAATTTAAGGTCATCTGCTGCCATGTTTTAACTTGCAGATAGCCCATCCTCCTATCGCTTCTGTGCTCGTTAACCTATATTGGCTCCCCGTCAAACAACGTCTTTACTCTAAAGTTCTCAACTGGTTTTCAAACCCTTCCATGACTCTCCCCACCACCCCTCACCATTTGTGTGTAATCTCTTCCAGCACCACAGGTTTCAAGGTATCTCCAGTCCTCTTAATTCTGGCCTCTTGTGCATTCCCAATTATATTTGCCCCACCATTGGTGGCTGTGACTTCATTTCCAAAGCCCCAGGCCCTGCAATTCCCTCCTTACAACTATCCGCCTATAAATCTCACTTTTAGATTAGCTGTGAAAAGAGACATGCTGTCAAATCTTTTTGTCTTGCACTCACCAGGACTGATGCAAGAAGCCTGAATTTCAAAATGAACAACTATTTATACTGCATGAGAAAAGAGCGCTGATAGATTGGCAGGGCAACTCAGGTTAGTTGAGGTGTTTCTTTGGAGAATGCACCAGAGCGCCATTGTTCCTTAATATTTGTTAGATTTTTAAAAAGGCAAATGCTTGAACATTTTGCATTCAGATGATTGGTCCCTACATAAGAATAAGTGAACCACATTGTGAGTCCAACTGATAATCCTAAATTGGTTGTTCACGTATTAGACATTATGCAACAAGTGCTGTGCGATTACAGAATGTGGTCTCTCCACTCACATTGTCTGTACCTTTAAGACTTGATTACCTGTAAAGACTCGCATTCCAACCATTATCTTGTAAATCGAGTTTGTGTCTTTATATGCCCTGTTTGTGAACTGAAATCCCACTCATCTGATGAAGGAGCTTGAGGCTCCGAAAGCTAGTGCTGCCAAATAAACCAGTTGGACTTTAACCTGGTGTTGTGAGACTTCTTACTGTGCCCACCCCAGTCCAACGCCGGCATCTCCACATCACGATTACAGAATCACATCTAATGTTTGACATTCTATTTTGAGTTTTGCAGACAGAAAGAACATGGACACAGCTATTTCAGCTAAAAACAAATAAGTGATAGCCATTTGCTCATTCATTCCACTGGGAATCAAGGTGCCAGGTTTAAATTTCAAACAATGCTTGGCAATTAACTGTCAGTCACCATCAACTGGTGCACTCTCCATGGCTTTGCACCTACCAATCAGATTCCACTTGCCAACCATTCGACACCCTCTTCTCATGCAGATAAAGTTGTTGTTTCCCCTCACATTGGTATTCTTACAATTGTCCTGTTGAGTGCAAGATGAAAAGTTTCAACAAAATGGCTTTTGTCAGTAATACTCAAGTTCTGTGCTACCAAATGACTATTCTGAGTTTTGTAAGCAAGGATTGGTTGAGTACGCTCGGAACTCTGTCTATTACGAACAGCCAAAGTGACGTGCTGTTTGATATGATCCAGAAATTGTTGTTTTGTACACCCTACCTGTCTGGAATCACGCCAGCACTGAAATACATACACCACATGAGCCATTTGTGTGGTAGGCAGAATGTCTTTTTGGCTTGATAGCAGCATTCTGTAATTGAAAGATACCATTTGCCTTGCTGCTGCATAGTAGCAGCGTGAAACTGTTTGTTTCACCTGCTGCTCAACTTTTTGAGATAGCTTACACTTCCAGGGTAATTTGTGGTAGACAAGGCACTATTTAGGTCAGAAAGTGGTGGCCTTAGGACCATTTATGAGTATGCGCAGTGCACAACTAAGTATGATAAAGGCAAAAAACTGCGGATGTTGGAATCAGAAACAAAAACCGAAAATGCTGGAAAATCTCAGCAGGTCCGACAGCATCCGTGGAGAGAGAATAGAGCCAAAGTTTCGAGTCTGGCTGACCCTTCGTCAGAGCTGGTCATCCAGACTCGAAACATTGGCTCTATTCTCTCTTCACAGGTGCTGTCGGACCTGCGGAGGTTTTCCAGCGTTTTCTGTTTTTGTTACACAACTATGATCTGATCAGAGTAGTATTATCCCACAGGGTAGATTGGATGCGGTCTGTTTCAGTGTCAAGCTTTCACAATGAATAAATGGTTCAGGCCTGACCACAAGCTTACCTTCAATGGTCAAATTACATGTTAGGATGACTACACCCCCACATATTATGAGATTGGCCTTATCAGTAGACTCATAAATAGAATTTGAATAATTGGCTCACCATGCATGCTTGGCAGCAATATAGGGTGTATCAAAACTATCCTGTGGGATAATGACTACTTTGATCAGACCAGACATATAGATGATTTTTCCAATGTGGGGAATTGCAAATTAAGGGCCATAAATTTAATCTAGTCACAAATAAATCCAGTAGGGAATTCAGAGAATATTCTTTACTCAAAGAATGGTTAGAAGGTAGAATTCACTATCAAAAGGAATATTTGAAGCAAATAGCATAGATGCATTAATGGGAAAGTTCAATAAGCACATGAAAGAGAAAGGAATGGAAATTTATGCTGATAAAGTTAGATGAAGAGAGGTAGGAGGAGACTCATATGGAGCATAAATACCGGCATAGATTAATTGGGCTGAATGGCCAGGTTCTGTGCTGGAAGTTCCATGTAATATAGTTGAGGTTTCAAGCTTTTTCATTCTTTTATATTTGAGTTTTTAATTTTAAATTGTGTCTTGTATTCTTCTCATACCATTACACATTATTATCATTTTGTGTAGCAAATTTTCAGCATAACTTTAGATTAAAGAGCACCAAACTTTTCGCAGGATTGTGTTTGTAACCTTAACATGCACCAAGAAGAGCTGCTAATACTTTGTTTTTCCAGGTTAAATATTACACATGGGGAGCCATATATCTCAATGCTCAGTAGAATCATTTACTGATCAATTAATGTGCATATAATTTTGATCTGGAATCCTGTATTTTCTTGTGTAAAATTAAATAAATATCTCCTTTACTGGATGTTATGTCAAACTATTCAGAATATGTACTTGTAGTCAGGAAAAAAGTTGACTATAAAGATTCACTTCATTATATCATTATGTCTCTTAGCTGAAAGACAGCGCTGCTGTTAAGCAGAAATAGAGCAAAAACCAATTTGCAGAAACCTTTCACACTTACGAATTGTCTTTGTACTGCAAAGGTTCTGATTTGTACTGCCATGGTAATGCGATTAGCAACCCATTTGTAAACTGTATAGATAAACAACACCAAATTACTTTCCTTGACATGTCTCACACTGCGTGAATGAGGACAGCTGTAATAAAATGTTTGTGTGTGTGTGTGAGTAAACATGTATAGGATCAATGCTTAGGATGAGGGGGAAATGATCTGCCAAAATAAACATCAGCCTTCTGATAAAGTAGTTAGAATTCAGACCCTTCGGCAATTGAACACAATATAAGTATTCTTTTGATCTTTCACCTCTCCCCCAAAATTTATTCTTCAAAAAAAGTAAACAAATTAGTCAGTAGGTTAATGCCTTATGTACCACTTTCAGCAACCCACACTTTCAACCTGAACATGATAGCCCAACTATTATTGTAGGATGCAATACATCTGAATACATTTTATATATGCCACGAACACATTGATTTTGAAATTCTCATTCTCATATCAAGTAATTTGGTGCTGCTGATCTATATAATTTACAAATGGGTTTACAAATGACATTACCATGGCAGTACAAATCAGAATCTTTGCAGTGTGAATACAATTTGGTCTTACACCTTTCTACATCTGTGACTACCGCTGACAACCCTCCAAAAACAATTACTTCCTCTAAATCTGACCCCTTGTACACAGCTGTTTCCTTTACCAGACATTGGTGATGATGCCTACAACCATTTGGCCTTAAATTCTGGGGTTCTCTCCTTAAACCTATCTTCCTCTCTTTCCTTCTTTAAGATGCTCATAAAAATACATCTTTCATCAAGCTTTTGCCAGCTTGCCCTATTTCTTCGGCTTGGTGGCATTACCTTGCTGCATCAAGCTCCTGTAAAGCACCTCAAGATATTTTACTACATTAAAAGCTCTATATGAATGCAAAGAGTTGCGGCTGATCTAATGGGCCAATAGTCTTTGACATGACTTCATAACAATGGTGGCACGGTGGCACAGTGGTTAGCACTGCTGCCTCACAGCGCCAGGAACCTGAGTTCAATTCCCAGCCTTGGGTCACTGTCTGTGTGGAGTTTGCACGTTCTCCCCGTGTCTGCGTTTGATTTGATTTATTATTGTCACATGTATTAACATACAGTGAAAAGTATTGTTTCTTGCACGCTATAAAGACAAAACATACTGTTCATAGAGAAGGAAACGAGAGCGTGCAGAATGTAGTGTTACAGTCACAGCTAGGCTGTAGAGAAAGATCAACTTAATGCAAGGTAAGTCCATTCAAAAGTCTGACAGCAGCAGGGAAGAAGCTGTTCTTGAGTCGGTTGGTACGTGACCTCAGACTTTTGTATCTTTTTCCCGAAGGAAGAAGGTGGAAGAAAGAATGTCTGGAGTGCGTGGGGTCCTTAATTATGCTGGCTGCTTTGCCGAGGCAGTGGGAAGTGTAGACAGAGTCAATGGATGGGAGGCTGGTTTGCGTGATGGATTGGGCTACATTCACAACCTTTTGTAGTTCCTTGCGGTCTTGGGTAGAGCAGGAGCCATACCAAACTGTGATACAACCAGAAAGAATGCCTTCTATGGTGCATCTGTAAAGGTTGGTGAGAGGCGTAGCTGACAAGCCAAATTTCCTTAGTCTTCTGAGAAAGTAGAGGCATTGGTGGGCTTTCTTAACTATAGTGTCGGCTTGGGGGGCCAGGACAGGTTGTTGGTGATCTGGACACCTAAAAACATGAAGCTCTTGACCCTTTCTACTTCATCCCCATTGAGGTAGACAGGGGAATGTTCTCCTTTACGCTTCCTGAAATCGATGACAATCTCCTTTGTTTTGTTGACATTGAGGGAGAGATTATTGTTGCCGCACCAATTCACCAGATTCTTTAATTCATTCCTGTCCTCTGTTTCATCATAGTTTGAGATCCGACCCATTACGGTGGCGTCATCAGCAAACTTGAAAATCGATTTGGAGGGGAATTTGGCCACACAGTGATAGGTATACATTGGTTTCCTACGGGTAGTCCGGTTTCCTCCCACAGTCCAAAAGATGTGCTGGTTAGGTGCATTGGCCATGCTAAATTCTCCCTCACTGTACCCGAACAGACGCCAGAGTGTGGCGACTAGGGGATTTTCACAGTAACTTCATTGCAGTGTTAATGTAAGCCTAATTGTGACACTAATAAATAAACTTTTCAAACTAAATGTTGCAAGAACAAGCTGTGAAATAAGCGCATATTTTCTTACATAGGATATATTTCATCATGGACCAGATCTTCCACTGATGGATTGGTGATAGATTTTACTGGGATACTGATTTGCATATGCCATAGTGAGGACAGTGGCAAATCAGAAGCAGTATAGCCAATGGCCAGTGAAGGAACTTAGTTTTTTAAGATTATTTGCACTGTCACAAGTAGGTTTACATTAACACTGCAATGAAGTTACTGTGAAAATCCAATGTCGCTACACTCCAGCATCTGTTCAGGTACACTGCGGGAGAATTTAGTACGGCCAATACACCTAACCAGCACATCTTTCAGACTGTGGCAGGAAACCGGACCACTCGGAGGAAACCCATGCAGACATGGGGAGAATGTGCAGACTCATCGCAGACAGTGACCCAAGCCAGGAATCAAATGCGGGTCACTGGGGCTGTGAGGCAGCAGTACTAACCACTGTGCCGCGCTTCTGTGGAAGAGAACGAATAATGGCCATCATAATTTTTCTCCATATGGACTTGATCTTTTAAATCATGTTCGCAGAAAGACATGAGTGAACGGGTGGACGATGAAGAAGTAAATTTTTGGAAGATACTTATGTGAACATCATTTACACCACGGGCTGACATTCAGACGATTGTTCCCCGGACTGAACTTGTGCCAGCCCAGAAGAATGTCTTGGTCTCTATGCTCAGACGGGGAGGCAATGGCCTAGTGGTATTATCGCTACACTATTAATCCAGAAACTCAGCTAATGTTCTGGGGGCCCGGGTTTGAATCCCACCATGGTGGAATCTGAATTCAATAAAAAATATCTGGAATTAAGAATCTACTGATGACTACGAAACCATTGTCGATTGTCGGAAAAATCAATTTGGTTCATTAACATCTGGATCACTTAACATCACTAACGACTAGATTCTTGACTTCCTAACCCACAGACTGCAATCAGTAAGGACAGCCAATGACACCTCCTCCATGATTATCCTCAACACCGGTGCCCCACAAGGCTTGTCCTCAGCCCCTTACTATACTCCTTATACACCGATGACCATAGTTGGCCGGATCTCACTGATGAGACGGAATAGAGGAAAGGAATATAGGAAAGAGATTGATAATCCGGAGATTGGTGCAATAACAATAATCGCTCCCTCAATGTCAGTAAAACAAAGGAGATATCCATCGGCTTCAGGAAGCGTAGTGGAGGACATGCCTCTTTCTACTTCAACGGGGGTGAAGTGGAAATAGTCAAGAGCTTCAAGCTTCTAGGTGTCCAGATCACCCTATCCTGGTTCCTCCACACTGATGCAATAGTTAAGAAAGCCCATCAACGCCTCTACTTTCTCAGGAGGCTAAGGAAATTTGACATGTTTAATACGACTTTCACCAACTTTTTTAAAGTTTATTTATTAATGTCACAAGTCAGCTTACATTAACACTGCAATGAAGTCACCGTGTAAATCCACTTTTACAGATACACCATAGAAAGCATCCTTTCGGGTTGTATCACAGCTTGGTATGGCTCCTGTTCTGACCAAGACCGCAAGAAACTACAAAGGGTTGTGAACGTAGCCCAGTCCATCACCCAAACCAGCCTCCCATTCATTGACACTGTCTACACTTTCCACTTCCTTGGAAAAGCAGCCAGCATAATCAAGGATCCCATGCACCCCGGACATACTCTCTTCCACCTTCTTCCATTGGGAAAAAGATACAAAAGTCTGAGGACACATACCGACCGACTCAAGAACAGCTTCTTCCCCGCTGCCATCAGACTTTTGAATGGATCTACTTAAATTAAGTTGATCTTTCTCTACACCCTAGCTATGACTGCAACACTACATTCTGCACCCTCTTCTTTCCTTCTCTATGAATGGTATGCTTTGTCTGTATAGTGAGCAAAAAACAATACTTTTTACTGCATACCAATACATGTGACAATAATAACTCAAATCAAAATCAAAACATCCTTCAGGAAAGAAGATCTGCTATCCTTAGCGGTTCTGGCCTATATGTGACTCCAGAGCCACAGCAATGTGGCTTATTCCCAACTGCCCTCCAATGGTAACGAGGGATGGGCAATAAATGCTGTAGTAAGAAGTCTCACAACACCAGGTTAAAGTCCAACAGGTTTATTTGGTAGCAAATACCATAAGCTTTCGGAGCACAGCTCCTTCGTCAGATGGAGTGGATATCTGTTCTCAAACAGTGCAAACAGCAGTCACGGGCATTCAGCCTTGGATCTTCAGGTAAGCGTTCTCCAAGGCGGCCTTCACGACACACGACAGCGCAGAGTCGCTGAGCAGAAACTGATAGCCAAGTTCCGCACACGTGAGGACGGCCTAAACTGGGATGTTGGATTTATGTCACATTATCAGTAACCCCCACAGCTTGCCTCCTGGACTTGCAGAATTTCACTAGCTGTTCTGTCTGGAGACAATACACATCTCTTTAACCTGTGTTGAATGCTCCCTCCACCCACATTGTCTGTACATTTAAGACCTGGCTGGCTGTAGAGATTTGCATTCTAATCAGTATTCTGTAATTTGATTTCTGTGTCTGTTTGCACTGTTTGAGAACAGATATCCACTCCATCTGACGAAGGAGCTGTGCTCCGAAAGCTTATGGTATTTGCTACCAAATAAACCTGTTGGACTTTAACCTGGTGTTGTGAGACTTCTTACTGTGCTTACCCCAGTCCAACGCCGGCATCTCCACATCAATAAATGCTGGCCAGCCAGCGACACCCATGTGCTGCGAATGAAAAATAAATTCTGTATTCACCTGAATGTCAACCAGAGTTTGAACATGGGCAAAGTTGACATGCTGCGCCTCTTTTCAAATACAGCTGCAGTGTAGGAAGTACAATGATCCAGCGCTGGCTGGATGCAGACAATCAGCTGTAATTGAACACAGAATAATTTTGTTTAAACAATCAATCACACATTCAGTGCTTTTATGATTATCCAATGACAAGAAAAGCCAAATGAAAGGAAAATAACTTTTCATGGGGAAAATGTAACATGATTTAAAAGCCACTTGGCAAACTTTTTTGTTTGTTTTCAGCAGCATGATGCAATTATGTGAGCCATGTCAAAGTGAATTATCACATTGCTTGTCTGAGATACCATTGAAGTGAAAATGTGCTTTGCCCAGCTCTTAGCACTCCCCAACCCTAAACAGCTCGTCAAAAGTCCCTCCTCCCGAAAGGAAAAATGGCCCCTTTAAATACAGATTGTTCTATTTCAGCCTTGGCTCAGTGGTAGCCCTCTTTGCATTTAGTTCAGAAGGTGTTGGGTTCCCCTCCATGTCACCCGCCATCCTGATTGGGAAATATATATTGCTGTTCCTTCACTGTCGTTGGATAAAAATCTTGAAACTCCCTCCTAACAGCACTGTGGGTGTACCTACACCACATGGGCTGCAGTGGTTCAAGAAGAGTTTTAACAACACCAGGTTAAAGTCCAACAGGTTTATTTGGTAGCAAACCTGGTGTTGTTAAAACTCTTACTGTGTTCACCCCAGTCCAACGCTGGGATCTCCACATGGTGGTTCAAGAAGGCAGCTCACCACCACCTTCTCAAGGGAAGTTAGTAAATGCTAGCAAAGCACACACCCTGAAAATGTTTTCTTAAGTCATTAAGGGAGTATTGCAACAACGTAGGGGCCATCTTTCTGTTGAGTTGCTAAAATAAAGCCTATCTATGTGAAAGATGCTGATGCACTTTAGAAGAAGAGCTCACATGGTGCCTCAAGTCAATTTGCATTTCAACAAGCACCACTGAAAAATCCAGCATCTGGACATTTATCACATTGCTATTTGTGGGAACTTGCTGAACAGAAATTGATTAAAGAGTGGCACGGTGGCACAGTGGTTAGCACTGCTGCCTCACACCACCAGGGACTCAGGTTCGATTCCAGGCTTGGGTCACTGTCTGTGCAGAGTCTGTGCATTCTCCCCATGTCTGCGTCGGTGTTCTCTGGTTTCCTCCCACAGCCCAAACGATTTGCTGATTAGGTGCATTGGCCATGCTAAATTCTCCCTCAGTGTACCTGAACAGGTGCTGGAGTGTGGCGACTCGAGGATTTTCACAGTAACTTCATTGCAGTGTTAATGTAAACGTACTTGTTCCACTAATAGATAAAAACTTTACTACTTTACAACAATGATGGCAAATGAAAAATGCTTACTTGGTCATAAAGTTCTTTGAGCCATCTTCAGGATGTGAAAGACATTAAATAACTGCAAGTTGTTTTGGTTTGGTTTTGATTTGATTTATTATTGTCACATGTATTAGCACACAGTGAAAAGTATTGTTTCTTGCATGCTATACAGACAAGCATACCGTTCATAGAGAAGGAAAGGAGAGAGTGCAGAATGTAGTGTTACAGTCATAGCTAGGGTGTAGAGAAAGATCAACTTAATGTGAGATTGGTCCATCCAAAAGTCTGACGGCAGCAGGGGAGAAGCTGTTCTTGAGTCGGTTGGTACGTGACCTCAGACTTTTGTACTGCAGCAACAGTGCAGTCTGTCTAAGAAGGAAAGAGGGATGAGAGTTTCTGGAAGGAATATCAGAGCCTAAGATCCAGGCAGCTAAAGGGACAATCACTATTAGTGGTGTGATTAAAATCCCAGGTGTGTCACGGGCCAAAATGAGAGAAGAACAGATAGGTTCAGAGAAGGTTACAGAGACTGGGAGGGGCAAGCCCTTGGGGGAATTAAAAATAAGAATTCAAATTTTCCAAGTGAGACTTTGCTCAATCAATAATGCCATTTTGGAATTAATTCACAGTGTTGACCAATGTCCTAAATTTTTTGTGGAAAGGTTTTATCCTCTTGCTGCGTGCTTTTAACATACTTCCTCATAAATTGAGAAACCCTACATTGTAGAATGAAGAAAATATACAGTTAAGACTGGATGGTGCTCTTTTCTTGAGAAAATATAAGATTGAGGCATGATCTGGTGGAGATCTTTGAGATTATGAAAGGGTTTGATAGGTTCTTGATCAATAAAGGGATCAAGGGTTACAGGGAGTTGGCAGGAGAAAGGGGATGAGAATCATATCAGCCATAGTTGAATGGCGGAGCAGACTCGATGGGCCGATTGGCCTAATTCTGCTCCTAAATTTTATGGATCTTATGGTCGATGTAGAGATGTTTCTACATTCAGCGCAGAGTAGGATTGTGTGCCACAAATATAGTTTAAAGTTTATTTATTAGCATCACAAGTAGGCTTACAGTGACACTGCAATGAAGTTACTGTGAAAGTCCCCGAGTCACTACACTCCGGCGCCTGTTCGGGTACAATGAGGGAGAATTTTAACATGGCCAATGCACCTAACATTACATGTGCAGTGGACAATGGGGAACCTGTGGATGTGGTGTATCTGGATTTCCAGAAGACATTTGACAAGGTGCCGCACCAAAGACTGCTACATAAGATAAAGGTGCACGGTGTTACGGGTAATGTATTAGCATGGATAGAGGATTGGTTAACTAACAGAAAGCAAAGAGTGGGGGTAAATGAGTGTTTTTCTGGTTGGCGATCAGTGGCCAGTGGTGTGCCTCAGGGATCAATGTTGGGATCGCAATTGTTTACGATTTACATAGATGATTTGGAGTTGGGGACCAAGTGTAGTGTGTCAAAATTCGCAGATGACACTAAGATGGGTGGAAGAGCAAAGTGTGCAGAGGACGCTGAAAGTCTGCAAAGGGATATAGATCATCTAAGTGAGTGGGCGAGGGTCTGGCAGATGGAGTACAATGTTGGTAAATGTGAGGTCATCCATTTTGGTAGGAATAACAGCAAAATGGACTATTATTTAAATGGTAAAATATTGCAGCATGCTGCTGTGCAGAGGGACCTGGGTGTCCTTGTGCAGGAATCTCAAGGAGCTGGTTTGCAGGTGCAGCAGGTAATTAAGGAGGCAAATGGAATTTTGTCCTTCATTGCTCGAGGGATGGAGTTTAAAAACAGCGAGATTATGTTGCAGCTGTATAAAGTGCTGGTGAGGCCACACCTGGAGTATTGTGTACAGTTTTGGTCTCCTTACTTGAGAAAGGATAGACTGGCATTGGAGGGGGTGTAGAGGAGATTCACTAGGCTGATTCCAGAGTTGAAAGGGTTGGCTTATGAGGAGAGACTGAGTAGACTGAGGCTATACTCAGAAGAATGAGGGGAGATCTTACAGAAACATATAAGATTATGAAGGGAAGAGATAAGATAGAAGCAGGGAAGTTGTTTCCACTGGTGGGTGAAACTAGAACTAGGGGGCATAGCCTCAATATAAGGAGAAGCAGATTTAAGACTGAATTGAGGAGGAACTTCTTCACACAACGGGTTGTGAATCTGTGGAATTCCCTGCCTAGTGAAGCAGTTGAGGCTACCTCATTGAATATTTTTAAGACAAGGATAGATAAATTTTTGAACAGTAAAGGAATTAAGGGTTATGGTGAGCGGGCGGGTAAGTGGCGCTGAGTCCACGAAAAGATCAGCCATGATCTTATTGAATGGCGGAGCAGGCTTGAGGGACCAGATGGCCTACTCCTGCTCCTAGTTCTTATGTAACCAGCACATCTTTTGTACTGTGGGAGGAAACCTGACCCACCCGGAGGAAACCCATGCCAACTCCACATAGACAGTGACCCAAGCCAGGAATCGAACCTGGGACCCTGGCGCTGTGAGGCAGCAGTGCTAACCGCTGTGCTGCCTGTGCACCATATATAAGATAGTGACAAATGAATTCACTAGAAAATTCAGGAAAAGCTTTGTTACTCAGACAGTGGTTGCAATGTGGAATTCAGTACCACACAGAGTGCATGATATAAATGACAAATATTCATTCAAGCAAAATTAGAGAAGCATATGAGGGAGAAAATAATTTTAGAGTTGGAGGAAGGAGGAAGTCATGTCACGGAGAAACAGGGGCATTGTCCAGTTGGGCCAAATAGCCTGTTTCCAAGTTGGAAACACGATGTAATTCAATGTGATCTCTTGAAACTGATTGTATGCAGTTGTACATATTGATATTGACGATAATAAAGTCAGTTGTAAACATTATGGGGGCGATTCTCCCATCCCACTGCGCTGCTTTTTTAGTAAGAAGTCTCACAACACCAGGTTAAAGTCCAACAGGTTTATTTGGTAGCAAATACCATAAGCTTTCGGAGCAATGCTCCTTCGTCAGATGGAGTGGTCTCTGTTCTCAAACAGGGCACAGACACAGAAATCAAATTACAGAATACTAATTAGAATGCAAATCTCTACAGCCAGCCAAGTCTTAAATGTACAGACAATGTGGGTGGAGGGAGCATTCAACACAGGTTAAAAAGATGTGTATTGTACACCATATATAAGATAGTGACAAATGAATTCACTAGAAAATTCAGGAAAAGCTTTGTTACTCAGACAGTGGTTGCAATGTAGAATTCAGTACCACACAGAGTGCTTGATATAAATGACAAATATTCATTCAAGCAAAATTAGAGAAGCATATTAGGGAGAAAATAACAATACACATCTCTTTAACCTGTGTTGAATGCTCCCTCCACCCACATTGTCTGTACATTTAAGACCTGGCTGGCTGTAGAGATTTGCATTCTAATCAGTATTCTGTAATTTGATTTCTGTGTCTGTGCCCTGTTTGAGAACAGAGACCACTCCATCTGACGAAGGAGCATTGCTCCGAAAGCTTATGGTATTTGCTACCAAATAAACCTGTTGGACTTTAACCTGGTGTTGTGAGACTTCTTACTGTGCTTACCCCAGTCCAACGCTGGCATCTCCACATCATGACTGCTTTTTTAGTGCAGGGGGCCGGGAGATTCGAGCTGCAGCCGATTTGTGCTGAGCGTCCAAGCCTCCGCGCGTCACTCAGTGCCGGATTTCCGGCGCTGAGCTGACTAATTTATGCAGAGCCCAATTTAAATATACTTTGAATATCATTAGCGGGCCCGGGACTGAAGTCTCTGGGCCTGCTACCCTCTCTGCCCACCCTCGTCAGGAGTGGTTCACGGCGTGGAGCTTTACAATAGCTCCCCACTTGCAGGGAACTGGCTGCTCAACCCTGCTGGAGTGAAAGGGGGACAATCGAGGTGCCCCAGAGGGTCGGGTGCCGGGGGGCCCCTTGGGCATTGACACCTTGTCAGTGCCAGCCTGGGTCCCTGGCACTGCCCAAGGGGCAAAGCGCCAATGCACAGGGGGCACCTTGGCACCGCTCACCAGGCATGGGCGGCACGGTAGCACAGTGGTTAGCACTGCTGCTTCACAGCTCCAGGGACCTGGGTTCGAATCCCGGCTCGGGTCGCTGTCTGTGTGGAGTTTGCACATTCTCCCTGTGTCTGCGTGGGTTTCCTCCGGGTGCTCCGGTTTCCTCCCACAGTCCAAAGATGTGTGGGCTAGGTTGATTGGCCATCCTAAATTGACCCTTAGTGTCCCGGGATGCATAGGTTAGAGGGGTTAGTGGGTAAATATGAAGGGATATGTGGATAGGGCCTGGGTGGGATTGTGATTGGTGCAGACTCGATGGACCGAATGGCCTCTTTCTGCACTGTAGGATTCTATGATTCTATAGAGCTGTGCCAAGGGGGTGGGGCCTAATGGGGCAGGGCCTAATGGGGCAGGGTCTGTGGGGAGCGATCAATGGGGGTGGAGGGTCCCACTGCCATTCTGCAGTCAGGATCAGTGGGGGAGGAAGGGAGGTCAGCGATCGGGGCTGGCCATCTTTGTGGGGTGCGAGGGGTGGCAGCCTGCCGGGACTGCCGGGGGGGGGGGAGCGGTCTGCACTATGGAGGGGGAGGGCCTGTGACTGCCAGGGGGGCGGGAGAACAAGGCGGGAGGGGCAGGGTCGAAGCTGGCCCAGGCATTTCCAGGAGTCCAGCGATCGGGCCGTTGAGGGGGATGTCACATAGCCAGCGTTGTGCGTTCACGGGGCTGGCCAGCGATCGAGGTAGCCAGCGATCAGGAGACCGGGGCCACTGTGCATGTGCCGATCTCAGCGCTGTGCAGTGGTCCACTCAGCAGCATGCTGCCGGCCTCTCCAGTGGGAAAAGGCCCCTGCCCACAGCATTTTAACATGATTTATGCTGGTGCACTCTGCAGTGTGGGAGATGTTTTTTTTTAACTCCCGCTGAAAAAAACAGTGGGATTTTAGAATTTGTTTGGGAGAATCCCACCCTATATTAGTTTCTGGCTTGATGTGATTGTGGTAATGAAATCACCAGAATTAAACCATAATGAGCTTCAGTTGGCTCATTTGTCACATGTATGAAAGTTTGTAAGATTGTTCTATTTGGGGACTGTCTCTTTAACTTAGAGTAAAATGGAGGAATGAACAGGGCCATGTGGCCTATTTTGAATGGTGTCTGGCAGCAATCTTGGGTGATTTGGTTGTTAAAGGTTAAAGGGTGGGTTGAGTGGGGGCACTCGGTGGCAAACTCAGGCCCCAATTTGTTGTGATCCCTGTTGAGACAGATAACTTTTAAAGAGATATTTGAATTTCCAGTGACTGACTAAAAGAATCACATGTCATGATTCCAGATCTTATGACTTTCACTGTAACAAATGAATTAAAAGCAGCATTTATTTAACACAATTTTGGGAGGCAACTTATACTTTAAACTATAGAAAAGAACTTCAACCCCCCTGCCCCCCATTTAACTGTTCACGTGTTCAAGAATCACACATTATGGTTATACTTTATACTATCTCCTAAGTGGACACTTCAATCTCCAGGAAGCAGTCCAATGTGATTCTCAGCTCTCACGGACTTGCTTTCTTTCTTTTCCTTTCCAAATCAGGCAAGTCTTAATCCCAGAACTGATCTTCACAGATAGATGCAAATTGGAATTTCTTCCTTCTACCCAAGTGAGGTGAATCTTTCAGTCTCTCTGTCACTTTCTCTCTCTCTCCCTGTTAAGCTTTTTACATACGCTTGATTTGATTTGATTTATTATTGTCACATGTATTAGTATACAGTAAAAAGTATTGTTTCCTGCGCTATACAAAGCATACCGTTCATAGAGAAGAAACGAGAGAGTGCAGAATGTAGTGTTACTGTCATAGCTAGGGTATAGAGGAAGATCAACTTAATGTGACGTAGGTCTATTCAAAAGTCTGATGGCAGCAAGGAAGAAGCTGTTCTCGAGTCAGTTAGTATTTGACCTCAGACTTTTGTATCCTTTTCCCAATGGAAGAAGGTGGAAGGGAGTATGTCCAGGGTGCATGGGGTCCTTGATTATGCTGGCTGCTTTGCCGAGGCAACGGGAAGTTTAGATAGAATCAATGGATGGGAGGCTGGTTTGCATGATGGATTGGGCTACATTCATGACCTTTTGTCGTTCCTTGCAGTCTTGGGCAGAGCAGGAGCCATACCAAGCTGTGATACAACCAGAAAGAATGCTTTCTATGGTGCATCTGTAAAAGCTGGTGAGAGTCGTAGCTGACATGCCAAATTTCCTTAGTCTTCTGAGAAAGTAGAGGCATTGGTGGGCTTTCTTCACTATAGTGTCGACATGGAGAGACCAGGACAGGTTGTTGATGATCTGGACACGTAAAAACTTGAAGCTGCGCCCACTGTTGTAATGTAGGAAATGGAGTAACCAGTGTGCACATAGCAAGATCCCACAAATGCAAAGATAATGAGCAGGTAGTTGCCACAAAATTATATTGCATAGCAACCATATTTTTGGTGCTACAGGTAGCATGTTGGTTCCAAAATGATATCCACAGTGTTCATGCACATTTCCGGTGCTGACTACCTGGATGTTATTTTGGTGAAGGCTTTAGCATGGACATAGGAAGTGTGGACCCAAAGTATTCCAAGTAGGTAGCTAATGGCATCAGGCAGCATGTTACACTGACTTGATATCAATGCTGCTGCTTTTGAATTGAATATTCTAGATAATGCTCTCTCTTAACCAGGCTATATATACATCGACTGGTAAGACAAATTCTTTCACAAACACTATTTAATGGGATCATCAAAGATGGCTGAAAATCTCAGCAGTGGGTTTGGAAGCAGCAGGTATTTATTGTATTATTTTCCTGACTGACTGATTTGCCAGATTTGTGTCGTAGATCATAGAAATCATAGAAACCCTACAGTGCAGGAAGAGGCCATTCGGCCCATCGAGTCTGCACCGACCACAATCCCACCCAGGCCCTACCCCCATATCCCTACATATTTTTACCCGCTAATCCCTCCAATCTACAAACCTTAGGACACTAAGGGGCAATTTTACAATGGCCAATCAACCTAACCCGCACATCTTTGGACTGTGGGAGGAAACCGGAGCACCCGGAGGAAACCCACGCAGACACGAGGAGAATGCGCAAACTCCACACAGGCAGTGACCCGAGCCGGGAATCGAACCCAGGTCCCTGGAGCTGTGAAGCAGCAGTGCTAACCACTGTGCTACCGTGCCGCCCATTGTCATCCATTTGTGCCACTATTGACCTTTACCTTGAAGGATCTGGTAGAGGTACGCAAAGGAGGCAGGAGAGGATTGAGAAGGGGTAAAAAAAGAACAGTACTTAATGGAAGGATGACCTTCTAACCTTCCTGGATGAAATGCAACTAAGCAGATAATACTGCTGATTGCTAAGTGCCCATTGGGAGAAGTACCATTGCTGTATCCTGGGGGTTACCACAGACAACAAACTTAAATAGAGCAGCCCTATAAATACAATAGCTTTAATAGCAGGTCAGAGGCTGGGAATTCTGAAGTGAGTAACTCACCTCATGACATCCAAAGACTGCCCACTCAGTAAAATGCAAACATAAGGAGTGTGAGGGAACAGTCTCCATTTGTCTGGATGAATGCGTCCTGACAATACTGAAAAGCATGACATCCTCTGGGACAAAGCCACTTGAATGGCACCAAATCCACCATCTTATCCATTCACTCCCTTCACCCACAATGCAAGTGTTTACCATATACTAGATGTAGTGCAGTGGAGGTTCACTAGGCTGATGCTGGGGGGTTGAAGGGACTGTCCTATGAGAAGAACTTGATTCAACTGGGTCTATTTTCATTCAAGTTTAGAAGGATGAGAGGAGATCTCATTGAAACGTATAAAATTCTAACAGGGCTGGGCAAACTAGATGCAGCGAGGAAACTTTCCCTGGTTGGAGAACCAAAGGGCACAGTCTCAGGTATGGGGTAGACTATTTAGCATGGAGATGAGGCAAATGGTGGTGAACCTGTAGAATTTTCTACCACAGAAGGCCAAGTCACTGAATGAATTCAAGAAAGATAGATAATTTTTTAGATTATAATGGCAACAAGGGGATGGGAGAAAGCAGGAATATTGCACTGAGATAGAGGATCAGTCATGATCAGATTGAATAGCAGTGCAGGGTTGAAGGGCCAAATGGCCTACTCCTGCTCCTAGTTTCGATTTAACACACCAAGTATCCTTCGACAGCACCTACCAAAACCACAACCTCTACCACATAAAAGGACAAGGGTAGTAGGTACATGGGAACACAACCAGTTGTAAGTTCCCCAACAAGCTACACTTCACCCTGACTTGGAACTAAATCAACATTCTTTCACTTTATGTTGGATAAAAAACCTGGAACCTCTTCCTAAAAGCACTGTGGCTGCACTTGCACCACATAGATTGTAGCGGTTCAAGAAGATGGCTCATCAGGGCACAGTAGGTGCACGGTGGCACACTATTTAGCACTGCTGCCTCACAGCTCCAGGGACCCGGGTTCAATTATGGCCTTGGGTCTGTGTGGAGTTTGCACGTTCTCCCTGTGTCTGCGTGGGTTTCCTCCGGGTGCTCTGGTTTCCTGCCACAGTCCAAAGATGCATGGGTTAGGTTGATTGACCATGCTAAATTGACCCTAGTGTCAGGGGGATTAGCAGAGTAAATGTGTGGGGTTACGGAATAGGGCCTGGGTGGGATTATGGTTGGAACAGACTTGATGGGCCAAATAGTCTCCTTCTGTAGTAACTCTGATTCTATGATTACCACTCTCTCAAGGGCTTTAGGGATGGGCAAAAAATGCTAGTCTTACCAGTGATACCTACATACTGTGGAATAATTTTAAAAATGAGTATTGCAGTAAAATGATCAGCTGTCAAAGCTTGACACCCAGCTTTGGCTCAACACCACCTCTCTCGGCTCCTCCATTGTCTCTAAATGATCAGACTGCTTGCCCGATATCGATCACTGAGTGAGCGGAAAATATAATCCATTCACCAAATTCTTGCGGCCGTTCACGGCAGTGGGATCTTATAATCCCGCTGATGGCTCACCCCTGCCAAGGGTTCCTGGGTGGAGAGGAGTGCGTTCAATGGGAAACCACGTTGACAATGGCAGGATCATAAGATCCCGCTGTCGGCAATTGGCACACCTTCTCCTGCCTCCACCAAACATGCTGCGGAGAGGGAGAAAAATCCTGCCCAGAATCCTTGATCCACACCAAAATATCTGCTCCCTACCCCCTACCTCCATCCCTTACCCTGGAAACAATCTGAGACTGAACCAGACTGTTTGCAATCTTGGTGTGATATTTGACTGAGTTTGTGATCGCATATATGCCCCCTCACTAAGACCACTTTTCCACTTTTGTAACATTGCCTGACTTTGTTCCCACCTAGCTCACCTGCTGCTGAAACACCTTCAGCCAATGCCTTTGTTACCTCTAAACTATTCTAATGCACTGCTAACCGGGTCTTCTCCGTAAACTGGTGAATATCCAAAGCCTTGCTGCCTGTATTCCAACTCATACCCAATTCCGTCCATCAATCATTCCTGTTCTCGCTGAGGTACACAGGGTCCCAAAATAATGCCTTGAGTTTAAAACACTCATCCTCATTTTCTAAACCCTCCTTGGTCTTGCCTCTCCCTATCTCTTTAATCTTCTCCAAGTCCCACCACCCTCCAAATATCTGCACTCCTCTCACTCTGGCCTCTTGAGTATCTCCAATTTTAACTGCTCCATCATTGATGGCCATGCCTTTACCTGCTGGAATCCAAGCTCTGGAATACCCTCCCTACACCTCTCTGCTTCTCTAACACCCTTTCCTCCTTTCAGATCCTAAAGCCTAGCACTTTGACCAAGTTTTTAGCTATCTCTTAATATCTCTTGATGTGGGTCAGTGTCATAATTGTTTTATAATGCCCTTGCAAAGCACCTTGGGACATGTTTTTACTTTAAAAATGTCACTTCATGTCATTACAGACTGTTGTTGGTGTCAGTGCTGTGAACATTATTCATAGAAATCATAGAAACCTTCAGAGCAGAAAGAGGCCATTCGGGCCATCCCACCTCGGCCCTATCCCCTTAATCCCACATATTTACCCTGCTAATCCCTCTAACCTGCACATCCCGGGACACTAAGGGGCAATTTACCATGGCCAATCCACCTAACCCACACATTTTTGGACAGTGGGAAGAAACCGGAGCACCGGGAGGAAGCCCACGCAGACTCGGGGAGAATGTGCAGACTCCACAGACAGTGATGCAAGCCAGGAATCGAACCCGGGTCCTTGGAGCTGTGAAGCAGCAGTGCTAACCACTGTGCCACCATGCTGCCTACAATAAAAAAAATTTCTACAGTGCAGAAGGAGACCTTTTGGCCCATCGAGTCTGCACCGACCATAATCCCCATCCAGGCCCTATTTTCATAACCCCAAGCATTTGCCCTAGCTAGTCCCCCTGACACTAAGGGCCCTATTTTACCATTTGCATTTGCATGCATTTAAATTGAATTAATGAACTGCCTGCCCAACTTTATCAGCATTTCCCCCTTTACCACCGCATTCGCTGATCCGGAATCGCGCCGAAATGGACGTGCTGAATAAAAGTCTGAGTCGGGTGCTCCAGCTGCTGAAGAGGCGAGTTCAGAGATTCCAATGGCTCTCTGACTCAGATCAGTGGTGGGGGGGAGGAGGGAGGTGGGTCAGATCATTCTCTGGTAAGAAGGTGGAGAAGGGAGTGAGGCCAGATCGTTGTCTGGTTGGAGGGGGGGAGGGCCGATCGTTGTCTGGTTGGAGGGGGGGAGGGCCGATCGTTGTCTGGTTGGGGGGGGAGGGGGAGGGCCGATTGTTGTCTGGTGGTGGGGGGGGGGAGGCCGAACGTTGTCTGGTTGGGGGGGTGGGGGGGTGATCATTGTCTGGTCGGGGGGGAGGGCTGATCATTGTCTGGTTGTGGGGGGGGGAGGGCCGATCGTTGTCTGGTTGGGGGGGAGGAAGCGGGTCAGATCATTCTCTGGTGAGGGGGTGGGGAGGGAGGAGGGGGGTTCAGATGTTCCTCTGGGGGGTGGGGAGTGAGGCCAGATCATTCTCTGGGGGAGGTCGGGGGGGGGGGGGGGGCGGAGTGAGGCCAGATCATTCTCTGGGGGGAGGGGAGAAGGGAGGTGGGTATGATGTATCTCTGGCGGGGGTGGGGGGAGGCCCAATCGCTCACTGGTGGGGGGGGGGGTGCAGATGGATCTCTGGCGGGGGGGTGGTCTGGGGGGTGGTCTGCTGCCACTCTGTGGGCGATCGGTGGGGGGGAAGGGGGCAGGGGGGTCGCGATCGGTCTGGGTAGCGGGGTGGGGTGGGTGGATAAGGGGGACAGTGATGTCTGTGGGGACCATTGTTCCCGCTTTTCACTCCCAGGCCGCTTTCTCCGCTTTCTGCGGCTCGGGAGCGATCTGACATGGGCGCGCTTTCTCAAATGTTTTTCTAACCACACATGCGCAGTTCAGAGCTCCAATCAGACCAGCAGTGTTTCGGGCGTGCTTAGCCCCGCCCACAGCCCGAATGGGACTCGCAATTTTTTTTTCAGGCTGAGTGCGTATGGAAGCGCCTGAAAGCAGATCTCCAAGTCGGATCTGAATTGCGCCCAGATTCAGCACTTAGAATGAAAATGGTGAAATCAAGCCCTAACGGGCAATTTGGCATGGCCAATCCACCTAACCCGCACATCTTTGGACTGTGGGAGGAAACCGGAGCACCCAGAGGAAACCCACGCAGACATGGGGAGAGCTTGCAAACTCCACACAGACAGTGACCTAAGCCAGGAAACAAACCCACCTCCCCGGCGCTGTGAGGCAGCAGTGCTAACCACTGTGTCACCGTCCCATCTCTGAGCTACAGTAAAAGTGACGCCCATGCATTTTCAGGTCACAATTTGTCATTGCACTAAACAGCTACTAAAATGATTGAAAATTATGCCATCTTCAAAACCAGGCTTTGGAATCACAAGACACTTAACTTCAATGGCATACGACTTTGAAGTCACCAGACCATTCAGGGAAATTAGCATTTATTCAATTGCTAAACAGAATGTATTGCTGGTAATTGAATTGAATGTGCTAGGAACAGAGACAAACACACATCACAGTTGGGGACAAGTTACATTTCACACATGATTTGCTTTCACTCCCCTGTTCACGCGGATCTAATAGGCTCTGGTCAGTTGACCTCCTTCCCAAACATTGTTAATATGCAGCCACCTGTCGACAGAGCAGATTGCTTGTTTTCATCCTCAGCCATGCATTCCATCAAGATGGTAGCACTCAACTGGCATGAAGTCATGGCATCCTGACTGCCCGAAGACTTGCACAAGTTGACTTCATGTGGAGATGCCGGCGTTGGACTGCGGTAAACACAGTAAGAAGTTTAACAACACCAGGTTAAAGTCCAACAGGTTTATTTGGTAGCAAATAAACCTGTTGGACTTTAACCTGGTGTTGTTAAACTTCTTACTAAGTTGACTTCTCACAGGGAACAAGAGCTTCTAAGGTTAAATGAAAAGCTGATTGGTTACTAAAAGTTTAAGTAACTAAAATTTCCATAACGCCTATTGTGTCCTCAGGTTTGTCAAAAATGCTTCACATCTAATAAATGACATTTCTAAGTGCAACCACCACCGTTATGTGTGCAAGCACAGCAGTGAATTTGTATATAGCTAGGCCCCACAGAAAGAAATAAAATTATGGATTATTATATTGCAATAATAGCTCACAGTGCCAAGGACACAGGTTCGATTCCGGCCTCGGGTGACTGTCTCTGTGGAGTTTGAATATTCTCCCCATATCTGCATGGGTTTCCTCCAAGTGCTCCAGTTCTCTCCCACAGTCCACATATCAGCAGATTAGGTGGTTTGGCCATGCTAAATTGCCCCTTAGTGTCCAAAGATGTGTCAGTTAGGTGGATTAGTCATGGTAAATGTGTAGGGTTATGGGAATAGAGCGGAGGGGAGGGCCTGGATGGGATATTCTTTCGGAGAGTCAGTGCAGACTTGACGGGCCGGATGGCCTCTTTCTGCACTGTAGAGATTCTCTGGTTCTAATGACACAAAACACATGGTAAGGTCACTTTGCATCTGTGAAGAGGACAGATTAGTTCACAATTCAGACATGGGTTCTTCTGTTTTTGATTGAACGTTGAATAGTGATCAAGCCCCTAGAGACAGATCTCAGCTCTTCAACTAGTTCTCTACATTTCTTTTATCGGAGTCAAAAAACATACAAGTGTTCAGTTTTAGCACTTAATCCACAAGGCCCTTTCCTTGAACTTGGATGCGTTAAGCTCCTGGGATAAGAATGAAACCCACAAGCATCTGAGAAACAAAAATCCTACCAGCTGAGTTAAACTGTCACAGAAGTCCAATGATATCGACGTTTGCAATACATCTATAATCCCCGAGCACATGGAATGTAAGATTGCCATTACATTGCATTAGAAAAGCCCTCACGAAATGATACATGCCTTAATAGCTTTATGAAAATGCCACCATAAAGCTGTTTATTAGGTCCGAGGAAACTTGCATTGAGGTGACTATTCACATTCCAAAAAAGTGAACGGGTAATGACATTCTCACCATTCATATGCACACATCATGAATGCGTTCATTAGCACGTTGCTGACTAGTTTCTCAGTTTGTTGTTGTGCATTGCTAATCAGCACTATGTATTAGATTGTATATGAAAAGGTTGAGATTACTTCTTTTTTCCCGCAGTATCTTGTACCTATTATACAGCTTATTTATATTGCGAAGTTTCTTCCTGCATTAACAACTTTTAGTCCCAGTGTAAAAAGCTGCCGTACTTTATGTGACGGGTTGATTTATACAGCTGCTGAAGCCTCTTTAGAATGAAGGCATGTACATAATCCTCTTACAGTCATAGTTTCCTCCTGTTTCTTTGGCAGGAATGAAAGAAACACTTCGAATATAATGCTTTCTCCAATGGTTGGGAGGATCTGCACAGGTCAGTGATCAGAGAACCACTTTGCTGGCTGCACACCAGTGACCAGGAACGTGCCAGCATGTCATGCCCACTGGCAACCAAAGAAATACAGCCACTTCTACTTTCACCAACAGCCCACTTTGCATTCATCATAAGTTTACAGGATAAGGCTCATTTGATCTCACACTTGCAGAATACCAACCATACCATCTTCCCATTACAGCATGTAGCTATTTCTTAAATGAGGCCAGTACCTCATTTAAGAAACAGCTTTGACCACCTTCTTCGGTAACTCGCTCCAGCTGTCGATCACCCTTTGTGCAAAGAAATAGCTTCTGACTCCTATCCTAAATTAGTACTTCATGACCCTGAACTTGTGCCCTATTGTCCTGTAGCCTTGGTGTATCTGAAAACGCTGCTCTGTCTTTACTTTCCCTATCCTTTTAAGTATGTCCATAGAATTATAGAACTGTACAACACAGAAGAGGTGCATTCGGCCCATTGCACCCGTGCTGGCTCATCGAAAGAGCTACTCAATTCGCTCCAATACTTGACTCTTTGAGTGGTCCACCTGAAGGCAGGTCTGACCCACAGCACCATGATCTCCATCACTGGTAGGTCTCAAATCCATCCCAACTGGAACAGGGATCGTACCTTGTGCTGTTAGTACCAACCTGATCCACACTGGCCATCCAGTCAACTGAGCCAACCAGCTCTCTGAGAAGTCTGAGTTGCAACATACACTTTTACATGTATGTTGTAATGTGGAACTATGAATAGTCATGGTAGAGATTCCAATTTCGTTCCCTCACATGCTTGACCAGGAACCTCTTCTGGTTTTACTGCCTGCCATTGATTTGATTTGATTTATTATTGTCACATGTATGAACACACAATGAAAAGTATTGTTTCTTGCATGCTATACAGACAAAACATACCGTTCATAGAAAAGGAAATGAGAGAGTGCAGAATGTAGTGTTACAGTCATAGCTAGGGAGAAAGATCAACTTAATGCAAGGTAAGTCCATTCAAAAGTCTGACAGCAGCAGGGAAGAAGCTGTTCTTGAGTCAGTTGGTATGTGACCTCAGACTTTTGTATCTTTTTCCCGATGGAAGAAGGTGGAAGAGAGAATGTCCGGGGTGTGTGGCGTCCTTAATTATGCTGGCTGCTTTGCCGAGGCAGTGGCAAGTGTAGACAGAGTCAATGAATGGGAGGCTGGTTTGCATGATGGATTGGGCTACATTCATGACCTTTTGTAGTTCCTTACAGTCTTGGGCAGAACAGGAGCCGTATCAAGCTGTGATACAACCAGAAAGAATGCTTTCTATGGTGCATCTGTAAAAGTTGGTGAGAGTCGTAGCTGACATGCCAAATTTCCTTAGTCTTCTGAGAAAGTAGAGGTGTTGGTGGACTTTCTTAACTATAGTGTTGGCATGGGGGGACCAGGACAGGTTGTTGGTGATCTGGACACCTAAAAACTTGAAGCACTTGAAGCTGTTTGGTGATTGCAACTTCATACTCAACCTGTTTGATGACGGTATAAACGCACCTTCCTTGGCCATCTAGCCCTGGGGTGGGACTAGAACCCAGGACTTCTGACTCAGAGGCAGGGATGCTGCCCATTGCACCATAAGACTTCCCTAACTTTCTACATAGCCCTGCAATATTTTCATTTTCAAGAGTATACCCAATTCTCTTTTGAAAGTTTGAATTGTTCTATTACACTTTCAGGCTATGAATTGCAGATCATTTAACTTCAAACTATTCAAGATGGAGCAAAGGAGAGGGGAGGATTCAGGAGAAGGTAAGCTTATAAGCAGTAAGAGAAATGTCAAGGCTGTATAGCAGAGTAATGACTGAGGGAAAGTAGGTAGAATGGGTCAGGCTGGGTCAGAGAGATTAATAAAGAGCATACTAATGGCAAATAACACATTGGGGAAGACCAAAAAAAGTTAAATCTAAAGGCACTATATTAGAATGCATGAAATACTCACAATAACCACCACCAAAGACAATGCACGCTCCCTTTATAGCTCACCTCCCAAAAACAAATTTTTAAAAAGAAGTAATTGCACAGATAGACACAAAAATATTTGAACTAAATAACCATTATGGAGATATGGCTTCAGAGTGAGTGAGTTTAGGAATACTTGACTTGAAAAGATGGAGAAAATATAAAAGAAGGAGCCACATAGCCCTGATAATAATGGGTGGGATAAAGACAATACGGAGAAAGGTTCTTAACTCAGAAAATCAAGATGGAGCTAAGAAACACCAAAATAGGGCAGAAGGAGTAGAAAACATTAATAGTAGTTTATAGGCCTCCTAAGAGTGTTCATAGCATTGGGCAGAATATAAAGCAGGAAATTAGAGATGCTCGTAACAAGGCTAATACAATGGGCGGCATGGTGGCACAGTGGGTAGCACTGCTTCCTCGCAGTGCCTTGGACTCTGGTTCAATTCCAGCCTCGGGTCACTGTCTGTGTGGAGTTTGCACTTTCTTCTTGTGACTGCATGGGTTTCCTCCAAGTGCTCCAGTTTCCTCCCACAATCCAGAGATGTGCAGGTTAGGTTGATTGACCATGCTCAATTGCCCCTTAGTATCAGGGGGACTAGAGTTAAGGGGATAGGGCCTGGGTGGGATTGTTGTCAGTGTAGGTCAATGGGCTGAATGGCCTCTTTCTGCACTGTAGCGATTCTATGAATAATCATGGGGGACTTTTAATTTTCATATTGACTAGGCAAATCAAATTTGCGCCAATAATGTGGGGGATGAGTTCAAGCAATGTATGCAAGTGGTCTCCCAGATTGGTATGTCGAGGAACCAACTATTTTAGAACTAGTTTTCTGCCATGAGTAATGGTGTAGGGATGGATGCTGTTGGGACGAGAGACGATAATATGATAGAATTTTATACTGAGTGCGGCAGTGAGTTCACGAATATATCAAGCAAATTACAGGACATAATATTTGTAAAGATCAACACCTGAGGTCATCTTTCTCTGTGCACAGGAGGCATTAGCTGGAATAGGTACAGAATTTCAATCAGGGAGCAGGATGTTCAAGATGACAGGACAGATTAGAAGTGCATAATAGAACTCCTCTTGTAAATCCCACGACCAACAGCAATAGAGCGAGCTTCCATTCCATCAATGCTCATGAAGTGTCCTGTTGTAAAAATATTATAATGCAAGTATAATTTTTACAAATTTATGGCTTTCATTATGTAGTTTTTAAAGTTTATTTATTAGTGTCACAAGTGGGCTTTCATTAACACTGCAATGAAGTTACTGCAAAAATCCCCTAGTTGCCACGCTCCAGCGCCTGTTCAGGTACACAGAGGGAGAATTTAGCATGGCCAATGCACCTAACCAACATGCCTTTTGGACTGTGGGAGGAAACCGGAGCACCCAGAGGAAACCCATGCAGACACGGGGAGAACGTGCAGACTCTGCACAGACAGTGACCCAACCCGGGAATCAAATACGGGTCCCTGGCACTGTGAGGCAGCAGTGTTAACCACTGTGCCACCCGCAATAGTTATCTGTTTGAAGATTAAATGTACGGTAAAAGACCAGGGCTGAAAGACTGGAACAATACTTTACACCCCTATGTACGACCTATTTTTAAAGGAGGTGCATATCTTTAAATTTGAGTTGATGGTGAGATTTTGTGCATTCCCATTAGATCAACGTCAAAGGTAAAATGGGAACTTAATACTCATTATTTGAAATGAAATAAAATATTTTTACATTCAGCTCTGTGCTGTGGACTAACTTGGGAATTCCACCCATTCCTGGAACAGATTTTGCTTGTCACACATGTTTCGGCCCCAGCTGATGTTACTATTTAACAAGTCAAATTCCAGGATGGAACCTGGCTTGATAGGTCCTAACATTTATTTTGTTTCGATACATGAAAGGCAGCGACTGAAAGAAGTCACAAGCGTCAGCTGATGAACTTTTAACAAAAGAATAAAACATTTCTTCAACAAGAAAAGATGAACGATATGCATTACTCCTTCACTCTAACTCTACCTTTACAGTGGTGTGGAAATGCCAGTGTTGGATTGGGGTGGACAAGATGAAAGGTCACATGACACCAGGTTATAGACCAACAGGTTCATTTGAAATCACAAGCTTTCACAGCGCTGCTCCTTTGTAACCTGAAGTTCGCTGAATTGTTCTAACAAAACCTGATTAGATACAAAGGAAGAAGAAGATTATTCATTCCATCAGACTTGCTCTGCCACTTTTCTTACCATCCTTTTCATCTCAATTTGCCAGCTATCTCAATCTCAACGAAACCATGATTCATGATGTTATTATTTCCAAAATCAATGACTTCAATGTTTGTTTTGCTGGCCTCCCATCCTTTACCATCAATAGAATCATAGAATCTACAGTGCAGAAGAAGGCCATCTGGCCCATCAAGCCTGTGCCAACAGCAATCTCATTCAGGTCCTATCCCCGTAACCCCATATATTTACCCTCCTAATCCCTCTGATACTAAGGAACAATTTAGCATGGCCAATCAACCTAACCCGCACACATCTTTGGACTGTGGGAAGAAACAGGAGCACCCGGAGGAAACCCATGCAGACACGGGGAGAACATGTAAAGTCCACACAGTCACCCGAGGCTGGAATTGAACCTAGGTCCCTGGCGCTGTGAGTCAGCAGTGCTAACCACTGTGCCACTGTGCCGCCATCAATAGGTTTCAACTCATTCCAGCTGCTGCTCATATCCTATCTTATATCAGGTCTAACTCCTTGTTCTCGCTCATCTATTGTCCTGAGTGCACTGCCAATTGCTTTAAATTAAAAATATTATCTCCATTACTTTACCTCTCCATTTCCATGTAACCTCCTTCTCTTCCCTTTCTCAAAACTTCCATTCCTCTGGTTCCAACTTCTTGTGTGTTCCCCCTCCCTGAACCCAACATTGGCAAGATGGATAGCGAGGCAGCATTTCTGCTGGGTGGGGAGTCTAGGACTGGGGCAAAATTGAAAAATTAGAGCAAGACCATTCAAGTGTTAAATTAGGAAGATTTTGGTCTATCTTTGGCATTGCATCCATTTATCTTTAGACTGCAATGAAGTTCTTTGTGAGGTTTTTGACACAAAAGGTGCTTTGTAAAAGTGAATTGTTGTTGCCATTGTTTTAACCATATTCTTTAATGCCATTACTTCTCCAGCTATCTCCCTTATAAACATTTCAATTTACTGTGGGCTTCTGGCACAGTGCATTCCACATTTTCATAATTCTTTGTGTGAAATATATGTTTTTCATGAATTGATTTGTTAACCACATTAGCCCATATTGTGAGATTATGTCCCAGTTAAATGTCACAAACAGAATCTTTCTATTCATGTAAGCCACAGATTACGAACCTGCGTTGAAGACATTGAGAGATCAGGTAAACTGCAATCATTGTCAATGTCAGTTTTACAGCATGTCCTGGCACAATTGTAGAATATGCTACCACATTGGCTGCTTGCCAAAGCTATATTTGATGAGGCGCTTCAGGGGTAAAATTTCATATTTAATTTATCAAAAACATAGAGCTCGTTCCACCCATTTGTGAACATGTAGATCTGATCTGCAACTGACCCATGAGAAACTGTCTCCTCTCATTACAGGAGGTAACGTTCACGTATATAAACAACTTGGCAAGATGGAATGGCAATAAAACTGTTCAAAAACTTCAGATATGACTACTACATGTCGTTATATTTTATTCTGTCATCGTTTACATAGCATGTTTCTGCAAGCAAGTGCAAGCTGCTGGGTGCAGTGCAGTTGTGAGTTCAGATCTGGTTGTACATGTTTTAACTTAGCCAACCTTCTGATTGGTGCCACTGGCTGTTAAATATGCACCTGGAAGAAATATTCTTCTGGAGTTGATCGACATTCCATTTCACAATGGGATCATAAACAGGACATTTAAGAGAAACTTGGCCTCAGTTGTTTACAGGCAGCTAACACGCAGGAATGTAATCAGGAAAGAAAGAGCATTGCAACACTCATCTTTGGAAGATGGTCACAATAACTAGTTTAGTAATTAGTCAGATTGTTATTCTTTATTATAGTTAAAGGGATCTATCAATTAGTTTCTCCCTCGGTGCTGTCAGGATTTTTAAAAACACAATTCCGTTCGCTCTTGCTCAGTGAATAACATTTTGCCTTTGACTCGGAAGGTCTTTGATTCATGTCCCACTGCAGAGACTTGAGTGAATGATCTAGGCTGACTCGCAAGCACAGTGCTGAGGGAATGCTGCCTATCAAAGGCAATCAAACAGAGACAGCCACCTGCTCTCTCAAATGTCCATAAAGGATGCCATGGTGCTATTTTGAGGAGGAGCAGGTAATTCTCTCAATCCACAACCACAACAGTTTAGTGGTCATTTACCTCATTGCTAATTGTGGGAGTTTGCTGTGAATAAATTGGCTGCCGTGGTCTCTGTATTTCAAAATTAAATTCTTCAGCGGTTTTGCCATTTGCTGAGAATGTGAAAGGTGCTATATAAATGCTGATTCTTTCGTTTCTTGACAGTATACAGTGAAATAGGACAGGTGAAAACAACAATTTCAAGTGGGCATCCGAACTGATTCATCTCCCTTACATGCTGTATCACAATCTTCAGTCTTGCTTTGCATTTTGGGCTGAATTTTAACATTCTGCGCTGTGCAATGGGGAAGGCCGGCAGTGCAACAAAAATCTGGAAATTTCAGCAGCACACTTGTCAATGGCTTTTCAATTCAGCCTCTGCATTTCTATCTGACCTCTGGGTTTCCCATCCAACTTGGGGGGGGTGAGTTAATGATGACCTACATTGCTCTGTTTCAGCTGTGCTATGCAAGGGTCTGAGTGGGAAATTTTCCCTGAAATGTCAGAACTGGGACGTCAATTGGATAAGTGGAGGCTCAATTTACAATGGCAGCCATACAGTTTTCACTTGTATCCCAGGACATCATGCTGAGGGGATACACAGAGGTTCTGTTCCCTGTGGTTGGGAGGAAGAATAGGGCTACAGGGAATAAGCAGGCATGACTGGAAGTGGCAGAGGAGGTCGGCAGCAGGAGGGAGCTATCTTCAAGTTTGTTTCAAATGATAACGCTCACTTCTCTGAACCAGAAAGCTGTGAGCCCTTGGAGTTGAGCACCTAAGCTAGGCTGTTATCTCAGTGCAGCACTAAGTGATGCCATATTTGTTAGAGATGCTGGAATTCAGAGGGGCTGCTACACTGAGCCTATATTTACCTGTTAATGTGGATGATAGCATATTATTTGAAGAAGAATCGGGAGGCCCCTAGGCCATAGTGTTCAATAAATTGCAACAAAAACAATATAATTGGTCTTTTTTTTATTTGCCATTTATGGGGCCCTGTGGCCAGATTTGCCTGTGAAACAAGAATGACTGCATCCTGAGCAAATGGTGAGACAATGGGCCTAATTTTACCATTGCTTCGCACCCGTTTTCGGGCACGAAAACGTGGTAAAGTCGGGTGTGAGGCCATTAACGTGATCCGCGCCCACGTCCATGCAGATGGCCACGTTACCGAGACCCGGGAATGGCCGCGATCCGATTCGTGCCCAAAACGGCGATTTAAATGCATTTGCATGCATTTCAATTGAATTAATGAACTGCCCGCCCAACTTAATCAGCATTTCCCCTTCACCCTTTCACCACTGCGTTCGCCTATCTGGAATCATGCCGAACTGGACATGCTGAATGGAAGTCTGGTTCGGGCGCTCCAGCTGCTGAAGAGGTGAGTTCAGAGCTTCCAGTGGCTCTCTGACTCAGATCGGTGGTGGGGGGGGGCGGCGTGGAGGGAGGAGAGTCAGATCATTCTCTGGTGGAGGGGGGGAGGGAGGAGGGAGGCCCGATTGTTGTCTGGTTGCGGGGGGGGAGGGGGGGGGAGTGAGGCGGGCCAGATCATTCTCTGGGAGGGGGTGGAATAAGGCTAGATCATTCTCTGGCGGGGGGCAATAGGAGTCGGGTAAGATGTGTCTCTGGTGGTGGGGGAGCCCGATTGCTCCATGGTGGGGGGGGGGGGGGGGGGAGGCCAGATGGATCTCTGGTGGGGGGGGGGGCGGGGTGTCTGCTGCCACTCTGCGGGCGATCGGTGGAGAGAAAGGGGGCAGGTGGTTGCGATCGGTCTGGGTAGCGGGGGTGGGGTGGATAAGGGGGACAGTGATGTTGTGGGGGCCATCGGTCCTGCTTTTCACTCCCGGGAGCGATCTGACATGGGCGCGCTTTTTCAAATTTTTTTCTAACTGCGCATGTGCAGTTCAGAGCTCCGATCGTTTTGGGCGCACTAAACCCCACCCACAGAGCGATTCAGACCCGCAATTTTTTTTTCAGGCTAGGTGCGTATGGGGGCGCCTGAAAGCAGATTTCCAAGTCGGATCTGAATTGCACCCAGATTCAGCACTTAGAATGAAAATGGTAAAATCAGGCCCAATGTGTGAATACAATTCCCCTTTTATCCAAAATATTGTTGAGGACAGTTCAACTGAAAATTTCAAAACTCAGATTGATAGTACTTTGTTATGTTACGGTAATAAATGATGCAGAACCAGGGCGAGCACCTACCTGAAGGTTGGAACAGTCACCAGGGGTGGAATGGTCTACTTTTGTTGCTATGTTCCGATGAAGTCTACCACAGCTGCTATTGTATGGCCTGTGGAAGTTCAGGTAAGCCCTGGATTTCAAGGCATGAGGATTGGTTCAGACTGCAGAGGGTGACATGGTGGCACAGTGGTTAGCACTGCTGCTTCACAGCACTAGGGACCTGGGTTCGATTCCCACTGTGGGTCACTGTCTGTGCGGAGTCTGCACATTCTCCCCGTGTCTGTGTGAGTTTCCTCCGGGTGCTCCAGTTTCCTCTTACAGCCCAAAAGACGTGCTGGTTAGATGCATTGACCATGCTAAATTCTCCCTCAGTGTACCCGAACAAGTGCCAGACTGTGGTGACTAGGGGATTTTCACAGTAACTTCATTGCAGTGTCAGACCATAAGACATAGGAGCAGAATTAGGCCACTCGGCCCATCGAGTCTACTCCGCCATTCAATTATGGCTGATATTTTTCTCGTCCCCATTCTCCTGCCTTTTCCCCATAACCCCTGATTCTCTTATTAATCAAGAACCTATCTATCTCTATCTTAAAGACACTCAATGATCTGGCCTTCACAGCCTTCTGCGGCAAAGAGTTCCATAGATTCACCACTCTCTGGCTGAAGAAATTCCTCCTCGTCTCTTTTTTAAAGTATCATCCCTTTGGCCTGAGGTTGTGTCCTCTAGTTCTAGTTATTCCTACTAGTGGAAACATCCTCTCCGTGTCCACTCTATCCAGGCCTCGCAGTATCCTGTAAGTTTCAATAAGATCCCCCCTCATCCTTCTAAACTCTAACGAGTACAGACCCAGAATCCTCAACCATTCCGTGTTAATGTAAACCTACTTGTGACACTAATAAATAAACTTTAAAAAACGCTAGAGGCATGCGTAGTATATGTTGAGAATATACATCAGGCCATATTTCATTGCTACTTAGAGCAAGTCAGAATTGTCTAATGAAAGCATTTTGCTCCAGATGGATTTCAATTGTCAGCAGGCATGGATTGTGAGCTTTACACCCACTACAGGATTTTCACAAGCATCAATGGCTGCACCCATGCAGTCATCAAGGCTCCTGCTAATGAGCTTAACAGCTTCATCAGCCCTCAACGATCTTCGGTCCCTTCCAGTCCAGGTGGTAGGTGACCACTGGCAGTGGTTTTGCACTTTCTAACTTGCCTCAGCATCTCCAGCACCTATTTTGCCTGCCCACCTCAGTTATATCCAAGGTTTTCTCCTCTACCTGACTGAAACTTTGTAAGCTCACTCTGGTGTTGCAAGCAAGCATGTCCTGCAGGAAGAGTTGGAGTGAGTTAACTTGGTCCTTAGAAATAGTTGATGCAGAAAATATGAAACAGCTGCCGATAAGAGTAGGGATGGCACACTGTCACAGGTAAGCACTGCTGCCTCACAGCGCCAGGGACCCAGGTTCAATTCCAACTTCAAACTTCAGGTAACTCCCTGTGTGGAGTTTGCATGTTCTCCCCGTGTCTGCGTATGTTTCCTCCGGGTGTTCCAGTTTCCTCCCACAATCCAAAAATGTGCAGATTAGGGTTGATGGGCCATGCTAAATTGACCCTTAGTGTCCCCAGATGTGTAAATTAGGGGGATTAGCAGGTTAAATATGTGGGGTTATGGGAATAAGGCCTGAGTAAGATGTTCTGTTGGAGGATTGGTGCAGACTCGATGGGCTGAATGGCATCCTTCTGCACTGCAGGGATTCTATGATTCTAATGGAGGGTGCTGACTGAAAGCAAGGAGAAACAAGATATGAGTATAATCAGGTACAAGAAAGCAGATCCAGTGTGAAGACAGTCAACAGAAGATGAAATGCTTTTGAGTTGTTACTCAGAATCAGCCAGGTAAAATAGAATGCCAGTTCTGAGGGTGATAATTGATTCTGTGACTCTAATGGAGAGGAAGAATGGTGCAGTCTCCTTTTTTTTTAATTCATTCGTGAGACATGGGTGTCTCTGGCTCGGCCAGCATTTATTGCCCATCCCTATTGCCCTTGTTCAGAGGGCAGTTGAGATTCATCCACATTGATGTGGCTCTGGAGTCACATGTTGGCCAGACCAGGTAAGGATGGCAGATTTTCTTCCCTAAAGGGCATTAATGAACCAGATGGGTTTTTCCGACAAAGGACAATGGTTTCATGGTCATCAGTAGATTCTAATTCCAGATATTTTTTATTTAATTTAAATTGCACCACCTGCCATGGTGAGATTTGAACCCAAGTCCCCAGAACATTTACTGAGTTTCTGGATTAATAGTCTAGTGAAAATACCACTAAGCCATTGCCTCCCCTGCCTCTCCTGTTGTAATTGGAGCAAAAGCATGTGAAATAAGAGGAAGAAGCATTTGGAGCACTTGGAGTTCAGGTGGCAAATTATGATCCTGTGAAAATGAGATAGCAACTACAATTTCTACCTTCACTGGCCTGGTAAGGACATTGAACTTCTTTTGGCCTTGCAACCAAGTAATGGGGATTTTCTTTGAGCATTCACCTTTACAGTCGCCTCCTTTCCATCCAGCTGCAGTGACCAGCCTGAGAGGAGGACCTTTCCTTACAACCTCACCTGCTCCTCCAGTGTTGTCACTGTTATAGCCAAGGCTTCCTCCTTTCACCACACGCGCACTGAGGTGAGTTAAATATGTGACTTATGAACTATTTCTTTGTTTGCAACTTGTAAAAGTGCACTATCCTCTTTAACTGTATTCCTCCTCAAATGTGTGTGTATGCAGGTAGTAAGTGAGTGAATGGCACAGTGTTAGATTTTTGGGGTCTACATGTGAATAAATAATCCTCTTTGTTTGAACCCATGGATAGCTTGCTGCTGGTTATTCGATGTGACCATACACCCAGGGGTTAAGAAACATTCACCTTTCCTTTTCCAAAACATATTGAATTTGGACAGTAAGGGAAGCGAATAAGGGTTTCGGTTCTTTCTCATCCCTATCCATAACACAGCCAATGCTGGATTTTATGTGGGGTCTGAATGCAGATGTTAGTCCTGGTCCATGAGATGGTGTGTAACATTCCCAACAAGGTGGCTTTCAATTTGACAAAGCATGGAAGGGTTTACGATTCACAGGTGCATGCATCATCTCACCTAGAGAGAAAAGAATGCTGTGGCAACTTGGTCCCACAGTATTGCAGAACATTTCTCAATGTACATATATCTGTTTAAAGGATATACTGACACTGGAAGGGGTGCAGAGGAGATTTCCTGGGTTGATTCTGGAGTTGAGAAGGTTGGCTTATGAGGAGAGACTGAGTAGACTGGGACTATACTCATTGGAATTCAGAAGAATGAGGAGAGATCTTATAGAAACACATAAGATTATGAAGGGAATAGATAAAATAGAAGCGGGGAGGTTATTTCCACCGGCAGGTGAAACTAGAACTAGGGGGCATGGCCTCAAAATAAGGGGGAGTAGATTTAGGGCAGAGTTGAGGAAGAACTTCCTCACCCAAAGGGTTGTAAATCTGTGGAATTCCTTGCCCAGTGAAGCAGTTGAGTATACCTCACTGAATGTGTTTAAGGCAAGGATAGATAAATTTCTGAACAGTAAAAGAATTAAGGGTTATGGTGAGTGGGCAGGTAAGTGGAGTTGAATCCACAAAAAGATCAGCCATGATCTTATTGAATGGCGGAGCAGGCTCGAGGGGCCAGATGGCCTACTCCTGCTCCTAGTTCTTATATTCTTATGTTCGCATAAAGTTTAAATATTCCCCACATTACCACAGTTGCTATGTAACAGTGATTTACAGATGCTACTGGATGGTTTCTTCCACTTTTTTAGCTTAAGGGGAATATGAGATCCTCAAAGAAGTTAACATATAAAACCCCCCAATAACACAATGACTTTGGAATTATTGCGTGGGATGCCAAGCTATCAACACTTGGGTCTATATGTCTAAAATTTCTCTTCCTGACATTTTAGCAGAGGCATTAACTTATTTATTTTAAGTCACATAGTAGAAAGAGGAATTTCAATTGAACGCATTCAACATTCATCTACCACCAAAACAAATTACTCCAACAACCAAATACCAACTATCTCCACATGAAACACATTTTTAAATTTCTTCTCATGACTAATTTCCAAATTTATCACTGGGAGTTCTAGTCAGTATCACTCCTAGAAATTAAAATTGTAGGTGGGATTTTATGGCCTCGCTGGACCTGAGACTGGAAAATCCTGCCTGAGGTCAACGGACCTTCCCATTGTCTGCCCCTCGCCCGCTCCGATTCCCGCGGCAAGCGGGGATGGTAGAATTCTGGTGCAGATGTCATGAAGTGATATTAGCATCCAGTTTCTTTTTATTGCAAAAGTCACGTTGATTTAATGAGACCTTCACCAAGCAAGTGTGAATGTCTGTTTCCTGTGCCTCTGACAGAATATGGACATGGATATTGAGGTGGTAATGGAAGTGAAGCCTTCACTATCATCATACATTTCAACTGATGGGAACCTCTGGGTGGGATTCTCCCAAAAAGTTCTAAGGGCCCTATTTTACCATTTTGATTCTAAGTGCTGGGTAGACTTGAAACTGGGAGTGTTTCAGATCCGACTTTTAGATCCGTTCTGAGGCGCCCCTGTACGCACTCTGCCCTGAAAAAATATCAGCGAGTCCGAATCACTGCACAAGCCTGTGGGCGGGGCTTAATGCACCCGAAGCCCAGCAGCTCCAATCGGAGCCTCCAACTGCGCATGCGCAGAAAAAAAAATGACAGAATGCTGCTCCCCTGCCACATCCCTCCCGGGCCAGGTAATGCCTCCCTCTGGCCCCACAGAGATTGCCCCTCCTCCCCATCGATCTCAGGCAGAGTGATCCACCCTCCTCTTCCCCCCACTGATCTCAGGCAGAGTGGCAGCAGACCCCCCTCCCCCCTACTGATCTCAGGCAGAGTGGCAGCAGACCCCCCTTCCCCCTCCCACCAACCTCAAGCAGAGAGCCATCGGACCCAACTACCCCTCCCCCCCACCCCCAGCCCCACCGATCTCAAGCAGAGAGCCGTCGGACACTCAACACTTCTCTTTTCACTAACGGGAGTGCCCAAATCGGACTTTTATGGAGCATGTCTGTTTCGCGCTGATTCTGGATGGGCGAAGACGGTGGCAAAGGGGGAAGTGCTGATGAAGTTGGGCGTGCAGCCCATTAAGTCAATTTAAATGCATGAAAATGCATTTAAATGGCCGTCGCGCCCGTTTTGGGCACAGTCCCGATCATGGCCATTTTCGGGCCTTGGTAAAAGAGGAACCGCCGCAGAGGCAGGCGCGGATCACGCTACTTGCCTCACGCCTGACTTTACCAAGCCTGAAAACAGGCGCAACACGATGGTAAAATCGAACCCTAAGTGTCGAATTTGCTGAAAAACTGGAGTAAATCATGCTGGTTTTTTCAGTGGGATTTTCAAAATGAATCTCCCACACTCTGTGCACTGCCGAGTGCACGAGCATGAAACTTATTAAAAAATCAGTGGGATTTGTGGTATTTGGTTGTTAAGAGTAATTCATTTGGTGGAGGATGAATGTTGAATGCATTCAATTGAAATTCCTCTTTCAGCGACGTGAGCCTAAAATAAATAAGGTAATGCCTCTGCTAAAAGGACAGAAAGAGGAACTTTAGACATATAGGCCTATTCCCGCTGGAGAGGCCGGCAGCATAGTGCTGAGCGGGCCATAGTGCATGCGCCGATTTGTTAGTGCCAAGATCCCACACTGCTGGCCTCTCAATCACTGGCCAGCTCGATCGCTGGCTAGGACAGCAATCCCCATCACTGGCTCTGTTAAACCGCCTCCCCCAACCCCACTCCCACCTCCCGATCGGTGCTGGCCCCCCGACTGTGTCTGGGCCAGGCCCGACCACCCCCCACTCCTTTCTCCCAATCCGTCTTGATTCCCCCATCGCCCCTCCGGCAGTCCTGATCTCCCAAGCCCTCCCACCAGTCCCCACGCCGAACCCCCCTCCCCTCCCCAGTCCTGACCACACCCCACAGTCCTGACACTGCCCACCCGCAATCAGGGTCACCCCCCCACAGTCCTGACACCCCCCAGGCAGGCCGACCTCCCACCCCACTCCTCCCCCCTCCGCCCCCCCCACTCTCCCCACCCCGATGGCCAGCCACAATCACTGGCCTCCCTCCCTCTGTCACTGCTGAGTGGCAGCGGGACTCCCCGACCCCACTGATCTCCCCGCCCCCCCTCCCCCCCCCAAAGGCTCCATCCCCATTAGACCCTGCACCCTTGGCACTGCCTTATGCCTGGTGGGCAGTGCCAAGATGCCCCTGGGCATTGCCACTTTGCCTCTTGGACAGTCCAGACCTCCTTCACTTCAGCGGGATCAGGCCACCAGCTCACCGCAAGTGGGAGGCTATTGTAAACCCCGTTGGCGTGAGCCACTCCTGGCAGGGGGGGCATGGAGAGATTCTGGCAGGCCTGGAGACTTTGATCTCGGGCATGCTAATGAGATTAAAATGGTCATTTCCATAATTTATTCAGCTCTGTGCCAATATCTGGCGGGAGGCCTTGGCACCCAGCGGGGAACCCGCTACATGGCCTCTGCTTGAGACTCCCAGCCCACTGTACTGGTAAAGTATCGTCCCCCTGAATTGTGCACATGCGCAGAATAACACAGAAATCCACAAGTTGCTGTCAGTGCTTCCATGCTTCCCCTGCAGTTATTTACCTCTCCAGTTTTGAAGTTAGTACATAAAACAATGTAATGACATGAACTTGGGCTAATTGCTCGCTTTTTATGAACCATTTTTTGCCAGACAGATTTAACATATGTGAGAAAACTGAAGGAGATTCTTCTGGCATTCTGGATATTTACATTGTGTCAGAAGGAGATTTATATGGAATACATTTATTAACGGGGATGTGGGACTCAGCTATCAGATCTTTCCATTTCCTTTCATAGTTATATGAATTCATTTACATTTTGTATTATGTTTTTAAACAGTTTTGTTCACATTTAAATCATATTTGACAGTAATTTTGCTCCCAGTTATATGATGGTTCAAATTTTGCTTTTTATTTAAAAATTTCATTCACTTCCACAGACTTTGTGAATGACTTTTTCATTTATGTCATCTGTATTGGGAATGTTTTAAGAAGTTTCTAAAGACTTCAGAAAGTTTTCCAAAATGTAAATATTTTAAATTCACTTCTCTGTAAAGTCCAGGCTGAGTTTATGGATAGTTACCTGACTTGAAAGATTTGTCAGAAGTTGTGGGCATGTCTTCTCTTGACTCCTCCGCGAGTTCTGACATTTGCAGCCATGTTAAGCAATGTTGCTCACATCTGTGGAAATTGAAATTGTCAACAACCTCTCGGTTATTTCATAAGGGTTTCGACAGAAGCGCGCACAAAGTTAATGCGCGGTTTTCTTTGCGGTCAATGGTGAGTGCTGTTGGCCCATCGCTGACCACAAAATATGCACCACAATTGTGCACGAAACCTTCGCACTCATGCAAATTATGGTTACCTGCCCAAGAAGTGTAAATGGGAAAGAATTCAAGCTGTAAGACATCAAGAGGAAAATATTGTAGATGCTGGGAATCTGAAATCAAACATAAAATACTGGGAATATTCAGTGCATCTGGCAGTATAAGTAGCGAGAAAAACTTTTTCTTTTCATTCTTGAGGTGTGCGTCACTAGCAAAGCCAGCATTTGTTGCCCATCCTTAAATGTCCTTGTGGCTTGCTAGGCCCATTTCGGAGAGCAGCTAAGACTCAACCGCATTGCTGCAGGTCTGGAATCACATGTAGGCCAGACCAGGTAAGGACAGCAGATTTATTTTCCAGGTGAGTTTTTAATGGCAGTTTCAATGATAGTTTCATTATTGAAATTAGTTTTATCTTCCAGATTTCAATTTTAAATTCTAATAGCTACCATGGTGGGGTTTGAACCTTTGTCCCCAGGGTGTTAACCCAGGCCTCTGAATTACGAGTCTATTTACATTATCGCTACACCACTGTCTTCACCCACCAACGTAATGGCCGAAATTCTCTGGCTGTTCATGCCAGCGGGATTCTCCAGTCCCGCTGCAGTGAATGTAGGTTTTGTTGGGTGCCAAATTCTTCGTCCTTGCTTGCAGCAACGGTGGGGCATGAACTTCTGGAAAATTCCAGCCAACACTTCTGATTAAAGGTCATTGACCTGAAATGTCCACTCTGTTTTTTCCTCTCCACAGATGCAGCCTAGCCTGATGAATATTTCCAGCATTTTCTGTTTTGAGACCAGAAGAAGTCCATTTGTGGCAGCAGTACGTGAATTGTATTCCCGCTGTCATACAACCAAGGTCAAAGTCAAGATTTGGGAATATGATTTGCTGTGTTTCATTTTGTATGATGCAGTGTATAAATGCTATTCTACATGGTCGTGCCTCAGGATTGAGATTCCGTAGCAAAGGAAATGAAAGGGAAGAGAAAGAATGACAAGAAGAAAGTGGGGGGAAGGGTGGGGTGTAATTGGGGAAGGGTCAGACCAAAACATTTGCTAGTTTTTAAACAAAACAACATTTAAAAAATTTTGTCCACCAATTTTTCCCTCTTCTGCTGGTTTCTGCATTAACAATGAAACCCATATCTTTCTGAATACCATCTGGTTTCATTTTAAAAAGTAATTTGCTTTACTATTTTCCCACCAATGTGGATAACTTCACATTTCTGCACATTATATTTCTCATGCCCTGCTCTTATTCATTCACTTGATCTGTCTGTGTCCCTGCGCAGCCTCAGAGCTTACTTTCCCTGGTGTCCTTACGAGTATTTGGAAGGGATTATCCAGCCCTTCCCACCAGTGGGATCATCTAGTCCCACCGAAAGCAATCCCACCACCCCCAATTGACCATGGCGGGTTCCCTGGCAGCAGGACTGGGAAGATCCTGCCAGCAAATAAAGGTGAGCTGCTGCCAGTGCTGGAAAACACTCTGCTGGGGGAGGTGGGGGGGGACCCACTTGTGGTCCTGCAAGGTGCCATATAATTGGAAGATATTCCTTTTTTTCTTTCTGTTTACAGAGGGGTGATCTTATGGAGGTCTATAAAATAGTGAGAAGCACAGATCAGTTCGATAGTCAATATCTTTTCCCAAAGAAAGGGGAGTCTAAAACTAGAGGGCATAGGTTTAAGGGGAGAGATACAAAAGTGTCCAGAGGGGCAATCTTTTCACACAGTGGGTGGTGAGTGTCTGGAACAAGCTGCCAGAGGTAGTAGTAGAGGCGGGTACAATTTTGTCTTTTAAGCAGCATTTAGACAGTTACATGGGTAAGATGGGTATAGAGGGATATGGGCCAAACGCGGGCAATTGGGATTAGCTTATGGGTTAAAAAAAATGGATGGCATTTACAAGTTGGCCGAAAGGCCTGTTTCCATGCTGTAAACCACTATGACTCGACTCTATGAAATAAACCATTGAATGCAATGCATTTTCATAAATGGGATTGTGGTCGGTGCAGACTCGATAGGCCCAATGGCCTCTTTCTGCACTGAAGGGTTTCTATGATTCTAAGTATGAGCCCTTTATGTTCAGAGGCTTGGCACATGGGTCTTTTTTTTTGCCATGACGGACCAGCGGCTAATATGTTTTCAATTCAGTGTTCCTCCTCTGAGCGATAAGCTAAGTGTAACAAAATGCCAACGCTGAGGGAAGTCATTCAGACTGATCGCCTGAGATTTTCTATGGTAAGGGGGAAACAAAGCTCGTTATTGCTGACAAATTGCTTTTGACAAATGCTTTTAACTCTTGCTCAGGGTGAAGGGGGCAGCACAACAATGGAAAGTGTATGTAGATTCTGTTACTCGCTGTTGCCTCTGGTACCTGTTGATGGGAGGCTTTACCTTAATTGATGTTAATTGTGCTGCATGCAGTTCTTGCCCTGCAGCAGATGTGGATCAGCAAGCAGCGAGGTTTCCCGAGTGGACATTGGATTGTGCATCAGAAACAAATTACTTTCAATCACTCCAACATAGATAAGAACAGCCACCCAGATGATCAAACAGAACTAATGATGTGATGTAGGTCCTGGTGATAATCTATGGGTCGTGAACGTCAGTACATTAACCCTAACAAATATTTCTAAAATGCAAGATACACATCACCCTGAAAGCTACTGCTGATGATTTCTGCAGCTATTGTCAACTTGGTCTTCTCGTTTAAATTTGGACATTTATTTTATCAATGTTTCTGTCATACATATGCCTTCGCTCCCTAATATCCACAATAAGAAGTCTCACAACACCTGGTTAAAATCCAACAGGTTTATTTGGAATTAGGTCTATATATGCTGTGTTTGTGAACCTACCTCTCCACTCACCTGATGAAGGAGCGGCGCTCCGAAAGCTCGTGATCCCAAATAAACCTGTTGGACTTTAACCTGGTGTTGTGAGACTTATTACTGTACCCACCCCAGTCCAACACTGGCATCTCCACATCATTAATATCAGCAACAGCAATATCACAACTAGAATGTTATAATCAACCTGGATGCAAATATGAGACAATATTTCAATTGACCAAAAAGTTGCCTAATACAATGGCAGGTGAGGATGGAACTAAACCTGCTTGGCAGTATATTCTTGCAGAAAATTAATTGTTCTGGCTTTGACGATGTTTAATGCAAACATGTGTAAAATAGCAGAATGAAGTAGGCCCATTGGTCCCACGAGCCTCCCCCATGTTGTTAAACAATAAAAAATATTTCCACAGCTGCTTCCACCTTGCAACACTCTGAGATCTCTTTCCTCTAAGGGAAGGCGGATGGCCCAGAAGTATTATCGCTACACTATTAATCCAGAAATTCAGCTAATGTTCTGGGGACCCGTGTTCGAATCCCACCACGGCAGATGGTGGAATTTGAATTCAATAAAAATTATCTGGAAATATAATCTACTTATGACCATGAAACCATTGCCAATTGTCGGAAAAGCCCATCTGGTTCGCTAAGGGAAGGAAATCTGCCATCCTTACCTGGTTTGGCCCACATGTGACTCCAGAGCCATGCCAGTGTGGTTGACTCTCAACAACCCTTAGGCAGCTAGGGATGAGCAATAAATGCTGGCCAGCCAGCGACGCCCATATCCCATGAGTGAATAAAAAAACTCCTCCAATTCTGGCCTCTTAATGCATCCCTGGTTTCCTTTGATCCATTGTCAATTGTGCCTTCAGCTGTCTGGGCATTAAGCTCTGGAATTCTGACACTGAACCACCTTGTAACTATTTCCTCCTTTAAGGCACTTCTTTACCTAGCTGGTGGTCACCTGGTCCCAGTATCTTCTTCTGTCAAATTTTGTTTGCTATTCGCCTGTGAAACACCTTGGAATGTTTTATTACACGAATGATACTATATAAATCCGAGTTGTTGTAAATGCATGAAATTGGTTACTCCATTGACAAATCTTTTTTAAAGTTAAAGTTTATTTATTAGTGTGACAAGTAGGCTTACAGTAGCACTGCAATGAAGTTACTGTGAAAATCCCCTAGTTGCCACACTCTGGTGCTTGTACAGGTACGTTGAGGGAGAATTTAGCATGGCCAATGCACCTAATCTGCACATCTTTGGACTGTGGGAGGAAACCGGAGCACCCGGAGGAATCCCACGCAGACACGGGGAGAACGTGCAGAATCCACACAGACAGTGACCCAAGCCAGGAATCGAGCCCGGGTCCCTGGCGCTGTGAGGCAGCAGTTCTAACCACTGTGCCACCGTGCTAACCACTGTGCCACCGTGCTGAATTTTAATCAAATGCAAGTGCTTTGTGGGAATTCATCCCAGTAAGGGCATCAATGTGGAATGAAGGTTCACAGCAACGTGTGTGGCACAAAAAAAACCTTGATGTGTCACAGGTTCATATTTACTGAACGTGTATGTGTTCATACCCTCTATAAGCAGTTATGAGGTTTCGTTTTTAGTCCAGACCTACCTAACCACTGATATTCAGTGAGGATAAATGAACTTCAAAGTAAGCAACAAAAACATTTTTCAGAAACTAAGATACTTCAATAAAATGACAGCAATAAATCTGAAATACTGAGTCACATGTGCACTTAGCAGAAGATGAACTTGAACCAAATAAATGCATTCAGCACATTGGCATAAGGAAAAAATACAGGACTGCCCGTCATCATATGTAACCTATCAACTTCTTTCCCAGGTTCTTTCATGGTTATTCCTAGTCAATGATGGTCCTATATTAACTAAATAGCCTTTTCTCTTGAAAATAGAATAGTTCTTCTGAGCAATCAGTAGTGCATTAGTGAAATACATGGCATAGTTGGCAGGGTTGCACTATGGTTAGCACTGCTGCCTCAGCGCAAGGGACCCAGGTTCAATTACGGCCTTGGGTGACTGTCTGTATGGAGTTTGCACATTCACCCCGTGTCTGCATGGGTTTCCTCCAAGTGCTCCAGTGTCTTCCCACAATCCAAAAATGTTCAGGTTAGGTGATTGGCCAGGGTAAATTGTCCCATAAAGTCCAAAGCTGTGTAGGTTAGGGGGATTAGCGGAGTAAATGCATGGGGGTTACAGGATTAAGGTCTGAGTGGGATTCTCTGTTGGAGAGTTGGTGCAGACTTGATGGGCTGAATGGCCTCTTTCTGCACTGTAAGGAATCGAAGGTAAATCTAAATCTAAGGTACATCAAATTTGACCTCTCATGACATGTGCCTGTCTTCTCTATTGCAACTAAGTTGCAAAATATAGGTGAACCCTAACTTTGCTGTTCAAGTAATAAGTACTCAGTATTCCTCATTGTGCTTTGAAGTGAGGGGCCTCTATCTTTGTGTAAGCAAAAACATTAAAAAGTTTGCAGGAGCATTTGTATAGCTTTCTATTCATTCTGAGTGAAGTCTCTTGGCTTTCATCTGTCAGCTGATCTCTCACAGTCCCAGCACATAATAGAAGCTTACGTACGACAGAAAGAGAAATATTTTCACCTGCGACTATAAAATACATGATAGATGAGATTAAAGAAGGTTTCTGGTCGACTGAGAAACACGATAGAAACCCTTGGCAACCTTATTTTTTTTAAATGATTTTCTAAACCTTTCATTATTCTACATCAAACTGTTGCTATGAAGCCACAAGAGCCACAGACAGCAATTAAATTAAACTTGGAAGAGTTTTTGAAGTTAAATACATCACACATTTCTATGATGCAGTGGTAATAATAAGCTCAAAACAGTAAACTTACCTACATCTTACCCTTAGCATTAGAGATCTTCATTTCCTCGCATGGTGACATTGACCATAATGGTTCCTAGAGTGTGAAATGTATGTCTTCTCCATGATTGCTACCTTAATCACTTTGAGCAAACAAACAGAACGACTTTTTGTAACCCTGTTTATCTTTTTTATTATTATTAATGTTCTGAAGTTACCTTTGGAACTTGAACTTTTACAATCCAGTCATGAACCTGGCTCAACGTGGTCTCCTTGCTTTGCTTCCCATGCTGGTCTTTTACTGCTGCATAACCTTTCTTTCAAAAAGGTCTTTAATTAATCAACAATGAGTCTTTAGTTAGGAAATCTGATTAGGGATCAGTGCGAATCTCACGTCTTCATTATGTTTGACTGGAAGTCTATTCGATCACATATTATACTGAAGCTTGTCGAGTTGAATCATCTTTAGTCGCCGCTGACAAATTCATACAACAGACCATTACCCGCTGGTGCTTGACCCCAGGCTGCTGATAGTGTGTTATCTTTGATAGTGTGTTAACAAGCATGTGTGCAGGTGGCTCCAAAAGGGGATTGATGTGGATGGGGACACTGATCAGAAACCCATTGCCCTTTTCTGTTGTGAAACTCCCAGGAAAACACATAAAAAAAACACAATTGCCTGTCCAGCTGTCAATAGCTTGACATCAGAAATGTCACCCCATCCACAGTGATTTCCACAAAAGTGGAATGATGCTTGCATTTAATGAAAGCTGCACGTTGTACAAAGGTTAATTGGGAGCACTGCAACCCTTTAGGCATTGCCCTGAATGGCAATAAGCTGTGACCTAATGAACAGTTCAAGAGAGTTAAATACTTTTATTTCAGTTGCATATACAAGCAACACACCAATGGAATTTTATTCACCATCCATCAAACTTTCCAAAATAAATTTTAAAAATGTAAACTGTTAGGAATCCACTCAGGAATCAACAAATTATCACCTACATTTATGTTGCTTTATTAATTTTTCTGAACATTAATAATGGATTAGATATGTGAACAGGTATTAATGGGTTAGACATATGGATAATTAATAATAGGTTACCTATGTTGGTTATGTAATAGTGAACTAAATTTGTGGGATGCCAGTGATCACTTATTAAGCTTCAGTTGTAGACTTTGAGCATTTTAAAGTTTATTTACTAAATTTTAAAGTTTATCTATTAGTGTCATAAGTAGGCTTACATTAACAATGCAATGAAGTTACTGTGAAAATCCCCTAGTCGCCACACTCTGGCACCTGTTCAGGTACGTTGAGGGAGAAGGGGCACCACGGTGGCACAATGGTTAGTACTGCTGCCTCACAGCGCCAGGGACCCGGGTTTGATCCCCAGCTTGGGTCACTGTCTGTGTGGAGTTTGCACATTCTCCCCCTGTCTGTATGGGTTTCCTCCAGGTGCTCCGTTGCCCCCCACAGTTCAAAGATGTGCAGGTTGGGTGAATTGGCCAAGCTAAATTCTTCCTCAGTGTACCTGAACAGACGCCGGAGTGTGGCGACTGGGGGATTTTCACAGTAACTTCATTGCAGTGTGAATGTAAGCCTACTTGTGACTCATAAATAAATAAATAAAAGAATTTAGCCTGGCCAATGCACCTAACCAGCACGTCTTTCAGACTGTGGGAGGAAACTGGAGCGCCTGAAGGAAACTCACACAGACACAGGAAGAACGTGCTGACTCCGCACAGACCACGACCCAAGCTGGGAATCGAACCTGGGTCTCTGGTGTTGTGAGACCTGGCTGGCTGTAGAGATTTGCATTCTAATTAGTATTCTGTAACTTGATTTCTGTGTCTGTGCACTGTTGGAGAACAGATATCCACTCCATCTGATGAAGGAGCTGTGCTCCGAAAGCTTATGGTATTTGCTACCAAATAAACCTGTTGGACTTTAACCTGCTGTTGTGAGACTTCTTATTTTGTTGTGAGGCAGCAGTGCTAACCATTGTGCCACCAATTTTAGCCTTTCGATGGTGGCTTTGTTGGTACCAAAATGCCTGTAATCAAATAGTTTGTCACTAACCCCTTTTAAATCTAAGACCCTCTTTGCCATATCAATGATTTTAATCACATTTGCAGCCTAGATTATTCAGGGCATCAGTAATGTTAGTCATACTTCTGTCCCACCTCTAGCCACATTGAGAAGGTGGTGGATACTAGACCACTTTCAAGAATATTAAAATCTAACCACTGGAATAGCACACAAACTAAATCAGAATCAAAAGTGACTGTTTCCCCGAAGGACTGTTGTAAGCCAGTTAGTATTTTAAAATTATGCTTGTTGATGGTAGCCCACAATTACTAAATTTCTTAAATGCAATGCCATATCTGTGCAGCCTGTGATACGAGCTACACTGCACTACACCAGTAACCATTACGCTAAGTTACCTACACCATTACAGAGTATGACCTTTGGTATTAGAACAGCAAATACAGGCAACACTCAATGGTATCTGTGGAGAGAGAAGAATTAATGAGCCTGATTTTAACTCACGCAAAACTCATACATTTATACAGGGTTAAAATTGGGTCCAATGTTTCAAGTTGGCGACCCTTAGTCAGAACCCATGACTTATGGCATGTGTGTTCCAAACAAAATTGAGTTAGCCAATTACTTTGCATTTTGAAACAATATCCAGAACAACTAAAAGTGTGAAGAAATCATGCAAAGGAAAAACTGCCCAAATGTTTTCCTATTTTGTGACAGTGACTGCACCTCAAAAGTATATCATTTGCTTTAAAGCGCTTTGGGGTGTCCTACAGTCGAAAAAGGTAAAAATGCAAGTCTATTCTTAATAGTAGATTTCCAATTGATGAGAAATGGAATAGGAATTTATAAGCTTTCTATTCTGGTTAGATGCATTGGCCATGCTAAATTTCTCCCTCTGTATACCCGAACAGGCATCGGAGTGTGGTGGCTGGACGATTTTCACAGTAACTTCATTGCAGTGTTAATGTAAGCCTACTTGTGACACTAATAAATGAACTTTGAACTTTATTCAGGAGTGCTGCTTTGATTTAACTGCTTCCTAAACAGATTGGTGTTGAAAATGGAAATGTACTGGCAATGTTTCAAAACAATTACAACTTAGCAAAAAATTAGCTAACAACCATTTCATTCCCAAGAAAAAGACAGTTGCCGGAATTTTACCGGCCCACCCACCACGGGAATCAAAGTGGGCGGACCATGGAAAGGTCTGTTGACCTCAGGCAAGATTTTACAGTTTTGGGACGAGCGAGGCCAGAAAATCCTGCCCAGTATGTTAAACAATTGACTTTCGAGACATGAAGCAAGAAGCAAATGAGACAATTGGTCAATATTATACATGATTAAGGTAGCTAGAAAACAAAATGTGACTTCAGCAATGTTGAACAAATTGAGAAAGAAATCAAAATCAAAGGTTGTCGCTCGAATCAACTGCACCACAAAGCACTCAAGAAAGATTGAAAGCGCTAAATGCCTTTTGGAAATTCAAGTACAACATAACTACTGCTTTCTCTTCATCCACCTTGAATGTTACTTTATCAAAAAACTCTAATTGATCAGCTGAACACAATTTCCCTTTCACAAAGCCATGTTGGCTCTGCCTGACCCAATCATGATTATCCAAGTATCCTGCCTTCATCTCCTTAATTGATTCTCGCACTTTACCTGTGACAGGTGTTAGGCTAATTGGCCTAGTTTCCTGCTTTCTGCCTCCCTCCTTTGCTGAATAAATGTGTTGAATCAGCTAATCTACTGGAACCTTTCCAGAATCTAAGGAATTTGGGAAGACTGCAGCCAATACATCTGCTATCTGTGCCACCCCATCTTTTAAGGCCTTAGGATGCAACCTAGGGCCCATTCTGGGTACTTGTCAGCCTTTAAGTTGAATAGTTTTCTTAGCAAAACTTCCGTGATGACTATATTAAGTTCATCCCTTCCTATCATCTCTTGATTTTCAAAAACCTTTTTGGGGAGTTTTCTAAGTCCTCTACCATGAAGGCAGACACAAAAAACCTGTTCAACATTTCCACCATTTCTTTGTTTTCCATTATCCGTTCCCCAGACTCTCTCTCTTGAGGATCAACACAAGGTTCAGTTACTTATTTCCTATTCAAATACTTGTAGAAACTTTTATCATCTGTTTTTACATTACTAGATAGTTTTCTCTCATACTCTACTTTCTGCCCCTTTGTTATCGTATTAGTTATTCTTTGCTGGTTCTTAAAATCTGTCCAATCCTCTGACCATGACTAATTTTTAGAGATTTGGATAGTGTTTTTTCAATTTAATGCTATTCTTAACTTTCTTTAGCCACAGATAATGCATCTTTCTCAAAGAGCCTTTCCTTCTCACTGGGATACTTTTTTCTGAGCGTTATTAAATATCTCCTTATGAGTTTACCATTGCTTCTCTACTGTGTTACTTTTTAGCCGAGTTTTCCAGTTTACCTTAGCCAACTCTGCCTTCAAACTCTCATAGCTTTTAGGTTTAAAACACTAGTCATGGACCCACACTTCTCCATTTCAAACTAAACACGAAATTCTATCATTCTGTGATCACTGTCATCTAGAGGCTCCTTTACCATGAAGTTAATGATTTAATCCGGACTCCTTGTACATTGTAAGAAGTCTCACAACACCAGGTTAAAGTCCAACAGGTTTATTTGGTAGCAAATACCATAAGCTTTCAGAGCACAGCTCCTTCGTCAGATGGAGTGGATATCCACTCCATCTGACGAAGGAGCTGTGCTCCGAAAGGTTATGGTATTTGCTACCAAATAAACCTGTTGGACTTTAACCTGGTGTTGTGAGACTTCTTACTGTGCTTACCCCAGTCCAACGCCGGCATCTCCACATCCTTGTACATTACCAGGTCTAGGATAGCCTGTTCCCTGGTTGGCTCTAGAATGCACTGTTCTAAGAAATTATCCTGAAGACATTCTATGAACTCATTTTCCAGGCTACCTTTGCCAATCGCATTTTCCCAATCTACGTGTAGGTTAAAGTAACCCATAGTCATCGCAGTACCTTTCTTACAAACCCCATTTATTTATCCCTGTTTGCTCTGGGCCTGCAGTGTATCTACTGTTAGGAGGCCCATAAACAGCTTCCACAAGTATCTTTACTATTTCTTACCTCTATCCTAACTAATTCTACATCTTGCGAGATTCTCTGTCCTCCCCTCAGCACTTTTCTCAGTGGTGGGAGGCAATATGCCATTCGCTGGCAGTGAGATCTTCTGGTCCCGCTGTTGTCAATGGGAATTTCCATTGAAGCCACCCCACGCTGCCAGGAAACCCGCAGCAGGGGGGCGGAGAATCCTGCCGGCATGAACAGCTGGAGAATTCTGACTCTTCTCTCAATACTGAACTAAAGCCATCCTTCATTAACAGAGTCACCCCGCCATCTTTTTCCTAGATTCCTGTCACTCTAATACGTCAAAAACCTTTCAACATTCTGGTTCCAGCCCTGGTCAACTTTCAACCATGTCTCAGTAATGCCTATTGGATCATACATATTTATCTAGGGCGGCACGGTAGCACAGTGGTCGGCACTGCTGCTTCACAGCTCCAGGGACCTGGGTTCGATTCCCGGCTCGGGTCACTGTCTGTGTGGAGTTTGCACATTCTCCCTGTGTCTGTGTGGGTTTCCTCTGGGTGCTCCGGTTTCCTCCCACAGTCCAAAGATGTGCAGGTTAGGTTGATTGGCCAAGCTAAATTGCCCCTTAGTGTCCCGGGATGCGTAGGTTAGAGGGATCAGCGAGTAAAATATGTAGGGATACGGGGATAGGGCCTGGGTGGGATTGTTGTCGGTGCAGACTCGATGGACCGAATGGCCTCTTTCTGCACTGTAGGGTTTCTATCTATATCTGACAGTTCATGCCTTTTAGAAATGCTGTGTGCAATCAGGGCCTTAAACCCTTTCTTTGTAACATTCTCAGCTTCATCTGCTGGTACACTCTTTTATATTGTATGTTCTGTCTCTTCCTGTCACACTCTGGGACTCAGTAGTCAAATTGGTACTTTGTTGTTTCCCTTTACTTGACTTTATTTCCTCTCACATGATCCCTTCCCCCTCCGCGCCCACTACCCCCCCTCCCCCCACTCCCCCACCCCCAATTTAGTGTAATGCTCTAATTTCTACCCCAGTTATAGGATTCGCTAGAACACTGGTCCCAACAGGATTCATCAATCTTTGAACCACACATTCATTTCTCTAATCTTATTTATCCTATACCAGTTTGCTCGTGGTTTAGGTGATAATCTAGAGATCATCACCCTTAAGGTGCTGCTTTTTAATTTAGCACCAAGCTGCTTATACTCCCTATACAGTACCTCTTTCATCATCTTATCTTTATCATTGGTATCTAGACAGACCATGACCACTGGACCCTCTCCTTCCCACTGCCAAGTTCCTCTCTAGACCAGAGCAGGTGTCCTTCGCCCTGGTACCGGGGCAAGTAACATGCCGTCTGGACTCACACTCTCAACCACTGAGAACAGTATCTTTCCTCCTGAATATACTGTCTCCTATCACTTTCACATTCCTCTTTGCTCCCCCCACTTGAATGGCATCCTTCACCACTGTGTCATGATTAGTCTGCCCATCCACTTTGCAGTCCTCCTCATCCACACAGGTAACAAACACCTAGTTTGTACCTGTTGAACAAAGCCAGGTGCTAAAGCTCCCCCATCATGACATGCTGGTTCCCCTTAACTGCCTGATCTCAGTCACATCTTTCTGTCCCTGACCACTGACAAAATATGAGGTTCTGCCTAGCCTAAGGGGTGTGACTATCTCCTGGAACAAAGTGTTCATGTAACTCTCCCCCTCTCTGAAAGCCTGCAATGTCCAGAACTCAGACTCCAGCTCAACAACCTGGAGTTGAAGTTGCCTAAGCTGCAGGCACTTACTGCAGATATGGTTGCCTGGGATTGCAGTGCATTCCATAGATTCCCACATGCTCTAAGCTGCTGGAGTTTTCAAAATCACTACCGCCATCAGAGTCCAAAGCCACTGACGTTATGGCTGCCAACAGTAACTAGCACACTCCAAAATTCAACTCTTGTCACCAGCGTTCATTACACATGTAACCCCCTGCTGATCACTATAAGGGGCTACTATTTAACTGTTCGATTTACAGGATCCTGAATTCCTAGCAGTTGATGGTGAGCTGGCTAAATTTCCTGTTTACCCATAAATGCCAGTACAGGCTTGCATGGAAAGGATTTGAGTATGTTTAGCGCGGTGCCTCCAAAAATGTTATTGAGATAAACCTTATAATGAGAAAAGGTTTGGAACAACAAGGTAAACGGAATAACAAAAAAATTTAATAACAAATATAATTAGCAGATATAAACAAGTAAAGAATCCCAACTGAAGATTTTCCAATTAACAGTTTCAACCTGAGAAATGTTCAGAATATCACCAAGCACTTTGAATTTTAAACGTTGGGGCCCATCCGTTGGTGCACATCTGAAGAAAACCACATTCTGTTACCGTTCCTGTCTGATAGTACTCACTTAACCCCGACACACACACAGTCCAGACGGGTCTACGAGAGGGAAGATGATGGAGCAAGCACACGAGGCAGAGGTGCCGCAAGCTATCTGTGTAGTAACGCAGATCCCGTGCACTGAAGGCTGTCCTCCTCGGCAGTCATGAAAAACCAAGCAGTTCTACCGGAGAAAGATTCACTTCGAACTGACTTTTTACTGCCTCTGAAAAGCTTCTCTTCAAAAAACGTGGCTGTCCCTCTTCTGCACACTCCCTCCTCAGCTCTGCAGCTGCTTCACTTCCTGGCGCCTTTTTTTTTCTCCCACCCCCAGAGCAATCCCATTGGCCCAGCCCACATCACTCAACCAACAGCATCCTGTTCACAGCACCCGCCCGGCAAACAGGACACTGAAACCCACAAGGGACAAAGAACACTGGTAAATGTCTTCCCCACAAATTTTCCTCAGTCCCTTACACACACATGCCAGGAAACTACCTGCAAAGCAACAACAGCAGTCACACAAACAGAGTTATGAGTCAAACCATGTTTCCATTATGGCACTGCTTACCTACACTGGAGAGAGTGTCTTGCTGCTGGCAAACAGTGAAAAGCTTGTGGAAAACTCAAGCACTTTGCTTATGTTTGTCATCAAAATCAACTAAGACCAATCACAGAATCCTACAGTGCAGAAGGAGGCCATTTGGCCCATCAAGTCTGCTCTGCACCGACCACAATCCCACCCAGGCCCTATCCCTGCAACCCCACATATTTACACTGCTAGTCCACCTAGCATTTAAGGGGCAATTTAGCATGGCCAATCAACCTAACGCGGGAGGAAACTGGAGTACCTGGAGGAAACCCATGCAGACACGTGCAATCTCCACACAGAAAACCACCCCAGGTGGGAATTGAACCTGGGTCCCTGGGGCTATGAGGCATCAGTGCGAACCATTGTGCCACTGTGTTGCCCTGTGCTAACCACCGCACCACCACCAGAATGGTGCCTCGTATGTGAATCACAGCAAAAAGATGAATGTAGCCGATGTGGAGGTGAATGACCCTGAATATACTTTTGTGATCTCTCTCAGACGCAGCAACTAGCCACCTGTGACAGTCACCATTGTCCACACAGGCGGAGATGCCCATATTGCTATAGGAGCATCTGTCAATATCATGGGAGACAAAGCATTCAACAAACTTCAGGAGCACCCTATTCTTTGCAAACCAAGAAATACAAAAGATTTTCTTTGCCACAGTAACAAATGCTGAAAATTCTTGGGGCTTTTGAAACAGATATGACATAGAATTCGAATGACTCATTCAAAGACACTCAGATGAATGCTGCATTCCACATTGTATCTGGAGAATGTATATGTTTATCAGTTTCCACACAGTAACAGATCTACACATGATTGATTTGATTTATTATTGTCACATGTATTAGTGTACAGTGAAAAGTATTGTTTCTTGTGCGCTATACAGGCAAAGCATACCGTTCGTAGAGAAGGAAAGGAGAGAGTGCAGAATGTAGTGTTACAGTCATTACTTGGGTGTAGAGAAAGATCAACTTAGTGCGAGGTAGGTCCATTCAAAAGTCTGATAGCAAAAGGGAAGAAGCTGTTCTTGAGTCGGCTGGTACGTGACCTCAGAATTTTGTATCTTTTTCCCAATGAAAAAAGATGGAAGAGAGAATGTCCGGGGTGCATGGGGTCCTTAATTATGCTGGCTGCTTTGCCAAGGCAGCGGGAAGTGTAGACAGAGTCAATGATGGGAGGCTGTTTTGCGTGATGGACTGGGCTTCTTGCGGTCTTGGGCAGAGCAGGAGCCATACCAAGCTGTGATACAACTGAAAACGAGCAGTTACATACATGATTCCTACGCACAGTGGCATTCTCAAATTGTATGCTGCCCACTTCACTGGTATTAGATAACTAAAAGATGTTCATGCAAGTTCTCTGCAAGACTTGAAAGCACGCTAATATTAGTGATGTTATTCTCCCACTGTCTCCCTGAAAGTGAGCTCCAGAGCTGCCTAACAATGTTTCAAACAATGTAACCTCACCTTGAACAAAGACAAGTGCTTGTTCAATGAAAGCAGAATCAAATTATTTCATTGTGTGTTCAGTGGTGAAGAAGTATCATCTTATCCATGGAAAGTAGAAGCTATTGCAAATCCTACAAACATGTAGGAAGTCCTGAGTCTGTTAGGACTCATTGCTTACTGTAGTTGCTTCATATTTGCCCCTCCCCTTATGTGGTCTGACAAAAGAGATCTCTAAGTGGGAGTGGAGGCAATCACACAAAGAGGCTGCATACCAGATCACACAAGAGTGGTCAGCAAGTTCTACCATGCCTATTTCAGTCTTGAGAAAACCACCCAGCTAGTTGTGGATGCAAGCCCAGTTGGCTTAGGTGCAGTTCTCATGCAGAAAGACAAGGCCGGTAACCCATCAACCATTGTGATAACAAGTTGACCACTAATGCCAATTGAGCAACGTTATCCACAAACAGGGAGAGAAGCACTTCCAATCCCCCTGGGTATCTTACATTTTCACTTCTGCGTGTATGGAAACGAGCCTGAAGTAATAAAACATCATAGATCTCTAGTAAACTTGTTTAACAATCCACATTCAAACTACCCAGTGAATAGAGAATTGGATACTCAAATGACAAGAGTACGAGTTCCATGTTGAGTATAAGCCAAGCAAACTGAACCCTATGAACTATCTTTCTCGATATCAATTGCCGACAGTCAGTTCTTCTAGTCGGGAGCATCTTAACTACATAAGGCGAAACATGGTGCTCAAGTTTCAATGACTAAATGACATCAAAGCAGCAACAAAACAAGATGAAGCATTGCAACTATGTTTGATGACTAGGAAAGATGTGATTGAGAGAGCATCTATAAATTAAACCGCTCACACTTAATAGCGTCTTTCCAATGTTCGAAGTGAGCGCAGCGTTACACCCAAATCTGGTCTCATGTTACACAGTAAGAAGTTTAACAACACCAGGTTAAAGTCCAACAGGTTTATTTGGTAGCAAAAGCCACACCTGTGGCTTTTGCTACCAAATAAACCTGTTGGACTTTAACCTGGTGTTGTTAAACTTCTTACTGTGTTTACCCCAGTCCAACGCCGGCATCTCCACCTCATGTTACACACAGAGAGAATACATGTCAATACTGCACATGAAGGTCAGCAGGGAATTGTCAAAACCAAACAACTCCTTCGGGAAAAGGTATAGTTCCCCAGGAACTGACCGTACGGCTGAACACAAAATCACTTAGAGTTTGCCATGTCCAACAACCACAATGTCAAGTCTTTGTGACCCTCACAAGATGTCTGAACTACCTCCAGGTACATGGACTGAGGTTAGAGTTGATTTCACAGATTTACCTGCTGGTGAACACCTGCTTTGTTGTCACTGATGACTACAGCGGATTCTGAGTTGAAGAAATGGTTTCATCCACTTCAGTGAAGGGAGTCACCCTAAAACTTGACCAGATTTTTGCTTTGTTTGGAATCCCTCAAATGGTGAGAAGTGACAATGGACACCTTCCATCAGATATTAAGTCAATAATTTAGCAAACTATTTGGACTTTACTTATCAAAAACATCACACCAGGCTGACCAAAAGCTAATGGAAAGGTCAAAAGATTTTTGTGTACCTTGAATAGAGTGATGGGTATAGCTATAGCTGAGAATTAGTCCTGGAACCAAGAGTTCGAACCATGGGACCATAGAATCCCTACAGTGCAGAAAGAGGCCATCCAGCCCATCAAATCTGCACCAACTCTCCTGAAGAACATCCCACCTAGGCCCTCTCCTCTATCCCCGCACATTTACCATGGCTAATCTATCTAATCTATACATCTTTGGACACTAAGGGGCAATTTAGCATGACCATTTCACCTAACCTGCACATCTTTGGACAGTGGGAGAAAACCGGAGCACCTGGAGGAAACCTACGCAGACGCGGGGAGAATGTGTAAACTCCACACAGTCACTCAAGGCTGGAATTGAACCCGGGGTCCCTGGTGCTGTGAGGCAGCAGTGCTAACCACTGTGCCATGGTGCTTTCTTTTCAATTACTGAGCAACTCCTCACTTGGTTAGTGGAAAACTTCCAGTTCCACTAATTTTGCAAATCCAAAGCAGATGTCAGAGCAGCTTTCTTGAAGGTCAACCCATGGAAAGCAACTGGCCCAGATGGGGTACCCGGACGTGCACTCAGATCCTGCGTGGATCAGCTGGCGGAGGTATTCACAAACATCTTCAACCTCTCTTTACAACAATCTGAGGTCCCGATCTGCTTCAAGAAGACGACCATCATCCCGGTACCTAAGAAAAACCAAGCAACGTGCCTTAATGACTATCGGCTGGTGGCGCTGACATCCATCATTATGAAGTGCTTCGAAAGGTTAGTTATGGCATGAATCAATTTCAGCCTCCCGGACTACCTGGATTCACTACAGTTTGCCTACTGCCGCAACAGGTCCACAGCAGATGCCATTTCCCTGGCCCTGCACTCAACCCTGGAACACCTAGATAACAAGGACACCTATGTCAGAGTCCTATTTATTGTCTACAGCTCAGCCTTCAACACTATTATTCCCACAAAACACATCTCCAAACTCCGTGGCCTGGGCCTCGGCACCTCCCTCTGTGACTGGACCCTGAACTTCCAAACTCACAGACCATAATCAGTAAGGATAGGCAACACCTCCTCCATGATAATCCTCAACACCGGTGCCCCACAAGGCTGTATTCTCAGTCCCCTACTATACTCATTGTACACCAATGACTGCGGCCAAATTCCCTTCCAATTCAATTTTCAAGTTTGCTGATGACACCACCGTAGTGGGTCGGATCTCAAACAATGGTGAGACAGAGTGCAGGAATGAGATAGAGAATCTGGTGAACTGGTGTGGCAACAATAATCTCTCTCTCAATGTCAACAAAACGAAGGAGATTGTCATCGACTTCAGGAAGCGTAAAGGAGAACATGCTCCTGTCTACATCAATGGAGACGAAGTAGAAAGGGTCGAGAGCTTCAAGATTTTAGGTGTCCAGATCACCAACAACCTGTCCTGGTCCCCCCATGTCGACACTATAGTTAAGAAAGACCACCAACGCCTCGGAAGACTAAGGAAATTTGACATGTCAGCTACGACTCTCACCAACTTTTACAGATGCACCATAGAAAGCATTTTTTCTGGTTGTATCACAGCTTGGTATGGCTCCTGCTCTGCCCAAGACCGCAAGAAACTACAAAAGGTCGTGAATGTAGCTCAATCCAGCACGCAAACCAGCCTCCCATCCATTGACTCTATCTACACTTCCCAATGCTTTGGCAAAGCAGCCAGCATAATTAAGGACCACATGCACCCCAGACATTCTCTCTTCCACCTTCTTCCTTCGGGAAAAAGATACAAAAGTCTGAGGTCACATATCAACTGACTTAAGAACAGCTTCTTCCCTGCTGCTGTCAGACTTTTGAATGGATTTACCTTGCATTAAGTTGATCTTTCTCTACACCCTAGCTATGACTGTAACACTACATTCTGCACTCTCTCCTTTCCTTCTCTATGAACGGTATGTTTTGTCTGTATAGTGTGCAAGAAACAATACTTTTCACTATATGCTAATACATGTGACAATAATAAATCAAATCAAATCATTTACTAAGAAAGGGAGAAATGTAGTGTATTGAGAATGGTAATATGCATTCTGTCCACTTAAGGCAGTAACCATTTCCAGGAGAGGGTGTCTAATAGAAGCATAATGTCTTTTAATATCATGTATCCTCCTGATCCTGAATGCTATAGGCCTGAAGCCTGCAGCCACTCTTTTTTGTAATTCTGTATTTTGCATTTTATTTCTGCTTCACTCTTGAGTTTAAGCCTATCGAGGATACTGAAAGTCTTTTGCATTTTCTTACTTGGTAGATATTGATTTGAACCCAGTTATGATTGTGCATTAATTAATCAATAATAATCAGTAGTGTGATCTTCTTACTAGACCTTGGGGGAAATTTCCCGTTCCGCCTGCCACGGGAATTGGAATGGGTGGGGGGGGGGGGTGGACTATACAAAGGTCCATTGATCTCAGACGGAAGTTTCTGGTTTTGGGTGAGCGTGACTGGGAAATTCCGCACCTGTATGTGCCATACAGCTTCTATTTCGGTTATATCTTTGTTTTCCATTTTCAAGGTATAATATTAAAATATATTGTCTTCTGTTTATCAGAGGTACTGTTCGACTGCATTCAGTGACTGTTAGATTACAGGCCAAGTCACTGAGTAATCTTACCTGCTGTGATCATCTGAAACATTAGAAGATGAAGTTTGATTGACGGAAATAACACCTGATTGATAGCAGACGAGAAGACACCATCACAGGACGGTATGGTGGCACAGTGGTTAGCACTGTTGCCTAACAGTGCCAGGGACCCGAGTTCAATTCCGGCCTTGGGTGACTGTCTGTGTGGAATTTGCACATTCTCCCCATGTCTGCATGGGTTTCCTCTGGGTGCTCCGATTTCCTGCCATATTCTGAAAGATGTGCTGTTTACATGTATTGGCCATGTTAAATTTCCCCATAGTGTCCTAATTGTCAACTGGGATTAAATTCTCTAATCCTGGACGGGGGTTTCCTTCCATAACATTCTGATTCAGAGGCAGGAATGCTGCGGTACACTGACACAATTTGGGTGGCAGGGTGGCACAGTGTTAAGCACTGCTGCCTCACAACGCCAGGGACCCGGGTTCAATTCCGGCCTCAGGTCACTGTCTGTGTGGAGTTTAGAGACTGATAGCCAAGTTCCGCACATATGAGGACGGTCTCAAACGGGATCTTGGGTTCATGTCACACTATCTGTAACCCCCACGACTTACCTGGGCGTGCAAAATCTCACTAACTGTCCTGGCTGGAGACAATACACATCTCTTTAACCTGTGCTTAACCCTCTCTCCACTCACATTGTCTGTACCTTTAAGACTTGATTACCTGTAAAGACTCGCATTCCAACCATTATTTTGTAAATTGAGTTTGTGTCTTTATATGCCCCGTTTGTGAACTGAAATCCCACTCAACTGATGAAGGAGCAGCACTCCGAAAGCTAGTGGCTTGTGCTACCAAATAAACCTGTTGGACTTTAACCTGGTGTTGTGAGACTTCTTATTGTGTGGAGTTTGCACATTCTTCCCATGTTTTCTGCATGGGTTTCCTGCGGCTTCCTCCCACAGTCCAAAAGATGTGCAGGTTAGGTGGATTTACCAAGGTAAATTGCCCCTTAGTTTCAGGGGCACTAGCAGGATACATATGTGGTGTTACAGGTGGGATTGTTGTTGGTGCAGGCTCGATGGGCCAAATAGCCTCTTTCTGCACTGTAGGGATTCTGTGATACTATGACAAGTAGACAGAGTAATTCTGTCTTCAACCTATGTCCATATTTCTAATCGAGAAATTTTTATGGAACCAGGAGCAGGAATCCTGGCTGATTCTCTTATGCTTAATGTAGAGATTCTATGATTCTATGAATTTCAGCTCAGATAATCTGTCATTTTCACAGCTCAAAATTAGATTGAACGGTGGATGAATGAAAAAGCACATGGGAACAGAGTGGCTAAATGCGATCAAAGCTGTTTGCTTGCTTAATTCTGACATAGATTAGTTGAGTAGAGTGGTGTCTTTTTGCATTGTGACTGTGATGAAATTTCTATGCCCCATCGAGGTTCAAACATGAAGCATGGCCACATGTACCTGGTCATGGAACTGCACCTCGGCAAGCGGTTTAAAGGGAGATGAGGTAAAGTTGGAGATAAATATGTTTTAAATCAGTGCAAGTGAGATGTTTTGGTCAAGCTGAAGTTGTCTAATGCAAACATGTCATATTAGATGATAATGTGTTTGTCATGCATCCTAGGCAGAACATGTTCAAAGTACCAATAAAGTCTGCCCAGATTATCAATAAACTCTTCTGAAACCAGAAGTAGTGGGGGATTTAGGGGAGGTTTGTTTGTGATAGGGAAGGTTGCTGGAGGGAAGATATCCTGAGATAGGAATCTTAGTCTGCAAACGTGTCGATCTTCAAAAGCATGAATTTATATGGAGAGAGAGAGAGAGAAGCCTAGACAATTGCCTAGGCTGACCAGGTTTCCAAAAAGTGAACAAAGCTGGGGCAGAGGAGGGAACTAATGATGGATGTGAGACAGAACTCAGGAGGGAATACGAGGGAGAAGAACTGAGTGGGCAGGGGAGAGGCACAGATTTTGGAGACAGATGCACAGAGTGGTCAAGCGGAAGGGAAGGAGAAAATGAATGGCATGGAGTGAACAAGATGATCTATGTAAACAGAGAAGGCTGCCAGCAAGATAAAAGAGGCTCCAACAAAGAGACAGAGACTAAGAAAATCAAAACAAAGAGGAGAAAAAGCAAAGAGACCAGGAATCAAAGAGAAAAGGCAAAAAAAAATCAAAGAGGAATGCAGAAAAATCAAAGGTAACTGAGAGACAGGGGACAGAGAAAAAAGAATGAGCTGAAACCATATAGTATGACTTTGCTTTTCTTCACATTTGCTTGTGTTCACTGGGGTGGGATTTTTTTTTCTCTATGCACTCAATTTGGATAAAAATCTCTGTTTAAAGTTTCCCCTCAGTGTATTCAATCTTTGAGTGTGCATAAAACATGCATGAAATGTCCCATCCCCCCCCCCCCCCCCCCCCACCAAAAAGAGGAAAGTACAGTTTGGATGTTCAGGAGATGGTGGGAGGTGAAGGGGGGGGGGGGGGGGGCGGCGGGGGGGAGTTGTTGGGATGAAGCAGCAATTCAGTCCACAGGAAAAGCTTGGATCAGAATCTATGAACATTGCTACATGTGTAACAATACGATGAAAAGCACAACAACCAAGAGGTCGTTGCCTCTTAACCTGTTTGCAACTTTCAGCACTTTTAGTCAGAGGTTTTTTTTATTCCACTGTCTGGGTGTCTTGACTGCTTCTGTATGTTATGACACACCGCCCTCAACAGGCTGGGTGCAGAATCTGACATTAAGTTTTTAAAAAAGCGTTTCACAAAAGTGCTCACCCAGGCATGTTTACATTATTCTGCACAAAGCAACGAAGCCCACTGATTTATAGGCGGCATCGGGAAAGGTTTGCAATTGATTTCTGTATTATTTTGAAAGGAAGAAAATATCACATTGCATGGAGTTTGTCTTTATAATGTTAATTCATTCCCGTTAAGTGAACGATTCTGTTTCTTTCTCTGCGTGAATTAAAGTTTCACAGTGCCTCTCATCCAATAATGACCGTGAAAAAAAATCTTATTATTGCAGTGTCCGGTTGTGATTTTCATGGGGTCCGTGCCAAAACAAAATCAACATACAAACTGATCATTGTTGTAATGGGATTAGCTGTTTGATTCTGGCAAATGCCTGGAATTGTTGCAGAGTGTTTTTATACCGTTACTCTAAAGAAAAAGTCATTGTAGTGTTAAAACAGTTTGTTCAAGGTTGGGATATCCCTAAGCACTCCATGATGCAATGTGTAACGACGCTTGAGTGGGCGGGCATATACAAAAAAAATACTATTATGACTGAGTTTCAAATAATTCTTTTGGGAGCAGGCGTATCGATTTTACTGATAACGGTGGAAACCTTTAAAAGGCTGAGTCCCAGGTCTCTTAATCAGTGCATTAGGGGGGAAGAGAGAGATCAGGGAAACCGGGTTCGTCTACTTAGTCCATCACAGAATTCTCTTGGCTGCACTTTCCCCGGGGAGGAAGAGGATGTCTCTCGACCTGATGGACCGGCTCAAGATGTGGGTGGCGGTGCGCCGGCTGTGTTTCGCCCTGGTGCTGGCCCTGCTGCCCTGTACCAGGCTGGGGCACGCCAGGCCCTCGCCAGACGCGGGGCCACACGTGAACTCCGGCTGGGATCAGACCATCAGGTTCATGCACTTGTACACCGAGCAGGGCACCGGCAGCCTTGCCAGCTACCACCTGCAGATCAATGATGATGGCACAGTGGACGGCAGCGGCGAACGGAGCGCACACAGTAAGCAGACTGAGGGGCGGGGAACAAAACTTGGGGAGAGTTAGCAACAAGAACAGAGGGTGGTGGTGGTGGGGGGCTACTCAGCAGCTAGGCAACATCTATCAGGAGAGAAACAAAGCTAACAAAGTCCACAGACTCTCCAGAAGTGAAAGGAGGGAGTGTAGAAATTGCAACAAAAAGTAGCAACTCCAAGAACAAAACTTTTTTGTTGCAGTTTCTACACTCTCCCTCATTTGTCTGTGAACTCCCAACGTGAACTCTGTTTCTCTCCTGACAGATACTGCCGGTCCTTGTTTCAGATCCCAGCATCCGCAAGCGTTTTGCTGGTTAGCAATGTTTGTTAGAGAGTTAGCAATCTGGGATAGCACGGGGGCGGTAGTTTTTACATCTCTGTGAATATATATTTTTTACATAAACAAAAACGCAGACTGGCGGGGGAGCAATATTTACCATTTTCAACCTCAAGCAAGATTGGGTGAGACTTGACTTCAGGTGGTCCGGGCTGTGTAAGGAGCGGGGGAACTGGTGTGGGTCAGACAAGTACAACCGCTTCGATCTGAACTCAGATATTTACATTGCCACCTGGCCCCAGGCGGAGGCTACACGTGACGGTGTAAGGTTTTTTTAAAGCATTTTTTCAAATGACCATTTGCAACTAACTGAGTTTTATAAAGGGAGAGAGATAGAGAGCAATGTGGGAGTCATGCAGCAATGTGACTGCTCCCCTGTGGTCAATGTCTTTGCAAAGTCTCACTCAAGTTGTTCTTTGAAATTTGTGGATGAAATAGTCTCCCCCACACACAGTAATAGGCAGCACCACGGTAATTGTGTGTGTGTGTTTCTCATGTTTAATGGTTCTATATGTTAACTTGAAATTGCAAGGGGTGGAGAAGATTTTCTCCCCCCCCCCCCCCCCCCAAGAGAAAATATTTTTCTTGCCTCGTTCTTTAGTGATTTGGAACCTCTTGAACACTCAAATTAAAGCCCGCTAAAATGATGCAGCAAGTGTAGCAATGATCAGCAGTGAAGGGACTTGAACCCATTGTTAACCCTGTTGCCTTTGCGTTCCAGGCCTCCTGGAGATAAGGGCAGTGGCTCCGGGAGTGGTGGCGATCAAAGGCTATCACAGCGGCCGCTATCTGTGCATGGAGAGAGAAGGCAGGCTGCTCGGCTCGGTAAGTTCTCACCGGAAACCCCCGGCTCTCAGCTTCCCTTTATCTGACCATTTTAAAAATACAGCGACTGCATCTCCACTGCAGATAAGCAACTGTGTGCTGTCTGTGCGTGCATCTGTGTGTCAGTGTGTTAGTGTGCCTGTGTCAGTTTGCGTGTGTCTGTCATTGTGTGACTGTGTGTTTGTGTATCAGTTTGTGTGTGCCTGTGTCAGTGTGTGACTTTGTGTGTGTCAGTGTGTGACTTTGTGTGTCAGTGTGTATGCGTTGGTGTGTGTGTGTGTCAGTGTGTGTGTCAGTGTATATCTGTGTTAGTGTGCGTGTATGTGCGTATCAGTGTGTTTGTCAGTATCTGTGACAGTGTGTGTCTGTCTGTGTCTGTCAGTGTGAGCGCATTTGTTTGTCAGTCTCTGCTTGTGTCAACCTGTGTCAGCCTGTCTGTGTCAGTGTGTGTGTGTCAGTGTGTCTGTGTATCAATGTGTGTGTCAGTCGGTCTGTGTGTCAGTGTATGTTTGTGTGCCAGCCTGTCTGTGTGTCAGTGTGTGTGCGTTGGGGGAGGGATGCTCATGTTAACAGTGATTTCACCAATTACCTAATGGTCGGGTGCAATGCCTCCTTATCTGAGCATGCTAGCACCAGCAGCAGGTCTATTGTGGGTTATTGACCTCAGAGTTCACTGACCTGCAGATCCACATGGCAGCCCCTGGGCGCCAGTGTTGTCAGCTGTCAGTGTGAAGAATAATGAAAACACATCGGCTAATCACTCTCTTTTTATTCCCTTCTCTCCCCCCCCCCCCCTTTCCCTTTTATTTCTTCAGCTATCTTACAACGAAGCTGATTGCTCATTTAATGAGCGCTTGCTGTCCGGCACCTACAACTTGTACTGGTCGGAGAAGTATGGAGCTGCCGTGTCCTTAAGCAGCCGGAGGCAGCGAGCCCACTCCAGAGGGAGGGCATTCCCTCCCCTCTCTCAGTTCCTGCCCATGCGGAACACGCAGCCTCTCCGGCCGCTTCCCGCTGACCATTCCAGGGAAACTCCTGAACTCGACTCGCTGCCCGCTTCAGTTGTTCAGACCAACAGCATGGATCCTCTGGATTTCACATACGAAGCCAGATGAAGACAATTTCTTTCGACCTGTGATTGCAATTGCACTTTTTTTGACTAATTGTTTGACTGCTTCCTACTCGGCTACCTAGCCCTGCTGAAGAGGACACAGTGCCTGATTATGAGGTCTCTGTCACTTCCGAGTTTAACTTTTTTTAAATGCAGGCAACCTCATTTTAGAAAGAATTTGCAGTATGAATATTGGACAAGTGAAGTACTGAATGAGTGCAAGCACTGGGCCTGCAATGTTACAGATATCATAGAATCCCTACAGTGCAGAAGGAGGCCATTTGGCCCATTGAGTCAGTGCTGACTCTCCGAAAGGGCATCTCGCTCATAGAACATAGAACATAGAACATTACAGCGCAGAACAGGCCCTTCGGCCCACGATGTTGCACCGACCAGTTAAAAAAAAAAACTGTGACCCTCCAACCTAAACCAATTTCTTTTCGTCCATGAACCTATCTACGGATCTCTTAAACGCCCCCAAACTAGGCGCATTTACTACTGATGCTGGCAGGGCATTCCAATCCCTCACCACCCTCTGGGTAAAGAACCTACCCCTGACATCGGTTCTATAACTACCCCCCCTCAATTTAAAGCCATGCCCCCTCGTGCTGGATTTCTCCATCAGGCCCACCATCCCCGCTGCCCGATCCCCGTAACCCCGTGCACTTACCATGGCTAATCCACCTGACCTATACATGTAAAGTGTAACTCTACTTTATGGGTGGCACAGTGGTTAGCACTGCTGCCTCACAGCGCCAAGGACCCGGGTTCAATTCCGGCCTCGGGTGACTGTGTGGAGTCCGCACGTTCTCCTCGTACCTGCGTGGGTTTCCTCCGGCTGCTCCGGTTTCCTCCCACAGTCCAAAAATGTCTGGGTTAGATTGATTGTAAGAAGTTTAACAACACCAGGTTAAAGTCCAACAGGTTTATTTGGTAGCAAAAGCCACACAAGCTTTCGGAGCTTGATTGGCCATGCTAATGCTCCCTCAGGGAGCCTAGCAGGGTAAATGCATGGGGTTACGGGGATAGGGCCTGGGTAGGATTGTTGGATGCAGGCTCAATGGGCTGAATGGCCTCCTTCTGCACTATAGGGACTCTATGATACTGGGAAAAGGGATGCAGCAAATAGGAAATCAGATAAAAGGTTCAATGTAACGGGGTGGTGGAGAGATGCAGTAACCCCTTTTTTGTAAGATTGAAGATTAAAGGTAACTCCCCCATTTTGTAGGATGTTGCTAGAAGGGTCAGTGTACACCTGCACTGTTAGATTGAGGATAAAGGGTACTATATAGAAATCCTATAATAGGAAGAGGAATAATGGCTTCAGTTTAAATCTCCTACAAGGAAGGGGTAGAGAGCAATTTAAACTATCTCTTTTATGAGAGGAGCCAGAGAATGGAGTTTAGACCTGAGGAGTGGGAGTCGAAGGCACAGTTTAAACCCCTGTCACAGAAGGAAGGTTGGAAGAGGAAATTGAAGATGTTTCTAAAAGATGGGGAGTTCAGCTTAAATTCAGTTAAAATCCCATCGGTTAGTTAAAATAACCTTTCTGAGGGAAAATATTCAGGAGAGATTGTGCAGTTTAAAGTGCTGTGGGGAGAGAGGGCTCTTAAAGTTGCAATTTAATTCACATTCCTGGGAAAAGCACGGAATAATTTAAAAAAACCAGACTTTACAAACTGGAATTGTAGTATACGGGCGGCATGGTTAGCACCACTGCCTCACAGCTCCAGGGACTTGGGTTCGATTCCCGGCTTGGATCACTGTCTGTGTGGAGTTTACATCTTCTCCCTGTGTCTGCGTGGGTTTCCTCCGGGTACTCCAGTTTCCTCCCACAGTCCAAAGATGTGTGGGTTAGGTGCATTGGCTATGCTAAATTGCCCCGGGATGCGTAGGTAAGAGGAATTAGCAGGGTAAATATTTGGGGTTACGGAGATAGGGCCTAGATGGGATTGTTGTCGCTGCAGACTTGATGGGCTGAATGGCCTCCTTCTGCAGAGTAGGGATTCTATGGATTCTATGATCTGATATTGCAAACTTATAAGTTGTCCTGTTGAATTTGAAGGAGCTTTGTATGGAGGAAATTATTTGCAAACTTAGCCAAACAAGCACTTGACCATTTCTAAGGTATTTATAATTAACTTATTATATATACAGTGGTTCCCTCTATTTTGTTACTATATTTATGTACATATATTTATACATTTTTTTCAGTTTTGTGTAATTCAGTTTAAAGGAACCTGTGTTCTTAGAAGGCTAATTACCTTTGCTTGATTGATTAATAAATAAAAGCAAATTACTTGAAGTTACATGTGAAGGTTTGTGCTTAGTGCACAGCTTAAGTAGAGTCCATCTCTGGTGTCTGCCAATTAAATGAATCAACCAGTTATTTTTCATAAATTTCATTTGATTCTTCTATTTTGTGACTAAAAGGAGCTTTTCAGTAAGAAATTATGTACCATTTCGTGAATTAAAATAAAGTGTACATAAAATTCCATAATTTTGTGTGCATTCCTTTACTTACACACTTGTCACGCACCACCTTGGAAATATATCACCATTGCTTCACTGTCACTGGGTCAAATCTGGGACTCCCTCCTCAACAATGCAATGGGTGTACCTTCACCATATAGACAGCAGGCTCACTGCCACATACTCTGGGACAATTATCGATAGGCAATACATGCTGATCTATCTGGCAGTGTCCATACCCAATTAAATAAAGGATTGCATAGGATCATTGCCACAGAAACAGTCCAACCAGTCCTTGTTCGTGTTTATGCTCCACTTGAGCCTCCCCCCTCTCCCATATTTCCTCAACCAATTCTATCATTATAACCCTCTACTCCCTTCTCCCTCACATGCTTGTCCAGCTCCCCCTTTAAATGCATCTATAATATTTGCTTCAACCACTCTCTGGGGTAGCGAGTTCCACATTCCCATCATTTTTCAGGTAAGGAAGTTTCTTTTGAATTTCCCATTTTCTTAGAAAACATGGAAAATAGTGACTATTTTGTATTAATGGTCTCTAGTTATGCTCTTTCACACAAAGGAAACATTCTCTCTGTATCCATTCTATCATAACCTTTCATGACTTTAAAGACCTTTATTAGGTTAACCTTCAGCTTTCCTATTTCAAGACAAAAGAGACCCAGCCTGTCAATACGTTACCTGATATGTATACTATGTATATGTCCAAATGCGTAAGCCGTGACAATATTCAGATTTGGGTGACAAGTGGCAAGTAATATTCTCACTACACAAATGCCAGGCAATGATCACTTCCAACAAGGGAATCTAATCATCGCCCCTTGACATTCAATGGCATTACGATCGCTGAATCCCACACTACTATCTACATCTGGGGGTTACCATTGACCAGAAACTGAACTGGACTAGCCATATAAATACTGTGGCTACCAGAACAGGTCAAAGGCTAGAAATCCTATGGCAAGTAACTCACCTCCTGACTTCTCAAAGTCAGGAGTGTGATAGAATACTCTCCACTTGCCTGGATGAGTGCAGCTCCAACAATACTCAACAACCTCGACACCATCCAGAACAAAACAACTTGGTTGATTGCTACCCATTTCACAAACATTCAATCCACCACTGACCTTCAGTGGCAGCAGTGTGTACCATCTACAAGATGAGCTGCAGGAACTGACCAAGGTTCCTTCGGCAGCACCTTCCAAACCCACAACCACTACCATCTAGAAGGACAAGTGAAGCAGGTACCTGGGAACACCACCTCCTGGAAGTTCTCCTCCAAGTCACTCACCATCCTGACTTGGAAATATATCGCCGTTTCTTCATTGTCGCTGGGTTAAAATCCTGGAATTCCCTCCCTAACAGCACTGTGGGTCTACCTATATCTCAGGCACTGCAGCGGTTCAAGAAGGCAGCTCACCAATACCTTCTCAAGGGCAAATGGGGATGGGCAATAAATGTTGGCCCAACCTGTGACACCCATATCCCATAAATGAATAATAAAAACAATACCCATACAGTTCTGGATAAGAATGAATGAATAAAATGAAACATTTTTTCGTTAATTACTTCGAAGAAAAATACAGGTAATCCCTTTTCCATTAAAACATTTGTCCTGGTTCCTTCCTTTCATTTTTCTCCATAAGCACTTTTCTGTTAAACAACAGAATAAACAGACATCAGATTAAGTCTTCTTTCAGACTTTCTCAACTTTATCAAATACAATGTGATTACTTGATTCAATATTATTTCTTAGCTAGTTCACCTTAGATGACAGAGTCTAGTGGATTTCCCGTCCACTTGTGATGGATGACCTGTTGCTTCTAAACATTTGCTCACTATCCCTTACGGTAAAATGCGAAAACAATCTTATCTTTTGTGTTTTAACTCATCAACACAATAAGAATGCTTCTCAGGAGTTCTGTCCTTGGGAGGTCAAAGGGGTTCAGTGGCTGGAAACATTCGGGAAACCCTGGACTAGATGCTTGGTCCACGTTACATTAACCTAGTTAGAGGAGACCGTGTTTCAGGGCAGCAGTTGGCCAAATAGTGGAGAATATTGACAACATGAGGCTAGGAATACTGCGGTGAGTAACTCACCTCCTGACTCCCCAAAGCTTATCCACCATCTACAAGGCACAAGTGAGGAGTATGATGGAATACTCCCTACTTGCCTGGATGGGTGCAGCTCCAACAACACTCAAGAAGCTGACATCATCCAGGATAAAGCAGCCCACTTGATTGGCATCACATCTACAAACATTCAATCCCTCCACCACCGACGCTCAGTAGCAGCAGTGTGTACTATCCACAAGATGCACTGCAGCAATTCACCAAAGATCCTTAGACAGCACCTTCCAAACCCACGACCACTTCCATCTAGAAGGACAAGGGCAGCAGATACTTGGGAACACCACCACCTGCAAATTCCCCTCCAAGCCACTCACCATCCTGACTTGGAAATATATCACCATTCCTTCGCAGTCTCCGGGTCAAAATCTTGGAATTCCCTCCCTAATGTCATTATGGGTCAACCCACACAACATGGACTGCAGCGATTCAAGAAGGTAGCTCACCACCACGTTCTCAAGGGCAACTAGGAATGGGCAATGAATGCTGGCCAGCCAGTGATGCCCATGTCCCACAAATCAGCCCATCATCTGAACCACTCAGCCAAATTTCACCTCCCCTTCACCTCGTGATATTTTCAGCTCAATGGAGCCATTATAGGACAAATATCAGAAAAAAAAGCAAGTTACTGCAGATGCAGAATAGGAACAATCAAAAAATAAGATTGACAACTCCTCTGGCCTGTACCATCATGTTTTTCAAACTGTGCTGAATGTTCCCAACCAATAAATGTACAATGAGACCTGGCCTCCATTCCTGACTGACTCAGCTGTAACACTGCTCCTTCCAAAACCCACCAACAAACCAGTGACCTACAGGATATAAACAGAAAGTTCCAATTGGACTCAAAGGGTCATTTATCTGCTATCATTTACATTACTGAGAACATTTGGCAGATATCTTGCTTGTATTTCTCATTTATTTGGAGATTTTGAATAGTTCGGGGATTATTTTGCTTGCAGGAGCCAGGCACCCTTGAGGAATCTAAAGAAAATGTACTGGGAGCACTCTTTTTTTGCTTGATCATAGACATGATAATGTCACCCTCCCTCAGTCATGCACTAGGGTGTCAGCCTAGACATTGTGTTCTAGAGTGGTCCTTGAACTCACAACCTTCTGACTCAAAGGCAAGAGTGCTACCCACTGACCCACAGCTGGCACCTACCAAGAGCCGAACAGAGGTGACAGGTGCAAGACCCACATAGAGATCCATCTGCAGGAAGACACGAGACAGGGTGCATTGGCTGAAAGTTACAAGTAGCCCATTGGAATGCACGTGGCGGGGGGTGGGGGGGTGTGTGGAGGGGTGGGTGCAGGGTGGCACAAGGTGCAAAACACTGGAGCCCATGTTCTAATGGGGCCCAAGATCATTGTCTGACAGCTTGTCAATTGGTCTACACATTGAAAGGTCTGCTTTTGGTTCCGGGGCGTGAGGATAGTCCCGTCTGATCCATTGGTCGACCTGCAAGAGAAGGGATATGGCATCAGTGCATTACAGAGGATATGAAAGGAACATTGATTATTCCATTTTAAGTTTGTTTATTAGTGTCACAAGTAAGCTTACATTAAAACTGCAATGAAGTTACTGTGAAAGTCCCTTTGTTGCCACACTCCGGCGCCTGTTCGGGTACACGTAGGGAGAATTTAGCAAGGCCAATACCCCTAACCATCACATCTTTCGGACTGTGGGAGGAAACCGGAGCACCCGGAGGAAACCCATGTAGACACGGTGAGAACGTGCAGACTCCGCACAGACAGTGACCCAAGCCGGGAATCGAATCTGGGTCCCTGGCGCTGTGAGGCAGCAGCGCTAACCACTGTGCCACCGTGCCGCCCCACTTGAGACTTGAGGAATGACAGCATGTGTGTTGAGGATTGTCAAATTTTTCTGCTTCCCCCACTTCACCAGCAGCACAGGTACAATCTTCCTCCTCCCCAACCACCTTGAGGGCTCGCTCCTCAAAACAACAGAGGGTTCTGAACTTGGGCATGACTCCAGCTGGCTGTACCCATTCATGCTTGTTGTTGTTGAGTTTGTCCTGCAATGACACAGATAGGGAAACTGTAGGTGGGAGTGTTGACATTTAAGATGGTGATGAGGCATGGCAGGTGTGGGGCTTAGGTGGGAGCTGATGTGTGAGGAGCATAGCAGTTACTGGGGGAACGTGGTGATTGTCGAAGGGAGGGGCGGATTCTGGTACCTGGTGTTGGGAAAGGCCAAGATGGTTGAGTGAGAGAAAGGGATGTGGGTGCGAGGGGTGTGCGAGGGTCCAGTGGGACACTGAGGGTGCTTCACTTACCTTGGCTGAGCGTAGGAGATCATTCAGCCTTGGGTCACTGTCTGTGTGGAGTTTGCACATTCTCTCCATGTCTGCGTGGGTTTCCTCCGGGTGCTCTGGTTTCCTCCCACAATCCAAAGATGTGCAAGTTAGGTTGATTGGCCGTGGTTAAATTGCCCCTGTCAGGGGATTAGCAGGGTAAATACATGGGGATAGGGCCTGGGTGGGATTGTTGTTAGTGTTTGATGGGTCAAATGGCCTCTTTTTGCACTGTAGGGATTCTATGATTCTTTTTTAAAGTTTTAAAGTTTATTTAAACACAAGGAAGGCTTCTATTAACACTGCAATGAAGTTACTGTGAAATTCCCCTTGTCGCCACAGTCCGGCGCCTGTTCGGGTCAGTGCACCTAACTTCTATGACAAGTAGACAGAATAATTCTGTCTTCAACCTATGTCCATATTTCTAGTCGAGGAATTTTTAAAGGAACCAGGAGCAGGAACCCTGGCTGATTTTCCCATGCTCAATGCAGAGACCTTACAGTCAATTGTAATGTCGTCATTGTTGTCTTAGCTGAAGTTAGAGGTTTCAGTCCATTGGGTCTGAATGGTTTTGAGATTAAGAACCTTAGCTCTGTTCGAAGTGGACATCCTAACTTTGATGTACCTCAGTACATAAATGCTCTGAAAACATGAACACATTGTCATCAATGAAACATTGGATATCAAACCCAAAAGCCGACGGTATTCGTCCTTCAGAACGGTTTAGGAACAGTAGGAAGTAATCTGTAAATGAGGGTGTGTGATAGTGAAAGAGAAGATAAATGTGCTGTGTTGGGGTGCTGTTACAATAAAAACTCTTTTGAAAAATGGAATTATGAATCATTTTTAGTTGCTCTTCTGTGAATTACACCTATATATTTTCTGTAGTAAACCAGACATACTTTGCCTATTTGATTGGCAGTAATACAACAACACACTTATCCTAGTTCGGCATCTTATCATGATATTGCAATAACAATTTATAATCTAAAGGTAACTTTCATGGCAACAAACAGCTACTAGTATTACATGACCTCCTGATAATCAGCGATTCCCAACCCTGTAACTTTCACAAGATGGTACCAAGCAAGATAAAGCTGCAGCTTCCTATCCTTGAGCCAGTGCTGCACATTCTTTGATGTTGTTTTCTGTTAATAATTTGTGACAGGCAGTACAAACGTACATGTTATTACTCAGGGGTGGACTTTTACATCATTATTAATTGCCTCAGCTGCCCCAGTAAATGAATTTACGACAAAAACATCAAACATACGCAAGTTTCCTTTTGCAGAACACATCCAGCATCGCCACCCTCACGGAGTGGAAATTTTCTGAAACAGCATGAGGTGTGACTTATGCCATGAGTCAAACATTTGCATCCTTCTTGCGCTAAAATGTTCTAGTAAATCGATCCAGCTTCATCCCATCAAGATCAATGAGCAAGTGGGGACTTTATTATCGCCCAGTCAAACTAGTGATTTGATTTTTGATTTGAGTTATTATTGTCACATGTATTGGCTTACAGTGAAAAGTATTGTTTCTTGCGCTATACAGACAAACATACCATTCACAGAAGAAAAGGAGAGGGTGCAGAATGTAGTGTTACAGTCATAGCTAGGGTGTAGAGGAAGATCAACTTAATATAAGGTAGATCCATTCAAAAGTCTGATGGCACCAGGGAAGAAGCTGTTCTTGAGTCGGTTGGTACGCGTCCTCAGATTTTTGTATCTTTTTCCTGAAAGAAGAAAGTGGAAGAGATTATGCCCAGGTGTGCGGGGTCCTTGATTATGCTGGCTGCTTTTCCAAGGCAGCAGGAAGTGTGAACAGAGGCAACACATGGGAGGCTGGTTTACGTGATGGGCTGGGTTACGTTCGCAAACCAGTCACAAAGCAAGCTACAATTTGCCTTTTACTTAGAACCGTTAAGCATGTAAATTGTCCCAAGACAGCAAATAAAATTTGACACCAAACCACATAAGGAAGTATTAGAGTGGGTGACCAAAGCTTTGAAGAGATTAAAATGGCATCCAGGATGGGTTTCTGGCAGGATTCCTGCTGCCAAGAGGGAGTCTGCCAGCACCTATAGGGGAATTCCTGGTGGAACTGTGTTGGGACCATAGCTGTGGCTCCCAAAGAGGTTGAACGCCAAGTTAATGGGGTGGAAGAGCCATGGAGATGAACAACAAAAATGGTTGTGTTGAGTGGGAAAGACGGAAGAGAGGGGCAGAGGGACTTGCTACTTCTAAGGACGCAACACCAAGTATTTTGAATGCAACAGAGGGAAGACAGTAAACAGGTAGCAGAAATGTCCCTGGACTAGTAATCCCAAAACTCAGACTGATGTTCTGGGGACATGGGTTCAAATCTCAACATGGTAGCTACTGGGATTTAAATTTGATGAATGGAATCTGAAATTAAAAGCTAGTTTCAGTAATGGTGACCATGAAACTCATTTTCTTTTTATTAAAGGGATGCAGGCTTTACAGGCTAAGCTAGTATTTATTGCCCATCCTTAATTGTCCTGAGAAGGTGGTGGTGAGTTGCCTTCTTGAACCGCTGCAGTCCATGTAGTGTAGGTACACCCACAGTGCTGTTATGGAGGGACTTCCAGGATTTTAACCCAGCGACAATGAAGGAACATCAATATATTTCCAATTCAGGATGGTGGGTGACTTGGAGGGGAATTTGCAGGTGGCAGAGTTCCCCTGCATCTTCTGTCCTTCTTCATGGTGGTGGTCGTGGGTTAAGAAGATGCTTCCTGCAGGGCATCTTGTAGATGGTACACATGACTGTTTAAACTTTATTGTTTATTAGTGTCACAAGTAGGCTAACATTAACACTGCAATGAAGTTACTGTGAAAATTCCCTAGTTGCCACACTCCAGCGCCTGTTCGGGTACACTGAGGGAGAATTTAGCATGGCCAATGCATCTAACCAGCACGTCTTTCTGACTGTGGGAGGAAACCGGAGCACCCGGAGGAAACCCATGCAGACACGGGGAGAACATGCAGACTCTGCACAGACAGTGATCCAGGACGAGAATTGAACCTGGGTCTCTGGCGCTGTGAGGCAGCTGTGCCACCATGCTGCCCCACATTGCCACCGTGCATAAGCAGTGGAGGGAGCGAATGTTCATGAAAGGGGTGCCAATCAAAGGGGCTGCTTAGTTCTGGATGTTTTTGAGCTTCTTGAGTGTTGTTGGAACAGCACTCATCCAGGCAAGGGGAAGTTATTCTATTACACTCCTGACTTGTGCTCTGTAGATGGTGTACAGGCTTTGGGGAGTTAGGAGGTGAGTTACCCCACCGCACGATTCAGTGCCTCTGACTGGCTCTTGTAGCCATAGTATTTACAGGCTAGTCCAGTTGAGTTTTTGGTCAATGGAACCCTCAGGACATTGATAGTGATAGATTCAGTGATGGTAATACCATTGAATGTCAAGGGGCAATCGTTAGATTGTCTCCTTTGGAGATGGTCATTGTTTGGCACTTGTATGGAATGAATGTTGCTTACCACTTGTCAGCCCAAGCTTGGATATTGTCCAGGTTTGGCTGCATTTTTACATGGACTGCTTCAGTATCTGAAGAATCATGAATATTGTGCAATCATCAGTGAACATCCCCACTTCTGACCTCATGATGATGGAAGGAAGGTCATTGATGAAGTAATTCCTGCGCCTAGAACACTCCTGTGAGGAATTCCTGCAATGATGTCCTGGAACTGAAACAATTAAAGCATCAATAACCATACCTTCCTTTGTGCTAGGTACAGCTCCAAAAAGTGGAGAGTTTTCCCCCAGATTCCCATTGAGTCCAGTTTTGCTTGAAATCCTTGATGCCATAATAGGTCAAATGCTGCTTTGATGTCAAGTGCAGTCACGCTCATCACACCTCTGGAGTTTAGCTCTTTTGGCCATGTTTGAATCAAGGTTGTAATGAAATCAGGAGCTGAAGTCAGGAGGCGAAACCCAAACTGTGCCTCAGTGAGTAGGTCATTGCTGAGTAAGTGCTGCTTGAATGCATTGTTGATGAACCCTTGTATAACTTTATTGAAGATCAAGAATAGACATCAGATATCAGAGGGACGTTTTTTACACAGAGGGTGGTGGGGGCCTGGAATGCGCTGCCAAGTAGGGTGGTGGAGGCAGGCACGCTGACATCGTTTAAGACAGACGGGGCAGTAATTGGCCAGGTTATTTTTGTCCAGCTTTTTGTGCACAGGATATACCTGGGCAATTTTCCACATTGCCAGGTACATACCAGTGTTGTTGATGTGCTGTGACAGCTTGGATAGGGTTCTGGAGCACAAGTCTTCAGTCCAATTGTTGTAAAAACCATCTGGTCCACTAATGTCCTTTAGGGAAGGAAATCAGCCATCCATAAGTGGTCTGGTCTATATCTGACTTCAATCACAGCATTATGGTTGACTCTTAACTACCCCCTGAAATGGATGAGCAAGCCACTTAGTTCTAGGGTAGTTAGGGATGGACAACATATCTTGGCCTTGTGAGCGATGCCTACATCCCACAAAATCTTTTTTAAAATGTGCCCTTTGGAGAGTCATGATGTGGAGATGCCCATTGTCTGTATGGTCTGTACCTTCAAGACTTGATTAGCTGTAAAGACTCACATTCCAATCATTATTCATGTAAATTGAGTTTGTGTCTTTGTGCCCTGTTTGTGATCAGAACTCCCACCCACCTGATGAAGGAACAGCCTGTTCCGAAAGCTAGTGGCTTTTGCTACCAAATAACCCTTTGGAGAGTCACAGAGGGTGGCTGTTGGTTTATTTAAGAATGACACAAGCTTGGAACAATGTTGATACAAAAATAGAGGAGTACAATGGAAATTGGTGGGGTGGAGGGCGCTGTATTGGGGTTGGAGATTGAATCCAGTGATGTGTTGTAATAGGCATTGGATACAGGACCGAATGTATCATACCACGGGGAAGAATTGAAGCCTGGGGAAACTTGAAAGTGGGTTGGAGGTGAGGCGAGGGAGGGGTATTGGTGAAAAAGGACCTGAGAGGTCATAAACAAACCACATGAAATGGAAATAATGTGCTCACATTCAGAGTGGCAATAAGAATGGATACATGAATGATTACAGAGAATACAGGTTTCTTAAACACCCAGTGATTGGGATCAATAATAATATAAACAGGTAATTCAAGAGGATACTGAGTTCAAGTCTCAGATCCAGTGGTGGGATGAGATTGTCGATGGGGTTAAGTTAACTTTGAGAATTGATGAAGCAATATTTATTTTTTGTGACTGTTGCAGAAAGAGAGGAACTGTGTAAGGGGTGATGTAATGGTAAACATATTGTTGGAGGTTTGAACCAATTGATTGGCACAAGTTTGCAAAGCTTGATATAGGGCTCCTGTCGAGGTGAATGGTAGCCTGAGGTATTAGGAGCGTGCAGCACAGGAGTAAGGAGCAAAACCCAACAACAGAGGCGGCACAGTGGTTAGTACTGCTGCCTCACAGTGCCAGGGACCTGGGTTTGATTCCCGGCTTGGGTCACTGTCTGTGTGCAGTTTACACATTCTCCCTGAGTCTGCGTGGGTTTCCTCCGGGTGCTCCGGTTTCCTTCCACAGTCCAAAGATATGCAGGTTAGGTTGATTGGCCATGCTAAATTGCCACTTAGTGTCAGGGGGACTAACTAGGATAAATGTGAGAGGTTATGGAGATCGGGCCTGGGTGGGATTGTGGTTGGTGCAGACACGATGGGCCGAATGGCCTCCTTCTGCATTGTAGGATTCTATGATTCCATGAACAGAGGTTTGTGAACAGCCTCTATTGTACCTCCAATGAGATGCATCTCAGCCCCTGGACAATGTTCATCAAACATCCATCTTGTCAGCGTAGGATTGTGGAATTTTAGTCCACTCTTTTCTTAGCCAAGACCAGCCATCACTGCAGCCTCCTCAGGAATGGCTAAGCTCTCTTTCCCTCTCCATTCCTCCAGTACCCTCACTGTCTGCGGCCCCCAGAAGCTATTTCTAAATTACCTTTCCCGTTCAAGTCAAAGTTTCTAAATTGCTAGTTTGGAAAGAAAGGACAAAGGGCAGGGTGTGAAAGGGAGGGGCTGTGCTCAGAAAGTGAGAGAGAAGACTCCTCATTACTATCTTCCGCTGTGAATGATCTAGAGAAGGAATGTTCAGGATTGTGTAGGCGCAGATGGATAATCAAGTGGATTTCGCTTGGGGCTAACCTCCTTGGGGGCGGCACGCTGGCATAGTGGTTAGCACTGCTGCCTCACAGCGCCAGGGACCTGAGTTCAATTCCGACCTCGGGTCACTGTCTGTGCACGTTCTCCCCATGTTTGCGTGGCTTTCCTCACAGCTTTGACAAAGGGTCATCTGTACTCAAAACGTCAGCTCTTTTCTCTCCTTACAGATGCTGCCAGACCTGCTGAGATTTTCCAGCATTTTCTCTTCTGGTTTCAGATTCCAACATCTGCAGTAATTTTCTTTTATCCAGGGGATTGGAGCTGTTCTCTTAACTTGTCTTTCCTTCTCAGTCAATTGAACCTTCTCTGGCTCTCAGTGATAGTCTCAGCTATGATGTTGGTCACCCAATTCAGTTTTCCCAACATTTAGTCAGAGAGTTTTCCTGTTCCTCCACCACTGTTCATTTGATTTGATTTGATTTATTATTGTCACATGTATTAGTATACAGTGAAAAGTATTGTTTCTTGCGCACTATGCAGACAAAACATATCATTCATAGAGAAGGGAAGAAGAGAGGGCAGAATGTAGTGTTACAGTCATAGCTAGGGTGTAGAGAAAAATCAACTTAGTGTGAGGTAGGTCCATTCAAAAGTCTGATGGCAGCAGGGAAGAAGCTGTTTTTGAGTCGTTTGGTACGTGACCTCATACTTTTGTATCTTTTTCCCAACGGAAGATGGTGGAAGAGAGAATGTCCGGGGTGCGTGGGGTCCTTGATTATGCTGGCTGCTTTTCTGAGGCAGCAGGAAGTGTAGACAGAGTCAATGGATGGGAGGGTGGTTTGCGTGATGGACTGTTCTTCGTTCACGACCCATTGTAGTTTCTTGCAGTCTTGGCCAGAGCAGGAGCCATACCAAGCTGTGATACAACCAGAAAGGATGCTCATCATACAGATTGATTGGGTTGAGAGAGGTGGTGCGAAGGTAGAGTGGGGGGACGGGGGGGGGGGGGGGGGGGGGGGGGGAGGGGCGGTGGGAGGTCATCGGTGTAAAAATGGAGCATGACATACTTAGGCTGATGGGGAAATAACAAAAAACATTCACACCACACAAGAGCCAGGCAATGACCATTTACAGCAAGAAAGAATCTAACCACCACCCCTTGACGTTCAATGGCAATGACATCTATACGATCAACATCTTGGGGGCAACCACTGAGCAGAAAATGAACTGGATCAGCCCTATAAATACTGTGCTTTCAAGTGCAGGTCAGAGGTTGGGAATTCTGCAGCAAGGAACTCTCTTCCTGTAGTTTCTTGAAGAGAGGATGATGATGATAGATTTGAAGATGGGCGAGATGGTGCCTGAGGTGAGGGAGCATAGGCTAATATGGGGGCCAAGTAGGGAAATTGGGTGATTGGCAGTTTGCTGGAAGTAGGGCAGAGGGAGCTGGGGATACGTCACATGGATAAAACATGATTGAATCATAGAATCCCTACAGTGCAGAAGGAGGCCATTTGGCCCATCGAGTCTGCACCAACCACAATCCCACCCAGGCCTTATCCCCATAACACCACTTACTTACCCTGCTAGTCCCCCCGACACTAAGAGGCAATTTGAAGAGGACATGGAGGGAGATAGGTGAGATCCTAGAGAAATGTGGGTCCAGGGATACCCAGAATCCAAGGACTATGTGATCATCCCGAAAGGATTCTGCACTATTTTCAGTTCTCCCTCCCTCCCTCTCTCTCTCGTGGTGTTTCTCTCACTCACCAGCACAGCACTTAGTTTTCCACATGTTGCTCAGGAGGATAAGAATTGCCTGTAAATTGGACATGTTGCCGGACAGAATGAATCCTTTACCATTCCACAACTTCCAAGCACATTGACATGGCAAAGCCTGTCCACCATCTACAAAGGACAAGTCAGGAATGTGATGGAATATTGGCCTTTGTTTCAAAGGGAATGGAGTATAAAACTAGAGAAATCTTGCTGAAACTATACAAGGCATTAGTTAGCCCACACCTGGATTACTGCAAACAGTTTTGGTTCCCTTATCTAAACAAAGATATACTGGCATTAGAAACAGTCCAGAGAAGGTTCACTAGGTTGATCTAGGGTATGGGGGGATTTTCTTATGAGGAAAGGTTGAGTAGGTTGGGCCTATGGCTTTATTGAGACATATAGGATTCTCAGGAGGCTTGACAGGATAAATGCTGAGAGGTTGTTTTCCCTTGGGGGAGAGTCTAAGACCAGAGGACATAATCACAGGGTGAAGGGTTGCCCATTTAAGACAGAGATGAAGAGGAATTTGTTCTTTCAGAGGGTAGTGAATCTGTGGAATTCTTTACTGCAGAGGGCTTTAGAGGCTGGGTCACTAAGTATGTTCAAGACTGAGATAGACAGATTTTTAATCAGTAAGGGAATGGAGGGTTATGAGGATAAGGTGGGAAAGTGGAGTTGTGGATTATCACATCAAAACCGAAAGTATTCAAGGAGCGAAATGCGCTCAATGAAAAGTAATCATTAAAGTTTTTTTTTTGCATTTCAATTAATGCGTTTAACTTACTTTGTTTTCAGTTTTGCTTTCTACTGTGGGAGGGTCGGAATTCTGTAGAATTTCACAATATATTATAGGGTTCCTTAACCAAAAAAGTAAAAGTTGAAAATCACTGGGCCAGAAGAAAGGAGGGGAAATACAGCGGGAAAGATGGTGTCGATTTTGGCAACAAAGAATTTCAGGAGCACCTGGCACCTGTGAGTAGCACGGTGGCACAGTGGTTGGCATGGTTGTCTCACAGTGCCAGGGACCCGAGATCGCTTCCAGCCTTGGGTCACTGTCTGTGTGGAGTCTGTACATTCTCCCTGTATCTGCGTGGGTTTCCTCCAAGTGCTCCGGTTTCCTCCCAGGTGCAGGTTAGGTGGATTGGCTAAATTGTCCCTCAATGTTTCAAGATGTGTAGGATTAGCAGGGTAAATACGTGGAATGACGGGGATAGGGCCTGGGTGGGATTGTTTCGGTGCAGGTTCGATGGGCTGAATGGCCTCCTTCTGCACTGCAGGGATTCTATGATTTAGCTGGAGGTGAAAATGGAAGAGCCAGAAGACTGATTGTGATAGACACCAGCATTCCAGAATGTTCCTGGAATGGTGAGCAGTTTTGGCAAAAGAGAGTTAGGCCAGACAGTGCATTATGTGGTCGAGTTAGTTGTCATCAACAAGTAGGGAGATGATGGCCTAGTGGTATTATTGCTAAACTATTAATTCAGAAACTCTAATGAACAGCTAACGTTCTGGGGACCCAGGTTCAAATCTCACCACGGCAGATGGTGGAATTTGAGTTCAATAAAAATGATCTGGAATTAAAAGTCGAATGATGACCATGAAACTATTGTTGATTGTCGGGAAAAACCCACCTGGTTCACTAATGACTTTCAGGGAAAGAAATCTGCCGTCCTTACCTGGTCTGGCCTACATGTGACTCCAGAGCCACAGCAATGTGGTTGACTCTCAACTGCCCTCGGGCAACCAGGGATGGGCAATAAATGCTGGCCAGCCAGCGATGCCCATGTTCCATGAATGAATTTTTAAAAAAGGCAGGATAGATTTTCTTCCTCTGGGCTTATGATGTGGATTATCTTCTCCCAAGGATGCGCAGTTAAAAATCACAATGATAATAAGTGGAAAATGACGAGCTGCACCTATGGATTTTCCTGCATACACTTCCGTTGGGATGAGAGGCTACATCAGAACCAGAGAAATGAAAAGTGTATTTTTGCAGTTTCTCGATGCTCTATATATCTCCAATTTTTGTCAGATAACTTGTGAAAATTGCCTAAACTTTGTCCAAATTGACAAGATTTCATGCAGTCAGATTTTGCTTTTCCAATTTTATTCTCATCGTTCTTGGATGTATCAGGAAATACAACACTCAGACGGTTGCAAAATCTATAATAAGATTTTCTCTCCCAAATACTACATTCCAAATTAAAATGCTGATGGGGTTAGTGTTGAATTGTTCTATTTATGGGAGAGCAGCGCCATCTCCTGGCAGACACAATGCCATTGGTTTTTCTTGCCGCGTTCTGCAGAGAGAAATGCAGACAACATTTTAAGTTGAATATGACTCTTCTTCAGAATGTTTCTTCAATCATATTTGACTCAAAACAGCTCCTCACAGATGCCGCCAGACCTCCTGATTTCCGGCACCTTCTGCTTTTATTTCAGGTATCCAACATTCACAGTATTTTGCTTTTATCATTTAATCATAGAATTCCTGCAGTGCAGGTGGCCATTTATCCAATTGAGTCTGCACTGACTCTCTGACAGAATACCTTAACAAGACTCCCTCCCCTGCCCTAACCCCCATGCATTTACCATGGCCAATCCATCTAACCTACACATCTTTGGACCGTGGGAGGAAACTGGAGCACCCGGAGGAAATCCACGCAGACACAGGGGAAAATGTGCAAACTCCACGCAGACAGTGACCCAAGCCGGGAATTGAACCTGGGTCCCTGGCACTGTGAGGCAGCAGTGCTAGCCACTTTGCCGCCCAGGTGCCAAGGTGATGAAAGGAGTGAATGCTGAAGGTGGTGGATGGAGTGGAAATCTGTGGGGCTGCTTTGCCCTGGATGGTGCTGAGCTTTTTGAATGTTGCTGGAGCTGCATTCATCCGGGCAAGTCTCGAGTGTTCAGTCGCATTCCTGACTTGCCCCTTGTAGGTGGTGGACTGGCTTTGGGGAATTCGGAAGTGAATTTCTAAAAATACAAGAAATGGGAGCAGGAGTAGACTGTAAGACCCGTCGTGCCTGCTCTGCCATTTAATATGATAATGGCTGATCTTGAGATTCAACTCCATTTTCCTCCCCATTCTCCATACCCCTTAATTCCCTGAGAGACCAGAGACCTACCAGAGACCTGTCTATCCCAGTCTTAAATATATTCAATGATGGAACATCCACAACCCTCTGGGGCAGAGAATTCCAAAGATTCACAACCTTTTGAGTGAAGTAATTTCTTCTCATCTCAGTCCAAAATGATTGGCCCCTTATCCTGAGACTGTGTTGCTGTGTTTTAGATTCCCCAACCTGCAGAAAAAAAACCTCTCAACATCCTCTCAACCCCCTTCAGAATTCTGTGGTGGCAATCAGACCATCTCTCATTCTTCTAAACTTCAGGGAATGTAGGCCCAAGTTAGCTAACCTTTCATCATAGGACAATTCCTCAACCCAGGGACCAATTTGGTGACTCGTCACTGTACTGTCTCCAATGCAAGTGTATCAAAGAACAAAGAAAGTATCCTTTCTTAAATGTGGAGACCAAAACTGCACATGTCTGAACAGAATTGTAGCAGGGCAAAACCCAGGGAGTGTGGGCTGCAGCAGGAGAGGAATGTGTGGAAAGGGTTAAGCAGACAGCACTGTAGTATTCACACTCACTGCAGGCAGACAGGGCAAAATACAAATCACTACATCTCAGATGGCACTAAAACAGTCACACCCCAGATGAGATCGCTCCAAGGTTACAACAACCATATGAGAATTGATATCAATTATCAAGGCTCCAAAAGATCTAGAGGAACCATTGTGCCTCTGAAAACTTAACCAAATATCCAGGAGAAGGGACAATTAATACCCCATCAAAATCAGTTTGATAAACACAACACTTTGATATTGTAAACAGGTAGACAGATGTCCAGAAAATTATTAAAAACTAAAGCACACAAGATAATGGAACCATATAATGTAATCAAAAACAGAACTGTAACCAATTCAAAGTAACAATATGATGACCTGATGTAAATGTAACACTTTGTAATGGAAAGAAAGGGGTATAAGAATCTGTAAGAGCCAGTGCTCAGTAGAGTAGCTCGGAAGCAAGCTGTAGTTACAGCCACGAGTTCTGCTCTCCCTCACGCATGTTGAATAAAGCCATTTTTGTTGATATTTTATACGGTCTCTGAAGACTCAGTTCATCCATTCCCTCCTACAGAATTCCTAGCCTCTGACCTGCTCTTGTAACCACAGTATTTATATGGCTAGTCCAGTTCAGTTTCTGGTCAATGGTAACCCCCAGGATGTTGATAGTGGGTGATTCAGTGATGGTAACACCATTGAATGTCAAGGGGTGATTGTTAGATTCTCTCTTGTTGGCAGTGGTCATTGCTTGGCACTTGCATGGTATGAATGTTACTTGCTACATATCATCCTAAGCTCCGAAAGACTGTTCATCATCTACAAAGCACAAGTCAGAAATGTGATGGAATACTCTCCACTTACCTAGATGAGTGTAGCTCCAAACACTCACAAAGCTGAACACCATCCAGGACAAAGCAGCCCACTTTATTGCTACCCCTTGCACATTCAATCCCTCCACCATCGATGAACAGTGGCAGCAGTGTATACCATCTACAAGCTGCACTGCAAGAACTCACCAAGGCTCCGAAGGCAGCACCTTCCAAACCTACAACCACTACCATCTAGAAAGACAAAGGCAGCAGACACCTGGGAACACCACCACCTCGAAGTCATTCATCATTCTGACTTGGAATTATATCACCATTCCTTCACTGTCGCTGAGTCAAAATCATGCATCTCCATCCCTAACAGCACTGTGACAGCAGCAGAAGGTTCAATTGAAAGGAAGGCTAAGAGGGGAGTTGAGGAAAATCTTTTTCACTCAGTGGGTGGTGGGAATGTGGAACTCACTGCCTGAAGGGGCCATTGAGTCAGAAATTCTCACAATATTTTTAATATATAGCTATTCACTTGCTCTTCCGTAACCTCCAAGCTAAGCACTGGAAGATGGCATTAGTGTAATCAGATCTTTGTTGACCAGCATGGATACGATGGGCTGAATGGTCCCCTTCTTTTCAGTAAATGTCTGTGCTGTAAATATCAGCCTTTCAAGAAGACAGCTCACCACCACCTTTTCAAGGGCAATTAGGGATGGGCAATAAATGCTGGCTTAGCCAGCGACACCCACATTCTGTAAATGATTTTTTTTTTTAAATGTAAAAGGTATATGTAGGCAAACCAGGTAAGGAGCAGATTTCCTTCCCTAAAGGACATTTGTGAACCAGATTGAACAGAGAACATAGAACAGTACAGGCCCTTCGGCCCTCGATGTTGTGCCGAGCTTTATCTGAAACCAAGATCAAGCTATCCCACTCCCTATCATCCTGGTGTGCTCCATGTGCCTATCCAATAACCGCTTGAAAGTTCCTAAAGTGTCCGACTCCACTATCACAGCAGGCAGTCCATCCCACACCCCAACCCCTCTCTGAGTAAAGAACCTACCTCGGACATCCCTCCTATATAAGATTAGGGCCAGTCAAGGACAGTAGTGGGAAGTTGTGCGTGGAGCCTGAAGAGATAGGAGAGGCGCTAAATGAATATTTTTCGTCAGTATTCACGCAGGAAAAAGACAATGTTGTCGAGGAGAATACTGAGATACAGGCTATTGGACGAGACGGGATTGAGGTTAATAAGGAGGAGGTGTTAGCAATTCTGGAAAGTGTGAAAATAGATAAGTCCCCTGGGCCGGATGGGATTCATCCCAAGATTCTCTGGGAGGCTAGGGAGGAGATTGCAGAGCCTTTGGCTTTAAGCTTTATGTCGTCATTGTCTATAGAAATAGTGCCAGAAGACTGGCGGATGGCAAATGTTGTCCCCTTGTTCAAGAAGGGAAGTAGAGACAACCCTGGTAATTATAGACCAGTGTGCCTTACTTCTGTTGTGGGCAAAGTTTTGGAAAGGATTATGAGAGATAGGATTTATAATCATCTAGAAAGGAATAATTTGATTAGGGATAGTCAACACGGTTTTGTCAAGGGTAGGTCGTGCCTCACAAACCTTATTGAGTTCTTTGAGAAGGTGACCAAAGAGGTGGATGAGGGTAAAGCAGTTGATGTGGTGTATATGGATTTCAGTGAAGCGTTTGATAAGGTTCCCCATGGTAAGCAATTGCAGAAGATACGGAGCCATGGGATTGAGGGTGATTTAGGGGTTTGGATCAGGAACTGGCTAGCTGTAAGAAGACAGAGGGTGGTGGTTGATGGGAAATGTTCATCCTGGAGTTCAGTTACTAGTGGTGTACCGCAAGGATCTGTTTTGGGGCCACTGCTGTTTGTCATTTTTATAAATGACCTGGATGAGGGCGTAGAAGGATGGGTTAGTAAATTTGCGGATGACACTAAAGTCGGTGGAGTTGTGGACAATGCGGAAGGTTGTTGCAGATTACAGAGGGACATAGATAAGCTGCAGAGCTGGGCTGAGAGGTGGCAAATGCAGTTCAATGCGGAAAAGTGTGAGGTGATTCACTTTGGAATGAGTAACAGGATTACAGCGTACTGGGCTAATGATAAGATACTTGGTAGTGTGGATGAACAGAGAGATCTCGGTGTCCATGTGCATAGATCCCTGAAAGTTGGCACCTAGGTTGATAGGGTTGTTAAGAAGGCATAGGGAGTGTTAGCTTTTATTGGTAGAGGGATTGAGTTTCGGAGCCAGGAGGTCATATTGCAGCTGTACAAAACTCTGGTGCGGCCGCACTTGGAGTATTGCGTACAGTTCTGGTCACCGCATTATAGGATGTGGAAGCATTGGAAAGGGTGAAGAGGAAATTTACTAGGATGTTGCCTGGTATGGTGGGAAGGTCTTATGAGGAAAGGCTGAGGGACTTGAGGTTGTTTTCGTTAGAGAGAAGGTTAAGAGGTGACTTAATAGAGGCATACAACAAGATGATCAGAGGATTAGATAGGGTGGATAGTAAGAGCCTTTTTCCTCGGATGGTGATAGCTAGCACGAGGGGACATAGCTTTAAATTGTCGGGTGATAGATATAGGACAGATGTCAGAGGTAGGTTCTTCACTCAGAGAGTGGTAAGGGCGTGGAATGCCCTGCCTGTAGCAGTAGTGGACTCGCCAACATTAAGGGCATTTAAATGGTCATTGGATAAACATATGGATGATATGGGAATAGTGTAGATTAGATGGGCTTTAGATTGGTTTCACTGGTCGGCGCAACATGGAGGGCCGAAGGGCCTGTACTGTGCTGTAATGTTCTATGTTCTATATCTCCCACCATGAACCTTATAGTTACACCCCCTAGTAACAGCTACATCCACCCGAGGAAATAGTCTCTGAACATCCACTCTATCTATTCCCCTCATCATCTTATAAACCCCTATTAAGTCGCCTCTCATCCTCCTCCGCTCTAAAGAGAAAAGCCCTGGCTCCCTCAACCTTTCCTCATAAGACCTACCCTCCAAACCAGGCAGCATCATGGTAAATCTCCTTTGCACTCTTTCCAATGCTTCCACGTCCTTCTTATAGTGAGGTGACCAGAACTGCACACAATATTCCAAATGTGGTCTCACCAAGGTCCTGTACAGTTGCAGCATAACCCCATGGCTCTTAAACTCAAACCCCCTGTTAATAAACGCTGACACACTATAGGCCTTCTTCACGGCTCTATCCACTTCAGTGGCAACCTTCAGAGATCTGTGGATATGAACCCCAAGATCTCTCTGTTCCTCCACATTCCTCAGAACCCTGCCGTTGACCCTGTAATCCGCATTCAAATTTGTCCTACCAAAATAAATCACCTCGCACTTATCAGGGTTAAACTCCATCTGCCATTTTTCGGCCCAGCTCTGTATCCTATCAATGTCTCTTTGCAGCCTACAACAGCCCTCCACCTCATCCACTACTCCACCAATCTTGGTGTCATCAGCAAATTTACTGACCCACCCTTCAGCCCCCTCCTCCAAGTCATTGATAAAAATCACAAATAGCAGAGGACCCAGCACTGATCCCTGTGGTACACCGCTGGTAACTGGTCTCCAGTCTGAAAATTTTCCATCCACCATCACCCTCTGTCTTCTATGAGATAGCCAGTTACTTATCCAATCGGCCAAATTTCCCTCTATCCCACACCTCCTTACTTTCTTCATGAGCCGACCATGGGGAACCTTATCAAATCCATGTATACGACATCAACTGCTCTACCTTCATCTACACACTTAGTTACCTCCTCAAAGAATTCAATCAAATTTGAACGAATCCGTGTTGACTATCCCGGATTAAGGTGCATCTTTCCAAATGGTCATAAATCCTATCCCTCAGGACCTTTTCCATTAACTTACCAACCACCGAAGTGAGACTAACCAGCCTATAATTGCCAGGGTCATTCCTATTTCCTTTCTTGAACAGAGGAACAACATTCGCCACTCTCCAGTCCTCTGGCACTATCCCCGTGGACAGTGAGGACCCAAAGATCAAAGCCACAGGCTCTGCAATCTCATCCCTTGCCTCCCAAAGAATCCTAGGATATATTCCATCTGGCCCAGGAGACTTATCGACCCTCAGGTTTTTCAAAATTGCTAATACATCTTCCCTCAGAACATCTACCTCCAGCCTATCAGCCTGTATCTCACACCGATCCTCAAAAACATGGCCCCTCTCCTTGGTGAACACTGAAGAAAAGTATTCATTCATCGCCTCTCCTATCTCTTCTGACTCCATGCACAAGTTTCCACTACTATCCTTGACCGGCCCTAACCTCACCCTGGTCATTCTTTTATTTCTCACATAAGAGTAAAAAGCCTTGGGGTTTTCCTTGATCCGACCCGCCAAGGACTTCTCATGCCCCCTCCTAGCTCTCCTAAGCCCTTTTTTTAGCTCATAACTTGCTACCTTGTACCCCTCAAGCGATCCAACTGAACCTTGTTTTCTCATCCTTACATACGCTTCCTTTTTCCTCTTGACAAGACATTCAACCTCTTTTGTGAACCATGGTTCCCTCACTCGGCCATTTCCTCCCTGCCTGACAGGGACATACCTATCAAGGACACGCAGTATTTATTCCTTGAGCATGCTCCACTTTTCATTTGTGCCTTTCCCTGACAGTTTCTGTTCCCATCTTATGCTCCCTAATTCTTGCCTAATCGCGTCATTATAACCCCTCCCCCAATTATAAACCTTGCCCTGCCGTATGGCCCTATCCCTCTCCATTGCAATAATGAAAGACACCGAATTGTGGTCACTATCTCCAAAGTGCTCTCCCACAAACAAATCTAACACTTGGCCCGGTTCATTACCCAGTACCATGTCCAATGTGGCCCCACCTCTTGTCGGCCTATCCACATATTGTGTCAGGAAACCCTCCTGCTCACACTGTCCAAAAACTGCCCCATCCGAACTGTTCAACCTATTAAGGTTCCAATCAATATTTGGAAAGTTAAAGTCACCCATGACAACACCCTGTGACCTCCACACCTATCCATAATCTGCTTTGCAATTTCTTCCTCCACATCTCTATTACTATTTGGGGGCCTATAGAAAATCCTAACAACGTGACCGCTCCTTCCCTATTTCTAACTTCAGCCCATATTACCTCAGTTGGCAGATCCCCCTCGAACTGCCTTTCTGCAGCCGTTAAATTATCCTTGATTAACAATGCTACTCCTCCACCTCTTTTACTGTCTTTCCTACTCTTACTGAAACATCTATACCCCGGAACTTCCAACAACCATTCCTGTCCCTGTTCTAACCATGTCTCCGTAATGGCCACAACATTGTAGTCCCAAGTACTAATCCACGCTCCAAGTTCACCTACCTTATTCCGGATGCTCCTTGCATTGAAGTAGACACACTTCAACTCACCTTCCTGTCTGCCGGTCCACTCCTGCGACCTTGATGCCCTCCTCAGTACCTCACTACACTCAACACTGGCTTCTGGACTACAGCTCGTTTTCCCATCCCAAAAAATTGTTTTTTACAACAATCAACAATGGTTTCATGGTCATCATTACTGAGTCTAGCTTTTCTGAAAAACTATCCAGCTTTATTAATTGAATTTATTTTCCACCCGCATTTAATCTTGTGTCACCAGAGCTTTAACCTGTGTCTCTGGATTACTAGTCCATTAATATCACCAATCTACCACCATCTCCCCAGTGAGAGTCAAATGAGGGGCATGAATAAAAGCAGAAAAAACTTCATCTGGCACAAATGGACAGGCTATCGTCCGGTAGCTCTGATATCTATCAGTATGAAGTGCTTTGAAAGGTTAGTCATGGCACAAATCAATCCCTGCCTCCCAGTTTGCCTAGATCCACTACAGTTCACCTATCGCCGCAACAGGTCCACAGCAGATGCCATCTCCGTGGCCCGACGCTCAACCCTGGAACACCTAGATAACAAAGACACTTAGGTCAGACTTCTGTTCATAGACTAAAGCTCAGCCTTTAACACCATTATTCCTATGAGACTCATCTCCAAATTTTGTGGCCTGGGGCTCAGCTCCTCCCTCTGCAGCTGGATCCTAGACTTCCTAACCCACGGACCACAATCAGTAAGGATAGGCAACAATACCTCCTCCATGATCATTCTCAACAGTGGTGCTCCGCAAGGCTGTGTCCTCAGCCTCCTACTATACTCCTTATACACCTCTGACTGTATGGCCAAATTCCCCTCCAACTCAATTTTCAAGTTTGCTGATGACATCACAGTTGTGGGTCAGATCTCAAACAATGACGAGACAGGGTATAGAAGAGATGGAGAATCTGGTGAACTGGTGTGATGATAATAATCTCTCCCTCAATGTCAACAAAATGAAGGAGATAGTCATCAACTTCAGGAAGCGTAGTGGAGAACATGCCCCTGTCTATATCAATGGGGACGAAGTAGAAATCATCGAAAGCTTCAGGTTTTTAGGTGTCCAGATCACTAACAACCCATCCTGGTCCCTCCATGCGGATGCGATAGTTAAGAAAGCCCACCAACGCCTCTACTTTCTCAGGAGGCTAAGGAAATTTGGCATGTCCGCTACAACTCTCACTGACTTCTATAGATGCACCATAGAAAGCATTCTTTCTGGTTGGAACACAGCTTACTGATTGTGATCTGTGAGTTAGGAAGTTTAGGATCCAGTCGCAGAGGGAGGTGATGAGGCCCAGGCCACAGAGTTTGGAGATGGATTTCGTGGGAATAAGTGTTGAAGGCTGAGCTGTAGTTAATCAATAGGAGTCTGACATAGGTGTCTTTGTTATCTAGGTGTTCCAAGGTTGAGTACAGGGCCAGGGAAATGGTGTCTGCTGTGGACCTGTTGCAGCGGTAGGCAAACTGTAATGGATCCAGGTAATCCGGGAGCTTCCCATCCATTGACTCTGTCTACACTTCCCACTGCTTCGGAAAAGCAGCCAGCATAATCAAGGACCCCATGCACCCTGGACTCTTCCACCCTCTTCCGTCAGGAAAAAGATACAAAAGTCTGAGGTCACGTACCAACCAATTCAAGAACAGCTTCTTCCCTGCTGCCGTCAGACTTTTGAATGGACTTACCTTGCACTAAGTTGATCTTTCTCTACACCCTAGCTATGACTGTAACACTACATTCTGTACTCTCTCATTTCCTTCTCTATGAACGGTATGCTCTGTCTAGCGGGCAAGAAACAATACTTTTCACTGTACGATAATACATGTGACAATAATAAATCAACTCATTTACTCTACTGATTTGATGCAGTCTCTTAAAAATTGTATGTTCTTAGCTGCACCGGGAGACAGACTGAAGAGGGAACTGTCTCTTTAAATTTCAGCTGTGGGCGCTTTAAGAGAGTTCAGCTCCATGGTAAAACGCATGCGTCGGGATTGGCTCTGACTTTGGTGCGCATGCCCTAGGAGTGCCCCCGGCTTTACTACGCATGCGCTGGTATACCGGGCTTCACTGCGCATGCGCTGACATTGCCTCCCAGGCTTCACTGCGCATGCCTCGGGATTGACGCTCATGCTTTCGGGCGCATGCGTCTTGGCTTTAGTGCGCATGCCTCGGGATTGGCTCCCAGACTTTCGAGCGCATGCGCCGGTGTTGACTTCCAGCTTTCAGTGCGCATGCTCCGGTCCCTCAATGGCTTCGGACGTTGACAGTTCTGGACTCGGCGGCGATGACATGTTTGACTCTATTCTCCTGGCCGATGACAAGTAAAACTATCTCTGCTTTCCTTTCCAAGTACCGGCTCGCTAAGTCGGTGGCGCGTTTGTGGGCGGCACTCCCCGGTGGGCGCTCCATCGCCATGTTAACGGTGGGCAAGGGAGCGACAAGGCGCCTGCGCCTGGCCTTGCCCCTCATCCAGGGACTGGTCCAGGTGCTGCTCTACTGCTCCTCCTAGCGGTGCTGCTGCTCCACTGCTCCTCCTTGCGGTGCTGCTGCTCCACTGCTCCTCCTAGCGGCGCTGCTGCTCCACTGCTCCTCATCGCGGCGCTGCTGCTCCACTGCTCCTCCAAGCAGTACTGCTCCTCCTAGCGGTGCTGCTGCTCCACTGCTCCCAGCGATGCTGTTGCTCCACTGCCCCTCCTAGCGGTGCCGCTCCACTGCCCCTCCTCGCGGTGCTGCTCCACTGCTCCTCCTAGCGGTACTGCTCCTCCTCGGGGTGCTGCTCCACTGCACCTCCTAGCGGCGCTGCTGCTCCACTGCTCCTCTTAGCGGTACTGCTCCTCCTAGCGGTGCTGCTGCTCCACTGCTCCCAGTGGTGCTGCTCCACTGCTCCTCCTAGCGGTGCTGCTGCTCCATGGCTCCTCCTAGCGGTGCTGCTGCTCCACTGCTCCTCTTAGCGGTACTGCTCCTCCTAGCGGTGCTGCTGCTCCACTGCTCCCAGTGGTGCTGCTCCACTGCTCCTCCTAGCGGTGCTGCTGCTCCACTGCCCCTCCTAGCGGTGCCGCTCCACTGCCCCTCCGAGCAGTGCTGCTGCTCCACTGCCCCTCCGAGCAGTGCTGCTCCACTGCTCCTCCTAGCGGTGCTGCTGCTGCGCTGCAGCTCCTAGCGGTGCTCCTGCTGCTGGCGGTGGTCCCCCTGGTACTGTACCTGGTGCTGCTGTTCCTCTGCTTGTACAGGTCCTCTGGTTCTGCTTGTGACCCTGGTTCTCTGCTAGTTCTGGTGTCACTCCTGCTTTTGATGCTGGGCAATGGGAAAGCAGACACCCACAGCTTTCTAACTCCTCCTAAATTTTAAACATATGCTGTGCTTCAGTGGTTTTGTGCATTACTGTTTTTACTGAGCATGTCCTTAGCACGTGGGGTGGAACGGTGGTTAACACTGCTGCATCACAGCGCCACGGACCTGGGTTCAATTCCGGCCTTGGGTCACTGTCTGTGTGGAGTTCGCACATTCTCCCCGTGTCTGCGTGGGTTTCCTCTGGGTGCTCTGGTTTCCTCCCACAGTCCAAAATGTGCGGGTTAGGTGGATTGGTCATGCTAAATTGCCCCTGAATGTCCCAAGATGTCTGGGTTAAATGGATTAGTCACGGTAAATGTGTGGGGTTACAGGGATAGGGTAATATATTCTGTCAGCGAGTCAGTGTAATGATTCTATGTTGGTACTAATTCAGTATGTGGAGATGCCGGCGTTGGACTGGAGTAAACACAGTAAGAAGCCTAACAACACCAGGTTAAAGTCCAAAAGGTTTATTTGGCAGCAAAAGCCACTAGCTTTCGGAACAGGCTGTCCCTTCAGGTAGGAACTCCCACCCACCTGACGAAGGGACAGCCTGTTCCGAAAGCTAGTGGCTTTTGCTACCAAATAAACCTGTTGGACTTTAACCTGGTGTTGTAAGACTTCTTACTAATTCAGTAAGCATACTTGGCACATTTGCATTGTATCAATGTGCCTTTTTTCACTGGTAATACTGTTTTCAGTCGGCATAGACTTGGCACAAATCTGACAAGATTGGACAGAATATAAGGAACGGTAAAGGATGACTAAAAGATTAATAAGGAGGGAAAATTAAAGCACTAGAAAAAAACTAGCCAGAAATATAAAAACAGACAATAAGAGTTTCTATTTTAAAATGGTTAACAAAGTGAGCATTGGTCTTATAGCATGTGAGTCTGGAGAATTGATGGAAAACAAATAGGTGGCAGATGAATTGAACAGGTTTTCACTATAGAGGATACAAATAACATTCCAGAAGCAGCGATAAACCAAGAAATGGAAGGGAGCGAGGAACTCAGGAAAACCGCAATCACCAGAGAAGTGGTACTGAGTAAGCTGTTGGAGCAGCGGGCTGACAAGAGCCAAGGTCCTGATGGACTTCATCCTAGGGTCTTAAAAGAAGTGTCGAGTGAGATAGCTGACGCATTCATTTTGATTGTCCAAAGCGCCCTAGTTTCGGGGAAGGTCCAATTAGATTACAAGATAGCAAATGTAACTCCATTATTTAAAAAGGGAGGAAGACGGAAAGTGGGAAACTACAGGCCAGTTTGCTTAATGTCTATCGTAGAGAAAATGTTACAAGTTATTAAAGAAATTATAGTGGGACACTTGGATAAGCTCAAGGAAGTCAGGCTGTGTCAAAGTGGTTTTGTAAAAAGGAAATCATGTTTAATCATTTTATTGGAGTTCTTTGCGGAATTAACCTGTGCTGTATATAAAGGGGAGCTGGTAGACGGGGGCGGCACGGTAGCACAGTGGTTAGCACTCCTGCTTCACAGCTCCAGGGACCTGGGTTCGATTCCCGGCTTGGGTCACTGTCTGTGTGGAGTTTGCACATTCTCCTCGTGTCTGAGTGGGTTTCCTCCGAGTGCTCCGGTTTCCTCCCACAGTCCAAAGATGTGCGGGTTAGATTGATTGGCCATGCTAAAATTGCCCCTTAGTGTCCTGAGATGCGTAGGTTAGAGGGATTAGTGGGTAAAATATGTAGGGGTATGAGGGTAGGGCCTGGGTGGGATTGTGGTCGGTGCAGACTCGATGGGCCGAATGGCCTCTTTCTGTACTGTAGGGTTTCTATGATTTCTATGAGATGTACTGGACTTGGGAGAAGGCAGATCTAGATATTTTTGTGTTGAGAGAGGGGATGTGGAGACTTGGAACAGTTTGATGTGGGATCTTCTTCTGATACCTGATCCTGTGGAAGAAGAGCATAGAAGTATAATTTAAGTAAGTATACTGGGAATACATTTCTAAAATCTCTATTTTGAAATGAAATGATGACAGTGGGATGATTTTAAAACTGAGCTGATTGATTTTTTTTCACATGTCAAAGAAAAGTACAGCACAGGAACAGTTCCTGTGGCCCTCCAACCCTGTGCCAATCATGGTACCCTAACTAAACTAAAACAAAACTTCTGCCCTTACTCGGTCCGTATCCCTCTATTCCCTCCCTATTCATCTACCCATCCAGATGCCTCTTAAATGTCGCTCATGTGCCTGCTTCCATCACCACCTCTGGCGGCGTGTTCTAGGCACCCATCACTCCCTGCATGAAAACCTTCCCCCGCACATCTTCTTTAAACTCCCCCCTCTCACCTTGAACCTGTTCCCCCTTGTAATTGACACTTCCACCTTGTCTATGCCTCTCATAATTTTGTAGACCTCGATCAGGTCTCCCCTCAGATTCTGTCTTTCCAGTGAAAACAATCCCAGTTTTTTCAACCTCTCCTCATAGTCAACACCCTCAAGACCAGGCAGTATCTTGGTGAACATTACTTGCACTCTCTCTAAAGCTTCCATGGTTCTTCTGATAGTGTGGTAACCAGAACTGCGCGCAGTACTCCAAATGCAGCCGAACCAAGGTTTTATATAGCTGCAACATGATTTCCCAACTCGTACTCAATGTCCCGGCCGATGAAGGCAGGCATGCCGTGTGCCTTCCTCAATTCAGTCTGATGGGTGGTTGGTTCAGCAGGCAGAACGTACTTGGCTGAAGTAGGCAATGGTTTGGCAATTGTTTTTGAACTCCTTCACATTGAAACCCATCTAATGTTTGCTTCCTGATGACAGATTTCGTGGGAAAGGTTATCAGGAAGGGTTCACTGAAGGAGGTCACTTGGGAGAGACTGAGGGCCGACGCTATGGATTAGCCAATGGTGCCAAGATTGGATCGGAGGTAAATATGTGTGAACAGTTGTGGGTACAATTATGATGATAGCTTAATGCGTTAAAATTATATACAATTAAAACAGACGGTTATAAGAACATAAGAACTAGGAGCAGGAGTAGGCCATCTGGCCCCTCGAGCCTGCTCCGCCATTCAATAAGATCATGGGACTGTGGGACTTTGGTTATGGGACTTCGTTGTACAAATTGATTGCCACATTTCCTACATTGTCCCAGTGACTACACTTCAATAGTCCAGTACTTCATTGGTTATAAAGGTACTAGATAAATACCGTTCCTTCTATGAGGAGAAACTTGATTTGTTCCCACTGGAATGACAGAGGTTGAGGGGCGACCTGATAGAAGTCTACAAGATTATGAGGGGCATGGACAGAGTGTATATTCAGAAGCTTTTTCCCAGGGGGCATAGGTTTAAGGTGCGAGGGGCAAGATTTAAAGGAGATGTATGAGGCAAGTTTTTTACAGTAAGAAGTTTAACAACACCAGGTTAAACTCCAACAGGTTTATTTGGTAGCAAAAGCCACACAAGCTTGTGTGGCTTTTGCTACCAAATAAACCTGTTGGACTTTAACCTGGTGTTGTTAAACTTCTTACTGTGTTTACCCCAGTCCAACGCCGGCATCTCCACATCATGGCAAGTTTTTTACACAGAGAGCAGTGGGCACCTGGAATTCGCTGCTGGGGGAAGTAGTGGAAGCAGATACGATAGTGACTTTTAAGGGCATCTTGACAAATACATGACGAGGATGGGAATAGATTGATACGGTCCCCAGAAGGGTAGGGGGTTTTAGTTCAGGTGGGCAGCATGGTCGGTGCAGGCTTGGAGGACCAAAGGGTCTGTTCCTGTGCTGTAATTTTTTTAAATCTTTGTCTCCATTCCAGAAGGAGCTGACTCATACTGGGATGTTATTCCATAGGCTTTATGTGTCTTCTCGTAGCTCACAAAAGTGCACATTCTACATGGGAAGCTGTGTTGACAAGTAATTAAGTTGTGAACTCTGCCCAGTTCTGCCCCCACCTATTTCTTTGCATGCTCGGAAAGGTCAGCGGATAGCAATCAGGAGTAATAACACCAGCAGGGAATGTATGTCTACTCTGATTAGCTACCTAGCTTATCACAGTCCCAGGATTCAAATTTGAACCGACTGGTCCTTTGTGACACGGTCGCACGTGGACTCAGAGTCTGCAGTCAGCAAACATTTCATTATGGTTACAGCTGCCCACTGACTATTTTTGTGGGCTTTTGAACAGCAAAGCACCCTTTTACAGACAGCAGTGCCTTACTACACCTAATCAGATTGAAGAATCCTCTGACACGGGCAAAGTCTAGTTCATGAAATTCAAATTTGAATATTGAATTCAATGTGAAATCATGTACAAGAAGCAAAATGAAGAGTGGGAAAGAGAGGTGGGGTTCGGAGAAATTTTTTAAAAAGCTTTGAAAAATGTTTAATTTTTATATTTTCAATTCTGATTGAAGTCTGAAGGAATGAGACTCCACGCTTATAAAAGCGCATTTTCTGTCACAGAGATTGTTAAGTAATTAAAATTTATCACACTTGTTAAAAAATGGGCAGTACAGTGGCACAGTGGTTAGCACTGCAGTCTCACAGCGCCAGTGGGTTCGATTCCTGTCTGTGTGGAGTCTGCACGTTCTCCCCGTATCTGTGTGGGTTTCCTCCCACTGTCTGAAAGACATGCTGGTTCGGTGCATCGGCCATGCTAAATTCTCCCTCAGTGTACCCGAACAGGCGCCGGAGTGTGGCGACTAGGGGATTTTCACAGTGACTTCATTGCAGTGTTAATGAAAGCCTACTTGTGACATAAATACAAATTCACTTCCACCTGAATGGACAAGCTCTAACTTTACTGGCCTGTTTAGTGGGCAGGAATAGCAACTACTCCCCATCCCACCCCCCGCCGTGTTTAATGTCAAGTTTTACACTGAAATGCTGATGTCGTGCAGCTTTTGGGGGAGGAAACCAGCCAGAAACATCCTTGTTTTTGTGTTGATTTGTGCACGTGTAGAGGTTGCTGTCCGATTTACTCTACAATGACAATGTGTGCTGTTAACGTTAGCCTCACATTGATTCTCAATGCAAAAGCCAGGTTATTGTCTTCACCAATCAAGAGGATAGTCTGATGAATTGTTCACAACACAATAGACATTCTTGCTTTGACAGCATGTCACAATTGTGAGCAATCATCAGTTTTGAATTGGCGATCTTGTTTTCTTTGCACAGATTGGCATTCAGATTTAAAAGAGTGTCTGTTCTACGTTTAATGGTTTCAATCCAAAATAGCTGGGGGATTGAAAGGCCAGATGCTATTATAGTCCGTTCTAGTGGTCTGTCTAAGTGAAGAATCCTGCTGTTTTTGGAAACTACGTGCATGGTGTTCTGGTGGAGGAGGATGCAGGGTTGTGGTGCAGTGATATAACTGAGGACAGGAAGGTTCTGTTTGACGCCTTTGGTGGAGGAGATCAATAATTTTGTCGCTTTGAACGTTTTTGCAATATATCCAAAACTTGACCTCATTTATTTCGATTGTAGAAAGTTCTTGGATTGGGAGCTTTAGATCACTGATTCTATTCCTTTAAAAAGCTTCGTTATGGCCTGTGATGTTGTTTGGTTCTTGGCCATGTTGATAATGTGTAAGATGGAAATAACTAATTCTCAAATGTCACCAAAAATGTAGCCTTGTTTTTTTTGAAACGGTTGCTTGCTTTTTTTTTAAAGTTGTTTTTTGTAGTATTATCACTGTAATACATATCTTTAAATTTCATATTTTGATCAGCTGAAATGGTGCTTGGCAGAACTGTTAAAGTATAAATTGCTGGGTTAATATTGGAATATCTTCTGTTGAAACATCAATTGAATTTATCGAGCACCTTTAACATGGTAAGGCACTTTACAGGAGCATTATTTGACACTGAGCCACCATAAAGAGATATTAGGCTGGATGATAAAAAGCTTGGTCAAAGAGGTATGTTTCAAGGAGCCATTTAGAGGACAAAATAGTTTTAAAACCAGGGGACATCATCTCAGGATAAGGGTAGCCATTTAGGACTGAGCTGAAGTGAAATTTCTTCACTCAGAAGGTTGTGAATCTTTAGAATTCTCTACCCTCGAGGACTTGCTCCATCACTGAGCAAGTTCAAGACAGAAATCAATAGATTTCTGGCGACCAGTGACATCAAGGGATACGGAGATAATGCCAGTTGCCCTCACTGGGGCAGGTGATCAGCCATGATAAAATTGAATAATGAGGCAGACTCAATGGGCCAAATAGCCTACCCTTGCTCTCATGTTAGGCAGGGTCTTCCAATACTCGGGGCCTTGAACAGCTGAAGGCATAACCTTAGTGATTGATTAAAATAGGGGATGTTCAAAAGCCCAGAACTGAGTGAAGCACAGATGTCTTAAGGGTCTGGAAGAGATTACAAATCTGGGGGTTGTGACTTGACACGGTGATGCAAAAGCCAACGGAGGGATATAAAAACACGGATGAGAATTTCAATAAGTCAATGAGGATAGGAGTGATGGGTGAAAGGGACTTGCTACATGTTAGTAAAGGAGCAGCAGAGTTTTGGCTAACCTCAAGTTTATGGAGGATAGAATATAGAAAGCTAGCTTGGAGCGTGTTGGAATTGTGTAGAGGTAACAGAGGCATGGATGAGGGTTTCAGCAGCAGATGACTTGAGGCAGGGCAGAGTTGGACAGTGTTACCGAGGCGGAAGTAGACAGTCTTAAGTGGTGACGTGGATACATGTTTGCCACCAAGCTTGCGAACAGTCACGAGCGTGAATATCATTAAAAATCAGTGGGCGGGGCCTATTCCCACCCAGGCAGCATAGCGCTAAGCAGGCCACTGCACATGCGCTGACCTGTCAGCGCCGAAATCGGCACATGCACAGTAGCCCCACACAGCCGGCCTCCCAATTGCTGGCCAGCTCAATCGCACCCCCCACCCCCACCGTAGTCCCGCTCTTCCCCACCCACCCACCTCCCCCTGCCCCTCAGCAGCTTGGCCCATTCCGATTGCTGGCCTCCCTCCTTTCCCCCACCGATCCTGTCTGCAGAATGACTGTGGGACCCCACCCCCACCCTCATAGGCATTGCCCCATGCCCAATGGACAGTGCCAGGGCACCCCCTGGGCATTGGCACTTTGCCTCTTGGGCAGTGCCAGGGGGCACACCCTACTGCCTGATCCTCTGCAGGGGGGCTCCAATTGCCCCCCCCCCCTTTCACTGCAGCGGGGTCGGGCCACTAGTTCACTGTTAGTGAACCTACTGTAAACGCCACTGGAATGAAACACTCTGGTGGGGTGGGAGATGCTAGTGGGCCCAGAGACTTCAGTCCTGGGCCTGCTAATGATATTTTTAAAATATGGAAATACCTATCGAAATAGTCTTGACACCTCACCGCCGATTTCCAGCACGGAGCTATCAAGGGCAGGAACGCATGCGCGAATCCCATGCATCGGCTGCCGTGAGATTCTCCCGGCCCACTGCGTTAAAAAATGAGCCCAGCAGGATGAGAGAATCCCCCCCCCCCCTAAATATTGCTGTTTATGGGAGCTTGCTGTGTGCCAATTGGTTGCCACGTTTCATAGATTACAACAGTGGCTATACCTAGAAACTCAGTGGCTGTAAAGATGGGATGTTCTGAGGTCATGATGCTACATAATTGCATTTCTTGAGTTTCATCCTTTTATTTCAGATCATTTTTAATTTTGTGCAGGTTGCCTTTTACAGAGGTTTTGCCTTTACCTGGAAGTGCCTTCTTCAGGAAAACCAAGATGCCAAAAACAGGTATACAGACATATGTCAAGTGATGCTGATTCTTGTGTGGATGGTTAAAAATCCTGCCCTAGGTGCACCTCCAATTGCTCACTGACAGAATCCCTACAGTGCAGAAGGAGGCCATTCGGCCCATTGAAGCTGCACTGCCAACAATCCCATTGTAGTTAGTTTACACACATTTAATGTTGGTCCAGAGGGTTTTAGACTTTGCATTAATGTTAACATGGTGTTGTGTTAAAATCTGAAATCTGGAGTAAGACTCTGTCCTTCAGTCAGAACCATAACTCTCTTCCAACAGCATTTACACTATAACTGCAGGATTAGTGTGAAATAAACCTGCCGTTTGTGGTGTAAATACACTCTAAACTAAAATCTTCAGGTATTCCTCTAGTGTTAGAGGTGAAATTCATAAAAGAAACTGCTTCTAACCCTCTGAATTTCATGATCTTGGATTTTGCTGTCCCTTTTTTAAAAAAGACTTCTTGTATTATTGCAGTAAAAGGCTGAAAGCCCTGAACACTTTGCTGGAGATGGTTCATAGGTTTCCTTATGAAGACCCTACCTATGACAAATTACAGGAGGACCTGGAGAAGATGCGAGCCAAGTTTAAACAGGTTTGAGCAGTTACTAGATTACAATCAGCATGGTCACTTTAAGAAATGTTGAGAGATCTATACATGCAAACTGTAATGACCTCGATGAAGCTGGCCTCTTCGGAGTATGAGCTCCCTGATTGAGGTCATAATTGCCTGTGTCCCTTTGTTAATTTGATTTCGTTTATTTGGTTGGCCAAAAAGATTGGTCATAATTGCCTGCCCAATCAAGGAGCCTCACATGTATATCAACATGGGCGTGTCAGGTCTTCTGGCATTCTAAATTCTGACTGTTGTACCAGAAGCACTCTCGGAATGGAATAGAGTTTGTAAATAAAGGGAATCTGGTGAAGGGACACTGGCTTCTGAGGAGTTATTTCACACACTTTTGACCTTGTGTGACCAGTGAACTATGGTGCTTATTGTTGTACGGAAATGAGTGCAGATTGACTTTTTTTTTTGTTGGACAGGGAGGTATTGTCACAATTGAGCTCCAACCTGTTGCTGCTTGATATCCACACATAACAATCATTGTAGCAGCAAGTTGTTGAATATCAGCCAGGAGTGACAACATTGTCCCCTTTTCCTTCCCCTGCAGCTCCTGGTCAGTTGAAAGAGCCACAACCAGGTATTAACCCTGGGATTTGCGCAGTTTACATGGCCCACTGTATTGTGCAATCCTCATCAAATCTTTGCGAGTACCTCTGTTAGCAAAAGTAAATATTTAATGGGTATATAAACAGATAACATTTAATCATAATGTAACTGCATTAAATATCTTGAATATAAGAACATAAGAACTAGGAGCAGGAGTTGGCCATCTGGCCCCTGCTCCAGCATTCAATAAGCTCATGGCTGATCTATTCTTGCACTCAGCTCCATCTACCCGCCTGCTCACCATAATCTTAATTCCTTTACTGTTCAAAAATCGATCTACCTTTGCCTTAAAAACGTTCAGCGAGGTAGCCTCAACTGCTTCACTGGGCAGGGAATTCCACAGATTCACAACCCTTTGCGTGAAAAAGTTCCTCCTCAAAAGAAAAAAAACCAGCCCAAAGCATTTTGTATCATGGAAATATAACCTTATCATAAAATGGTCTTGCACAGCTACCATTCAGCCCATGATGCCTGTACTGTGTCACTGTACTGGTGCCTTGGGAGAACTTGGGATTATTTATTAAATAATTGAACGTAAGTGTTTAATATCTTGCAGTATGAAGCATTCTTCTTTTTTACGGGGTAGACTCTTTTTCAGAGTTGAAACTAAAACCATACATTATGTTATAAAATAAAAACACAATATGCTGGAAAATCTCAGCAGGTCTGACAGCATCTGGGGAGAGAGAAACAAGTTTCAAATCTGTATGACTTCTTCGGAGCTGAAGAGAGGTAGAAATGTGATAAGAGTTTTTTCACAGCCATATATTATGTTGCAGCTTATCAGTCAGAATTTCCACCTGAATAAATATATCTGAGATTTTAATGTTTTCATTGTTCCCGTCCTACATTTAGATGACGAGCCTTTTTGAAAAGACTGCTTAACTATAAAAAAACAACGCCCTCTATGCACTCAGTTTGAGCGGTGCAATAAAGTGCTGAAATAAGAAGCTTTGTTTTATTCTTTTGTTTCAGATTTGCTCTCTGCTGAATGTCCAGCCTGCTTTTCAAAATGCGAGAGCAGCAGGGATGTCCTTCTGAAGCAGATCATTATGACTGACCTTCACAACACTGTTTACAGTTGACCGAAAGGAGCCCAGCTCCGCGTGTCTGAAGTTATCGCTACAAGCAAGTATGGAGGAAGGAACTGGATAAAGTGAAATTCTCTCAAAGTGGAGACATTTCATGACTGCAGATTTTTAAAGTGATGCATTTGCTGCTGAAAGGACAGATTAATTCCACTTTCCTTTGACTGTCCTTTCTTAATTTTTTTGAAGAATCACTTCTAATGTGACCTGAACTCACTACTGCAAAACTACAGGACTTTAGATTTCTGCTGGGAGCTTGAATTTGGTGAACTTCCAGTGTTTTATCAGTTTGAATCAATTTCCTCAGGGACACTTGTACTGAAATTTCTCCGTAAATTGCTTTTATATAGCTGATTATTTCAGAAAATTACAGCACAATTCATTCTCAATAACAATGTTGAGGTAAGGAGATGGTTTAATTGATGTCGGTTTGAGGGATAAATATTGGACTTGCTTTTCTTCAAAATATTGCTGTGGGGTCTTTTTATATCCACTTGAGGGGGCAGGTTTGGTCTCGATTTAATATTTCGTCCACAAGACGCCCTCTCTGACCATTCAGCACTCCCTGAGTACTGCACTGGACCATCAGGCTGGATTATGTGCTCAAATCTCTAGAATGAGATTTGACCCGAGGCTGACAACACATAGTAGCTGTGTTTTGTTTTTTTGAGCTACATGGAATCTGGCGGATCATATAAATACCAATTTTAGTGGTTGCTGACAAAACTAAATTATTTATTGTAGTTGTAGGAACATTCAAAATTTCATGGTTAAAATGGCTGTGAGTTTTAAAATTGTAATCGTTTGTACTGAATTGAAATCTTATTTTGAAATTTGTTCATTTAATAAACCAAGATTAAAAATCAATGCTAATGTTTCTTCAGTTACCCATCACATCAAATTCTTTCATTAGTTTTCTTTCTGAACTTTGTGGGTTGTACTGACTTTTTTTCCAAGCAGTGTGCTGTATTTTTCTGACTCCTTCCTTCCTTCCTACTCTCCAGTTTTCCTGCACCTGCTCGTGGAAGCCACCTTGTCTGAGTGAAGATGCCCTCAGCTGCACCTCGCATGTGTTTGTAAATTCTTTCTCCCTGGATGTGCAGTCAGTCCATTCATCCACAAACCACCTTGGGGAGAGGTGGGACTCATTCACTTCTGCCTGGTTTATGGAATAGGGTCTTCAGTCAGCCTGTCAGACCCATCGTAACTCCAAAACATTAAGTGATTGTTTCAATGGAAGCTAGCAATACAAATGAAGCTGTAATGGAAATATGACATTACTTAACTATATCTCATGGCTTAACTTTATCTCGTGGCTCAATTTTAAAAAAAAATCATTCCAGGCCTGTACCTCACTAAAACTGGTCACTGCAGGAAGGATAGTCCCATGACCACAAGTGTTCTATGCCAAAAGAGATCCAGTTGCATTGAATTGACATATTAAGCACAAACTCAGATGGTGATTGGGGGTAAGACTGAATTCCAGTGTAGTTTTTTATTTAAAACTAGTGAAAAAGATCGCAGGAACTAAAATTGCGCGAGATGCAACCTTTGCTTGAAATTCCACAATTTATTTGTGCTGATTTGGGGTAAATTGCGCTGAAACATTCAGCATATCCCTGTGGAACAATACAGGGTTAACATGGTCATGTGCTGGTGCCAGCCTCAGGAGGGTTGGTTGACTCTCTACCTCCTTGGGAGTTGCCTGAGGGCAAACAACCAGCCAGGAGTTTGAAAGGTTCTTGTTTCATGCCAGGTCCTTCCTCCCTCTCTCTCCCTCTCTCCCTCTCTCCCTCCCCCTCTTTCTCTCTCCCTCTCTCCCTCCCTCCCTCTCTCCCTCCCTCTCTGAAGTGGTGAGAAAAAAAAAATGGGCGGCACGGTAGCACAGTGGTTAGCACTGCTGCTTTACAGCTCCAGGAACCCAGGTTTGATTCCCGGCTTGGGTCACTGTCTGTGTGGAGTTTGCACATTCTCCTCGTGTCTGCGTGGGTTTCCTCCGGGTGCTCCGGTTTCCTCCCACAGTCCAAAGATGTGCGGGTTAGGTTGACTGGCCATGCTAAAATTGCCCCTTAGTGTCCTGAGATGCGTAGGTTAGAGGGATTAGTGGGTAAAATATGTAGGGATATGGGGGTAGGTCCTGGGTGGGATTGTGGTCGGTGCAGACTCAATGGGCCGAATGGCCTCTTTCTGTACTGTAGGGTTTCTATGATTCTATGAAATGGTGTAAATCACAGTTGTGTTTTCAGTGCAACTTCAGACTCGAAGTGCCCACAATAGGCCCCACTACCTTGGCCCAGCCCCCTTTCCCCCTAGGCCCTGCCCTCTTGCCCAAAGCCTGGTGGACAGTGCTGAGGTGCCCCTGGGCATGGGCATTTTGTCCCTTGGGCAGTGCCAGCGGGCACAAGTGGGCAGTGCTGGGGGTACAAGCTGGCACTGTCAGGGTGCCCATGCCTAGGGGGCACCACCGCCCGACGCCTTGGAGGCCCCCGATTGTCCCCTCTTCACTCCGACGTGGTCTCCCACTAGTTCCCCGCAAGTGGGGAGCTACTCTCAACCCCGCCGGAGTGAAATACTCCTGGCGGGGTGGGAGATGCCATCGGGTCTGGAGAATTCCGTGCCAGGCCCGATAATGACATTTAAAATACATTAAAAACAGATTTAAATCACTTACCTGTCTTCCTGCCAGTTTCCAGCGCGGTCCCGACTGCGCCTGCCCTCCGGCATTGGGAACGCATGCACGAATCCCATGAAATGGCCGACGCGCATCTTCCAACCTGACGTCCCAAAAAATGTGCGTGTCGGGATGGGAATGTATTTGGCAATTTGCAAATGTGTTGGAGTAGAAACTCAACAGAGAACAATACTTCTCAAAAAGATACCATTTCTGATACAATGGGCCGGATTTTATGGCCTCACTCATCCCAAAACCATAAAATCCCACCCGAGGTCAACAGACCTTCCCCTCGCCTGCTCCAATTCCCTTGGCAGGCAGGGCGGTAAAATTCCAGCCAATGGGTGGAATTTTCTGGTCCTGCCCGCCACAGGAATCGTAGTGGGCAGGGGGTGGGGTGGACCAGCAAAGGTCCCTTGACCTCGGGCAGGATTTTCCAGTTTTAGGGCGAGCATGGTCAGAAAATCCAGCCCTAAGTGTGTTTACTGATTTTGCTCAAAGCAGAAAATCTACCCCAAATGCTAAATTGGTTAAGACTGGCCCGGACATGTTCGCAGGGCCAGTGATTGGGCCGTGGGGGCTCGGAGGGGCAGCATTGCAGGGGTCACAGGGCTGACCAGCAATCGAGCTGGCCAGCAATTGGGAGTCCGGCAGCGCAGGGCTACTGCTCATGCGCCAATCTCGGTGCTGACAGATCAGCGCATGCGCAGTGGCTCACTCAGCGCTATGCTGCCGGCCTCTCCAGCGGGATAGGCCCCTCCCACTGATTTCAGCATGATTCATGCCTGTGCACTCTGCAGTGCACAGAGTGTGGGAGATTCATTTTGAAACAGCGGGATTTACTTCAGTTTTTACACAAATTCAACACTTAGAATCTTTTTGGGAGAATTGCCTCCTTAATATTTTTAAAAGTCAGTATCGGGGGACCATGGACCAACCAGATTATCATTAAAAACAAGTGACACCCTTTCCAGCAATGTGATTCGATTCTGAACTGGCCTCTGAAATGGCCTCAAGAGTTACTCAGTTGTCAAGAAAGCATCAGTACCACCTTCTTGCATGCAATTAGGGATGGGCAAAAAAACCCAGCAACACTCAAATCCTCTGAAAGAATTTTCAAAAATTCTGCACAATTGCATTTTAATAATTTGCAGAGACATCCAGTGGGCAAGTATAAAATTACAGCCTAATCAACAACTTTAGTATCAATTGATCTCTCAGTTATATATGGGCTCTTCATAAATTAGCTCTGTTTTCTCTTTGTTATTTATTAGTGTCGCAAGTAGGCTTACATTAACACTGCAATGAAGTTACTGTGAAAATCCCCTAATCGCCACACTCCGGCGCCTGTTCGGGTACACGGAGGGAGAATTTAACGTGGTTAATGCACCTAACCAGCTCATCATTCAGACTGTGGGAGGAAGCTAGAGCACCCAGAGGAAACCCACGCAGACACGGGGAGAACATGCAGACTCCGCACAGACAGTGACTCAAGTTGGGAATTGAATCCGAGTTGGCGCTGTGAGGCAGCAGTGCTAACCACTGTGCCACCGTGCCGCCCTTTGATGGGGTCATGTTCAAGATTTAATCATAGAATTTGCATTTTCATAAAATTCTGGTTAATAATTAATGCTTGAAGATTAATCAATATTTTCTTTATATTTGATCGCGCGACAATCTTCCGATCACATATCTGTGTCATCACTGGGACAGCATAATTCGACCTTTAACATCTCCCGACTCTACCCTTGCCTCAGCTCATCTATTACTGAAACCTTCATCCATGTCTTTGTTACCCCTTGACTATTCCAACACATTCTTGGCCAATGTCCTATTGCATATCCTCAGTAAATCTGGTCATCCAAAACTCTGCTGCTTACATCTGAATTCTGTCTATCCACCACCCCTGTGCTCACTGACCGACATTAACTCCCAGTTAAGCAATGCCTCCATCTTAAAATTCTCATCTTTGTTTTCACATCCCTCCATGTTTTTTCATCTTCCTATCTCTGTAATCGCTTCCAATCCCAAAACCCTCTGAGATATCTGCGCTCTTTTAATACTGGGCTTTTGAGCATTCCCTATTTTAGTTGTTGCACTATTGCTGGCCTTGTCTTCAGCTAGCTGGGCCCAAACCTCTGGAATTAGCTCCTTAAACATCTCTCCCTCACTCATCCTTTCAAACGCTTCTTAAAACCCACTTGTACGGTCAAGCTTTTGGTCATCTTTTCTTTAAATTCATTTATGGGATGTGGGCATCGCTGACTAAACCGGCATTTATTGCCCATCCCGAGTTGCCCTTGAGAAGGTGGTGGTGTAGGTACACCCACGGTGCAGTTAGGAAGGGACTTCCAGGATTTTGACCCAGTGAAGGAATGGTAATATATTTCCAAGATAGGGTGGTGAGTGACTTGGAGGGGAATGTCCAGGTGGTGTTCTTAGGTATCGAGGTCTTTGTCCTTCTAGATGGTAGTAGTCATGAGTTTGGAAAGTGCTGCCTAAGGAGCCTCGGTGAATTCTTGCAGTGCATTTTGTAGATGGTACACATGGCTGCCACTGTGCATTGGTGGTGAAGAGAGTGAATGTCTGGGGAGGGATGCCAGTCAAATGGGCTGCATTGTCCTGGATAGTGTCGAGCACCTTCAGTGTTGTTGGAGCTGCAGGCAGTGGAGAGTATTCCATCACAATCTTGACTTGTGCCTTGTAGATGATGGATAGACTTTGGGGAGTCTGAACTGCTCTTGTAGCCACAGTATTTATATGGCTGGTCCAGTTATGTTTCTGGTCAATTGTAACTGCAGCATTTTGACAGTGGGGGATTCAGCAATGGTAATGCCATTGAATGTTAAGTGGTTAGACCCTCTCTTGTTGGAAATGGTCATTGCCTGACACTTGTGTGGCATGAATGTTACTTGCCAGTTGTCTGCCCAAGTCTAGATATTGTCCAGGTTTTGCTGCGTTTGGACATGAAGGGTAGGATTTTACAGCCTCGCTCGTCCCAAAACCCGAAATTCCCACCCAAGGTCAACAGACCTTGCCATGCTCCACCCCTCACCCTCTCCGATTCCTGTGGCGGGCGGGCCGGAAAAATTCCAGCTGAACTGCTTCAGTCTCTGAGGAGTTGCAAACGGTGCTGAACTTTGTGCAGTCATCTGCGAACATCCCCATATCTGACCTTAGGATGGAGGGAATGTCATTGATGAAACAGTTGAAGATGGTTGGGCCAAGGACACTATCTTGAGGAACTCCTGCAGTGATGTCCTGAAACTGAAATGATGGACCTCCAGCAACCACCATCTGCCGTTATATGATTCGGTGGCAAATTATCATGCGTCTTGTCAAATGCTTTGGTGTGTTTCATTATGTTAAACGCTCAATATAAATACAAGATATTTCTGTTATTCTTCCGCAGTCTGATATTTAGCAAAGAACATTTACTTTTTTTACATTCTGTACATGGTGGCACAGTGGTTAGCACTGCTGCCTCATAGCGTCAGGGATCCGGGTTCAATTCCCAGCTTGGATGACTGTCTGTGTGGAGTTTGCACGTTCTCCCTGTATTTGTGTAGGTTTCCTCTGGGTGCTCTGCTTGCCTCCCACAGTCTGAAAGACGTGCTGGTTAGGGTGCATTGACCCGAACAGGCGCTGGAGTGTGGCAACTAGGGGAATTTCACAGTAACCTCATTGCAATGTTAATGTAAGCCTTACTTGTGACTAATAAATAAATGAACTTTTTATACAACATCTGATGAAGAAATTTTCAGTTGCCATCCAAATTTAGTGTCCTTACAGGGAACAGCAAGAAAAAAAAATATACAGTGCCTTTCCCAACCTCAGGACATCCCAAAGCACTTTATAGCCAATGAAGTACTTTCGTTGTGGAGCCACTGTTGTAATGTAGAAAACCTTTGTCCCATTGGCCTTCAGTCTATTCAAGTTCAGATCCTATAGGTGAAAGGAGCATATGAGAACTCACTGCACCACTCAAATCTCCATTTGTTTGAGCAATTTGTCAAAGTCAATCGTGCATTTGTTTGTTGAGTTTCCAGATATAGACAGATTATAATACCCACCATCTAAAATCAAATTTACTTTGAAACTGAAAGCTTCCATTTATATCACAAGTATTCCAAGTTGTGAAATAATTACTTTATAATGAATTAAACGAACATTAATGTTTTGAATAAGTGGATTTTTTTTGTGTTCATTGTGCTCATTGTTGACAATCTTATCGCGAATTATCTCATAATTTCACCAATAATGTTGCTACTTGTAACAAGTACTGGAAAACACCAGTTGATGTGTCCAACTGGCATGATTTACCCCCTCACTCTTGTTCTCCCCTGCACAATCACCCCAATCTTTCAATCTACTTCACTTCCCTTTTTCTGTTCTTCGCATCAACCTTTTTATTTTAATCCTTTTTGTCCTCACATGGTCTCCACACTTCTCCTACAACCCTGCATTTTAGCAGTGTTAAGTGATAGTGGAACCGCGATGCAGCAGATTGTTACATGCCCCCTACTTTAGCGCCACTTTTACAGTGTTAAACGCTCTCTGTTGAGAACAGACTCAATGCCGTGTTCCCATTTGTTTGTTGGCAAATGGAGGACAAGCGAGGGTCAGTATAATTAGATCAAATCAGTGGAAGAAAATCTGTTCTGCTGATTTTTTTCTCGGGCGGGAGGGGTGGTGGGGGAGTAATTTGTGAAGGTTAGTGGTATAAAGGCAGCAATTATAATGAGGTCTGACTGTATATCAAAGAGCCCTATATCAAAAGTTTCACATCAATATGGAGGGTGTGTGGAGCAGCTGCTGTTTTCTTCTCGTATTCTCTGTTAGAAGTACAGCATTCATCAAAAAGAAAATTAGGACCAAAACACTTTGGAAAACTGATCCTTTTACAAAGAAACTATCTTCTTTGGTTTGACAGTTTTAACTTGTTTTTAAACTGGGAATCTATGCAAAAACAAGAATATATTTCAATCCAACCTGTATTCATATTACTTATCTTTAAATTTGCTTTAAAAAAAAGACATAACTTCAACTAAAGAACCACATAGGTTTTGTGAAATCTTTGTACTGTTCTGACGCACATTTTAAACCATTGTCAGTGTTTGTACTTCAACTATTTTTCAATGATAAATGAGTAAATATCATTGGCACATTTCAGCGTAAAAATGATGAAAGAGCATGTTCAATTTTTCAGCGGGTCCAGTTATGATACTATTTTCCAATACATTATACTGTTGAAATACTGTAATTGAACCGTACTTTGGGATGCTTTTTAATTCTTTTTAACACTTTGCAGCGACAGCGAACAATGCTAAGCAGTGTTTGTGAAGTCAATCAATACTACAATTAAGGGCCATGTCTTTAAGAGCGCGGCGCAAGGTATTTTCCCATCAACTATTCAGCGTTGCAGCCTGGCATTAATTAAACAAATTGTCGGCTAGCCTCATTAAGAAGACCAGAGCCAGATAAAAGAGCACAAGCTCCTTTCAGCAAAGAGACACATTCTGACAATGGAGGGGGTACATTCTGATGCATGTGCCTGCTGCGGCTGCAGAGAACTCCTGAAATAGGGAAATTAGGGTCATTCAGCTACTTGATGAAATAGCCTCCTTCCTCGGCGCGCTTAATCCTCTTGTAATTTATGTCCGTGCTTATCCTGAGAATGGCAATGATAAATAACAAGAAGAAAGGGAGGCCGAGACAATGAAATGCTGAACCCAAATTCTAAGGAAGCTGTTTTTATTTGGGAACACTCAAGGAGGAAGATCGTTCAAAGCGTTTCATAGAATCATACAGGCGACCTGCCCTGCGAGGCCATTCCGTCCATCGTGCCCAGCCTGGCTCTTTGAAAGAGCAGTCATGCCTACTCCAACGCCCATGCTTTTTAAGGGCTGATGGCACGGTGGCACAGTGGTTAGCACTGCTGATCACTTGTTCTCCATAGGCTAATGCAAGTTTTTCTGCTGGGGATTGGCTTTCTTCTTCACTGTAAGCCTGCTAGCTTTTCAGATAATATGGAAGCAGCAGGGTCACCTTCCCTGGCCAGGGACAGAGAACACACTGATGATCGGCAGCACGGCCCCAGGGAGCTGGGTTGGATTCCCGGCTTAGGTCACTATCTGTGCGGTGTGTGCATGTTCTCCCCATGTCTGCGTGAGTTTCTTCCGGTTTCCTCCCACAGTCTGAAAGATGTGCTGATTAGGAGCATTGGCCATGCTAAATTCTCCCTCAGTGTACCCGAACAGGCGCCGGAGTGTGGCGACTAGGGGATTCTCACAGTAACTTCACTGCAGTGTTAATGTAAGCCTACTTGTGACACTAATAAATAAATTTAAAACTTATCCGTAGCCCTGTAAGCTCAAGTCCCTGTCTATTGTCTAACTCCCTTTTCAGATGGAATCAGCTTCTACCCCCTTTGCAGGTGAAGCTTTCCAGATCATCTGAGCAAAAAATGATTAATTTGTCGAAGGCAATGACATTTGGGTGAGATGCTGTACAGTTTATCCTACGTGGTTGCTGCCGATCATCGGTGTGTTCTATCTCCCTGGCCAGGGAAGGTGACCCTGGTGGAATGGTGGCACAGTGGTTAGCACTGCTGCCTCACAGTGCCAGAGGCCCGGGTTCGATTCCTGGCTTGGGTCACTGTCTGTGTGGAGTTTGCACATTCTCCCCGTGTCTGCGTGGGTTTCCTCTGGGTGCTCTGGTTTCCTCCCACCATCTGAAAGATGTGCTGGTTAGGTATGCTATCCTGAACTGGCACCGTAGTGTGACGACTGGGGGATTTTCACAGTAACTTCATTGCAGTGTTGATGTAAGTCTTACTTGTGATTAATAAATAATCTTTTTAAAATTTTAATTTTAAAACATCTTATCTGAAAAGCTAGCAGGCTCACAGTGAAAGAAGAAAGCCAATCCCCAGCAGACAACTTGCAGTGTCCTATGGAGAACAAATAATCAGATATGTCAATGCGGCACAGTGGTTAGCACTGCTGCCTCACAGCTCCAGGGACCCGGGTTCAATTCCTGGCTTGGGTCACTGTCTGTGTGGAGTTTGCACATTCTCCCTGTGTTTTCTGAGTTTCCTCCGGGTGCTCCGTTTCCTCCCACAGTCCAAAGGTGTGCAGGTTAGGTGAATGGGCCATGATAAATTGCCCCTTAGTGACAGGGAGATTAGCAGGGTAAATAAGTGGAGTTATGGGGATAGGGCCTGGGTGGGATTGTTGTTGGTGCAGACTCAATGGGCCAAATGGCCTCTTTCTGCACTGTAGGGATTCTATGATTCTATATAATTAACGCTGACAGTCCTACAGGTATGAAGCTCTCCCATAACATTGAGCAGGGTATGATCAGTTGATTCAATCTGATCACTCTATTTGCTGTTCTATTTTACAAAGCCAACTGGACCAAGCCATAGAACAAGAACAATGATTCATATTTATATTTACATAATACTGTTAACATTATCAAACATTGCAAGGTGCTTTACAGGAACATTTCCTCCCAGGAATGGGTGGGATTGTGGTCGGTGCAGGCTTGATGGGCTGAATGGCCTCCTTCTGCACTATAGGATTCTATGACTCTATGATTATCAAGCATAATTAGTCATTGAGCCACATAGAGCAGTATTAGGGCAGCTAGTCAAAAGCTTGGTCAGGGAGGTAGGTCTTAAGGAGTGTCTTAAAGGAAAAAAGAGAGATAAAGAGTTGAAGAGTTGTCAGGGGGGATTTTCAGAGATTAGGACCCTAGGGAGCTGAAGGCATGGCCACCAATGGTGGAGTGATTAAAATCAGAGCACCTAAAAGACCAGAATTAAATGATCGCAGATAGGTCGGAGAATCGCGTACTGGAGGAGATTGTAGGGATAAGGAGGAGCGGGACCCTGGCAGGATTGGAAATAAGGACAAGAATTTAAAAATCAAGGCATTGTTTGACCAGGAACCAATGTAGGTTAGCAAGCATGGGAGGAGGGGTTGGGGGATGGGAGGGCTGAGGGTGGTAGGGGAGGGGGTGGGGGGTGTGTGGAATAGGTGAATGGTTCTTGGTGTGAGTTAAGACTTGGGCAACACAATGCGTCTAGGTGGTGAATTGCAGGAGGCTTATTCTAGTCTGAATGGAAATCTCCAGTCCAAATTGGAAGATCGCCAGTAAATCTTTTATACCGGTCTGGATCCTATCAAATTCCCTCCTTTGTACATCTTAGAGCTGAACAAAAGCTAAATGTAAGGATCACAAGAATTCAGCCTTCCTGAAGCTGTTTGGTGAATCTTTCATCTCATTGTTAATGAAGATTCTATAGTAATGGGAGTTCTCAGATGCCGCTGGAAGTTGCTGTGAACTGGATAACTCACTTAACCCTGTCTGTGTCTGTCATTAGGGTTACCATAGAAACACAGAGAAGTTACAACATGGAGTCAGGCCACTTGGCCCAAACAGCCCATGTTAGCATTTACCCTCCACATGAGCAATTGGCTCTAGTCACAGTTTACGTAGAATTATATAGAAACTTTCTATATAAAAACCAGTCATTTGACCCAATAGGTTTACAGTATGTTGATGTTTATGCTGTACATTCCGGAGCCTCCATCCATCTTTATTATGGGGAGGCGGTGACCTAGTGGTATCATTGCTGGACTTGTAATCCAGAGAGCCAGGTTAATGTTCTGCGGACCAGGGTTCGAACCCTGCCACAGCGGATGGTGAAATTTGAACTCAATAAAAATCTGGAATTAATAATCTACTAATAACCATGAAACCATTGTCGATTGTCGTAAAAACCATCTGGTTCACCAATGTCCTTTAGGGAAGGAAATCTGTTGTCCTTATCTGGTCTGACCTGCATGTGATTCCAAAGCCACAGCAATGTGGTTGACTCTTAAATGCCCTCAGGGCTGGGCGATAAATGCTGGCCCAGCCACCAATGCCCACACCCCATGAATGAATAGAACATAGAATATAGAACAGTACAGCACAGAACAGGCCCTTCGGCCCACAATGTTGTGCCGAGCTTTATCTGAAACCAAGATCAAGCTATCCCACTCCCTATCATCCTGGTGTGCTCCATGTGCCTATCCAATAACCGCTTAAATGTTCCTAAAGTGTCTGACTCCACTATCACTGCAGGCAGTCCGTTCCACACCCCAACCACTCTCTGCTGGATAATATACCTTATTTCATCCAACCCTACTGGAATCCTTAAGGGTCAAGGATGATGGGTCACAGATGGAAGATGAAATGTATAAGAGATTTAGAACAGGGCAGGGTTCACTTCCAGGATGAGTGGTTGAGGCAGATTATAGTACATTTACCCACCTTGTCCCTATATTCCTTTAACACTTTTATCTTTATCGACCTGAGCATTGAATCTGGAAAGTTGACACAGTTTCTTTGTCAGTCACTAACTCTGGAAATGGATTCCACAGCCTCAACACTCTCTGTGTAATTCCTTTCTGCCATCTGTTGCAAGTCTTATGAAACAGGCTGAGGCCTGAACCCTGTGGGATACAGTTATCCACTTATAACCACTTTGCCCAAATTCCGTTAACTACTGGCCTCTCTGTGCTCACTTTACGTAATCTGCTTTGTTATCGTTCTCCTAATTCCATATCCCTCAATCTTCTCCGGCAACCTCCTGTGTGGTATGTTGTCAAAGGTGTGTACAGACAGTACAACTGTCAGAAGTTCCCCCCCCACCCCCCCACCACACTCACCCCATCTGCTCTGCAGAGATTTCTGTGAGGTTTGCTCCGCATGATTGTCCATTTTAAAGCTGTATTGGCTGTGTCTGACTGTTCCTTCTTTATCTGTGGGAGGTGATGGCCGAATAGTATTATTGCTTGATTATTAATCCAGAAACTCAATGAATGTTCTGGGGACCCGGGTTCAAATCCCGCCATGACAGATTGGTGGAATTTGAATTCAATAAAAAAATATCTGCAATTAAAAATCTACTGATGACCATGAAACCATTGTCGATTGTTGTAAAGACCCATCTAATTCACTAGTGCCCTTTAGGGAAGGAAATCTGCCATCCTGACCCGGTCTGGCCTACATGTGACTCCTGAGCCACAGCAACGTGGTTGACTCTCAGCTGCCCTCCAAGGGAAACTAAGGTTGAGCAATAAATGCTGGCTAACCGGTGATGCCCATGTCCCATGAATGAATTTTAAAAATGATACCTTTTAATCAAAGACTGTAAAATATTCTGTAGCTTAAACTCTCTGTGATTATCAAATTAGTTCTACATTTTGTTTTTAAAATGGCACTTAGTTTGGTCATTGTCTAGTTCTCGAGCACAGAGTGACATGTGTTTGAGATCTAGGGCCAGAATTCTCTGACCTCGCTTGCGGCTGGGATTCTCCAGTCCCGCTGCAGTGAATGGAGATCTGGCTGAGTGTCAAATTCTCCATCCTCGCAGGCAGCGGCGGCGGGGTGTGTACAGCCAGAGAATTTTGGCCCTAAGCTTTAGTTTCTTGGGCAAATGCATTTTCCTCCTACTTGTCCCTCACGATCCAAGGATGTAATCAGTTAGATTTTGGCACTTTGTTTACCGATAATTTTAGAGCCATAATGGCACGGAAGGAGGTCATTTAGTCCATTGAGCCATGTCGACTCTCTTTCCAGCAATCTAGTCTGTCCATCAACCACCCTATCCCTGTGACCCTGCAAGTTTATCTGTCTCAAGTGCCCATCCAATTTACTTCGAAATCATTGGTCAACTCTGCTTCCACTACCCTCATATGAAGCAACTTCCAGGTCGCTGAACTAGAAAAAAGTTCTTCCTCCCACCCCTGCTATATCTTGTTGCGATATGGTTCTTTAGGTGTCTCAATGATGAGATCTTGATGAAGGCAAATGACTGTGGATGCTGGAATCTGAAACAAAAACAGAAAATGCTGGAAAAACTCAGCAAGTCTGACAGCATCTATGGAGAGAGAATAAAGCCAACATTTCGAGTCAGGCCATACCCTTCGTCAGAGTTGGCCCAAGGGTCATCCTGACTCAAAACGTTGGCTCTATTTTCTCTCTACAGATGCTGTCAGACCTGCTGAGATTTTCCAGCATTTTCTGTTTTTGTTGTCGCTGAGATCTTGAGAATGTATGTTTAAACATGAACAGTTTATTTTATTGCGACTCCTTTAACTGTTTACAGATCCCAGATTACTGTCATGCATGGTGCTGCTTCCTGCAGGTAGGCTGCCTCTAGAGTGTTCTCTCTGAGTCTATTACCATGTGACTTCACGCATTGTACCATGGATGCTGCTCTTCTCCAGTGCCACATTAACCTTGCTCTGCCAAGTAGTTTTACCTTACAATGGCATGCACATAATTTCACAACATATCTCTTCCTCAAAACTTTAAATTTATGTCTCTTAGTCCTTGTGCCATCAACTAGTGGCAACAACTTTTCTTTCTCTACTTTATCCAAACCTGTCAAAATCTTATGCACTCATACTGCTCATCTAAAATGTTCCTTTTATCAATCACAATCAAAGTCTGTGGCCATGAAACTGCATAGCAACCTAAACGTCGCAGTGCAGGCCATACCCAAATCGACCCCTGTAAGCTATTGTGTGTACGCAGTCACAGAATCATAGAATCCCAAAGGTGCAGAAGGAGGCCATTCAGCCCATCAAGTCTGCACCAACCACAATCCCAACCAGGCCCTATCCCCATAACCCCATGCATTTACCCGAGCTAGTCCCCCTGACACTAAGGGGCAATTTAGCATGGCCAATCCACCTAACCCGCACATCCTTGGACTGTAGGAGGAAACTGGAGCACCCGGAGGAAACCCACGCAGACCTGGGGAGAAAGAGCAAATTCCACACAGACAGTGACCCAAGCCGGGAATCGAACCTAGGTCCCTGGCGCTGTGAGGCAGCGGTGCTAACCACTATGCCACCGTGCAAGAAAATATTAAGGAGCCACACGCTTAGTCAACTCAATCATCTACTCCAAAATATGATATCACTCATGTCACTCATCTGAACCTTGATCACATCAGGACATGCCTCCTTTCCAATAAGCTGCTCTGTGATAAAGGTTAATGAACCTGCTGGTCCACCAAATATGGTCCAAATTCCATGACGGCTGGAGCATCTTGACTAGAAAATTATCCCACCCCCATCCTACTCCGGTGACAATGTCACCTCCTGGGAATGACAAAAATATCCCTGGACCAATAAGAATTTGCATTGCAGGTTATAGAATCCCTGCAATGCAGAAGGAGGCCATTCAGCCCATCAAGTCTGCACAGACTCTTACCCAGGCTTACCCCGTAACCCCACTTATTTACCTCACTGACCTATATATCTTGGGACACTAAGGGGCAAGTTAGCATGGCCAATCCACCTAACCTGCACAATTTTGGATTGTGGCAGGAAACCGGAGCACCCAGAGGAAACCCACGCAGACGCAGGGAGAATGTGCAAACTCCACACAGAGAGTGACCCAAGGCCAGAATTGAATCTGGGTCCCTGGCACTGTGAGGGAAGAAAGATTTTCTGGAAGATTCTTCTCTGATCACCTCAGCCCATCCAGTCCAGGAGATAACATGGAACAAGTATTATTTATAAAGACACATGTTTTCTTTATGATGCAATCTCTATCCTGGTTGTTAAATACCAAATTTTTGATCATAAATCCTTTCCACTGAGGCATACTATCTGACTTTAAACAATTCCTGTCATACTGGTTTGCTTAAATTTCCCCTTCTGGCTTTTTGTTCCCCTCACACCCTCTCTTGCTTTTTTTCAAACTTCTTTTCATTTTTTCTCCTTTAGTTTCTGTAATAAGTTTTCAGAGGCAGAAGTCCCTCCACCAAAGTCCCTTTATTTACAAACTCTAACAGCAGTACACAGAGTGCTAGTAGTTGGCAGTCTATCTTCAGGGGTGCCAGGGGAACTGACAAGCCCGGTTAAGTACAAAACAAAGAATCCCTGATTGGCCCATCAATTGGATCCTTAATCAGGGAGTTCATACTCCAATAGGCCAACCTCAATGTCCTGATCGAAGTCATTACAGTTTCTTTCCTTATCATTCTATGAGCCTCCATTGCCCCTCTTCTTTAACCTTATTTATTCGCAGGATCCTGGAACTGCTATCAGTTTCCATTCTGTCATTAGATTTATGTTAAAACAAACACATTAACAGCAAGGGAAGCTTGGGCTATAGACTGAAACTTCCAGATTCAGCTGAATTAACTCCTCCTAACTGAGAAAGCTGGTGATCAAGATTGGTCGCATTAACTTTGGGTTATGGAGGGAAAGATATACCTCAACCACATCTATTGGAGGGGCCACGTGTATGGGTGAGGACAGGACTGAGCATGTCTAAGATGTTACTAGTGTTTGACTAGTTCACTTTGACTCCATGGGTCTGGCTACCCAAGTCAATAATGACCGCTTGGGTGAAATACTGGAGAACATTAGGGTAAGGGTTAGTGTTAGGGTGAACTGTATTTCAGCAAGGACTTGAATTTTCAAACTGCACTCACCAAGAGCAGGCATCTTTGAACTGTTACTCAGTAAAGTTAGATATCTTCAAACTGTGCCAAGGGCAAGGAGAGGCATAGTCAAACTGTCACCCACATTACTGTTGTCAGCTGTCCCTTGATGTGAGCATGAGTCTATTCAGGGTCAAGGGTTACTGCCATAGGTCTTCATGTGACTTCCTGAACAGGCTGATGTCGGCCCACAGATCATTGAGCACATTGACAGGATGTTCCACAAGGATATAAATCGGCTGGAGACCTGGGCCGAAGGGTGGCAGATGGAATTTAACCTGATCAAAAGTGAGGTGATGCGATTTGGAAGGTCTACTGCAGAGGGAAAGCATACAGTAAATGGAGGAGCCCTTAGAAATATTAGCTTATAGAGGGATCTAGGCATGCAGATCCACAATTCCCTGAAGGTGGCAACTCAGGTGAACAAGGTGGTCAAGAAGGCGTATGGCACGCTGGCCTTCATCGTTCAGGGCGTTGAGTATAGGAACTGGAAAATCATTATGCAGCTTATAAGACTTTGGTTAGGCAGCATTTGGAGTATTGTGTACAATTCTGGTCGCCACACTACCGGAAGGATAATGATGCATTGGAAAGGGTGCAGAAGAGATTTACCAGGATGTTGCCTGGTTTGGAGGATATGGGCTATGAAGAAAGGTTGAACAAACTTGGGTTGTTTTCACTGGAGCGTCGGAGGATGAGGGAGGGACCTGATAGAGGTTTACAAGATTATGACAAGCTTGGATAGAGTGGATAGTTAAAGTCTTTTTCCGAGGATTGAAGGGTCAATTAGTCATGGGCATAGGTTGAAAGTGAAAGGGGGAAAGTTTAAAAGAGATGGAAGGGGCAAGTTTTTCACACAGAGGGTGATGACTGCCTGGAACACGGTGCTGGAGGAGATGGTGGAAGCAGATTCTATAACAACGTTCAAGAGGCATCTGGATAGATACATGAATAGGCAGGGAATAGAAGGATATGGTCCACATAGCGACAAGATTCGAGAGGCATCTGTGTTGGCACAGACTTGATGGGCTGAAGGGCCTGTTCCTGTGCTGTATTTTTTTTGTTCTTTGTTATGGGATGTGGAGTGCAGGATTTTCTTCTTCCTTTTCTTTCCTTCTTTGCCATTGCTCTGCCCCTTCATTAAGACACTGCGACTCAAAGCATGATGCAGCTTTAAGGACAGGTTGTCACCATTCTGAACCATTGGTAGCAATCTCCTCCCAGTCATTAATGTAAATATTGCCACACTTCAAGGAGAGCTTTGGACTGTCTTTGAAGTGTTTTCTTTGTTCTCCAGTGGAACATTGGCCACTTGAAAGTTGAGAAAACAAAACCTGGTGGGGAAGAAGATGGTTTTTGGTTACCCAGATACAGCGTTCACTGGCATTTGTTCAGTGATCCTCTGAATGAATCTGGAGGATGTGGTGTAGGGATTGTTGATGGAATTTCCCTTCAACATATCGGGGAGATGGAATATTTAGCTGGCCAAGTATGGGTTGATATATAAGTTTTGTTTTGGCAACATTCAAGGATTCGTTGAGATTTTTGGATGCATAATTGAAGACTGCCTTGCCAATCTCATGCAATGACATAGCAGTCATCCACAAACTGTAGATTCATAGAATCATAGAATCCTACAGTGCAGAAGGAGGCCATTTGGCCCATCAAGTCCGCACTGACCACAATCCCACCCAGACCCTATCCCCATAACCCCATGCATTTACCCTAGCTAGTCCCCCTGACATTAAGGGGCAATTTAGTATGGCAATCCACCTAACCCGCACACATACCTGCACGGTAGCACAGTGGTTAGCACTGCTGCTTCACAGTGCCAAGGACCCGGGTTCGATTCCCAGCTTGGGTCACTGTCTGTATGGAGTTTGCACGTTCTCCCTGTGTCTGCGTGGGCTTCCTCCAGGTACTCAGGTTTCCTTATTCTGAAAAATGTGCTGGTTAGGTGCATTGACCCGAACAGGCGCCGGACTGTAGCGACTTGGGGAATTTCACAGTAACTTCATTGCAGTATTAGTGTAAGTCTTACTTGTGACTAATGAATAAACTTTAAATTTGTCATTGGACTGTGAAGGAAACTGGAGCATCCTGAGGAAACCCACGCAGACATGGAGAGAATGTGCAAACTCCACAAAGACAATGTCCCAAGCCGGGAATCAAACCCGGGTCCCTGGCGCTGCGAGGCAGCAGCGCTAAACACTGTGCCACCTGCAGTGATCAGTTTGGTTTTGGCACAGAGGTTAAAGAGTTTTCCATCTCAGTGGTAGTTAATGCTCACACCAGGGGGTAGTTGATCTTTGATGAGATGAATAGCTAATGACAGGTTGATTGTAAATAATTTGGGATATATCAAACCTCCGTGCTTGACTCTGGTAGTAGTACTCAGATCATCATGATGCAATAGTAGGATTGCAACAAAGTTTCTTGGACATCCAAATCTTTGGAACAAAATCCACAGAACCTCACAATTTACAGGGTCAAATGCTTTGGTGAAGTCTGAATGCAATGAAGAGTTCCTGGTGTGGTTCCCGCCATTTTTTTGGATTTGTCTAGCAACAAGGACCACGTCAGATGTTCCTCAACACAAAGAACATAAGAACATAAGAAATAGGAGCAGGAGTAGGCCATCTAGCCCCTCGAGCCTGCCCCGCCATTCAATAAGATCATGGCTGATCTGATAGTGGTTTAGTTCCACTTATCCGCCTGCTCCCCATATCCCTTAATTCCCTTATTGATCAGAAATCTATCTACCTGTGACTTAAACATATTTAACGAGGTAGCCCCCACTGCTTCAATGGGCAGAGAATTCCAGAGATTCACTATGCTCTGAGAGATGTTCCTCCTCAACTCTGTTCTAAACTGACTCCCCCTCATTTTGAGGCTGTGTCCTCTAGTTCTTGATTCCTTTCTAAGTGGAAAGAATCTCTCTGCCTCTACCCTGTCTAGCCCCTTCATTATCTTATATGTCTCTATAAGATCTCCCCTCAGCCTTCTAAACTCCAACGAGTACAGGCCCAATCTACTCAATCTCTCCTCATTGGCTAACCCCCTCATCTCCGGTATCAACCTGGTGAACCTTCTCTGTACTCCCTCCAAGGCCAATATATCCTTCCGCAAATAAGGGGACCAAAATTGCACACAGTACTCCAGTTGCGGCCTCACCAGTACCTTGTACAATTGCAGCAAGACCTCCCTGCTTTTACACTCCATCCCCTTCGCGATAAAGGCCAACATTCCATTTGCCTTCTTGATTACCTGCTGCAGCTGCAAACTGAGTCTCTGCGATTCATGCACAAGGACCCCCAGGTCTCTCTGCACAGTCGCACGATGTAATTTTTCACCATTTAAATAATAGTCCATTTTACTATTATTCCTTCCAAAGTGGATAACCTCACACTTGTCAACGTTATATTCCATCTGCCAGATCTTCGCCCACTCGCTTAGCCTATCCAAATCTCCCTGCAGACTTTCCGCATCCTCCACGCAATTCACTTTCCCACCCATCTTTGTGTCATCCGCAAACTTTGTGTCATCCGCAAAGGGGCAATTGGACCAAGTAATCCAGAAGTAACTCAATTTAAGTTCAATGTGGTGTCCGTATTTTTTTATACAATTGGATTTTATATTATTCGTAATTAAATAGCAGAAAAATACAGTGATTTAGAAATTGAGAATTGTCTCTCCGGTGCCAGGTGAGGAGCTGGAGACCCAAACCTTGGGTGCCACAGCACCACTGCTGGTGGGAGGATACAGTTACGCTATGATATAAATTACATGAATGTTTCCAATCTAATCATAGGATTTATAATACAAAACGTTGGCATGAAGTATGTACAACACACAAGATGAAAAATACTGACTGGGTGGCCACATTCGATCTTAAAATGCATCTAAGACTCCAGCATTAGGTTTTGTCAATGGGAAATTCCATTTCAAGAGTGCCAACCTTTACCTGCAGTGCCTGTTACACTATAGGCGGCTTGTTTAATATTAAAAGTCCTGTTCTGTAACATTCATTCTAAACCCTGGATTTGTACATTTGGTGTGTCAATGTGCAACTCCATGGAAATTCCACTAGGTGGCAATGCAGAATAAGTCTTTGGGTGGAACTTTACAGCCTCACTCATCCCGAAACCGTAAAATCCCGCCCGAGGTCAAAGGGCATTTCCATTGTCTGCCCCTCACCCGCTCTGATTCTGTTGCGGGCGGGGCGGTAAAATTCCGCCGTTTGTATTGTCATGTATCGGGAATGGGGTCGCACGAAGCTAACCTCCTGGTGCTTTGACACATTCAGGAAGAGGTCAGCCCACCCAATTGTGAAATCTTCCTTATAACCTGACGCTGTTCCTGAAGTCACGTTTCTCCCCTGCAGAACTAGCTGCTCTCCAGACCTTCCCATCACCTGTTCTTCCCAGGCAGCTGGTAAGTGGCACAGTGGTTGGCACTGCTGCCTCGCAGCACCAGGGAGCCGGGTTCTATTTCCAGCTCGGGTCACTGTCTATGCGGAGTCCGTCAAATGGCCTCCTTCTGCACTGTAGGGATTCTATGAATTCAAATGTTGCTTTCTTTTATCTTTAAGTCTTCCCATCAGATGTTTCGGGAATTGGAATGTACTCAGTTCATAGTGATGCCGCAGTTTGAACACTTCCCCCTTCCCACCCCAATCCCTAAGCTCTAAGCATTGGTCCCGAGTTCTTCCCTGATGCCCTTTAACATCCTGGCAGCAACACAGATGGTGGCACTCTTTCACTCTATCCACCGCTGGAGCCAAGATCCCAACTGCATGCCTTCAACACCGTGTAGCAATGTGCTTCCTGTGTCACCCTTGCTCATGGCCATTTTACAACGTAGTTAACCCTTTAACGGCCCACTCTGCCTCCTCAATAGTCAGTGGTTCCATCATTGGCGAAACCCCTTGTTCCCCCCACACACCTCCCTATCCACACCCGTCCAACGGGACAGCACTGAGTAGGGACAATAGATCAAGGAAAGACACGGAGGACAGATATTAATGTCACAAGGCTGAGATGTTCAAGTTTGTATGCAATATGGAGTGAATTAATTTATATATTTGTTTGGAATGGTCATTTTGTGATGGCTTTTGTTTTTGCATTGTGTTCAAGGTGGCAATGTGCGGACAGCGGCAGAGGGAAGTTAAAGAGTTTGGTATTCTTGGTGAATGTCAACTGGGGTTGAGATTACTGGGGTTGAGATTACTGGGGTTGAGATTACTGGCATTGCTCTTGAACTGAAAACAGAAAATGCTGGAAAAACTCAGCAGGCCTGACAGCAGTTCTGGAGAGAGAATAATGTCAACGTTTCCGAAGGGTCATCTGGACTCGGAAAATTGGCTCTATTCTCTTCCTACAGGTGCTGTCAGACCTGCTGAGATTTTCCAGCATTTTCTGTTTTTGGTTCCGATTCCAGCATCAGCAGTATTTTGCCTTCTCTTGAGCTGATTCTTCATGAATAGCCTGGGCAGAATGGGACAGCCTACGTTCTTAGTCCTCCATCTCCTCCTATTCCAGCTCCTCCTCATACTCCTGCTCCTCAGCTTCTCACCGGATAGGTGATGCAAGGGATGTTTCTTGGAGATGGCAAGGTTGTGAAGCATGCAGCAGACCACTGCAAGTATTGCGACCCAGTCAGGAGGGTTCTGCAGGGCAGTATAAATGCTGTTTCAGCACATCCATGGTCATCATCTCACACTTCAGGTGACAGCATGGCTCTCACTGCATGCTGTGCATGGGTGTGTGGATTACAAACCAGAGTTGTGACATTTGCTATCAGTGGAGAGTCCTCGCTGCCCATTAGCTGTCCATTGGTTTGCCATGGTGGCTGAAACATAGCTGGCACAGCATGGTTGTTGCTGACTTAAGGCATCCTAATGGCAGCCAGGATTCCAAATACAGGCCTGCATGATGCTCTTGTGCATGGTCACACATGATTACACATGGCCGGCACGGTGGCACAATGATTAGCTCTGCTGCCTCACAGCGCCACCAACCTGAATTCTATTACAGCCTTGGGTGACTGTCCGTGTGGAGTTTGTGCATTCTTCCCGTGTCTGCGCTAGTTTCCTCCAGGCTCTCCAATTTCCTCCCACACTCCAAAGCTGTGTAGGTTAGATGGATTGGCCGTGCTAAGTTGTCCTATTGCCCCAAGATATGTATAGGTTAGGGGAATAAGTGGGGTAAAATATCGGGGGGAGGGACAGGGCCTGGATAAGAATCAGTGCAAATTCAATGGACCGAATGGTCTCCTTCTGCACTGAGGGGATTCTATGATGCTGAGCAAGTGGAATCCCTTTCAGTTTTTGCACTTGGCAGAGTTAGCTCAGCAAACTGTGCGCATTGCTGCCCCCATATCTGTTGCAACCTTTGCGTGGGTGGCATGGTGGCACGGTGGTTAACACTGTTGCCTCGCAGCGCCAGTGACTTGGGTTCGATTCCCGGCTTGGGTCACTGTCTATGTGGAGTTTGCACATTCTCCCTGTGTCTGCGTGGATTTCCTCCAGGTGCTCCGGTTTCCTTCCACAGTCCAAAGATGTGCAGGTTAGGTGATTGCTATGATAAATTGCCCCTTAGTGTCAGGGGGACTAGCTAGGGTAATTGGGGTTATGGGGATGGGGCCTGGGTGGGATTGTGGTCAGTGCAGACTTGATGGGCCGAATGGCCTCCTTCTGCACTGTAGGATTCTATGATTTTACCTCCCCCTCTGCCCATCTTGTGAGCATGTTGAAACACTCATTGCCGAAACTAGCAACACCTCCAAACAAATTCCAGAGGGCTTCCAGAGATTTTGCAAAAGCAGAATTTAGTCTAAATCATCTTCCCTGCAAGTTAGGTGCCTGGTCATAGAATCATAGAAACCCTACAGTACAGAAAGAGGCCATTCGGCCCGTTGAGTTTGCACCGACCACAATCCCACCTAGGCCCTACCCCCATTAAACTGTCCTTTAAACTGTTATGTTAAACATGCAGAGTTATCAGAGTCTGTTAAACATGCATGAAGTGTCCAATGTGGAATGACACGCAGGCCACGTGAGACACAGCCAGAGACATCCTGAGGGCATCCAGCCTCTGTAACACCCGCTCCAGAGATGCTGCAGAGCCCGATCTTGTGCTTTTTATCTCTCAGTTGCCAGAATTTTCACATGTTTCAAAAGAAATCCAGTTTGGCACTTATATGCAAATTTACAATGTGAAAGGAGAGCAGATTTCCACTCCATCTGACGAAGGAGCAGCGCTCGGAAAGCTAATGGCATTTGCTACCAAATAAACCTGTTGGACTTTAACCTGGTGTTGTTAAAACTCTTACTGCCTTTAAACTGTGCCAGCAGCGAGCCACTCTTGCAACTCTACGAATGCTCTTTGGTGGGTGGTCAACAAATGTATTGAGTGGCCTCTGTGGAGAGCAAAATGGAGTCCTGAGTCCAATATGACACTTCTTCGCCTCAGAAAACGAGTTTTACAGACTCGGAACGTTAATTCTGTTTCTCTGTTCACAGGTGCTGCCAGACTTGCTGAAATCTTCCAGAATGTTCTGCTTTGATTTTGGATCTCTGGCAGCTGCAATATTTTGCTGTTAGAATATGTTGAGTGGAATTCTGCGATCCAAGTTTGTGAATCAGGTGTCAATCAAATCGTGTTTGATGTCACGATTTAGCCAGTCCATCACGCAAACCAGCCTCCCATCCATTGACTCTGTCTACACTTCCCGCTGCCTCAGCAAAGCAGCCAGCATAATTAAGGACCCCATTGATGTGCGTTATCATACACGAGGCTTGATGCTCAGGAAATAAAGGCTTTTATTTGCTGTAACGAAGCAGCTAACAATTATATACACGATCCCAGACTGAGGGATCCCAGCCAGAGCAGGGACCTTTATACCTCTCCCAGGAGGCGGAGCCCGACTGGGATGTACCACAACACTACAATACAAAGGTGTAACAACCCCACCCTAACCCCAACAGCAACAAGTAGCACAACCCATCCCTAACCCAACAGCAGCATATGTACATACTTGTAGTACTGGCCAGACCCTGGCTCAGTACTATCCAGTGGGAACCAACGATGGTTCACCACATCCATGCACCCCGGACATTCTCTCTTCCGCCTTCTCCTGTCGGGGAAAAGATACAAAAGTCTGAGGTCACGTACCAACCGACTCGAGAACAGCTTCTTCCCTGCTGCTGTCGGACTTTTGAATGGACCTACCGTATATTAAGTTGATCTTTCGCTACATTCTAGCTATGACTGTAACACTACATTCTGAACCCTCTCCTTTCCTTCTCTATTATCCATATGCTTTGTTTGAACAGCACGCAAGAAACAATACTTTTCATTGTATACTAATAAATGTGACATTAATAAATCAAATCAAGTCATTTAAGGAAGCTTCCGGCACATGCATGAAGTGTCCAACGTGGAATGACACGCAGGCCACGTGAGACACAGCCAGAGACATTGCGCGCCCCATCCTGAGGGCATCCAGCCTCTGTAACACCCGCTCCAGAGATGCTGCAGAGCCCGATCTTGTGCTTTTTATCTCTCAGCTGCCAGAATTTTCACATGTTTCAAAAGAAATCCAGTTCGGCACTTATATGCAAATTTGCAATGTGAAAGGATTGTTTTTTAAAGCAGTTGTTTGGAATGAGTAAACAAAAGAGGCACTTCCTTCTTTGGAACTTAAGTGTGGTTACAAGCTGTGGGAAAGTTTTGACTAGCTTCTCATGCTTTACTGGACTGAACCTAATGACTAGGGGCAAAGTAATGCTCAATGTCTGCCCATCGGCTGCCGATTACTCCAAAAAAATATTAACTTGTCCAACCAGACAATAAGTAAACGCGAGGCTCCCATTTGTTCTCTTCGCAGCTTATGTTCAGCAACAGCCATTAACAACAATGTACAATACACTCTTATTAACATAACATTAACATTCCCTAAGTCCCTGGAAGTGCAAAACTCAACAGGGAATGAGAATATGGATCGGAGCCAGTCACTGGGTCACCGTATTTAATCTTGATGGTAACATAATTTCTTTAATTAAAAACAGCACAGATTTTTCTTTTGTACAATCGCAATAAGTGGACCGTTCAATTTTGAAACCAATACTTCTGCAGCCCATCAAAGCAAGCTGGGAAATACTCTGAGCAATGTTATCACACGCAGACTTAACTCATTCATATCGCATTTCTCTCTCCACTATTTTGACAAAGTTGGGGGGGGGGGGGGGGGGGGGGTGGGGGGAGGTTGATCATTCAACCTAAATGGGATTACGCTCACTTCAAAGTTGCAGTCGTGGCGGCATGGTGGTTAACACTGCTGCCTCACAACGCCAGGAACCCAGGTTCAATTCCCGGTCCTGGCTCACTGTCTGTGCGGAGCCTGCACCTTCTCCTCGTGTCTGCGTGGGTTTCCTCCGGGTGCTCCGGTTTCCTCCCACAGTCTGAAAGATGTACTGGTTAGGCACATCGGCCGTGCTAAATTCTCCCTCAGTGTACCCGAACAGGCACCAGAACGTGGCGACTAGGGGATTTTCACAGTAACTTCATTGCAGTGTCAATGTAAGCCTACTTGTGATGCTAATAAATAAACTTTAAGCTTTATCAGCAAGCAATTTAGTTGTCACTTCACACACTCCTCCATCTGGCGCCAACCCACCCCATCACTGGACCAGTGCCGTTTTTCCAAGTCAGGTTGTGCTGTTCTGAGCTGCAGCTGAATTGGGTGCAGTGGGTAATGGTGCCCATGTTTTAGGCCCACTCAGTAACAGGGCGGAGAAACTGCAGTTGGACTTTAGATTGGCTTCTTGCTTTAGTTTCTTCAGGCAAGGCAGCATCTTGAAGGCTTGAAGATTTGGGCCAGTTACATTTGAAGGCCTCTTTGGCCTACTGACAGGCCTTGTTGAAATACTCTGGTCTTAGGTCTGGGATATCCTGGGACACAAGAGTTGGCAGGAGTTTGGGAATGCTCCTTCCCTCCTCATTTGCATGTGTACATTGAGCCTACATGTTCCCTTCTCTGTCTGATCTGGTTAAATTTTGGAACCATGGGCAACATGAAGAGGGAGGCTAAAAGAAATGAGTCTCCATTCCCCTCGAACCTGTGTCCCGTCTGAGGGACGGAATTCAAGAACATTGGTCCCATTAATATTGCTGTTTTGTGACAGAGAATTGAACTTTCTAATCTGCATATTTAAAATGGGATCTCTCCCGCAGGCCTTGGGCAGGTGACCTACAGCAGCCTGGATCTGGATAGATAAGCAAACTGGGTGGTTTTAACCGCCCCTTCACCTGGTTTCCAAAGGCCAGGTAAAGTTACACTCCTTCCTCACTCTTTCTCTTTCTACAAATGACAGATAATCATAAAGCTTTAGTGATGGCAGCATGGATTTGGAGCCTGGCCTTGTGTAGCATATTCCTACACATCTTGTTTGGGCTGCTCTTCCATGTAATCTGTTGAGATTATACAATGTAAACATGAAAGAGGCCTGGCTACCACTGTTTCCAATAGCCCTGACAGGAGGTGTCAGGGTTCAAAGTGAGCAATTAAAGTAGCCAGGGACCTGAGCGCACATCAGGTTGTGGGAACCATTAAATCACAATGGGGAACAGCCGTAGGCTGAACCTAGGATATAACTCAATGGAATCAGCTAGCAGATCACATGGTTTCCACAATAATTCCTGTAAAACAACATATCTTTTTTGGCATCATTGCAAGTGGCTAATTGCGCAATGGTAAAGGCAAAATTAAAGTAAAGCAAAAGTTTATTTATTAGTCACAAGTAGGCAATGAAGTTATTGTGAAAATCCCCGAGTCGCCACGCTCTGGCACCTGTTCAGGTACACTGAGGGAGAATTTAGCATGACCAATGCACTTAACCAGCACATCTTTTGGATTGTGGGAGGAAACCACAGCACCCGGAGGAAACCCACGCAGACACGGGGAGAATGTACAGACTCCGCACAGACAGTGACCAAAGCCGGGCATTGAACCCAGGTCCCTGGCGCTGTGAGGCAGCAGTGCTAACCACTGCGCCACCGTGCCACGCCTGCGGATTCTGCGGATGCCGGAATCTGAAACAAAGACAGAAAATACTGGAGAAACTCAGCAGGTCTGTCAGCATCTGTGGAGAGAGATTGGAACCAACGTTTTGAGTCCGGAAGACCCTTCGTCAATTGAGAAATGGGTCTTCTGATATGCTTATGTCCAGGTCCACAAGTCGCCACTCCACCCTCCTTCAGCTAGCCTGTTCCTGAAATCCATTCCTTTGCTATCTCTTGACTTAACTATTCCAATGCAGTCTTGGACAAACTCTCCTGTTCCTTGTGTGCACTTAAAATCATCGAAAACTCGATCACGTGTGATCTTGCTCACACGAGGTCTTTTTCACCCATCACCCTTGAGCTTGCTAACCTGCACCGCCTCCCAGTTCAGCAATTTTACAGTTTTCATCCTCACCTTCAAATCCCTCTGTATTCTTACTCTTCCCTATCTCTGTAATATCCTGTAGCTTAACAGGCCTCTGAGGTATCCACACTGCTGCAGATCTGGCCTCTGAGTTTAATCACTCCACTATTGGTGGTTGTGTATGAGCCGCTAAGGCTCTAGCTCTGGAATTCCCTCCCTTAACCTCGCCATCTCTTTTTCTTCCTTTAAAGACCACTTTGACCCCTTGGCCATCTACCCGAATGTCTCTGTATGTGGCTCAGTATAAAATTGTGTTTTAAAATGCTCCTGTGAAGCACCTTGTGACATTTTACCACATTAAAGATGCCAAAATAATACAAGTTTGTTGATATTGTTGTCGACCAGAAGCATGGCATCACCACGCGATGTGCTGTGGTATGGTGGCACAATGGTTAGCACTGCTGCCTCATGGCATCAGGGACTCAGGTTCAATTCCCGCCTTGGGTCACTGTCTGTGCGGAGTCTGCACATTCTCCCCGTGTCTGCATGGGTTTCCTCCGGGTGCTCCGGTTTCCTCCCACAGTCCAAAGATGTGTGGGTTAGGTTGATTGGACATGCTAAATTAACCCTTAGAGTCCAGGATGTGATAGGTTAAGGGATTAGCAGGGTAATTAAGTGGGGTTGGGCCCTGGGTGGGATTGTTGTCAGTGCAAACTCAATGGGCTGAATGGCTTCCTTCTGCACTGTGGTGTTTCTATGATATGCGGTTTGGGTTGATTGGCCATGCTAAATTGCCCCTTAATGCCAGGGAGATTAGCAGGGTAAATATGTGGAGTTAAATTGGTAGGACCTGGGTGGGATTGTTGTCGGTGCAGGCTTGATGGGCTGAATGGGTTCTTTCTGCACTGTCGGGATGTGTTGTAACAAAGGCCAGTTAGAATCTATAGAAGGCAACATTTGCAAAAGCTCAGCATTTTTAGTGATCTTCTGGTTGATTTACTTCAGAGTACAAATAACTAAATCAGAGAACAAATTCATTCTCTTACCTCTCTTGCGTATTCACTGTCTCTCCTCCTCCTTTCTCACCCTTGCTGCTTCTCCTTCCTCAACCTCTTAATTATTCTTCTCTTTGACTTTCCATGTCGCTCAAAACAGTTCCCTCTTTGTCCTTTCCCTTGGTCACCGCTCAACTCCTTATTTTCATCTTATTCCCCTGCCCCCTCATCCTCCCAGTATTCACAGCTGAATGTTTGGTATTGATATTGACTGCTGAACCTAAATACAGTTCATGGAGTCGCAACTCTGGGCAAAGATATCAAGCCCAAATCCAGGCTTTTGAGAGAGGTTGAGGTCTTCAAGAAAATACTTTAATTGAAGGCATTAAAATAATAATTTTAATCACCTTATTTATAAGTATGGCATTTGATATTTTTGCTTCTTCATAGGCAGCTATTTGTGCATCTCGTTTTTTATTTGCCTTAGGGACATGTGTCCCTCAGAAAGCTAGTTATTAGCGCCTATTCCTATATTTTTTGTAATTTAAATTTTTACCCAACCTTAAAGTTACAAAGCCAATGCTCAGAGTGGATCAGGTAAACCCAAATCCATTCCTTACTTGCTCCAAAAACCAAATTCAAAAATGAATTGAATCCAATTCAAGGTCCCCATGAAAGGAACAAACAATATCTAAGCTGACAAGATGAGACATTTCACCCCATCCTCGGTTTGATCTGACACTTGATCTTAGCCAAAAGGTTGATTCCTAATTGTCCTTGAGCAGGTGGTGGTAAAGCACTAAGTGCCTTACTTTAAAGTTTATTTATTAGTGTCATAAGTAGGCTTACATTAACACTGCAATGAAGTTACTGTGAAAATCCCCCAGTCGCCACACTCCGGCGCCTGTTCGGGCACACAGAGAGAATTTAGCATGGCCAAACCACCTAACCAGCACATCTTTTGGACTGTGGGAGGAAACCGGAGCACCCGGAGGAAACCCATGCAGCCACGGGGAGAACATGCAGATTCCGCACAGACAGTCACCCAAGGCCGGAATTGAACCCGGGTCCCTGGTGCAGTGGGGCAGCAGCGCTAACCACTGTGCCACCGTGCCACCTTATATTTCAGAGGGGCAGTTAAGAGTCAGCCACGTCCGGGTCTGGAGTCACATGTAGGCCAGACCAGGTAAGGATGGCAGATTTCCTTCCCTGAGGGGCATTAGTGAATCGGGTGCGTTTTTTAAAAATTTGGTTGTTTCATGATCATTACAATGAAACTTGCATCACGTTCCAGATTTTATTCATTGGTACAGTGGCACGGTGGTTAGCACTGCTGCCTCACAGCACCAGGGACTTGGGTCCAATTCTGGTCTCGGGTCACTGTCTGTGTGGAGTTTGCACATTCTCCTCGTGTCTGCGTGGGTTTCCTCTGGGTGCTCTGGTTTCCTCCCACAGTCCAAAGATGTGCGGGTTAGGTTGATTGGCCATGCTAAATTGACCCTAGTGTCAGGGAATTATCAGGGTAAACATGTGAGGTTACGGGAATAGGGCCTGGGTGGGATTGTGGTTGGTGCAGACTTGATGGGCTGAATGGTCTCCTTCTGCACTGTAGGGATTCTATGATTCTAATCTAAATTCCTCCAGCTGCTGTGGTGCGGTTTGAGCTCATGTCTCCAATGCATTAGCCCAGGCCTCTGGATTGCTAGTCCAGTAACATTATCACGATACTACCATCCTCTTAAGTCACTGTTCGAGCCATCCAAGTAAGAAGGAGAATGGGCTGAGTGATTCTGACAGACCAGGCGGTTCAGACATTACTTCATCACATGGTGAATGGACCAATGAGATCATGGGCAGGGGACGTTTGCAAACGATCACTTGTGGAATGCAGCTGTACTGAAGAGATTCCGTCATATTTTGACTATTCCCGGTTCCAAAATGATTCATATGTGAAAACTAATCTACAGACCAAATCTCAGTCATTCGCAACTTCACATTTCAGTTTAGATCCTGACATGTTAAATTTTGTTTGGAAAATACATATTAACAGAGGCTGTGTCATTTGCTTCTGTTATGAAAACATTAATAAATAGTAATTAAAAATTAGTGCTGCACAGTGGGTGGCCTGGCTAGACTCAGCCAGACCTATGAAATATACACTTGAAATTGGCAAAGCAATGGTTATCCTAAAGAGCGACGTTTTGCCACTTGATTCAATCAAATGTATAATGTTTCTTGTGTGGTCTAAGCAACATTTTTTAAACACATTTTTAAAGTGAATAACAATGGCTGGCGGTTACTTGGGAGTGGAGGAGGGAGGCATTTCTGTGCCGTTTACAGCTGCCATGTAAATTCAAAGAGCATTTTAGGCTCCTGATCCTACTTTCTGTTAAAAGCATCAACTAAATGTGGACCTGGGTCAAAAGCACATTGCAAAGGGGAGAAGATAGGGTTTCATAACTTGCGGTCGACAATTAGGGACCTTGGAATAAGATAGGCTTCCCTTACACCTTGCACACACGGTATCTGATGCTGGCGATCTAAGACATTACCTGAAATAAATAAGCATGACAATCGGCGATGGACCTCAGTCGTGGTCGATGTCAGTCGGTAAGGTATAGGAAACCTGTTGACATGTAAGATGTGTGGGATGGCTTTGCAGTTTTAAGAAGTAAGGAATAAAGGCAAATAGGGGCTTCACGGTAGTTTTAAAGAAAGGTGTTGCATTCCTGCAATCAGTGAGCATGAAATGTGTGTACAGTTTATAGAGATTCTGTTCAGGTTGGCTGTGCCTTACTCTACAAAAAAAAATGAGGGAGATTAATGTTTCTGATCTAATACATCAGGGCACTGTAAACACACACAGCTGACAAGCTCGATTGTCACTACTATTATTCAAGTACCCTCTGCTTCTTACAAATCTGAGCTTTCTCAGTATCAATAGACTATTCAACAATCAAGTTCGACCTTGAACTTACTCACTGCCTTCACTCATGCACTTGATAGCAAGCGTTCCTCATAGCAATCAGGGAATAGGATGATTTCCTCCCTGCCCCAGTGCAAGGGCTCCGCACCATCCCAGCTGAGATCAGCCCACTCAGAATCAAGCATGGACACTTCTGGACTCTTTCTTCAAGCTTCAAGGGAATGGAAACCCATAGATGCTTTCGAAAGAAAAATAAATGAGCGGGAGGAATGAAAAAAGAGAAAGAAAGAACTGTCAGAGATGGAAGCAAAAAGTTGGAGAAACTTGCTATAGACAGGGGAAGATTGACGAAAGATTGCCTCTGTTCCATTGAAGGCCATGGTGGAGATCAGACACACAAAAGTTATAAGGTTCTGATGACCATTTGCTCTATCTGACTTATCTCTCCATAGAGTCCTCATTATCAGAGCAGCTAGTTGTCTCATCATGCAATGCTTCACACTTGAAGGACTGGCGTTATCAGCTGTACGCAATTTGAGGAAACCTAATGAATGTAGAACAAACCCATCAGCCAAAGAGTGGATAGGAATAGGAACATAGGGACACATAGGACATGGGAGCAGGAGCAGGCCATTCAGCCCTTTGAGTCTGCTCCACCATTTGTTAGGATCATGGCTGATCTGGTTGTGGCCTGACCTCCACCTTCCTGTCTGCCCCCCCATAACCCTTGACTCCCTTGTCTGTCAAAAGCCTTGAATAAACTCAGTCTCCACTGCTTTCTAAGGAAGAGAATTCCACAGACTAATGACCCTCTGAGAGGGTTGGATTATAAAAGGACTAAATTATCTAATAAAACCGGTTATATTCAGACAGTCCGCAATTCCAATAATTATCACCACAGTCTTGAACTAAGCATGTTCTGGATGTTGCTGAAGTCAATCTTAGAAGATGAATCAACAGAAAATTGCTGTTCTAGCTTTTACCTTTATGTTCTTGGTTCAAAGCAGCCAAAACAGATGACAAGACTCTATCAATCTTAAGAGTTAACATGTGAAATCTGAGCAGTCGCCATCATTCTTACAAAAATGAGTTTCAAGCGTAATCTGACACTAAATTGGGAGCAGTCTCATTCAAAAAGAATATGATGAGGGTGTCATAGTAACGTAAAGATTCACACTGGTGCCATGGCGGGGTTTGGGTGGTGTGGGTCTTACGCCATTAAAGTCAAAGTATAATGTTGAGGTAGCATAAGAGAGTAGAATGCTGCATCTCAGCCATACTAGCCCTGGCACGGTAGTGCCTGAGTTGACACTGAGTGCCACAAGTTTACTTTAGAAGACAAGTAATATGTTTCAATCTCCATCTCCTAATAATATCTTCTATCAAAATTGCTATCCCTCATCTTGATAAGGACAAACACTAGAAATGTCAGTCTTTCTGTTCTGATGAGATTTTGCGAAAGAAAGGAACTCTGTAGAATCCGAAAATAGATAAGAAAGGTGGTATGTATTGTCAGTGAGGGTCCTGTCCTACAGTGGGCAGTGTCCCTGTCTCTGAGCCAGAGGCTTTGAGTTTAAGCTCCACCCCAGGACTCGATGACCAAGGAGGGTGTGCTCATAACTTGGTCAGGCAGAATCATAGAATCCCTACAATGCAGAAGGAGGCCATTCGGCCCATCGAGTCTGCACTGACCACAATCCCACCCAGGCCCTATTCCTGTAACCCCACATATTTACCCTGCTACTCCCCTGACATTAAGGGGCAATTTAGCATGGCCAATCAACCTAACCCACACATCTTTGGAGTGTGTGAGGAAACCGGAGCACCCGGAGGAAACCCATGCAGACACAGGGAGAACGTGCAGACTCCACACAGACAGTGACCTGAGGCCGGAATTGAACCCGTGTCCCTGGCGCTGTGAGGCAGCAGTGCTAACCACTGTGCCACTGTGCCGTCCTAAAAAATATCTGCTCCAGGTGAGGTGCAAACTCACAACCTCGGCATAGCCTGCTGGCAGGTGGCAGATCAACCTGCAAATCTTTCCAAACATGCCAATGGCAGGCGGTAAGAGCGGGAGAGATTCTTAGTCAGTCGTGCGATGGCAAGAAAGTTGGAGCCTCTCCATCCGTAACTCCAAACTACAACCAGCATGAAAAGGATCATTTTGCCGCAGCAACTCGGACTCCCTGAGTAAAATGTTAACAACAAATTGGAAGTAGACTTAAATGTGATGTGTACACAAATCTTTGATTTAAATTGGTCAATAACATGTGCTTATTGATTATAAAGTCCACAATACAGAACAGCAAAGAATGTACGGAGGAGATTTCCAGTTTTGCAATCTCTCCATCCCACTGAAGGTTTAGCTGCAGGCAAGTTTATAAATTCCTACACTTGCCCAAACAAAATGGTGCTTCTTCTATAGTCAATATGGAATTTCTATTTGAGTGGGTGAAATTTTATGACAAAACTGGTGCAGAGCGCAGGTTATTGATAAATGATCTGTCCACTAACATCTATCAAATGAGGCCGATGAAAGGAATTTTTATAACCGCTGGGCTGTGGTAATTAGGAAGACTGGTGGTCTGGGGAATGTTCCCCCATTACCTCTTTAAACGCACACAACCTGCATGCTTTCCTTTTGTCAATCTACCTAGGCTTCATTTCAAAGCCGGCACAAATCAGATAATGCCCCTTTCAACATTCTCTGGTCTTTGGAAACAGTTTGTCGGGCTGCTCTGCATTAACTTTTGGTCTCAGAAAGAGTGATTTGCACAGTTGAACTGATCATTTTATTATTTATAAAAGGTAAATGTTGCCCTTTCGGTGACTCAGTGAATTGTGCTATATTGAGGTCCCAGGTCTGTGCTGACTGCTGTGACTGAGGTCAGGAACTGGTCGGAACTGTTACAATTGGTCTTGGGAACCCCAGGCTGCGTCGGTAAGGAAAATCAACTCACGTTTTAGCTTCTGAATGCCATCCAGCGATCTCTACTGAGAGATAGATATGTCTGGGAAAATTTGGATTCAGTTTGGTTGTGATGGGACACAGATGGGATTTTACGGCCTTGCTCAAGCGAGACCAGAAAATCCCACCCAAGGACCAACGGGCATTTCCATTGTCCGCCCCTCGTCCGCTCCGATTCCATGACTGGCGGGATGGTAGAATTCCAGCGACAATCTGCTGTATTTACACACAAACATAATTCCCCCTCAATCCCGCCACTTTTACTGTCTCCTGCCCTGAATTATTTTTTTATTTGTTCATGGGATGTGGGTGCCGCTGGCTGGGCCAGCACTTATTGCCCACCCCTGAGTGTATTTAGGAGTTATTGCTGTGGATCTGGAGTCGCATGTAGGCCTGACCAGGAAGAATGATAGATTTCTTTCCCTGAAGGGCATTAATGAACCAGGTGGGTCTTTCGGACAATTGAAAGTGGTTTCATGGTCATCATTGGACTTTTAATTCCAGATTTTTTATTGAGTTCAAATTTCACCATTTAACATGATAGGATTCGAACCCGGGTCCCCAGAGCATTATCCTGGGTCTCTGAATTACTAGTCCAGCGACAATACCACTGTGCCATTGCCACCGTACACTGACTTTTGCTTGAGTATGGTTGTTTTCATATTTCTCTATTTCAATAGCTTATTTCTTCCAAGAGCCATAGAACCATTCAAAATCTCCCGCTCGGGCGAGACTGGAAATTCTCGCCCGAGGTCAACAGAGATTTCCGTTGTCGGACCCTCATCTGCTCCGATTCAGGGCGGATGAGGTGGTAGAGTTCCAGCCACTATGTCTGCGCCAACTGGGAAAGAAAGAAACACTTACTGCGCATTCTAAACCTGCCTTCAGGTGCCCAGTCTATTAGCCTTGTAGGTTGGAGCACTTTAGGTGCAGATCCAGGTACCTTTTAAATGAGATGAGGGCTTCTGCATCCACAAACAAACCAGGCTGAAAATTCCATCCATCACCACCCTCTGGGTGGAGATATTTTTCCTCGTGTCCTCTCTAATCCTTCTACCAATTACTTCAAGTCTGTGTTCCCTGGAAATTGACCTCTCTGCTAGGGGAAACAGGGCATGCCTGTCTACACGATCGGCCCCTCATAATCCTGTTGTCCTCAGTATGGTCACACCACAGCCTACTCAGTTCCATGGAAAACAACCCCAGCCTATCCAAAGTTTCCTCATAGCTGCAAGGCAATATTTTCGTAACTCTGCTCTGCACTTTCTCCAGAGCAAACTTGTCCTTCCTGTAATAGAAACATGGAGACATAGAAACTAGAAGCAGGAGTAGGCCATTCAGCCCTTTGAGCCTGGTCCACCATTCACTTTGATCATGGCTAATCATCAACTTCAATATCCTGTTGCCCCTCTCCCCATATCCCTTGATCCCTTTAGCTCCAAGACCTATATCTAATTCCTTCTTGAAATCAGACTTTTTGGCCTCAACTACATTCTGTGGTAGTGAATTCCACACATTCACCACCCTCTGGGTGAAGAAATTTCTCCTCACCTCAGTTCTAAAATGTTTACCGATTATCCTCAAACTATGACCCCTAGTTTTGGACTCCCCCACCATTGGGAACATTCTTTCTGAATTTACCTTGTCTAACCCTGTTGAAATTTTCTACATTTCTGTGAGATCCCCTCTCTATGTTGCTACTGTACACAAAATTCCAGCTGTGGCCTAACCAGTTTTTAGATGATTTCATCATTACATCCCTGCATTTGTATTCTGTACCTCACCCAGTAAAGGAAAGCACTCCATATGCTTCCCTTACCATCTTTCCTGCCACCTCCCAGAACCTATGGACATGCAGTCCAAAGTCTCTCACTTTCTCTATCCCTCCCAATATCCTCCTGCTTATTGTGTATTTCCTTGCTTGGTTTGCTCACCCCAAACCCATTACCTTACACATCTCTGGATTGGATTCCATCTGCCACTTCTCCATCCACTCAACCAAAGCAGTGATATTATTCCAGAGACAGCAGCTATCCTTTTCACTAACAATTACATGGCCAATGTTCATGTCATCTGCCAATTTCCCAATCCACATTTAAGTCCAAATCGCTAATATATACAATGTCACGAATGTGCCAAGCAGCAACTGTAATAAGAATCTAAAAAGGCCTGAAAGATAGAAATCTTCCTAGCAACAGTAACGGCCAGCAGTTCCAAGGGCAGGCAAGTCTTTAAAAGTGATCAGGGCATTCCAAAGGCATGAGAGCATCTAAAGATTTAGCCTTCTAACACTTCTGACATTCTTATAATCCTTTATTCATACAACGGAGCTGGGCATTGCTGACAAAGCCAGCATTTATTATCCATTGCCAATTCATAGAATCATAGAATCATACACTGCAGAGGAGGCCCTTCAGCCCATCAGGTCTGCACTGCCATGTGAGAAACACCTGACTTCCCATCTGCCAGCTCTTGGCCCATAGCCTTAAATGTTATCATGTGCCAAGTGCTTATCCAGGTACTTTTTAACAGTTGTGAGGCAACTCACCTCTACCATCTTATCAGGTAGCACATTCCAGACTGTCACCAGTAAAAAAGGTTTTCCTCACACTCCCCCTAAACTTCCTGCCCCTCACCTTGAACCTATGTCCCCTCGTGACTAACCCTTCAACTAAAGGGAACAGCTGCTCCTTATCCACTCTGTCCATGCCCCTCATAACCTTGTACACCTCGATCAGGTCACCCCCTCAGTCTTCTCTGCTCCAACGAAAACAATAAGAAGTTTAACAACACCAGGTTAAAGTCCAACAGGTTTATTTGGTAGCAAAAGCCACACAAGCTTTCGGAGCTCTAAGCCCCTTCTTCAGGTGAGTGGGAATTCTGTTCACAAACAGAGCATATAAAGACACAGACTCAATTTACATGAATAATGGTTGGAATGCGAATACTTACAACTAATCAAGTCTTTAAGAAACAAAACAATGTGAGTGGAGAGAGCATCAAGACAGGCTAAAAAGATGTGTAATGTCTCCAGACAAGACAGCCAGTGAAACTCTGCAGGTCCACGCAACTGTGGGGGTTACAAATAGTGTGACATGAACCCAATATCCCGGTTGAGGCCGTCCTCGTGTGTGCGGAACTTGGCTAACAGTTTCTGCTCAGCGACTCTGCGCTGTCGTGTGTCGCGAAGGCCGTCTTGGAGAACGCTTACCCGAATATCAGAGGCCGAATTGTAAGTATTCGCATTCCAACCATTATTCATGTAAATTGAGTCTGTGTCTTTATATGCTCTGTTTGTGAACAGAATTCCCACTCACCTGAAGAAGGGGCTTAGAGCTCCGAAAGCTTGTGTGGCTTTTGCTATCAAATAAACCTGTTGGACTTTAACCTGGTGTTGTTAAACTTCTTACTGTGTTTACCCCAGTCCAACGCCGGCATCTCCACATCACAACGAAAACAACCCAAGCCTACGCAACCTCTCTTCATATCTTAAATGTTCCATCCCAGGCAGCATCTTGGTGAATCTCCTCTGCACCCCCTCCAGTGCAATCACATCCTTCCTATAATATGGTGACCAGAACTGCACGCATACTCCAGCTGTGGCCTCACCAAAGTTCTATACAACTCCACATGACTTCCCTGCTTTTGTAATCTATGCCCCGATTGATAAAGACAGGTGTCCCATATGCCTTTTTCACCACCCTACTAACATGCCCTTCCGTTTTCAGAGATCTGTGGATAATGTGTAATAAAATGTGTAATATAAACACAAGTCTTTCTTTTTACGTAGTCATCTCATTTATTGTCTAGTTTTAACCGTGCAGAAAAACACTGCAAATGCAATTTTTGAGGTTCGAACAGCCGAATTGGTCCTTAATGTTTTATGCATAGGTAAGGGAGTTCCAGTCAAAATGATGCAGATGATCCTTGTTTACGATAAAAGGATTGTAATCCAAAAATGCTCCAAATGCTTTTACATAATGGAATAAGGGCTAGAATGTCCTTTATAGTCTCAGTTTTTGAGTCCATTCTGTGAAAACAGCAACTGATTGAAGTGATGAAAGTGAATATACAACAAAACAATTTCAAAACCGGTTTGTTCTGGGCATTAGTTCCTTGAGTAAGTATTCAATCTATAGTATTGATCTAATCAAATATTTTCCTCAAGCTTTAACTTGTGTAAATAAGGTAAACAAAACAGGGTGGCACAGTGGCACAGTGGTTAGCACTGCTGCCTCACAGCGCCGGGGACACAGGTTCCATTCCTGGCTTGGGTCGCTGTCCGTGTGGAGACTGCACATTCTCCCCATATCTGCGTGGGTTTCCTCCCGGTGCTCCAGTTTCCTCCCACGGTCCAAAGATGTGTGGGTTGGGTGGATTGGCCATGCTAAATTGCCCCTTGGTGTCAGGGGGACGAGCTAGAGTAAGTACGTGGGGTTATGGGGATAGGGCCTGGGTGGAATTGTGGTCAGTGCAGACTCGATGGGCCGAATGGCCTCCTTCTGCACTGCAGGGATTCTATGGATTCAAGGATAGGCCGGAAATATTCAGCAGGTTGGGCAGCATCTGTGGAGAGAAAAACAGAGGGCTGGATTCCCCCAAGATTGGAAATTCCTGTCTGAGCTCAATGGTTCGCTGGATTCTCTATTTTGCCCGCCATGATTCCTATGGTGGGCGAGACAGGAGAATTTTGGGCAGAGAATTTGATGAGGGTGGTGAAGATGCCCAATGACCTCTACCAAAACAGGTGACTCCCCCTGCCCTGAGGGAACTCAGTCACTAATTGGTGATGGGAACTCTACTGTCAGAGCTCCCCGGTCCATGGGAGACATTTCAATGCCACACTTTCCCTTGTAAGAGTTGCAAAAAATATACTTCATTCGTAAAATATCTGAAAGACCATTACAAACCTTTCAGCATGGCCATCACACAAAGTGAAACAGGAGGGCACGGTGGCACAATGATTAGCACTGCTGCCTCACGGCGCCAGGGACCAGGGTTCAATTCCAGCCTGGGGTCACTGTTTGTGCGGACGCTGCACGTTCTCCCCGTGTCTGCGTGGGTTTTCTCCGGGTGCTCTGGTTTCCTCCCACACTCCAAAGATGTGCAGGTTAGGTGGATTGGCCATGCTAAATTGCCCCTTGCTGTCCCAAGATGAGTAGGTTAGGGGGATTAGCGGGGTAAATGCGTGGGGTTACAGAGAATGGGGCAGGGGGTGGGCCTGGGTAAGATGCTCTCTCGGAGAGTTGGTGCAGTTCTGATGAGTCAAATGGCTTCACTGTAAGGATTCTACGAATAACATTCAGGTTTTCTACATACTGAGGTGTTTCAATACAGTCCAAGAAATATTGTGGACATTTCAAAATAGTCATTACAAGGGCAGCACGGCGGCACTGTGGTTAGCACTGCTGCTTCATAGTGCCAGGGACCCAGGTTCAATTCTGGCCTCGGGTCACTTTGTGTGTGTGGAGTTTGCACATTCTCCCTGTGTCTGCGTGGGTTTCCTCCGGGTGCTCCGGTTTCTTCCTACAGTCCAAAGATGTGTGGGTTAGGTTGATTGGCCATGCTAAATCAACCCTATTGTCAGAGGGATTAGCAGGGTAAATATGAGGGATTATGGGAATAGGGCCTTGGTGGGATTGTGGTCGGTGCAGACTCGATGGGCCGAATGGCCTCCTTCTGCAATGTATGGATTCTATGATTCTGGTGCAAAAGTTGTCCACATCGATCCGTTTGCACTCTGAGATGTTCCTCGCATCGGCAATACATTAAATTCCACCCATCTGGCTGAGATTTTCAAGTATTTTCTCTTTTGGTTACAAATTCTGCCCATATGCGGCTGACCAAGTAAGGGCAACAGATTTGCTTCCTTGGTGAGCCAGATAGGTTTTTACAACAATCTGGGAAGTTTCATGGTCACCATTACGGATCCACGCTTTTTACTCCTGATTTATTTAATCCAGCTGCCACAGTGGAATTTGAACTCATATCTCCAAGTTATTAGTCCAGGCTTCTGGATTATGAGTCCAATCACGTAACCACTATTCCACAAACTGCCTTTAGCAACCTCAGGGCATTCCAAAATGCTTCATACCTAATTAAAAATTTTTGAAATGCTATTTAATGTTGGTATGACGTGAAGGTGCTGATGTTGGACTGGGGTAAGCACAGTAAGATGTCTCACAACACCAGGTTAAAGTCCAACAGATTTATTTGGAATCACGAGCTTTTGGAGCGCTGCTCCTTCCCCAGGTGAGCGGAGAGTTGGGTTCACAAAGACGGCATGTATAGACAGAGATGCAATTGCAAGATTCCACCATTCTACCATTATCTTGCAATTGTGTCTCTGTCTATATATGCCGTCTTTGTGAACCCAACTCTCCACTCACCTGGGGAAGGAGCAGCGCTCCAAAAGCTTGTGATTCCAAATGAACCTGATTTAATGGTGGGACACCCGATTTGCATGCAGCAAACTCCCACAAACAGCTATTGGTAACAGAACAGAAAGCTTTGTTAACTCTACATCTTACCGTGAGGCTGTTTTATTTTTTTCAAGAAAATTAATGGACAACTGGTAAGCAAATAGCATTTCGGTGCAGCAATGTTAAGAGGGACCCACCATAATTCATGGAGTTGCCCCTTGGTCCGACAAGTCTTTAGTTACCTGGGTTAAAATCAGAAAAGGCACGAGGTGCACAGCACATCAGTCAGCAGCTGAAGGCGGAGAGATAGGTCAGCTAACATTTCCAAAGAGACTTTTTATCAGAACTTGTGCCAGGATTTATTTTTCTTTTTTTAGTTATCCGAAGCTTTTTGTGTTTGTAATGTAGACATCAAAAATGCAGACATAACTTCCTCAGCATTGTGCTCCAGCTTTTGATTCCTTGGCACAGCTGAGCTCTGACCAGCACACAACTATTCTGCCAATACATTTAATACTTGGATTGAGATAATGCTCAGATTAGTCCTTTATGTAACAGAAGGGAATGGTATTGGAATTCTATGCCTGGATCGCATATGCATTTATCAAGACTCCCCGTTTCAATAACCAGTGCAGCTCATGCATGCTTCCTGTATCTTAATATCTCCAAGAATGCTAAATGCTTAAAAAAAAGTGGAAGAGCACAAAGACCATTTTCTAATTAAGAGTGTTATCTGAGAGAGTGGGAAATTGTAATCCTTTAATATTTCAGAGTGGGTGGAGTTGAATGAGAACAAAATACCACTCCATTTTTCCCTCCCTCGAATCGCTTTACATACCCTGGGTAAATTTAGTGCAAATTCGATAACTCCAGTTTTACATTCCAATTCACACTTCTGTATTTATGTAGCCAGCTCACACACAGTACACTGTCGGTAGGAGCCATTTTCGCAGTCTGTTAGAATGGATTAGTTCCATGGCTTCTCATAAACTCCTGATCAAAGGCATTCCTTGCATAACTAATACTGTATACCCTGTCACATAATGCAGGCCTGACTGCACAGAAAGACTTCAAAACTTGTGAGGTTCAGACATAATAAAAAAAAAGCTGCAAGCATGATACTTGCTGCTCAGAAGCTGCCCTGGGTGTAGACCACAATAAGTATTAGCAAACGAATGAATTTTTAATTGGAAAGCAGGTAAATTGTAAATGAATCAAGGAACACTTTTTTGCTAAAAAGGACTGGAGTTGCTATTGTTGTTCTTGTGTATTGCGAAAGTTGCAATGTCTGTGGGAAACTATTTTTTTGTTTTTGCAATTTTGCATTCTCCTCCACTTCCATTCCCAAAGCCAGACTTTCCCTGTTGTGTGGCACCACAGACACCAGTAACCCTCTGGCATCTAGCCCAAGTGGCTATTATTCATAGGGGTGGCTTGACAGTGATTGCCAGGAGGCTGTTCCATCATAAAGAACATCACATATTACATAAAATTGACAGTACAGAAATAGGCCATTCAGCCCACCTGCTCTATGCCAGTGTCACATAAGCCTCGCGGCACTCTACTTCATCTAACCATATCTGCATACCCTTCCATTCCTATTTCTTCCCCTCGCCCCATGTATTTATCCAACTTTGCCCTTAAATACTGCTGGGCTATTCATCTCAACTAACCTATATGGTAGAGAATCAGTGGATGTGGTTTATTTAGACTTTCAGAAGGCTTTTGACAAGATCTCACGTAACAGACTATTATGTAAAGTTAAAGCACATGGGATTGCAGGTAATGCCTTGAGATGGATAGAAAGCTGGTTAGCAGATAGGAAGCAAAGAGTTGGCATAAATGGGTCTTTTTCTGATTGGCAGTCAGTGACTATAGGGTTCCACAGGGATCTGTGCTAGGACCCCAACTGTTCACATTATATATTAATGATTTGGAAGAAAGAACCTAATGTATTATCTCCAAATTTGCAGGTGATACAAACTTGGGTAGGAGGGTGAGCTGTGAGGAGGATGCAGAGATACTTCAGCGTGATTTGGACAGGCTGATTGTGTGGGCACATGCATGGCAGATGCAGTATAATGTGGATAAATGTGAGGTTATCCACTTTGGTAGCAATAATAGGAAGACAGATTATTACTTGAATGGATGCATACTGAGAGAGGTGGATACTTAGCGAGACCTTGGCATCCTCGTGCACCAGTCGCTGAAAGTAAGCACACAGGTACAGCAGGCAGTAAAGAAGGCAAATAGTATGCATAGCGAGAGGATTTGAGTATAGAGATAGGGATGTTTTGCTGCAATTCTATAGGGTGTTCGTGAGACCACACCTGGAGTATTGTGCGCAGTTTTGGTGTCCTTATCTGAGGAAGGATGTCCTTGCTACAGAAGGAATACAGCCAAGGTTTACCAGGCTGATTCCTGGGATGGTAGGTCTGTCATATGCTCTTGGGCTAAAGGGATCAAGGGATATGGGGGGAAGGGGAGCAATCAGAATATTGAATTCGATGATCAGCCAGATCAAAATGAATGGCGGAGTAGGCCTGAAGGGCAGAATGGCCTCCTGCCTCTAGTTTTTATGTTTCTATATTCTAACCACGGTCAGAGTAAAGAGTTGCACGGTGGCGCATTGGTTAGCATTGTGGCCTCACGGCGCCAGGGACCCAGGTTCAATTCCGGCCTCGGGTGACTGTCCATGTGGAGTTTGCATGTTCTCCACGTGTCTACATGGGTTTCCTCAGGGTGCTCCGGTTTCCTCCCACAGTCCAAAGATGAGCAGGTTAGGTGTATTTGCCAGGCTAAATTGCCCCTTGGTGTCCTGGGATATGTAGTTTAGGGGGTTAGTGGGGTTAGGGGGATGAGGCGGGCCTAGGTGGGATGCTCTGTAGTAGATGGGCCTCCTTTTGCACTCTAGGGATTTTATGATTCTATGATAGAGGATCCTCCTAAATTCCTGATTGGATTTATGAGGCACTGCCTTATATTTCTGACCCCTGAAAGCAGGAACGTTTCTTCCATAAAAGCCCCATCAAAACACTTCATAAATCTCTATCGGTCAGGCTTCTCCCTTCTAGAGAAAAGATCAATCTTTCCTGATCGTTCTGGTATCACATTTGTAAAGCTTTTTTTTGCACTTTAACAAAGATCTATTTCATTATATGGAATATTAACAATATTCCTAGTTAAGAAAGCCCACAAACACCTCTACTTTCTCACAAGACTAAGGAAATTTGGCATGTTAGCTACGACTCTCACCAACTTTTACAGATGCACTATAGAAAGCATTCTTTCTGGTTGTATCACAGCTTGGTATGGCTCCTGCTCTGCCCAAGACCACAAGGAACTACAAAAAGTTGTGAATGTAGCCCAATCCATCACGCAAACCAGCCTCCCATCCATTGACTCTGTCTACACTTCCCGATGCCTCGGCAAAGCAGCCAGCATAATTAAGGACCCCACGCACCCCGGACATTCTCTCTTCCACCTTCTTCCTTCGGGTAAAAGATACAAAAGTCTGAGGTCACGTACCAACTGACTCAAGAACAGCTTCTTCCCTGCTGCTGTCAGACTCTTGAATGGACTTACCTTGCATTAAGTCGATCTTTCTCTACACCCTAGCTATGTCTGTAACACTACATTCTGCACTCTCTCATTTCCTTCTCTATGAACGGTATGTTTTGTCTGTATAACGCGCAAGAAGTAATACTTTTCACTGTATGTTAATACATGTGACAATAATAAATCAAATCAAATCAAATCAAAAAACAGATCCCGGCTCACCAGATATACAGACACAGAGGAATGGATTCTCCGACCTTGCCCGCAGCTGGGATTCTCCAGTCCCGGTGCTGTGAACGGAGATTTGGCTGAGCGCCAAATCCTCCATTCTTGCTGGCAACGCGGCGTGAACTGCCAGAGTATTCCAGCCAAAGTTTCCAACAAAAGTCACCGGACAGCGATCAAGAGTGAGAACCTTGGCTGATCGCACTGTATGTTCACATGAAGTACTTATGACAATTTTAAACAGTTAAACTGGATTATTTAAAGCACTGTTGTGCAAATCAGTTTGGGTTAGAATCATACTGTGTAGAAGGAGGCTGTTCAGCCCATCGAGTCTGCACTGACAACAATCCCACACCAGGCCCTATCCCCACAACCCCACACATTTATCTGCCAATCTACACATCCTGGGACACGATGGGCAATTTAGCATGGTTAATCAACCTAACCCACACATCTTTGGACTGTTGGGAGTAAACCAGAGCACCCGGAGGAAACCCACGCAGACACGGGGAGAATGTGCAAACTCCACACAGACAGTGACCCAAGCCGGGAATCGAACCCGGGACTCTGGCGCTGTGAGGCAGCAATGCTAACCACTGTGCCACCGTGCTGCCCTAACTGGATCTTCCACATTTGTGCAGCATCAGTCAACATTTGACAGTATATTTACCAAGTGAGTTTTTGGGGATTCTAATCATGACAGTAGAATGTAATCCGTCTGAAAAAATGTTATTTGAAAATTCGTGTTAAAATGGAGTTAAATTCAGGTATGGATTGCTTGTGAAATATACAGTAAACTATCGGACTGTAAATTACCCCAGAGTTAGACCTAGTTTTGTGATGGATATTTATGTTTATCAGAATCAGGTACATTAGAGGTAAGAGAATAAAACATTTTTTTCGAATGTTTTCGAACTGTACCACCATCGAGGAGTTTAAAGAAGGAATTTATATTAAAAACACCTGCGAAAACTTCAGGATGTCCCAAAGCACTTTTGAAGTTTGTTACTATTGTAATGTCGGAAAGGTAGCAGCCTCACAGCGCCAGAGACCTGGGATTAATTCCCGGCTTGGGTGACTGTCTGTGCGGAGTCTGCAAGTTCTCCCCGTGTCTGCATGGATTTCCTCCGGGGGCTCTGGTTTCTTCCCACAATCCGCAAGACGTGCTGGTTAGCTGCATTGACTATGCTAAATTCAGTGTACCCGAACAGGTGTCAGAGTGGCGACTAGGGGATTTTCACAGCAACTTCAGCACAGTTGTTACATTAATAAATAAACTTTAAACTTTAAACAATTTGCACACAACAATGAATGGCAATGAGATAAATTACCAGATTTTTAAAAAAATGATATTTGTTGGGGGATAAATATTGCCCAGGACACTGGGGCAAACTCTCTTGATCTGCTGCGAAATAGTGACATGGGATGTGTTGTATATTTTCTATATATTCGCTGCAGTTTGGAATATTCAGATTTGATATTGTTTTTGACATCATTCAGCTCATTTTGAGGCATTCATAGAATAGAATCCCTACAGTACAGAAGCAGGCCATTTGGTCCATTGAGCCTGCACAGACAACAATCCCACCCTATCCCCATAACCCCACATATTTAACCTGCTAGTCCCCCGAAACTAGGGTCAATTTAGCATGGTCAATCAACCTAACCCGCACATCTTTGGATTCATTCAAATAAGTTACAAAATAAAACTGAAATTCAGGTAATTTGGAAGCTCAAATTCTCCAAGTTTTGCAAGCGAGCTGTTGCAATGTTCCTGCTCCGATCATCTGCTTTTTAATTATTACCACTAATAAGTATTTATACTTATACCACTAATAAGGTCAGTCTGTGCAGAGGATTTATGTCCAGTGGGAACTGGGTTGAGACTAACATCTGTTGAGAATTGTATTTAAAGCACAAAACTCTTAGCACCTTTGAATGAGGAATGTTCCGGAAAGTAACAAGCCAGTAAATCTGACATGAGCTCATATTATCAAGGTGGGAACTAACAATGGGATTGAGTTCTGAGTTACAAAATGAAAGCTGCAGTCTAACAGACCCGTTAACATCAGTAGCCATCATAAACCATTGATGTGACCTTTCAAATGATCACTTACACAGGCGTCAGCTGAGTAAGAAAATGGAAGAGTAAGGGACCCATTTGTTTTTGAAAGGTTCAATGTCCAGCTCACAACAGCCATGGGTTTGCTCCTCTCATGCAGAATCATTTTCATTGCAGAGGCATTAATCTAGTCGAACTGTTTTTTGTTGTTCCCTTCTGTATGTTGCACCTTTGCCTCAAGCTGGGGTACAATTGCGCCCCTACTGGCAGTACTCTTTACTTTTCTCAAATGGCCAGGGTTAGAAAGCTGTAGCTACGAGGAGAGAATGGACAGGTTGGTGTTGTTTTCCTTGGAACAAAGAAGGCTGAGGGATGACTTGATTGAGGTGGACAAAATTATGAGGGGAGGAGATAGAGTGGACAGGTGGAGAATTCTAGAATCAGGGAACATAGATTCAACAGGCAGTAGGTGTAGAGGGGACATGAGGAAGAACTTTTTTGTGCAGAGGGTGGTGGGTGTTTGGAATTAGCTGCCCGAGTTGGTGGTGGAGGCAGAGACACTAAACTCTTTTAAAAAGTGCCTGGATCTGCACCTTAAGTGCTGTAAGCTACAGGGCTATGGGCCGGGCGCAGGAAGGTGGGATTAGAAAGGGCACCAGGGTGTCCTTGGGCTGGCATGGATAAGATGGGCTGAGTGACCTCCAGGGCTATGGGCCAAGCACTGGAAAATGGGATTAGTGTAGTCAGATCTTTGTTGACCAGCATGGACACAGTGGGCTGAATGGCCTCCATCTGAACCACAAATGTCAATTTATCCTCTTCTTCAACACAATGTCTTGCTGGGCTATTGTTATACAGGAATGGATGCGAGATGGTGCATCAAATAAATTGTTCTTCATGTTTTTCCTATTTTAACCCTGACAGTCAAAACTGATGAAAATAGCACCATTAGAGCTCTTCAGAAAATCTACCGTTGCTTTTGTTTAGTGCTGCCCTCCTTTTTTAAATATAGATTTAATTGCAATATAAAATATTTGACCACCTAACCATTGTCTAAGTTCTGGCCGAGCTCATATTTACAACCAAATCTGGGTGGATAAGGTCACAGATAAGTTTGAGTGAAAACTAATAGAGAATTATTATTTGTTGAGATCTCACCTCATGGGACATGGGCATCGCTGGCTGGCCTGCATTTATTGCCCACCTCTAGTTGCCCTTGGAGTCAACTGCATTACTGTGGCTCTGGAGTCACCTGTAGGCCAGACCAGGTAAGGACGGCGGATTTCCTTTCCTAAAGGCTATTAGTGAACCGACAATCGACAATGGTTTCATGGTCATCAATGGATTCTTAATTCCAGATTCTTTTAATTGAATTCCATATTCCATCATCTGCTGTGGTGGGATTCGAACCCGGGTCCCCAAAACATTCGCTGAGTTTCTGGATTAGAATCACACAATCCCGAAAGTGCAGAAGGAGGCCATTCAGCCATCGAGTCTGCACCGACCACAATCCCACCTGGGCCCTATTCCCGTCACCCTACATATTGACCCTGCTAATCCCCTGACACTAGGGTCAATTTAGCACAGCCAATCGACTTAACCCACACATCTTTGGAGTGTGGGAGGAAACCGGCGTACCCGGAGGAAACCCACGCAGACACGGGGAGAATGTGCAAACTCCACACAGACAGTCCAGCCCAGACAGACACAGACCCGAAGCCGGAATTGAACCTGGGTCCCTGGCACTGTGAGGCAGCAGTGCTAACCACTGTGCCACCGTGCCACCTTAGTAGTCACTAGTAATCTAGTAATTATACCGCTAGGCCATTGCCTCCCATTTTAGATAGATGATGGGATGCATCAATGTTCTGCTTGTATTTGCTTCATATTATTAGTGAGGGGATTATGTTAGTGTGATTTGGTTTTTCATTCGCTGAGATGATAAGACTTCTGATTACAGAAAGACAATGCCAAAAGAAGGATGTCTTCAACCTATGCAGAAAATAGGAAATCAAATTAAGTGTTTGCATCAGAGTTTTTGTTACCCATACTAGTTAGATAAACCTCTGAGTAAAATCTCCACTGGAAGCATTAATTATTGGCCTTTAGGTCAATACATTGAGAGAAAACCTTAGACCTGACTCTTAAAAGATATCAAAGTAGCAGTAAGGCATGCATGCATTGAAGATGATCTTGAAAACTAAATACAAAAACTTTCTTTCTCTCTCATTGTCCTGCAGGTTATTATTAACCAACCATATCAAACAAAAGGAATTCTTTAGGATTTTTAAAATAAAAACAAACATTTGCATAGTTCGTCTTTATTTTTCTTTCCAATAGATTTACCCGCCTGACCCAAAAAAAATTTAGTCTGGAAAAACAATGCCCTTCTTCAATTCTCGCAGCTATACAATGTCAGCACGCTTTCTTGTTTGGAAAGAAGGCTAACAAAAGATATCCAATGCAGTGCTCAAATAATCTACCACACACTATAATAATGTAAAAGCGAAATGCTGCAGACGCTGGAATCTGAAACAAAAACAGAAAATGTTGGAAAAATCTCAACAGGTCTAACAGCATCTGTGGAGAGAGAATAGAGCCAATGTTTTAAGTCTAGGTTACCCTATGTCAGAGCCATTATGCTCTGATGATCTGCGCCAGCTATTTGCAAGAGCAACCCAACTAATTTCACCACAGTGCCTATTTCAGGTATCCCTGCAAATCTTTTTTCTTTAGATAATTACTCAATTCCCCTTTGAAAGCCTCAATTAGATCTGCCTCTACCACAAACTCAGGCAATGCTTTCCAAATGATAAGCATGCATTGTGTAAAAGGGTTTTTCTCATATCGCCTCTGGTTCTTTTGCCATTCACTTTAAATTGGATTCCTTTGGTCCTTGACCCCTACACCAATGGGAACAGTCTCTCTCTATCTACTCTGTCTCGACCCTCCATGATTTTTAACACCTCTATCAATTCTCCTCCCAACCTTCTCTTCAGAGAATAACCCCAGCTTCATAGAATAGAATCATAGAATCTCTACAGTGCAGAAGGAGGCAATTTGGCCCATCAAGCCTGTACCGACAATAGTTCCACTCAGGCTCTATCCCCGTAACCCCACGTATTTATCCTACTGATCCCCCTGACAAGGGTCAATTATCATGGCCAATCAACCTAACCTGCACATCTTTGGACTGTGGGAGGAAACCAGATCGCCCGGAGGAAACCCACACAGACATGGGAAGAACGTGCAAATTCCACACAGGCAGTGATCCGAGGTCGGAATTGAACCCAGGTCCCTGGTGCTGTGAGGCAGCAGTGCTAACTACTGTGCCACCGTGCCGCCCTTAATCATGTGGCACCGTGCTGCCCTTCTACCTCAATAGCTTCTCCAATCTATTGAGGTAATTAAAGTTCCTCATTCCTGGAACCATTTTAGGGGAGGAATTTTCCCATCCTGCCCGACACGGGAATCGTAGCGGGCGGAGGCAGACCATGCAAAAGATAGGGTTTTCCGGTCTTACGCTGAGTGTGGCCGGAAAATCCTGCCCCAAATCTTTTTTGAACCCTCTCGGCCTTCACATCTTTCCCAAAATGTGGTGACCAAAACTGGACGCAATACTCGAGGTGAGGGAGACTTAATGTTTCATAAAAGTTCTTCATAACTTCCTTGCTTTTGTACTCTATGCCTTGATTTATAAAGCCCAGGATCCCAAATGCCTTTTTAACCAGTTTCTCAACCTGCCCTGCTACCTTCAACAATTTGTGGACGTGTAGCTACAGGTTTCTTTGGTCCGACACTATCTTTAGAATTGTACCCTTTATTTTCTATTGCCTTTCTGCAATCTTCCTACAAAAATTATCACTTCACACTTAAAGTTTATTTATTAGTCACAAGTAAGGCTTACATTCACACTGCAATGAAGTTACTGTGAAATTCCCCTAGTCGCCACACTCTGGCGCCTGTTCAGGTCAATGCACCCTAACCAGCACGTCTTTCAAACTATGGGAGGAAACTGGAGCACCCAGAGGAAACCCACGCAGACATGGGAAGAATGTGCAAACTCCACACAGACAGTGACCCAAGCCAGGAATTGAACCCAGGTCCCTGGCGCTGTGAGGCAGCAGTGCTAACCCCACTGTGTCACCATGCCGCCCCCACTTTTCTGCATTAAAATATTTAAAGCCCATCCTCTGTAATTTTCTCCCTAAACCCCTCGGCCTCTTCTCCTTTAAAATATTCCTTAGACCCCACATTTTATCACGCCTCCAAAATCTCTCACGACATCCGTTTATACCCCACTATGAGATCGACATGCTGTTCCCTCAGCTCTGGTCTGCATATTTACATTAGTGAAAATGCATCGTTTGGAAAGGACTGAGCTCGGTGTGACAAATTTACAAATTTCTGACCAGGTGCAATGTTACCAGTTTCACGGTGGGGCCAAACCGGAACCAGGTTTCCATTTTGTAACTGGCTAATATCTTTGATGAACCAGATACCGAGGTGGGAGGTATCAGGCTGATATTTTTCAATGGCTTCAGCATAATATTCCATTTCCTGCTCTTGTTCATCTGCAACTCTTGGATTCGACGGTTCACTCACGATTCATATAGCACAGGAGGGGTGTGCAGGGTGAGGCGGTGTTATTCAGCCCATTGTGTCTATGCCAGCACCTTGAAAGAGCTATCCATGCATAAAGGCCAAGCTCGTTGGCCTCTGGACAAGTCTCAAACTTGTCTTTACCTGTTCAATGCCAGTTGGCAGAACTATGTCATGTACAAAAATAGCATTCCAGATAGACAAAATATCTATCCAGCATTACTGTAAAGGTAATCATTTATTTTCTTCAGTTTAGGCCTTACATGCCAAGCAACTATAGAATCCCTGCAGAAGGAGGCCATTCAGCCCATCGAGACTGCACCAACTCTCTGAAAGAGCATCTTATTCAGGCTCACATTCCCACACCCCCCATTCCCATAACCCCACACGTCTACCATGGCTAATCTACCGAACCTGCACACCTTTGGCCTATATGAGGAAACCAGAGAACTTAGAGGAAAACCACGCTGACAGGGAAAGAATATGCAAAGTCTACAGTCGCCCAAGGCTGGAATTGAATCCCGGTCCATGGTGCTGTGAGGCAGCAGTGCTAACCACCCTATGAATTTCAATTCAACCAACTGCCATGGCGGGATTCTAACCAGTGTTGTCAGAGCATTAACCTGGGCGCCTGGAATACAAATCTAGTGACATTGCCACTATGTCGCAACCTCCTCCCAGCATTGCTTTATAAACTTGTACTAGATGTGAAGTAGCCACGGGGGTCCCACCATTGTAGTTTGCAGCCAGAGGTATCCAGTCTTGAGTTTGCTGCTTGCCCCACCTATTCAGCACACCAACCACAATCTGTAAGCTTAACTGATTTGGCATTTTTATCGGGGTTAGTTTGTGCATTGTGGTAGCGCCCCATCAGGAACTGGGACAACTGCCACAAGCTCATTTGACTCAAGATCCTGTCGGGCAGCAGTGAGAACCATTTGATCCCTCTCTGATGAATGCAGTCACTTTTAAAGTTTTTTAATAAGTTTATTCATTATTGTCACCCTTACATTAACACTGCAGTGAAGTTACTGTGAAAATCCCCTAGTCACCACACTTCCGACGCCTGTTTTTTGTACACAGAGGGAAGACTAAAAGCACGGCCAATGCGCCTAACCAGCACGTCTTTCAGAGTGTGGGAGGAAACCGGAGGATCCGGGAGGAAACCCACATAGACTCCGCACAGACAGTGACCCAAGCCGGGAATCGAACCCGGGTCCCTGATGCTGTGAGGCAGCAGTGCTAACCACAATGTAAGTCCCAAAGAAGAGGAATTAAGACTCAGGGTGTGAATAGTTTCTGACCGATGCCAACTGCAAACAAAACAAAGCTAATTCAAAAGGTCTGTCACGTGCTGTGGGATGTCCCAAGCAAAATAAAAGATGCCTTGCGAATGCAATGTCATTTGGCCGCTGCGATTTGCCAGCAGCAAAACGACTTGGAGAGAGAAATAAAAACACGGATGCACAAACGTAAGGTTTCAAAACATTTTTATTTCTAGTTTACTTTGTTGGAAACTTGTCTAGTACAGGTCTGCTTGTGAAAATGTGCATTTCAGACCATGAACAGTGACATTTTGCAAAATATAAAAGTACAAATTTGTAATTGAATGCTTTATATAGATTGTGACCATCTGAAAATATGTGAAACATTGATTTAAAAAAAAACAGACATTTTTGTCGGTACGTGAAACCCCTATTCAGCCTTTGGCCTTTCAGTACAGATTATCTTCTTTAATATAAAAATACAGTACACTGCCTTTTCGGTACACAACCTTGTACAACCAACATCCGTTGTCTGTGCAGCATTGTGGTCTTAAAATGGAAGGTTCAGAAGAACAGAGATGCCACATGCAGAAATGACTTGAGGTAAGCAAATGTTCCTGAAATTCAGACAGTATACATCAGACCCTCTTGGGTCCTGTAGCATTTTTTAGTATGGGACCCCTTCAGATAAATGTACAACGCATTTCAGTTCTCAGTAAAACAGGACTACGAGGCAATATATGAAACAAAAACCTGGTGTAAAAAAAAGATCTGGTTAACTGCAGTTTGAGGTAATGTGAACAGGAACCTTTTTTTTTGGAATAGAGCAGTAATCACATTAAGAACTGATCACATCAAATGAAAAAAAATCTACAAAAAACTGATGTCAATATAATTTTCTATGAGAAAATTAAAACCTATAACATGGCAGTATATGGCATTGTAATAAAACTGATCCATAAAATAGCAGCAAAACACAATGACAAAAAAAAGAAAAAAAAAACTTTTTTTTAAAAAAATAAGAGAGAAAAAAAAAGCAAAATTGTTAATTTCAAACCAAGCTGGGAACATTTCCATAGCAGCTCAAAAAAGGAGTGTCCACTCCATTTCTTACAATCAACACCATTAAACGGCAGTATCACACAAAACATCTCTCCACCACATTCTCCTCACACCGCACTTCAAACTGAGTTTAGTTCCTCCTCCTCCCCTCGACTACCTTCTAGCATCAGTACATACCAAGATGTGCAAATTTTCTATCAACACCTAAAAGCTGGGGGGGGGGGGGGGGCGGGGGTGGGGGTGGGAAAAAAAAACATTGGGATGACTATTTTTATTCTTCTTCTTCTCCAAGATCAATTCTGCTAAAATTAAAACTATGGTGTTTCATGCTTACGGTTGTGAAAGGGAAAAGACAGGATATATAAATGGGGCCTGAACCTTAAAGATATATATGTATGTATACATACACATATATATATATATATAGAAATGACAATGAATCCAATCCAACAGCACTCTGAACATAGGGCATTTAATAGCAGCAGCTTTTTCAGGTTTTTCTGCCTCATATCACCCATCTGGAACTAGCCCTCCAGAAGCACCAACATTGCCTCATGTGTCCATCAGACCATGGAACTGAGTAGAGAAAGAAAAAAATACCTCGTCTCAAGAGATTGTGGCCTGCATCTCCAGAAAAGGCAGCATAAAGTTTCCTTCCCAGCCGGTTTTTAATTGCAAACACCCGACAGCGTCGAGCGCGGCACAAGAGAAAATTAAAGCGGAGCTTGCGTAAGAAAACGGTAACCCTGCCCGCACCACGTGGGAATGCCAAGCTTGACGTACACCAAAGTTCAACTCTTGGCACTGTGATCATTTCACCTCCTGACAGAAATCACGTCACACTACCTGGTTGTTTTGGGATTTGGCCATGGGGGTGGGGGGGTGTGGGGTTTGGGGGGAGCAGTTGGCCACGCCAATATATCCTTCCAAGCTCAAAAATACTCAATGTCATTACCAGAGAAAAAAATAAACACACGCTGCTTTCCAAGTTGAATTATTCCCCCACTTGTGATAGTTAACCATAGCCCACTTCATTCGAGTTCGCTGACCGAGCCCTCTCCCGCTCCTCGTGTTCCATCGCTAGAATTCAAGTCCAGCCAGGAACAGAATTCTCTCCGTCACACACACAGAGAGGTGCCGAAAACAGAATCTTACAACCGTGATCAGTCATTGCAGTAAATCCACCAAATATTGAATGTTCCCTCAATCGTGTAGAAATTCTTGTTGGGAGGATCTTTCGTTTATTATTCTACAGATACCATGATGCACTTGAATATCATTTCTTTTCTGTTAACAAAATCTTAAGTTTACTGCACGGAGGAAGGACAAGACATTTTTGTAGAAGGGTTAAGATCCTACATCTGTGGCACAAACACTTTGAACTCTGATGTATCTCTACTGGAAGCTTTATCTACTTCAGACTCACAATAAATAGATCTACATTACCTTATAAATAAATTACATGAAGAATTTTCTTAGTTGTGGATAATTAAGCAAACAGCTTCCGGAATAATATGGTTACATTCTACGCGTGCTGATAAAACCTGAAGAATACATCTACACAGGCCCCATTTATAAATTAGTTGGCACATGAAAGATTTCTAAACACTGTTCTTTCTATAAAAAAAAAGGTCAGTGATGCCAGCAGTTTTTGGAATGTAGTTACCATTCACTGGAATGTCACAATCCAAGTTCCATTTCCCTCTCGAACACCATAGTCCACGTAACTTGCCTTGCAAACACAAGCATTTAATATTTCTAAACCATTCCATTTTTTAAAAACTTCTTTTAAAAAAAAATTTTCCACACAATAAGGGATTTTTTTTTCCAAAAACTCTACTGACTGAAAGTGCTTTGAAATGGAATGGTTTGAGAAAAGAATAAAACAAAGGCCATGGATTAAACCTGTCACTGGGTTGGCCAGAATGGGTCGACTCCAGCCAGCATTCTATTTACATAGGTCTCTTCTGACAAAAAAAAATAAAATTTAAAAGACGCAAAGATTTTTTTTTTTTAAAAAAGGTACTATAGCATTAGTAAGTGTGTGTATAATTAGGTACATAGCCATGAGTAGTAAAATGGACCTGCACAAGCAATAACAAGCTGGCACCCAGAGAACCTTATGCACAGGTAATCCACAGACTCCAAAGAATACATATAATAATGCTGTTAACTAAGATACACCAACGGGTTACATCAACCATTTATAAGGTGAAGAGGATACGCACTAAGTAATCATATAAACATCTGGACAAACTGATTATAAAGTGACTAGACACATATACAAGCAGGTATAGAAAAGGCTAGATTGTGGTAAAAGCTATGCATTTTTTCCTCACTTTTTTCCTTTTTTTTTAATAGAAAAAAAGATTAAATCATTACTACCTACAACCCTCTTCTGCATTAAAAATGGTTCATTCACACTCAAAAAAAAATCTATTACCTCCCCAATGACATTTTCTATTGTCTATTATTATAAACTTAGAAGCATAAACACGATTTTTGTATATAAAAACACTTTCATTATTGTCTCATATAATCTGCATGTACTCTAGCATAACACGTGTCTGGCTATGCAAAGGCCTTCTTTTTTCTGCTCATTAACACAATCAGTTTCAGACTATTTCATACTTAAATGCATGGTGAAGGGACATGAGCACTGAAAGCAAAAAGGAAACAGTTCCCTTCTCTTTTTTTTTAATAAACGTGCTGGAGATATTGGAGGGGAGGTCATGGTGTTTTTTTTATATATATATTTATATGTAGCGAGCATTTCTTTGCAAATTGCCAGTGACCACTCCTGTCAATCATCATAGGTTCACGTCTCGCACATCAGTCGGTGTGCAGGAGAGGTCCAGTTCATCCTCTACAATCTTTGTTTCTGAGGATATGCTGCTGTGTTGTACCTGGCGCAGACTCGTCTCGAGAAGTGACTCGATCTGTTCTTGACAGGCCCGTAAACAATCCTGTGTAAAGACAACCAAAGAGGGGGAAATAATATAACCACGTAGCACCTTTAACGCAGTAAAGCATCTCACAACATTAATAAGTGTGGCAGCACGGTGGCACAGTGGTTAGCACTGCTGCTTCACAGTGTCAGGGACCTGGGTTCAATTACAGCCTCGGGTGACTGTGTGGAGTTTGCGGCACGGTGGCACAGTGGTTAGCACTGCTGCTTCACAACGCCAGGGACCTGGGTTCAATTATAGCCTCGGGTCACTGTCTGTGTGAAGTTTGCACATTCTCCCCGTGTCTGCGTGGGTTTCCTCCGGATGCTCGTTTCCTCCCACAATCCAATGATGTGCAGGTTAGGTAGATTGGACATGCTAAATTCCTCTCTTAGTGTCCCAAGATGTGTAGGTTGGAGGGTTAGTGGGGTAAATACGTGGGGTTTTGGGGATGGGGCTGGATAAGATGCTCTGGTGGAGAGTTGGTGCACTCATGGGCCAAATGGCCTCCTTCTGGACTGTAGGGATTCCATGATTCTATGATTTAGCCATGTATGGAGATATTAGAACAGGTGACAACTTTGTCAGTCGTAGAGTTTAAGGAGCATCTTAGAATCACAGAATCGTTACAGTGCAAAAAGAGGCCATTTGGCCCTTCGAGCCTGCACTGACAACAATCCCAACCTATCCCTCAACCTATGTATTAACCCCGCTAGTCCCCCTGAAATTAAGGGACAATTTTAGCTTGGCTAATCAACCTAACCCGTGCACCTTTGGAGTTTGGGAGGAAACCGGAGCACCTGGAGGAAACACACGCAGATCTTAAAGGAGGATGAGAGCTTTAGGGAAGAGGTTAGGGCCGAGGCAGCAGAAGGTATGGCTGTCAATGGTGGAGTGATAAAAATTGGGGATGTGCAGAATTGGAGAAACACAGATTCCAGAGAGTTGCAGGACTGGGGTCAAGATTATCCTCTTCTCAATTCAAATTTCCACGGTCGAGACTGTCAAGGTGTAGGCAGACTTTGGACAATTAAACAGCGGCAAGCCTCCAGAGCTTTGAGTACAGTGGGGAAAATATCTGAACATGATTATATTTTTCTGATGCGTGTAACATTGTGGGATTGTGTTTTGCATGACAATCTGTCCCAGTGGAAACCCATTTTTTAAAATTTTTGTGCAGTGCCGTCCTGATACCACATAAGAACAATAATTATAAAATTGTTCACTCCTGTGTATTTTGGAAATCAATCCATCTGGCTTAGCTTTCTTTTTTTTTTGGAAGGCTTCTTGTGAAGTGACCTCTCCCTCTCATTTTCTTTTGACCTCTGGCATGTCAATCCTTGCAGTCAAAGCACTTCTTCAAATGATAAATTAGTGCCTTCTGTTATGATGTGCATGGCTGGAAACAAATGACATTTGTGGAAGAAAGGGCATCGTTCTGCAGCCTCAGACTGTCATTCTATTCTCTGTGTACACTTCAGCTAATATGCTTAATGTGCAATTTCCTCTCCTTATTTTACCCCAGCCACATGCATCATTGAAACATTGGCCAACTTTAGAATTTTGTCAAGTGCAGATTCAGCCATTCATGCGTGAGTGATCCACATTATATTACAAACTACAAGGCTTTTCTATGTACATTTTTTCGTTAAAACCCAAGCCTGATAGAGAGCGACACTGCGCAAAACATAAACATTGTCACAAGCTGCTCCATCTGGAAGGTGCATGGATTCACAGGATGGCCATATTAATTTGATCTGTATTCAGTAACAGTTCAGCCCATGCTTACTTCGGAGTATCAGTGTAGCATTACTACTACAGACACGTCGTCATCAATCATGTTGTGTCAGGGACTGCAGGCTTAAAAAGGACAGAGGTCGACTCACAGTTATTCCTTTTAAATCTTTCCCAGGGCTTATTTAGTCAGAATGACAAAAGAATGCCTGTCTATTAACTTCCTCACCATTTCCCAAACACCACTGATGGTATCTCTTGGTGATTACACACAAAATGACCTCGAGTCCAACATCAAACGCATCGACCAAGCAGCAAAAGCAAATGCACCTAGGACCTATGACATTTGGTATGTATAGCACGGATCTGTTCAAAACAACCTCGGATTCTATTTGAAAGAACTACATTGCGCTTGCTGGGCACTTGCGTAAGAAGGGCAAAAAAGAACCACGGCGGGAGTTGGGGGTGGTCGGTCTAATAAACATTTATGGCCAAGGACAGGCAAGAGTCAGGAAAGGGAAAACATTAACTCTGGCCTTTTATCCTCTCACCTCAAATCGTTGGGTTATTATTCGAAAAGACTTGCACAACTCAAAAGCACTTTACATTGAATTATTTCTGAAATACAGGCAAAAAAATCAGCACAATAATCCCATAAATTGCCATCTACTTGACTGACTAGTTAATTGGTTTTAAGTGATACTGGTTGAGGGAAGAATGCTGGGCGAGGAGAAACAAATGCTTTTTCACAAGTGTCATGGGATCTTTACCATTGACCTGAAAGCATTTGGCATGGGAGATAGGATGTTGGTTTCACATGTCATCTGAAGAACAATACTGGCGTGTCAGCCTAGACCATGTGCTCAACTCCTGATAGCAGGATTCCAGGCTACAACATTCCTCCTTAGAAGCAAACGTGCACTACCAACACAGAGGAGCTTATATAGCTGCTGTATTTGTATTACTCTTGACCTCAATGGCTTTATTTTACTGATGGTACAAATTTACCAGGGACTGGCTTGAGAAATAACATAAATGTAAGTAGTGCAATAGTAGATGGTTTCAGAGAAACTTGCATTGTTTGAAGGTAAGCATTAAGCTTCATTCCATTTCCCTCTGCATTATTTATCTCTTCACCTGAAGGCATTGGCCAGCATCAGCTCATAGCACTCCAAAGCTGTTAGCAGCTAGTCAGAGCTGCCCTCAAGTGGAGAACTTTCATCCAATGTGTCATGGCCTGTAAGAATCGAGAGCAGATTTCCATTCCATCTGACAAAGGAGCAGCGCTCCGAAAGCTAATGGCATTTGCTACCAAATAAACCTGTTGGACTTTAACCTGGTGTTGTTAAAACTCTTACTGGAAGAATTGCACAGAGTGACAACACGAACAGGCTACTCAGCCCAACAGATCCACGCCAGTGTTTGGTCCACACCAGTGTTTATGTTCCACATAAGCCTCCTTCCCATTCTCCTTCATCTAACTCAATTTACATACATTTCTCTCCCATATATTTATCTAGTTTCCCCTTAACTACATCTATGCTAGTCACCTCAACTACTCCTCAAGGTAGCGACTTACATATTCGCACCACTCTCTGGGTAAAGAGGTTTCTCTTGAATTTGTTTGCATTTAATTATTACCCCATTGTTTTTTTCTCACTGTTTCCCCATCATCAGCACAAAGGTCAACTCTGCATTGGCCAGGGAACAAACGCGATCACCTTAATCTGTCCTGGTCAAACACTGCATCAATGGGAGTTTCTCACCCACTAGTCGCTCAAAGACACCTGTAGAGCCTCAGTGGCCCATCAGCTAATTCAATCCAAACAAAAGGAATCAAGTGCTAGGGCCCCCTGTTAAATATACTGCTGACTTAATACTCTCCACATCACACCCAGCACTCCTTTAGTTATTGAGAGAACCATCTCAATGGTGTTCTCACATCCACTAGCATTAAAACCAGACAGAAATAGCAACATACACGCCCAGAACATTAACTAGCCTTTTTTTTGCACATGAGGGGAAGCAATGGCATAGTAGCATTCTCACGGGCGATAGTAATCAACAGGGTCATTCTCTTGCAACTTGGTTCGAATCCTACCATAGCAATTGTTGAAATTAAAATTCAATAAAAACAAAATCTTTGGGTGGTGCAGTGGCACAGTGGTTCGCACTGTTGCCTCACAGCGGCAGGGACCTGGGTTCAATGCCGGCCTT